>NC_054387.1:53470701-54214868 GCF_017654675.1 Xenopus laevis
TAGAAATAATCTATTCAAAGCCCTTATTTTTATCCTACACCTGTACAAAAGTTTGATTTAAAGCAGACATTCTGACTGCAATAAATTTCTAGCAGCTCAAGTGCTATGTTGTATCTGTGACCTAAAGACACCCCCACTATTGTATTAATGTTTTCTCTGTTGGTGCCGCAGGTTTGGACGCCATTCTCACGATGAAATAACGATCTTGGCCCCTGTGTACCAGTGCTGCCTGTGAGTGGTCTCTTCAGTTGTGATTTCAAAATAACGTCTGGTGATTGGTGTAGTAGATTCATGGAAAGGCCAACCAGTGTAGGCAGAAAATATTAAAGGAACTCTAACACCAAACAATGCAAGTGTTTTAAAGGAATGACAATGTAATCTACTGTTGCCCTGCACTGGTAAAACGAAAGTGTTTGCTTCAGAAACACTACAACAGTTTATGTAAAAAGTTGCTGTGTAGCCATGGGGGCAACCATTCAAGCACAGGATACACAGTAGATAAAAGATAAGTTCTGGAAATCTTGTTCTATACTACAGAGGTTTTCTGGCATCTGTGAAGTAGCCCGTGCCTTTTCTCCTTTTCCAGCATTGAATGGCTGCCCCCATTGCTACACAGCAGCTTGTTTATATAAACTAAAGTACTGTTGCTGAAGCAAACATGCCAGTTTTACCAGTGCAGGACAACAGGAACTTATATTTTCATTACTTTAAAATACCTTCATTTTTTGGGGTTACTGTTCCTTTAAACCCTCTACAGGAAACGACCTATACCTTTATCTTCCCTGTTAAAGGAACAGTAACACCAAAATATTAAAGTGTTTTAAAGGAATGACAATATAGTGTACTGTTGCCCTCCACTCGTAACACTGCTGTGTTTGCTATAGAAAAACAACTATAGTTTATAGAAACAAGCTGCTGTGTAGCTATGGGGGCAGCCATTAAAGCACAGGATACACAGTAGATTGCAGATAAGTTCTGAAGAATTCCATTGTATGCTACAAAGCTTATCTGTTATCTGCTGTGTATCCTGTGCCTTTTCTCCTTTTTCAGCTTTGATTGGCTGCCCCCATGGCTACACAGCAGCTTGTTTATATAAACTATAGTAGTGTTTCTGAAGCAAATACACCAGTTGTGCCAGTGTAGCACAACAGTACATTATATTTTCATTCCTTAAAACCACTTCCATTTTTTGGTGTCACTGTTCAATAATATTAACCCTTGCATTACTTCCTATAGCCTTGCATTAATTCCTATCAGCATTAACTACTGGCACACCTCCTGGAGATTCTTACATCAGCCTTCTCCTTGACTGCCACACTCTCTTCACACTCTTCTCCAGTGTAACTTGTGCATCAAAATAATTGGAAATAATAATCCTCTGCCACCTGTTCTACCTCTCCTTCCTTTTTCTGTATACCCTCTGTCCTCTTAAATTTGTCCCACCTCTGTCTTTGTTGAACCAAGCAGGGTCACCTGATACTCTGGGTTTATATAGAGTGGTCCCATGTAGTAACCAATCAGATTTTGTTTTATATTATTCTTACACATTAACCAAGAAATGTTATTTGCTGTGTGTGAGGCAGAGTATGAAAATTCTGGATGGTACCACTTAGTATAATCTCCTGCTTTTACCCCAGGGTGAAGGAAGACACATGGTTACGGCTCAAACTTCTCTCCACGCCAGAGTACAGACTGAGTGATGTAATGAGGGAGTCTCTGAGCCAAGACCGACTACAGACCGTACTAACGGAACCGCACTTGTTGGCTTTGGACAGGAGGCTGCAGACTGTGCTGCAAGTGGTGGAGGAGTGTGTGCAGAAGCATGGAAATGGGTCTGTGATAATTAAAGAAAGCAGGAGCCAAGCAGTACCCACACGTGTCCAGCAGAGAGCAGTATAGAGCCAGAGATGTTTCCATGTTTATGGATTGTACCAGCAGAAGGGGCCTTGTGCCCTTGTACTAAATTCCTTCTTTATTTTGAAAACCGCATCTGGGAAAATGATCTCTAGTCGTGCCAGCCTTTTGCTACATGTAGGTATCAGCCAGACCAAACACACTTTCTGGGCCCATCTATTCTCTGTAGCAGCAGCTCTGGGGCAGAGACTTCAATATGAAAAACTTTTCAGCAAAATTTGTCACATTCTGTGTTCTCATTATCAACACAATGGATTTTTTTTTTTTTATTTAAAAGGTAACAAAATCGCCAGTTCCTGAATGATTTAGCCAAGTCTGCATGTGCTTTAAGGACTGGCAAAGGAAACTGTAAATGTAGGAACATTGCTTCTACCCAGAATTCCTGCTGTTTTGCATAGAAAGAAGGTGGAGTTTTGTCCAATAATTGTGCACTCCCTGTTATTAACCCTTTCACTGCCAGCCAATTTGGTCATTTGCAAACTTTTATTGCCAGACAGTTTTTGAACATTTTATGCTCTTTCACTGAGGGGACTTTCGGTTTACCCAGGAAAACGTTTTTTTTTTTTTCTTCAATCTAAGCTAGAATTTTGGTGTAACTTCTGTAACAGGGTATAAGCTTCTAAATGTCAAAAAATAAAATATATATTTTCCCATAATATAAACACATATAGTAGAAACATCATTTATTTTATGCATGAAAATATAACGGATTTGGAAAGTCCAATGTCTACCAATTACGGTATTTGTTTTAGGTTTAAGGAGATTTACAGGCCAAACACTCCCAGCAGAGCACTAACAAATTTCCAAAGCACCGGCTCCAAAACCAGCATTCTTTAGATTTCAAGGCCAAAACCCCTAGAAATCCATACATTTTTGCAAAGAACAGATTCAGATGAATCCAAAATCAGTAAATATGTCTTTCTACTACAAACTACCCAGTCACCATTAAATTAAAATCTGATATATATATATATAATACACAAAAGCCATGAATATCTTGTAAATTATATCCTTATAAACGGTGAGTTCTGATGTCATTTCTGTCACATGACTCACTGAAATTTGTGTATTATAATAAATAAAGTACCCCCAGTTGTAAAATATGAGGATATTAGAAGTTACCTCGGAGTTCCATGACCTATATAAAAACACGAGGCCTTCGGCCTCGTGTTTTTATATGGTCATGAAACTCCTCGGTAACTTATAATATCCTTATATTTTACAAGAGGGGGTACTTTATTCACTATATATATTCTGATATTTTTGAAAAATGCCCTCAAAGCTCCCGCTTTGCAGCATTGTATCTCCCTCACATCGTTGTGTACCAAAATAAATCCTCCTAAATATGAATGTCGACCTTTGAAGGGAGAGGCATCCCCAGGAGAGACAATTGTCCTACTACTCCTCCAGTCATGGTTCACTCTCAAGAACTGATTTAGCACTAGGGTCGGCAGGTTTTGCACATTTAGTCCAAACTATCTCGTATTTACCCAGCGCACATTCAGGTCATTCCCCATTAAGGGTTGAACTCCAGCTGGGACTGCCCCAGGGCCAGCGGCTGTGGCGCCTTTCTCCACTGTGGCTCACAGATGAAACAGTGGCAGACACCTGCATAAAAAACTTTGGGGAATACTGGGAGATTAATCAAAACACTGCTCCTCCCCCAGTGGTGTGGGACACAGCTAAAGCAGTGGCCAGGGGCAATCTTATAGCTACCATACAAGCCTCTAGGGCAGTGATTCCCAACAGTAGCTCGTGAGCAAGATGTTGTTGTCCAACCCCTTGGATGTTGCTCCCAGTGGCCTCAAAGCAGGTGCTTATTTTCGAATTCCCGGCTTGGAAGCAAGTTTTGGTTGTATAAAAACCATGTGTACTGCCAAACAGAGCCTCAATGTAGGTTGACAATCCACATAGGGGCTACTAAATGGCCAATCGCAGCCCTTATTTGGCACCCCAAGAACATGCTACTGTTGGTCCCCAACTCCTTTTACTTCTAAATGTTGCTCACGGGTTCAAAAGGTTGGGGATCCCTGCTCTAGGGAAACTAAAAAAAAGCTGCAGAAAAAACTGTATTCGAGGAGGAACAAGCATACTGTCCAAAAGTACCAAAGCCAACCATGACATACTATCCAGGGTTCAAAGGGAACTATACCTTTTGTTATCAGATAATGCTAACAAAAAGCTTTTATACTCCAGACAACAGGGGGTTGACCTTGGCAATAAAAATAGCAAAACGTTACCTACAGTATCTGGCAAAGCTCCACTCTGGAGGAACTCTAACTTGTCCAATTTGAGAAAGCTGGCAGATTTCCAATATTGGCTACAAATGGGTATTAGACATCTAGAAGACCTGTTGGTGGAAGGTAGTTTTGTCTCCCTAGACCAATTAAAAATCATACATACAAGACATACAACTGTTTAGATACTTCCAGCTGAGACATGCCTTTTATGCACAATTCAGATCATTCCAAATTATACCCACACCACTGGCATGGGAAGTCAGACTTTGGACTCTAGACTCCGCCAAAATACTATCTCAACTGTACAATATAATTCAATCTTCCCAACCCTCCCCATTCAATAAAGCCAAACAAAAATGTTCCGTATTCCTTCACTGGAGGAAGACCAGTGGGAAGAGGCTACAGATAATTTGTACCCCTACCTAATATCACTTAGAGCCTGAATGGTTCAATTTAAAATGATCCATCAAATTTACATTACCCCTCTTCAAGCTATGGGTAGATCAGAGGGAGCCAAATCTGTGAAATGCGGCAGGAGAGAAGCTGGATTCTTCCACTTGATATGGAACTGCCCTACAGTGGCAACATACTGTTACATCCGATACACTAATATATCTCTATCCTTTCCTGGAATTAAGTCCCCTGAGACTTGTTTATTGGGTATTATAGATGAAGCAGTGCCCTTACAAAAATCCAGAACTCTATTACGATCTATTTTGTTCTATGCAAAAAAGCTAATAATAAAGAAATGGATGAACCCCAACCCCCCTACACTTCAGCAATGGTTCAACCTCATAAATGCCTCTAATCAAATTGACTCACAATGCTAGAGGAACACCCCGGAAATATGGGAACCTTGTACTCCTACCAGATGACTGAGCGTTGGATTGGCCAAAAAAGTATATGCTGATAACTGGTGAATATGTTACTTTTTTTACGTATTGAAATACACAAAATAATTGAAAACAGTAGTCATGTAAGTGTCAAGCTTGTTGGTTTGCTTTATTTGTATATGTTGTTTGTTTTGAAAATGCAAAATAAAAACCTTTAAAAAAATATGAATGTCAGGGATCCACTGCACATTGTGATACCCAATATGTATAAGTCTACCTAAGTATGTGGCCCCATAATGAAGACATTCTATATGATCATTTCTGTCATTCCGTCTACATTTACTGCATTTTGTGGGGTAAAGTTAGTTATGAAAACTAGCTTTCCTGAAGTTGGCGATTTTGATGACATCTCCCACACATCATTAGGTACCAACATAAATCACCCTAAATATAAAGGCCAGGGGTCTACTGAACAGTTGATGCCCAACGTGCACAGGTTTACCCACGTATGTGGCATGTAGGGGCCCCAAAATGTGCTTTGTGCATGGCTTACATTTACATTTATTCAGAAACACACTGCTAGGTCGTAAAATCTGCAAAAAATATACATTGACCCTTGAAAACCATATATTTTTGGAAGTACACATTCTGATGAATCCAATATGAACAAAATAACTGGTGGCCAGGGCAAAAGTTTTTTGACTTACTTGATTTCCAGCCCCCACTGCTGTCAGGGAGTTGCAAACTTTGGAAGGGAGCGCAGAAGCTCAGGTTAGAGTCCTGCAGCGGTCGGGTATCCGCAGGTACCTGTGGGTTACCCACAAAAACCTGTGGTACCCTGCGGGTAGAAGTTCTGGGTGCGGGTATAGACGCGTGTTGCGGTTCGCCGGTCAGGCCGCGGGTCTTCTCAATAGTGATGTTTACTCCTTTTTTCTGATCACACCTACTTCCAATGATGTCACTTCCAGTTTACGACAGCACTTCCTGATTCTTGATGGTCAGGGGGTCGCGGGTCCGGGTTGCGGATAAGGTACTTGGGGGTCGGGTCCAATCGGGTAAGAATTCGGGTCCGGGTTGCGGATTGCATGTTGCGTGTCGGGTAAGGGTAGTGTTGCCACCCAGCCGGTATTTTACCGGCCTAGCCGGTAAAACACCTGCGAAGGCCGGGGCCGGTATTACAAATTTACTGGCAATGTAGCTGCCGGTAAATTTGTAATACCCTTAAAAAGACCCCTCGGCCTGCCCCCAATCCCCTGTAAAAACTTAGCTTTTGTGGCCGTCTTGAAGTGTTGGCACCGTGGCCACGCCCATTTTACGGCACGGCACCACCCCTTTTGACGTCACACCCACCCCTTTTTGTTCCCGCCCCCCACCAGGCCTGTAAAACAATTCTGAAAAGGTGGCAACCCTAGGTAAGGGTTACAAAAAATGGACCCAAGCATGACTCTAGCTCAGGTGCCTGCATATTCTTTCTGCTGCTTGGTCATTGAAATCTAAAGCTATATACTGCTGCACAGGGATTGGATGGGTTAAGTTTGAACTTCCCCTCCAGCCTATCCAATCCCCATGCAGCTTTCCCGAGAGTCAAACTTCAGTGACCAATGAAAAGGCTAGAAAGTTGTTACAGTAAAGACAATGCTGCACATGAGCTCCACCCTCCCTTCCGAAGTCCGCAGCTCTCTGACAGCAGGGGGGCCCGGCTAATCAAGTAAGTGCAGCACGTCCCCCCCCGATGGCGGTACTGTGAACAGACCCCAAATACAAATTTTCTTGCCTGCCAGCTCTGCAAACAGAGCCCCCCTGACTGTGTATTATGTAGAATAAGACCCCCAAACTGTACAAAGACTACCCGAAAACAATATATTTTTGAAAATTACACCAAAACTGTAATCCAAAACTGTAATAAAGGCTCATAACTTAACCCAAGCACATTGTTTTATACAATCAGACAAAACTGCATTGCCATGTAGTATATTCAACATATTACAGGTATGGGACCCTTATCTGGAAACCCATTATCCAGACAGCTCTGAATTACAGAAGGGCCATCCAAATAATCCACATTTTGGAATGATAAAACAGAACCTTGTACTTGATCCAAAGTAAGATATAATTAATCCTTATTGGGAGCAAAACCAGCCTATTGGGTTTATTTAATGTTTACATGATTTTCTAGTAGACTTAAGGTGTGAAGATCCAAATTATGGAAAGTTCCATTATACGGAATACCCCTGGTCCACAGCATTCTGGATAACAGGTCCCATACCTGTATATACCTTTTTCTAGAGACATTCAACTGTTTTTATACATGGGGATCTCTTGAATTAAATGCTCCATTAATTTATTTATTCTAAGCACACAATAAGCTATACCCTCACACTGTACAATTTATTGTAGGACAGGATTTTTTGGGTTTATCTCAGGTCACCATTTCACCCCATCCCCAAGAAACTTGGGCTGTAACCTTTAAATTCCCCGGCTTGAGCATAATACAAGGATTTGCTAAGAGCACAGGAATTGGCAGAACCCTGTTAGCAGAACTGGAATCCTCTCTCATTTCCCAGCTGTGGCAGCAGGGCTGCCATTAAAAATCACTTACTTGGATTAGCTGGGTCCCCTTAAGACCCATAAACCCATTGGGTCCCTCCCCCTCGATAGCAGCCCTGTGTAGCAGTGAGAGCCAGAACCCCATGATATTAGGTGCAATAGCAGTTACCCAGCTCCTTCCTTTAACTCTTCCTGTCCCACCATTTATGTGCTTTGTATCCCCACCGCCTGCTTTGACAATCAGTAGTAGAGCCCTGCGTCACACCAGAGTACCCGCGGAATACCCTCAAAGTGGTTGGGTTTTTGGCAAAAAGTGCAGGAGTGATCCCACCACCCTCCTCTGAGGATACAGCAATCCCCAACCCCCCCATCTGATCTGGCTCAGGAATGAGATTGGTTCTGGTTTTGCGGGTCAGAAGGTGTCAACCTATTTGTGGGGGGTCAGGTAGAAAATTGTAGTGGGGTGGCAGGGTCAGCATGTGTCTGACGGACCGGTCCCATGAAGAACTCTTATGGTGTATTTTTCTGTCTTGGCACAGTGGCATGCAGACTCTATTGGGGGCAGCAATAATAAGTTTAAATGCCTCCTGATTTGCAAATAGATTAGCCAATAGTCTGGACACAAATGTCACTATTAAACACCCCAGAATAGGGGTATCCAAGAAGAGGGGTATCGGGCACTAAAAAGAACTCCACAAGGGATGCCAAAAATAAAGTTAAAAATTTAATATTTATTGTAGATTCATCAAAAAAGGAACAGTATCTCCATACGGTTCCTTTTTTTAATGAATCTTCAATCAATATTAAATTTTTAACTTTATTTTTGGCATCCCTTGTGGAGTTCTTTTAAGTGCCCGATACCCCTCTTCTTGCACTTCGCTGGTTTATCCGCTCCCTAAGCCAAGGGTCTGGGGCTGGTGCTCTACATGGCAAGTGAACAACATATTTTGTATCCTGTACCCCACTTTTTTCGGTGGTTAAAACTATTAAACACCCCCCAATAAAAAACACAGGCAGAGTTTAAGAATTAAAATCATTTTTATTGCTCGACCTGCATTTTAGGAGAGATCTATAACAAAAGGAATATATATTTATATATTTATATATTTTAGCACATACAGTAATGAGACTGATATAGTCAGGTTACAATACAAAAATGGTCCTCTCTTTGACTATACTGTGACTCTCTAGGACACAAGAACTGAGAAATCGGATGGGGGGGGGTTGGGGGTTTCGTGGAAGCAAAAGGCAAAAAATATAACTATACAGATTTGTGATTTCAAAACATCTTTAGATTTTCACGCGCGCACACACAGGAAAATAAAGCTGTGTTATTTATATTTATCTTCACGCCGCAGCTACGAGAATAAAGGCAAAGCTAAAACCGCGCGTGTGTGAATTAACAGGACAGAATATAAAATGCAGACGAGACAGCAGATGGGAGTCTATGAGGAATCGGTGCAATGGCCGCTACAGCGCCCCCCAGCTGGAGATCTGAGCTTAAAAGCCTCACATGGTGTTACTAAGGTTCCTATGCGTTAAAACACAGCTTTTATTTGAATCATTAAAAACAGAACTTAATGAGACCCAATTCAACTTCCACTCAGGCTTGAGTTCCCTGAAATAAACCAGAAACACCATGCGGTGTGTTTTGCCATAATCCGCGATAACTTTGTGCGGTTTCTTGAGCCCAACTGTAAAATCTTTCTCTTAACTGACAGCTAGAGGGCGCTGAATAGAAACCAGGTGCAAATGATTCCCTACAGAGCCAAACTTGAAAAGCAGCGAGTACCTAAAATCTCAGAAGATAAAGCACAATCTGCCTGTGACATGGTAACCCCAAAACTGCCCCTTATACTGCAGAACTATTAGTATATGAAGATTCCCAGCACAACAGCAGCCTATCCAACTCCAGGCACAGGATAGCACAAATGCCCATTTCTGCTTAATGGCTGGGTTGATTCCAAAAAACATGTTTGTTAACCTGGAAAGCTTGGCTTCAGCAGACAAGACTATAACTAAACTATAACCGGTTAGTTGTCTTGTGAAGCTTTTCCCCACACGGGCAAATCAGAACAATGAAATTGAGAGGTGCAAGGTCCTACTTAGGTCAGAAGAAAGACAGTTTTCAAAACAGTGATCGGAAGAAACACAAGAAATGAAAATAACCACGTCTACAGTTACCCCACTGTAACAACTCCCTGCTCAGAGACAGGAGCAACATGTGTTTAGGATAGAATAGCACAGCACTTACGTCACACAAGAGAGAAGTGGCAGCGGCTAAGTCAGGGTGATTATAGCATGGGTTAAACTATGGTGATTGTGGTGTCACAGACTTTCTTGGGTTGCCAGCGAGACTGCTGCATCTTTGGACTTTGGAGATGACTTTCAGTCAGATTATTTTTCCCTAAAAACCCTAAATATTATAGCAGGGAATCACAGCAGACCTGAGCAGAATTAGAAAGACCTCTTTTACTTTTAAACGTTTCATGTTGTTTTGTAAATTGGGCAAAAATAATATTTTAAATGCTTTAAAAGAAAGAAAAAAAAAAAAGAACAGGGGAGTGTGTGGAATAACTAGGAATGGTGGGAGATGCCATAGAAATCACAGTGCTGAGTGAAAGGACTGATTCCTACCCTGAGCTATGAGGCTGGAACTGGATCAGCCACAATCACCAAGACTTAACCCCCTGTTAGCACACTCACTTCAGCTCTGCGTGGGATGCATTTCTGTTTCCAGAGAAAGAGAGTCTTCTGTGGCAGCGACAGATGTAAGGGGGAAATACAAAAATAGTTCCTTAAACAATAAAAAGTTGACGATGTCAAGCTTTTGGCAGGTGCTGTTCCGCTGTGAAGGAAATCAATGTGCGGAGGAAAAGCCGTGTGGTTTAACTTGTGTGGAGGAGAAACGGGGGGTCCCAATATGGCTTGGGAAGGCGACTCAGACAGACAGTGACACAAAGCTGTTGTACTGCTGGATGTTCCTTTTCAGGATGTCAGAGCAGGGCCCCAAGACTCTCTCAAAGCGTGGGCGGTCGAGTTTGACACACTTAAGGGGCCCGCGGGCTACCACGGTGGCTGCTCGGGGCCTGTTCATCAGCAGGGCAATTTCACCTGAGAGGAAGAGAAACAAGAAGACATGTATTCAGAATGTTTAATATCATATTCTCCTCACTAGTGGGTGCCTTGTGATACTATTGTGCTTACTCCTGAATATAGTGCGCAACTCCAGATATACAATAATAGCCTCATGTGACTCACAACAGGACCAATCACACATGAGCCATAACACACTCACTTGTTACAAATCAAACATTAGCATAACAAAGACACAATCCATAAATAGTGCTGGAACTCACCAAAGTAATCGGAGGGACCCAAACGGCCAACCTCTACAAATTCTTCATTCTCCGAGCGGCGCTGCAGCACTGCCGCTGACCCCTAAAGAGAGAAAAAGGGACATTTGCAATGAGCCACCGCACATTCAGATTTACTTGCATTCCACCATGCTGCCTCTCTGGGATCTACACTAATGCCCATCTGTATCCTGGCTTCTGTATATTCTCTTTGTGAAGTACTGTTAATATGCAGCCCCTTTAGGTTGGATATGTCAGGTAAGTTTTCACAACCCATTTCATCCCTGTGGCAAAGCCACACCTCTAGAATGATGAAGAACTCGTCTCCAGGCTCTCCCTGCACCACGATTTTCTGCCCATCCTCAAACTGTACAGGTTCCAAGGCATCAGCCACAGTCAGGCGCTCCCACTTATCCAGGGATTCTAGGAAGGAAAGAAAGAAGTCTCTTTAGCTCCCCTAGAAATGGAAATGCAGCATGGTATACATGGCACGAGCACAAAGGGCAGGCATGTAATATGTTAAATGCAACAGTATATATAGCAGACTTGGGCAAAAGAGCCACCCTTCCCGCTCACAAAAATGTGGCTATGGATGAAATGCAATTTCTGTATTTAAAGCTTAAGGTAACGGCACAGAATGGGCATTTACCAATCTAAAATAATTACCTTGTTATACACAGGCTTGTTCTGTTAGTGCAGGGGTCCCCAACCTTTTTTATGCGTGAGCCACATTCAAATGTAAAAAAAGTTGGAGAGCAACACAAGCATGAAAAAGTTCTTGGGGATACCAAAAAAAGGACTGGGTGGCTATTTGGTGGCCCCTGCGTGGACTGGCAGTCTGAAGGAGGCTCTCTTTGGCAGTATACCTGGTTTTTATGCAATTAAAACTTGCCACACCTAGGATTCAAAAATAAGCTCCTGCTTTTAGGCCACTGGGAGATACATAAAAGGAGTTGGTGAGCAACATGTTGCTCATGACACACTGGTTGGGGATCACTTTTTTTAGAGTTTGACATTACTCCCTCTGGCCAACAGAGGGAGCTTGTGTGGCAACAAAGTACTTTCCCTGACTGCTGATAAGAGAAACTGTCCTGTATACACAATGCCAGAAATTTGCAAAACAGTGAAAATTCGGAAAATGCATTAAAGGCATTTTTTTGTGGTGGCTGTGGAACCTTTTTTTTTTTTTTTTTTTTTTTTTTTTTTTAACAGAGACCTTTTCAGACCAAAATACATTGGAGTCTATGGGCGTTTTTTTTAGCAGTGAAATCTAGAACATTTCACTCATATCTATTTCTGACCATAGCATCACTATGGACATAGCCGCACAATCTCCAAATACCCTGCCAATTTACTAACCTCCCCATTAACCAGATTTCTACCAAAGAAGTGCAGCAGAGATGGAGACTGGCAGGTTGTTCCAAACATTCAGAGAGTAAGCAGCTTCATAAGAATGGCCCCATAAATATTCCATGGCTTATATACATCAAAGCTGCAGCCAGGTATGTACTATGGTTATGTCTACTATCATGAACAGCAAAGGGCAGAACTCACCTAGAATAGACACCTTGCTCAGGAATTCCTCATACATCTTCCTCTTCCTTAGTGTACTTCCCTGCAAGGAACCCATAGTCAATCAATTGTATTCATTGGCTAGGCGAGAGTTAAGGTAACGACACTGGCTAATGGCAGAACTACAGAGCTAAGGCTGCCAGAGTTCTAGTGTCAAACACACCCTTTCATAATGTCCCCTTAGAATTTCATCCCAGTTAGAATAGTTAGGAGCTACAGAAATGCTGCCGCAGAAAAGGACAAGATGACCTACCATAAGGATTCTCCTGTAACTGTCACGGTCTATGCCCCACAGCTTCACATTCGTTTTGGCCTTCACGGTTGCAGCTCTAGGAGTCCCGTATATCAGAGCCAGCTCCCCAAAGCTTCCTCCCTCGCCAATGCTGGTCATCCATTCATTGTTCACATACACCTAAACAAAGAGGATGTTTATAATATAAAGCTGACCAAACACTCCAAGTTCCACTAGTTTGGTGGGGTCACCCAATGAGAGGATCTTTTCTGAGTTTGGCCACCCAAATGCCAAATCAGGCTGATCCAATTACGATCTGACTACATTATAGGCCCAAAGGTATTTATCGGGAGAGGAACAATGAATATCTGGTCAATTTCTGGCCAGGTTTCATTTCATTTAGCCCATACACATCACAATAACCTGCTAATACCATCTGGAGAATTTCATAGCCCTCGCATTTTGTTACAATCCATATTCAAGAACCTTGTAGGGAGTGTCACCTAGAGAAATAGACAGTGTGTGTGGTGTGACCATTTTAGAATATAACTAAATGCTACAGGTACAGCAGTTTTGTATGTGTCCATTCAAAGAGGCATCAGTGCATTTATACCAACACTGTTTCGGAGCATAAAGGATCTTCCCCTACCCTGTGCACAGAATTGAATTAGTCTCCACACCAGCAGACAGGAGGGAATATGGTATGTATTGCTTGTGCCACAGTGCAGGTGAGGCTCAAACTATAAACCTTGGACGTGGGGGGAGATGGGAGGGGGGAGAAATTAGCAAAGTAAGTTACATATTACTTGGCAATTCTGAGACAGCCATTGGCCAAATCTGAAATGAACTGTTAAGAATTTCCATCTCTGCCATTATAAAAAATTAGCACAACTTACATCCATTTCACCCTGGTCAACAACATAGAAGTTATCTCCTTCATCACCTGCGGGAAAGGATATGGGTGTCAGTTAAGTTGACGTTGTATGTGGATCAGTTCACCCCTACCAAGGGACAGGCTAAGCTGTAACACAGAGCTGTTAAAGCCGCTCTTTATCACCAAGGAGGAGGATTGTGTGCAGTGAAAGACAGGGTCTGCTGGCAGCCGAGTCAATGGACCACCCTGGTGACCAGATAGTTTATTACCTTGCTGTATGACAGTCTCTCCTGAGATGTATGTAACTGAAAACATTGCATCAAAGATATCACTGGAAGATAAGAAAGGGGGAAAAGTTACAGGTGTAAAATTGTAAGGGACTTTTTATAGTCGATACAGAATACCGACGAATGAAATGGCATGCACGCACACTCTCTTTCGCTCTATGATAAGGAATCGAATTTAAATGTTTCACCACTTTAGATTAAGATAGTATGCAAATAATGTGCAGCCCAGAAACAATATCCCCTCCATTTATTTGTCATTTGAACATGTTAGGAGCCGTTTGTCCTGGGACCACCCCCTTCATACCTTCTTTCAGTATCATCCAGATGGGCAAACAGAACGTTCTTTTCAATGGCTTTAGCCAAAGCCGCCATAGTCTTGTAATCTTTAGGGATAACCTAAAGGGCAAAAAAGCAGGTAATTTTATATCAGCACAACTGGTTAATGCCCTGATTTGGCTTTAAATGGCAACTCACCCCACAATTTACCTTCAACATGAAGCAGCCTATAACATTCTATATAGTAAAAGTACATTTAAAGGTGAACTTCTCCTGTAAATAGCAGTGCTGACTGGAGACAAATGGTACAGCAAGTGGTGCCCTGGACAGGAAGGGGCTGGAAAGCTTTATTCAGTGGGAGGAAGGATTTATATGGAATGATACTTACTGTTTGTTATACCTGCAGCCCTCCAACCATTGGTTCTACTACAAGCTCAGCAGTCAGTGGTGGCTAAAATGTTGTACCCCACAACAGTTATGGTGGGGCACAGGTACCCTCTACCGTTTCTACTGCAGAACTTGAGGTGTTTACCTTGCGGACATACGACGCAGCATCCTCCTCTGTATACACCTCAGCGCTGATTGCACCCCGACGTCTCCTGCCTTTAACCACAGAATTCATGTGTGGGGGAGGGGAAATCTCATCCTCACGAGAATCGGAACGGGAGCCAGATTTCTGTTGGTTTAAAATCTGACGTGCTTCCTCCTGAGCGGAGCAAAACAAAATTGCATTAATCATCATTTGAGAACTCTGTTTGATAAGAAATAAACCTCCCCAGAAAAAAAGGCTTCTGTATGTGTCATCTTCCCAATGGAGGAGATCAATATGGATTAAGGCTTATTTATTGGCTGTATTGATTTTTATTCTATAGAAACACAGCAGATTATCATCTGTGGGGCAAGCATAAGAGTATCAGAATCTCATCTCCGTCTCACCTTAACAAATGCAAACATGCAGATAAAATCCGCACAGGATCACTAGCAACAACACCATTTTGCTGAATACACTGAATTGTATTTTCTCTTGAGTTTCAGGTCCCAAAAATCCTAGATTTGCATTAATATATCCCCAGTTTACATCATCTAGAGCAGGGATCCCCAACCAGTAGCTCGTGAGCAACATGTTGCTCTTCAACCCCTTGGATGTTGCTCCCAGTGGCCTCAAAGCAAGTGCTTATTTTTAAATTCCAGGCTTGGAGGCAAGTTTTGATTGTATAAAATCCAGGTGTACTGCCAAACAAAGCTTCAATGTAGGTTGACAATCCACATAGGGGCTGCAAAATGGCCAATTACAGCACTTATTTGGCACCCCAATAACATTTTTCATGTTCGTGTTGCTCCCCAACTCCTTTTACTTCTGAATGTTGCTCACGGCTTCAAAAGGTTGGGGATCCCTGATCTAGAGGTTAAAACTGTATAATCATAATCAGTGTTATGTGAAGAAAATGGCCCCTATTTTAAAAATATGCCATTTATTTATTATATTTCTTTATATTTTATACAGCATGATAAAGCTATACACATAATTTTATACCACCTACTGCAATCCCTAAAATCACCCATTAAAAACAACAGGTTGCTATGGATATTTCCTTTTATGCATTATTTTACGCACAGACAAGGCATTGCCCATTCAGATGAACGGGAAATAAGTCAAGCAATTGCTGTTTATGCCTTTCTTTTAACACTGCTTGATAATTACTCCCCTAAATGTATTTCACTGGAAAAAACTCCTACTGTATTTACTAAATCCTTCTGCAATGCCAGCTCTGGCCACAAGGGGGTCTTTATTTAAAAGGGCATGGCCTCATATGGGGTAATTACTATACAATGTCAGTTTATGACTTAATACAGGACCCATAGATCTTACAGACCCATGAATATAAGAGCAAGGTGCTTACTAAGCCCAAGGGTTGCCGTATAAATTAAGAAAATGGACAAATGAACCCAGAAATGAGAGGCGCAATTGGTATCATTTTGCTATTTGTTTCTTTACTGAACATGATCCTGCTGTTGGCATCACTGGTTAAGCTGGTATAGATTCCCCTCCGTCCGTATAAAGTGCCAGCTGTTTCCTGTGCTTAATCTCTGTCAGGGATTGCAGGAGGATCACTGGAGCTGTGACATATTTCTGCTTTATCTACAGCTGCTGAGCTGCTTTCTCTTCCTGCTGCACCCTATATACAATTGCCCTTTATTAGCACTTTCATCTTTTTTAAAGCATGACTAACCCCTACTGCTGTCATTTACAGTATTCAGGACCCTGCTACTTCCCAAATGAAACCAAAAATGCCATCCTACTTTAATCAGATCATCAAAAGCAGCAGGGTTGATGGCTGCCATATTTGACCATGTTGGTCCCCTGTCAGGAACATTCACAGTGGAAGCCAATATCCCCCTGCACATGCTACCAGTCGGTGATCAGAGACAGAAACAGGGGTTGACCCAGGGATTAGTTCTCCTTTAACAACAATTTCCTGAAAAGGGGAACTATGGAAGAATCCTTGCAGTGCCAATACTGGGGACAGGGTGTTTTTTTCTTTTAGTACCAATGCTGGGGGCACAGTGCTCCCTTCTCCGCCAGGGTGCAGTGAAAAGAAGCCATAAGTAAAGTATTACCTTCTCAAGCCTTTCAAAGTGCTCCCTAAGGAAAGCCATGGGGCAGGCGGGCCGGACAGTGCACAGCTGCACAATGCAGTCCTTGAGAAGCTGCTGTATATTGTGTTTCTGCACATACTGTTCACACTCCCGGAGGCTGCGGTCCTCCTCACTGCTGGTGCTGCCAGAAGCCATTGCTCTATCTGCTGGGAAAAACAGGCACCATGATTAGGGCTGGGTGGGGGGTAATGATTGTCAGAAACGATACAGGGAAAATGGGGGGGGGAGAAGGAATGAAGTTCCTAGTGACAGGCTGAGGAAAAGAGAATTGGGAGCACTTACCTCATATAATCATATGTGTGCCTGAACCAAAGACAAATTAGCAGAGTTTTTATGGACAAAACCAAACTGTCCCTTTAACCTACACTTGATAACAGTCATTGAGTTGTACCCATTTTGAGGGGACAGGACCAGGAGGCGCAAAAACGAAACAGGATTCAGTTTCATAACATTTCTCCCTCATCTCTTTATTTGCTGTATTACTGCTCTGAACGGGCCTCAAAGGGTTAATACAGTATACTGCCTCTCAGGTGTCCCATTCACTCCACTTCCCTAACTTCCCAGCAGCACTGCCATTGTAGTGTGGGTATATCGGCATCACTAGCAGCCAATACCAGCTTTTCTCTCACACTTCAATATAAACACTATGTGGGGATGCCACGAGGGTACTTGTGCAAATGTTCCCTATGTGCATTCTGCAGGAATAGTGTATTTACGGCCAGGCCCAGACTGGCAATCTGTGGGTTCTGCTATAAGGTTCCATAGAAAGTCAGTATTTAGTGGGCTGGTGGGGGCTGTTTGGGCCTCTGTGTGGGCTGAGTGTGCCTCTGTGTACCTGAAATGCCAGGGCCTATTTTAATTCTCAGTCCGGACCTGTTTACGGCTACTAAACACCCACAAGAGCAGACCCCTGGACATCACACGAGCTGGCCCCTGGGCATAACCCGCAGAGGTACTAAAGGCTTACAAACATACACAACGGAAGAGTACCTACACAGGCGGAGGAGCTATGTGAGACAAGGGCAGATATAAGGGAAGGGGCTAATAAACTGGAAAAGAATAATGAGTGAAGCAAATGCAACAGAGACAGGGCAGTTACTTAGGGCAAATATAAAAGTGAGCGTCAGATAAACAGGGCAGGCATAATGTTATGGGGAAATTTCCAGAGCAGGTTTAATGGGTGGAACAAATAAACAGGACAGGCATACCAGAGGGGGGCTGGATCAGGGCAATAATAAGGGAAGGGGCAGTTTCTCAGGGCAATAACAAAAAGATGAGCTGCTCATGGAAATAATAAGGAGAGGGGTAGAGGATCAGGGCAATAATAAGGGACGGGGCAGTTGCTCAGTGAAATATTAAGGGATGTGGCAGTTGCTCAGGGCAATATTAAGGGATGGGGCAGTTGCTCCGTGAAATATTAAGGGATGGGGCAGTTGCTCAGTGAAATATTAAGGGATGGGGCAGTTGTTCAGTGAAATATTAAGGGATGGGGCAGTTGTTCAGGGCAATATTAAGGGAAGGGGCAGTTGCTCAGTGCAATAATAAGAGATGGGGAAGTTGCTCAGTGAAATATTAAGGGATGGGGCAGTTGCTCAGTGAAATATTAAGGGATGAGGCAGTTGTTCAGAACAATATTAAGGGATGGGGCAGTTGCTTGGGGCAATATTAAGGGATGGGGCAGTTGCTTGGGGCAATATTAAGGGAAAGGGCAGTTGCTCAGGGCAATATTAAGGGAAAGGGCAGTTGCTCAGGGCAATAATAAAGAAAGGAGCAGTTGATCAAAGCAATTATAAGGGGAGGGGCAATTGATCAGAGCAATAATAAGGGGAGGGGCAATTGATCAGAGCAATAATAAGGGGAGGGGCAATTGATCAGAGCAATAATAAGGGGAGGGGCAATTGATCAGAGTAAGTATAAGGGAGGGGGAGTTAATCAGGGCATGAATAGGGGGAGGGACAATTAATCAGTCGTAGAAACGAAGAGATAGTAAGAGAAGGCAGATGCATGTGGCAGATAGATGGGGAAGGAATCAAGGTTTATCTCACCAGTCCCAATACCAGGCTGTGTCTGTTTTGTGTCCCCGGTATCTCGGCTGTGTCCCCCCAGTCTCTCCCCTCTGCCTCAGGCCCAGCTCCGTCTCTTCCTCTGCCCTCACCGGAAACAGCGCGAAGCCAATCAGCAGCCGTCTGTGACGTCAATCGGTCTGACAGGAACCGCGAACCATGGCAACCGCTATCCCCCGCCCCTCCAGCTTCTGCCCATCTCCGCCCTTTTGCCTCTGTGTATACCCGACCCAAGCCTGACTGTAACCACGCCCCTTAGACGTGTGTGTAACCTCTTCACTGCTGGGTTGTGTGTATCAACACCGTGTCCTGCTTTTACACCGGCAGTGGGTAATCTTCTCGATTTTATAGGAGAATCGTGCTCTGCTCCCTTCCATGTGACGCCCGGTCCCGGGATCTAGTCATTCTGTAGATCCAGATTGCATTGGACGTACCTATTTACTTAGATAGACAGTGAGGTGTTAATGGAGAACATGAGAGTCAATGATACAGTCAGAAGGGGCCCCTGGCCTGCAGAGCTGACACTTTAATCAAGTTAGCGAGGCGCTGGACCTCAGTGACCTCTGTGTAACCTTTACTGGATTTCGTCTTCTGGGAGGGGAATTAGCGCAGGATTAGCGCCCGGCTATCGCCTGGGAACAGGGACCTCTCTCTCCAACTGCTTCAGTGCAACAAGATTCTCCCTGGCCCTTTTCTCTCGGTGTTTAACTCTATTCACTCATAGTCCCCAGAATAGCCAGAAACCTCTCTGAGACACAAACTAATAATGTCATAAACTGTCTCTTGTATTTACTGTACATGTCCTGCCCTCATTTTATCTTTATTAAGTAGGTGGAGGCTGCATTTGTGCAGAAAATATGCTAATCCTCAGCCCTAAAGAGCTGCAGGGCAACAGTACAGCAAGGAGACAGCAGGACAAGATTGAGACAGTAGAGCAAGATAAGGACAGTAGGAAAAGATGGAGACTGTAGGCCAAGGTGGAGACAGTAGAGCAAGGTGGCGACAGCAGGAAAAGTTAGAAACTGTAGAGCAAGATGGAAACAGCAGGAAAAGTTAGAGACTGTAATGGAAAAATGGAAACTATAGAGCAAGATGGAGACAGTAAGAAAATATAGAGGCTGTACGGAAAGATGGAGACTGTAGAGCAAGATGGAAACTGCAGGAAAAGTTAGAGACTGTAGGGGAAAATGGAAACTATAGAGCAAGATGGAGACAGTAGGAAAATATAGAGGCTGTAGGGAAAGATGGAGACTGTAGAGCAAGATGGAGACAGTAGGAAAAAATTGAGACTAGCACAAGATGCAGACAGTAGGGTAAAATGGAGACAGCACAACAAGATGAAGAGAGTAGGAACATATGTAGACAGTAGAGCAAGACAGAGACAGCAGAGCAAGTTAAAGGCATTAGGACAAGATGGAGACTGTAGGGCAAAGAAGGAGACTGTACAGCAAGATGGAGACCGTAGGTTAGATGGAGATGGTAGAAAAAAGATGGAGACAGTAGAACAAGATGGAGACAGTAGAGCAAGATGAAGAAAGTTGGACAAGATGGAGACAATAGAGCAAGATGGAGAAAGTTAGACAAGATGGATACAGTAGAGCAAAAGTGCAATAGCAGGACAAGATGGTAACAGTAATGTCAAATGTATTTTCTCCAAAAAAGAATATTCGCCACAACATAAACAATTTACTAACAGTGAGTATGGCAAGTTTTAGCATACTAACTTTGCATTAGTGAACATTCATGTCTTCACTAGGCATAATGAAACCACCACCAAACTTTGAATACATCAAGAGTACCAATGCATTTTCCCCAAAAGTAGTTTCCCCAGGTCCAGGCCATCTAGCATTATAAATAAAGAACAGTCTTTTCAGCATCTCACTGCAAAAACAAATGTCATAAACTGGTAACTTGTATTTACTCACAGTGTTCAGGTTAACAAACTGTCCCCATCAGAGTGCCCTCCTGCCCTCATTTTACCTGCCTGGCGCACATCCCAATGTTATTAATAAGGAAGAAAAAGAGTTCAGAAAATGAGTTAATCCTCAGCCCTGCACGTAATGGGGCTGGTAAATGCAGGTATAGTAGGGCAAGAGAGAGGCAGAGCAGCAGGGCAACAGCAAGATGGAGACAGTAGGAAAAATGTAGACTTTAGGGCAAGATGGAGACTGTGGAGAAAGTTGGAGACAGTAGGGCAATATGGAGACTTTAGATAAACATGGAGACAGTAGGGCAAGATGGAGACTGTAGAGAAAGATGGAGATAGTAGGGCAAGATGGAGACTGTAGAGAAAGACTGGGACGGTAGGGCAAACGTGTGAGGGCTTCTCATTATCTACGCCATAAACTAGTAATACCCCATATATGTAATTTGCCTGTGTATTTTTTCCACTCACTTGTATGACCAAAATACCCTGGTTTACACACAGTATTTATTGGTTGCACATTACACTCACAGTTTTCTGTGGCAAGCTCTAATCTTAAATTTTGATAGATCTGCCCCTTAGTATGACATAGACAGTGCTATTTTGAAACAACTTGCAATTATTCTTTATTTTTGGTGTTTTTTTGTCATATTTAGCATTTTGTTCAGCAGCTCTCAAGTTTGGAATTTCAGCAGCTCTCTGGTTGCTATGGTCAAAATGAACATAGTGACCAGACAATGGCTTGAATAAAAGGCTGAAAGATAAATAGGAGAAGCCTGAATAGAAAAATAAGTCATAAAAAGTATAGATAGCTGCCATGTATTAATGTGTTGCTTTTCCGTTTACATTTCCTCAGAATTTTGATTCTGATTCACATCCGGTCTCTCTGCACGTTCCCAAGCAGTCGCCTTTGGAGCCAGTCCCAAGTTCCTTTGTATCTGCTGTTGTTGGTAAACATAGAACTGGTCCTTAAAGGAAACTTCTAATTCTATTTGATTTCAGTGATAATAAGATATAAAGAGTGCGGCTAGGGTTGCCACCTTTTCTGGAAAAAAATACTGGCCTTCCTATATATTTATCTTTTTTTCCCTATTAATAAAATTGGGAGCATCTCAATGGGCACAAGTAAACACCAAATAACCAGGCTTATGTGAACGGTGAGAAAATACCTACAGGTTTACCAAGATAATCACAACAAGCAGAAATATAGTTAGAAGTTGCTAGGTTTATTTTTCAAACAGAAAAACAGTGAAAAGGCTACAAGGTTCAGTTTTCTGTTTTGATATAAAAAAAATTCCTGAATCTCATGAGGTACCATCCCTGTCATTCTCTCATGCAGTCGCCCCCAGTCAGTCCAGTATATTGTTTCTGGATCTGGCATGTATTATGGTTCTATGTGCTTTTATATATGTTTATTTTAAAGGGGTTGTTCACCCTTAAATTAACTTTTACCAGAGCCGGGCCAACCCGGCCAGGCGCCCTAGGCAACCTGGGCAGCCACGGTGCCGGGTGAGTGTGTGCTGGAGTGTGCATGCGCAAAATTACGCTCAAGAATTATGCTCAGGTGCACATGCGAGAAATTACGCTCAGGTGCGTATGCGCGAAATTACTCTCAGGTGTGCATGCGCGAAATTACGCTCGAGCGCGCATGCGCAGAACCACAATTGAGGAGAAAATATTAGCTCCAGTCGGGGAGAGACGGGACCGGACAATGGGGTAGGCGACAGAGCAGGTACGTGTCTGGTTCCCCCCCCCAACTATGCGCCCTAGGCACGTGCCTACTCTGCCTACCCATAGTTCCGGCCCTGACTTTTACAATGATGTAGAGAGAGAGTCTGAGACAATTTGCAATTGGTTTCCATTTTTTTTATTATTTGTGGTTTTTGAGTTATTTAGCTTTTTTATTCAGCAGCTCTCAAGTTTGCAGTTTCAGCAATCTGGTTGTTGGGGTCTTAATTACCCTAGCTAGCAATCATGCTTTTGATTTGAATAAGACACTGGAATATGAATAGGAGAGGCTCTGAATAGAAAGATGAGCAATAAAAAGTAGCAACAACAATACATTTGTAGCTTTACAGAACATTTTGGATGATGTCAGTGCCCCCCATTTTAAAACTGGAGTCTGAAGAAGAGGGCAAGTAGTTAAAAAAAAAAAGAAATAACGAAGAGCAATTGAAAAGTTGCTTAGATTTGGCCATTCTATAATATACTAAAAGGTAATTTAAAGGTGAACCACCCCTTTAAGTAGGGTATTTTCCCTAAATACAGTATATACTTGTAGACAATGTTATTCTGTTATTCAGTTCATTTCGTGTTTTATTCCTTGTGTTCTTTTGACCTTTCTGTTCTGCAGTTTTCCAATCTGGGATTTACACTCTTTTTTAGTTGTAATATTGGTGTGTAGGTAGCGTTGCCACCTTTTCTGGAAAAAAATACCGGCCTTCCTATATATTTATCTTTTTTCCCTATTACAGTGCAGAATTCTGCTGAAGCAGCACTATTAGCTGATGCGTTTTGGAAAAAAACATGTCTTTATTATCAGTTCTTCTCCAATTCCTCAAATAAGGAACTGCATTGGGTATCATTTCTGTGCTTAAAGTCCATATCAAGATTTTCCCTTTAGTCAGAGACCTATGTTCCTTGAACTCATGCCGTGTATAAAGCTTGGAGGAATGCGTGCAAAAAGTGGTGGCCGTCTGGCCATTATGCCCACCATCTAACTAGTGTCTCAAAGAGAATATAAATCAGCCTGTCGGGTGCACCTGTTCTGCTCAGCTTTCCTGCATCTCTGTTACAGGGTAACCAGACCAAGTACTGAGTACCTGCCTATCCTCTCCCTGCTATTTGTGAATGAGTCTCAGCTGGAAGATTCCTTTCTTCCAAACAAGCTGACGTGGCTTCTATTTTGGAAACAAATCATTCCTCAATGCCTGGGGCTAGTGACATTGCTAGAGTCAGCCCAGGGCAACCAAATAAACATCCCTGTATATGCTAGCAATGGGCACTCTGCTGTAAGACCTCCAGAATAGAAGTGACATGGGAGGAGAGGAACCCTCAGATGAAATGTTCTGACCTTATGGACAAACCTTGACTTAAGCTGGCCACAGATGTAAAGATCTTTAAAAGATCTTTTCTTTATCGTGAGACCACGATTATCTCGAAACGATCGTTTAAATGTACGATGTGTCCATCAACTAAAAAGACAATTTCAGGCGATATTGCCAACAAAACTTAAGGGTAGCTGCCTGCTTGGACGAAAATTTTTTATATCAAAAGATGTCCCAAGGCTTATAGTTAGTAAAAATAAATTATTTATTAAAGTTCACATTTTAAAAGTTTGATACATACTGACCCCACATGGCCCACCTTACGCTTTCGTACCCTCCGGCTCATAGGTGTCTCTGGCATGTCCCTCTGGCTGTGGTGAAAGATATACGGAAATAAGATGCATGGACTCCCAATTATACAATGATTTATAGCTGCCTGCTTGGCCCTGCAAACATAGATAGATTGCACTGGGACCAATAAAGATTTTTTAACCTGGCCAATCAATTTTCTGACAGATGTCGAAAAATCGTAAGATGTACGATCATTCGAATCCCACTAACGTCACGATAATTTGACGGATTGATCGTATTACGATAAAATCGGTCGTTCGGCAAAGAAAAATCTTTGCGGCTATGGGGACCTTTACATTAGGGGGCAGATTTTCAAGGGTCGAATTGAAAATTTGAGTTATTCAAATTGGATTCAAGTATTTAAAAAAAAAATCTAATATGCTTTTTGAGATTTCTCATACTCTGGCCCTTTAAGATCTCAAATTAATCAACTATTTGTCACCTAAAACCTGCCAAATTGCTGTTTAAGTCAATGGGAGAGGTCCAGGGATCAATTTAGAGTTGTTTGCGGAGAAAAAACTTTAATCGAGTTTCATCGAATAGTTAGATCGCTTCAATTCATCCGAGCTTTAAAAATTTGATTTTATTAATACATTTCGATTTGTCGAATTTATGGAAGTTTAGAAGAGTTTTTAAAAACTCACACAAAATCTAAATTTGACCTTTGATAAATGTGCCTCTAAATAACACCTTACATGCTTCTTGCTACTGCTTTTCTGGTGTAATTTTTTTTAGGGATGCACCGAATCCAGGATTCGGTTCGGGATTCGGCCAGGATTCAGTAGGATTCAGATTCGGCTGAATCCTTCTTCCTGGCCGAACCGAATCCTAATTTGCATATGCAAATGTGGTGAATCTTTCGTGAAGGCTTTGCATATGCAAATTAGGGGCAGGGAGGGAAATCACGTGACTTTTGTTACAAAACAAGGAAGTAAAAATGTTTTCCCCTTCCCATCCATAATTTGCATATGCAAATTAGGATTCCGTTCGGTATTCAGCCGAATCTTTCGTGAAGGGTTCGGCCGAATCCAAAATAGTGGATTCGGTGCATTCCTAATTTTTTTTAAATACAATAAATGTAAGCTTCCATCAGAGTATTTTAGTCCCACCGACTGCTTGTGTCACAGTTTAAAACTTAAAGAAGTAGGCTAGAAATGTTGTACATTATGTTCTGAACTTCTGTACCAGCCCAAGGCAACCAAAGCCCTTTAGCAGGGAAGATCTGTGCGTCCAAAGATGCCCCAGTAGCTCCCCATATTCTTTTCTGCTGATTCACTGCACATAATCTGTGCTGCTGTCAGTTACTGAGTTTAGGGACCTGCACACAATATACAGTACAAGTATGGGACCTGTTATCCAGAATGCTCGGTACCTGGGGTGTTCCGGATAACGGATCTTTTCGAAATTTAGATCTTCATACCTTAACTCTACTAGAAAATTATGTAAACATTAAATAAACCCAATAGGCTGGTTCTGCTTCCAATATGGATTAATTATATCTTAGTTTGGATCAAGTACAAGGTACTGTTTTATTATTATAGAGAAAAAGGGAATCCTTTTTAAAAATGTGGATTATTTGATTATAATGGAGTCTATGGGAGATGTTCATTCTGTAGGTCGGAACTTTCTGGATAACGGGTTTCTGGATAACGGATCCCATACCTGTACACAAAGAATATAAATGTCACAATATAAGGCTCATCAGTAATTAACAAAGATAATTACTTCATGGCAGCACAGAAATGAGTGTCAGAATCAGAATTTAATAATCAGCCCTGTAGCATCAGCTTATATTACAGACAACCCTCATTTTCTGCTTGATAATTAGTGACGACCCCTAAGCTTAGCTTCTCAACAGCTGCTCAGAGGCCACTGAGCATGTGAGTGTCACAGACACTTTCCAAGATGGTGACCCCCTGCGACAAGTGTGAAGCCAAAACCTTAGGCTGGTGCAATAAGTTCAGTATATAAAATATGGCATTTTTAGCCATATTCATTTTTATGGTTTAGTTCTCCTTTAAACTGAGTGGTAGGGAACTCACCGGCGTTTAAACCCTTCAAGGACAAGGAAAGGGTAGGAATAAGTAAACCTCTATTAAAAGTTATACTTACAGTGATGCCATCCATTCTTTCCATTACACTCTTGATTAAGCTCTTTGTCAGTGCAATCTCCATGTTATAGGCAAAACCGCTTCCTTCTTTACGGAAAATTCCCATGATACATCACTCGTTCATCAAGACCAAGACTTCCTGGCATGAGCAGAACGATCGAGGACAGGCAGCGCATGTGCATAAACAATCTTTGTGAGCGTGCCTTTTAGTTCTGAAGAAGGTGCACTGAACCTGGAAAGCCCTGCCTTCTATAATGAGAGCACCAATGGCAGCAGCCTACGCAGGTTGCCATGTGACGTGTGACTCTACAGAAGAAATAAGTACACACCAATTTGCAAGTTCTTAGTAGTAAAGCCTCCTGTGAGTCGATCGGTATGTTTTAATGCTGCTTCTGTATCCTTCTGCCATCCTACCTCGTTCTGCTAATGGTGCTGTCCTGCGCTCCCCTATAGTTTTACACATGTCTTGTGCATCGAGTTCCGCAGTGCTATATTAATGACACGACAAAGGGGAAAGGGGCGCAAACTTTAAAAAAACCCTGCAATAGACACAAGTGGAATTTATGGAAGTATAGGCAAAGGGGCTCTATGATATTGTGTGGGATGCAGTTGAAGCCTTTCCTTGTCTTTTAAGGTCAGTAAAGTCACAAACATCCAATCACAATGGTTCCACTGAACTAATTCAGTTGTAATCTAGTCTTCTTGATCCAAAATATGCCCATTGCAGTCTTCAAAGGAGTGTCCCTCGGCCTGCCTAGAACTCTGTTTGTTGGCCTGATGTTTTTGCTTGACCTTGATTTTGTTTTGACAAAAGCCCTTCACCTTTAGGGCAGAGACACACTCTCAGATTCGGGGATATTAGACGCCCGGTGACAAATTTCCTCTTCTTCGGGGTGACTAATCTCCCCGAACTGCCTCACCTGAAAATTTCCTTGTGAGGCAACTTTGGGCGTCTTCAGGAAGGCAGGGGAGGCAGTTTGGGGAGATTAGTCGCCCCGAAGAAGAGGAGATTTGTCGCCGGGCATCTAATCTCCCCGAATCTGAGTGGGTGTCTCTGCCCTTAAGGTTTTAAATGTCAGGGAATTCCCTACCACTGAGTTGAACTGAAGAAGGCACTCAGATGAATGGTGAAATGTTTTCAAGAAAAATCAGGAATTTGCTTTAGACTTAACTCTGCTAGATACTGTATATCATGACCTGGATGAATGAGGATCTTCATAGACGGTCTTCCTGCTCCTCCCCCTGTAAGCTGCCATCAGTGTTCGAGTCCAAGCCACCGCACTGCAGTATTTATTGGCACAAGGGAACCCTGTATTTAATGACTGCCGTGAGCAGGTGCTAAGTAAAGTGGCACAGGTGCTCTTTGCACCAACTGGTTACCCCTTTTTGTGATGGGTAAATGACAAGGTGATGCCCACATGCTAATCTTCAATGCAGGGCACAACTTGCACCAGCCAGTAGCGGGCATGGCACTTACAGCCTGAAGCAACTCTACTTTCCATACCTGAGGTGCAGAGAGTTGAATCTGATTGATGGGCACATTGGCTTCTCAAACGAGCCTTCAAATGTCCATAATCAGTTAAATGGATAGAGTGCTATGCTCTTATAAAGGGCACTGTATTGTTGGCAGGGTTTGTACCTCACCGAGTTTAAACCATATTCTTCTTATCAGTTACCATTAATATTTAAACATGTTGCCAACTGCTTTTCCTTCCATACAACCATAAGTAACTGCTAATTAATCACTCACCACATCTGTCTGGTTCTGCAGTGATAAGGGACCAAAACTGATAAACGTGGGTGCAACAATGTTTCCCACCTCACCCTGTTCCCTCCTTAAAGGGGTGGTTCACCTTGAAGGTAACTTTTTCTATGTTATAGAATGGCCAATTCTAAGAAACTTTTCAATTGGTTTTGACCATTTATTTTTCATAGTTTTATAGTTATTTGCCTTTTTCTTCTGACTCTTTTCAGCTTTTAAATAGGAGTCGCTAAAAAACAAATGCTCTGTAAGGCTACAAATGTATTGTTATTGTTACTTTTTACTACTGATCCTTCTATACAGGCCCTCTCCTATTCACATTCCAGTCTATTCAAATCAATAGACTGGAATGTTTGCTGAAACTCAAAAACCACAAGTAATAAAAAATGAAAACAAATTGCAAATTGTCAAATATCACTCTCTACATCATACTAAAAGTTATCTCAAAGGTGAACAACCCTTTTAAAGCCTCTGGGTCCTGGCAGTGCAGAGCAAAATAGCTGACAAAGACCTTTCTGATGCAGACTCATTTCCCCATGAGCTATCTTGTTCCCAGGAATAATGGAGACTACAAAATTTACTGGACTATGCTGGGACTTGTATGACAGCATCTGACAACCTACAGTAATTCCTTTGGTGGACGTGTCTACTTCCCCTGATATCCCTGTAACCCCCTTCAGCAGTGTAGATATAGATCTTCTTCCAGCTCCTCCCCTTTGCATACCTGTGCTCAGGTAAAGGCTGGAAGATTGCAGTAGGCAGTGAGCCATCTGTATCCAGAAAGCCAGCTCCCCTGGTAAGTCACTCTTTTGCTTAGATCTTATATCAACCCCACAATTCACCTTCACCCTCTGTTTCTGTCCTCCAGCCACCTGTGCTACAGAGCTTGCATTTTATTTTACTAAGTTCTGTGTCTGCTCTTGATTGAACACCAAAACATCTGGGTTAACTGTTTTCTCCACAGCTTTAGAATGAGTTCTAGACAGAAGGGCAAAATGGAAAAGGTAGGGCAGGGCAGACATAAAACAAGATGAGATTGTAATTGTAGGATAAGATGGAGACAGTAGGGGAAGATGGAGACAGGGAAAGGGGACAGTAGTAAAAGATGGATACAGTAGGGCAAGAAGAAGATATTAAAGCACAAAGGAGACACTGGGATGGGCGAATTTGACCCGTTTCGTTTTTTTGACGCAAGTCTTTTTTTTTGTCGCACGACACCATACAAGTCTATGGCCGTCAATTCCGAGGCGAAACAAGGCGAAAAAATTCGCCCATCCCTAATAGTGCAAATGGAAACAGTAGGGCAAGAGGGAGCTAGTAGAGTAAGATTAAAGCAGGGCAAGATGGCACTAGTAGAGCAAAATGGAGACAGAAGAGCACATGGTCACAGTAGATAAGTACAATAACACTTAACATTAGACCCCTGCAAAGTATGTTTTGCCCTTGGGCCCTATCACACCAATTTGAAAGAAATGTACACCCAAAGGGTTGCATTTATTTAAAGAGGAAAAACATGTGTAAATAGGGTGTAAAGGGGAACTCATACAAGGAAACCATTTCCAGCAAAAATAATTTTCTTAGAAAAATCCAGAAAATACAGGTATAAGATAAATTCAGCAAAAATTGTCCTCATCTGCTAACCTAATAAGGACATAAGTAATAGTATCGACCATGGCAATGTGGACAATTAGGCTAAACCGTTACCAAAAAAATCTAATTTTCTGCCCAGAATAGATATACATATATATTTGTTTTATGTTCTGGAGCACACTGGGAGTATCTGAGCATTTTTAGGATTTCTCCTGTCTTTTCACATAACTCAGGGTGTGTTGATCAAGTCCTGACAGATACTGTTATGTCGGCGTGTCCCTGCAGCTTGTGGGCTGGGGAAGAATCTGGGCCCCCTCTGAACACAGGAAGAATTACACAGATATATTATGGTTCGGTAGGGGCCCCAAACTGTGGGCATTCATCTCTGTATATTATAGGGGGGGTAGTATTATAGGGAAGTCGGGCCAAACCTGAAAGCACATGCCACCCTGCCTACCTACAATAACTACCTACAGAAGGTAGAGCCCACCCTTGTCACCTGTGTTGCCTCTGTGTGCTATGGCTTTAGATCCAGTAGATACATGCTGTATGGCATTGCAATGGTTAAGTCCTGTTCTTTTCTATACAGATCATTATTATCACAGAGCTAATTGCGATGTCCCTATACAGTTTTGGGACAGATCCCATATCTTGCCATGCCTGGAACCAGGACAGAACCCGTAAGTAATCAGAAGTAACCATCTCCCTGCCTTATAGAAGGTTATAGAACTTATGACTTGCCCCAATCAGCAGTTCTGAACTTTGCACACTTACTAGTGCCAGAGGGTCATTTATGAATATAGAATGCAAAAATGTACATTTACAGATGCAAATCGACAGGCTTTTCTTTCCACAGTGCAGCATATTCTTCTTGGAATGCCAGCAACACTGAGGCTGTAAACTGTCACGCCTGCTGAAATTGGGCCCAGTGCTACAGAACATACATGTTTTTTGTTAATTTGCGTCCATTTTATTACTTTTGTAAATGAGGCTTCAAGAGTCTTTGCGATGCTGTGACACAATTAATTGGTTGGAGAATGAATTGCTGCAATCTCAGCAAATAATTGAAAAAATCTAGATCACTGGCCTCTTGTGTTTCTAGGTGCACGTGTGACCCTGAAGCCTAGAAGGGAGGGGCTGTGGAAAGTGTATCCTAGGGGTCTCACATCGCATTCATCCGCCATTGGTGGGCAGTTGGGTGACTTGGTTTCACTTACTTTTCTTCTGCAAAATTAAACTGAGACCCTGCTCCTTAGGTGCCCATCCCAGTCATCTCATGAGCTGACATAAATGGATCCGGGATGATTGCTTAGATTGAATTTCTAGATCAATGCTTAGAAAGACTTTATATACTGTAAGTGAATCTGAACAGCTTGTTATATAGACTTTATATAGAGTACTTGATTAGCTTGTTAGATAGACTTTATACAAGAGGGCCTGAGCAGCTTATTACATAGACTTAACATATCTTTATTTTTACAGAGATCGCAATCAGTCCCAACAACAACATAGTGCAAATTTACCAAAAAACTGAAAATGACTGGAAGAAGATCCATGAGCTGACAGAACATAATGGCAGGGTTACAGGTACTTAAACCAAGACAGAATGGAATATATTGAAGGTAAAGCGTGAAGGTGGGGTAGTGTATATATATATATATATATATAGTATATAGAGAGAGAGAGAGAGTAACCCTACGTAGAACACAGGGAATATGGAGTATTTTGGTTATTACCAGTCCCTGTGTGAGGCTATGTATAATCACCCTCCTGCACTAACACTGTCTATCTGCTTGGCCAGGAATTGACTGGGCCCCCACTTCCAACCGCATTGTCACATGTGCTGCGGACAGAAACGCCTACGTCTGGTCCTTACGCGACGGGGTCTGGAAACCAACTCTTGTCCTTCTGCGCATCAACCGTGCCGCCACCTGCGTGAAATGGTCCCCCCAGGAGAATAAGATTGCAGTGGGAAGTGGCTCCAAAATCATCTCAATTTGTTATTTTGAGAAGGAAAATGATTGGTGCGTAACACTGATTGGAACAGGGATAGGCTGCAAAGCAGCTACATTATTCTCCATCACAAACCAACATAGAATTTCATATTTATTGTCATGCAGTTTATAAATTACCCATTTTCCTCACTTTTTCTGCTTGCTCATGAAGTAACTTCCTGTTAGCCATGTGATTTATATCCACTTCCTTTTAAAAGCAGATCTCACTATGATGTCCCATATAGTCAGGGTGCTATCTGTGAGTCTCACACTGTTTCCACCAGAAGATTTCTTGCTTCCCAAATATCTACCTCCGGTACTGCCCCAGCCTGCCCAAGTGTGGCATTATGTGAATGTGGGGTTTATCTGATATGTTTTGACCACAATGTAGAATGTAGTTCTGTACTCCTGGCTCAAAGGGAGCTCCTCGGAGGAATGGAAGACAAAGGTTTTGTTATTGTTGCAGGTGGCTGAGCAAACATATCAAAAAATCAATTGGTTCCACGATCCTCAGCCTGGCCTGGCATCCAAACAATGTCCTACTTGCCGCGGGGAGTAGTGATTTCCAGTGCAGGTAAGTATTATAAGTGCCCGGCAATAACCCCATTGGAAACTAAATGTCACTATTACTCTCTGTGGCTAAGGAACATGAAGTCAATAAAATGAATGATGGTGCTGAATACTCCGCCCAGAATCCCTTGAAACTAGTGATATGCCATAGTGTTTATGTAGCTTTTGTTTCTGCTCTGGTATGACAAGCCCATACAAGAGCACAGAACATAGAAGGGTTCTCTTACCCGTGGTCAATTTCAAGGAAGGAGCTTCATGAGAATCTAGGCCCATTGATCTCCAAGAACATTGTAAATGTGAATGAAATGGTTTTGGGTTTTAGAGGGGACTCCACTCCTGTTTATTTGCTTTGGCATTAAGATCAGAATTATAGGATACCCCGGGCAGCTATTTTAGTTGAGACCATGCTCCAACCTTTTACTGACCATGGGAAAGAGACCCGCCCAGGAGCAGCCAGTACAGATAATTCAACTTCCGTACTTAGGTAAGTATTGTTGCAGATTGAATTTAGTTATCCAGTGGAGAGCAACCCATGAGCAGAAGGTTTAGAGAATAGATGCTCTATGCCAGAGTATGTACTGAGAGGAACTGTATTCAATTACCCAGGGGTATATTCTGTTTGACCATGGGAAATAGAACAGTAAAGGAGCAGGGTGTACAGAGAATCAGAACTCTGGGATAGTACATTTACTTAACAGGGGGGTTAAGGTTGACTCTCCAGATTGACTGTGGGAAGGAGAACAGCCCAGGAGAAGGAAGTACAGAAAATTAAGGTCTAATTATGTATACTTTCAGACAAGTTGCATTTAGTAGGTTTATGTCTGTTACTGATGGAAAATCTCATTAATTAACATGAAAATGTTTGTTGGGCTTTTTTTTTTGGCATTGTCTAAAGAGTCTTTTCAGGGTATGTAAAGGAGATTGATGAGAAGCCAAGCCCGACGCCTTGGGGGACCAAGATACCTTTTGGAGAGCTCTTGTTCCAGAGTGGGGAGAAAGGGGGATGGGTTCATGGTGTCACCTTTTCCCCCAGTGGAAGGTACCTGGCCTGGGTCGACCATAACAGCTGCGTCAACATTGCAGATTCAAATGAAGACAAAATGTAAGAGAGAATGACAGTCACTTTAATGATCTGGGTAAAGCGAGGGTCCTGCATGTGGTGGGCTGATGTTTCATTTAAACATTATTGCAGATAAAATTATGGAACAATAGGTTTATAGATGATGATTCCCACTACTTTTAGCCAATGTGTAGCATTTGCCATAGGGCTTCAATAGAACAGTGCCACCACCTGATTTGTTCTAAGTTACGTCTAAATGAAGCATTAGCAACCACTGGTAAACCCTTTGGGTTAATCGTGGAAAGATTTACACCAAGAATGTATTTTATTCCCCTTTACAACTGTCTCTTTTATGCTTTCATGTTGGGACACTAACTGGAAATCTTTTTCTGGTGCCCATAAATCAGCCTGTCAGGGACACCTGTTCCGCTCAACGTGCTGTATTCTCTGTTCCAGGGTAACGAGACTGAGTACTGAGTACCTGCCCTTCCTCTCCCTGCTGTTTGTGAATGAATCCAAGCTCCTCGCCGCTGTAAGTCCTCACTTCCTCTCTGGGCCCTGACCTGAGCTCTATTTTGGGAAGGCTTATTTTTCATAACAAGTGAAATCATTATGGCTGGGTCAGTGCCAATGCCCCACAATGCTTTGGTGTCTCAGCCCTTGCTATTAATGCCCCATTCACACAGGGCTTCATATTATACAGAGTCAGTACATTTCTCCCTATCTGACAACTTCCCCTTTTCCTGTGTTTATGCTCTGACTGCCTCTGTTTGTTTTGGATGAAGTTACACGTTACCATAGGCCACCATGCCAAAATAGATCTGCACCTCCTAATGGCCTTTCTAAATCTGTTTTTCTGAGTGGTGATATCATTTAAGAATGCTTCAGTTCATCAGTCTACAAGTGGGTGCTGAGTCTGTCCAACCTACCTGATATGTTACAGCTACAACTCAGTTTCCAGCAGGACAAAGGGATTATTTGCATATCATCACCCACAATGCTCTGATGCAAGACAAATTATTTAATGTTAGTAGTTATTAGGGGTTTAGCCATTTAACCACCTAAATGCCGCACATCTACAGCACTGGCTTACTACTAAGTAGTAGAGCACGTAATGGAATTGTTTACTCTCCCTATGTTTAATTGCTGCCCCTAACTATAAATGTATATAAATATATAAATGCATAATAAAGGAATTTCTTGTGCAAATTATAAATATTGTACAAGATGTACCAGTGGGCTCTTTTGCACTGGCCAACTTTCACCTAAAGCAATTTACTGATTTTGATAAGGCAAAATACATAAGGATTATTTGCATACCATTACTTGTCCTGATATACCTACTGTATAATGCTTCTTCTGGCTGTTATTTGGAGATGTTGGTCACTGTGTGGTTGCAGCTGTGCAGTTTCTAAACTTTACTCACTGATTGGCATTACAGGACATTTTGCAGTTTGTTTGTCTCTCTAAGCTAAACAATGGCTTCCAAGTATAGTTTTCTATAAAAAATCCTCATAGACCAGTGCTATTGAACTGGTAGCCTGTGGGCTGCATCTGGCCAGCAAACCCCCTTCGCGTGACCCCCACATGAATGTCTACCTGCTGTGACTGCTTATACTCCGTTAGAAAACCGATATATGCTATCTGTCGGTGAGCACTATGCAAGGGTCCAAAAGCACTCAGCAAAAATTTTAATTAAAGAAGGTGCACAGTAGCTCACTTCAAACATGTATTCATGCAAAATCACCACAGCAATTAGATACAACATTATATAATTATAAGAATCAATGTGAAACATTAGCTCATATCATACCACAAGGCAGTGGCTTCCCCCTGTCTGCATACCTCATGTCAGCCATTCCTTCCTGATGTGTTTTTCTTCATTGGGCATTTCATCAGAGGAGTGACTGCCTGCCTTGTGTAAACTTTAAAAGATATCAATTCTGAGATTAACTGGTCCCAGCATTGTTTACATCTCAAATTCCTACATTGTTCACACCTGTAATACCTCTAAATTCCTGTACTGTTAATATCTCTAAAATCCTGTACTGTTCACACCTGTTCACACCCACATTGTTCACCTGTTCACATCTCAGACAGATTTCAGATTACTGGCATTGTGTCACTGTATGTAGCAATGAATTTTTCATCTCTGAGTGGTCCCTGTCTCCTGCTGTATTCTCAGTGTTAGAGTCCTGCCGCACACCTGTTCTTCACTTCCACTGAAGGGAGGGTTTCCCCCGAAACGTTGAATTACCGGTGGCATAATAAAAGGGGGATCTTCTCCCACTGCATTCAATTGAGTGTGTTGCTGTATTCTGCCTTCCTTATGCTCGCTGTGTGTAACATGCTCTGCCTGCCCTATGCTCCCTGTGTGTGCCATACTCTGCCTGCCTTACTCTGTCTGTGTGTGTCATGCTCTGTCTGTGGAATGTGAGTCTGATGGGGGGTTGTTATAATTTGTAAATACCTAAGGGTTTTCATTTGGAGGGGTTGAACTTGATGGACTTTGTCTTTTTTCAACCCGATTTAACTATGTAACTATGTAATCATGTGCTGAGGGTTGCATATGGATTTAAGGGTATGTCTTCATCTGACTTAATAAACTTGTTTCACATATGAGTGATATCCCTGCAGTGAGCACCAACCATTTGGTTTTGTGGTGTGCTACCACCATTATTGTGGACATGGTCTTAAAAGTTCTTGTGGTAACATGGCTTTAAAGTGGGTGTGGTTTAAAAACAGGGAGTGGTCAACACTGGCTTTCATTATTGACCCTTCACCACGTAGGCCAGAAAAACTTCAGCCCTCCATACCACTAAGGTTGGACAGCACTGGTAGACCATCATTCCCAGTGTACATTTTATGGATTGTCATTACCTTGAATACTCAACATACTGGCAGTTGGCTATTCTTTCCTTCCTCTTGGATAACTCTCACCTGCCAGCCCTTATCTCCTCTTGATGGATTATATTTTTGTTATTAGATTGAGTGCATGTAAGCAAGGTTATTACTCATTACTTAACCCATTTGGCTACTAACAGCTGAGCATGCTGGGGATTGTTATATGCAACTTAAGTTTGGCAATAAATTCTAAAATGCCATACTTGTCTGTTGCTCTAGGGGCATGACTGCGCTCCCTATCTCTTCTCATATGGCGGCTCCGGAAAGTTGGACTTTGAGGCCAAGATTGATGCTCAGAAGGAGACCACCAAGACCACCCTCTCTGCGATGAGTCACTTCCGTAACCTGGATAAGAAAGGGGCGAAGGAGAATGACAGCTCCGATGTGAACAGCCTGCATCAGAACAGCATCAGGTCAGTGGAACGTGAGACCCAGCAGGAACTTTGTAGTCACACTACTGTTAGTGTTTTGTTTTGTATCTGACGTTTCCTGTAGCCATCAGCAGAAGGGCATCATCTAGCTTTCTAGAGGGCTACACTAAATTTAAGTGAGAAAACAAAGATTTATTCTAATATTTTGTCTGATAGAAATTGTATTTTGTTCATTAACCCACAGCCAATTGTCCATCGTGGATGGAGACCCGTCCAACGTTACCACGTTTAGCAGCACTGGGATTGACGGAGCTTTGGTTATCTGGACACTCAAGGTGATAAATATGTTAATTGCTGCTCAGTTTCAATGAAGTAGACAAGGGCTAGCCACTCATAGCAACCAATTAGCAAGTAGCATTTACAGGTTGCCGTTTTAGAAAGAACATTTAAGTGGTAGCTATGGGTTACTAGACCTGGTGCAGTTTGTAGCTTTTATGCCATTGACACAAAGCTGTTTTTTTGTATTAGCCCCATGGCCACCTCCTTTAACATGCCTGTAAAAGCTGCTTTTCTCCATCATTTCTCAGGCCTGACAATCCTGTGAGCTCTCTCTCATCAAAGTCAGCGCCTGGAGCGGATCTGTAACCATCTGAAACCTGAGACCCCACATGCCACACAGGATGGGATGCAGGCTGTAAATACCAAACGGCTGCCAACTTCCGCAGCTTAAAATTAATCTGCCCTATAATGGGCCGAAAAAGCCACAGCATATTAAGTCTAGGATTCGCTTTCAGCTACGGACACCTGCTACATGAAAATATAATCCTACGGACACCCTAATCCCATGCAAATAGAATCCTTCCTATGGGGAGAGTGCAACCCTGTGGCCCCTTAATCCCATGCAAATATAACCCCTTCAACAGGGAGAATGCATCTCTGTAAACCCCTATTACCAGGCAAATACAACCCTTCCTATGGGGAGAATGCATACATGTGACCCCTGCAATTATAACCCTTACAACAGGGAGATTGCATCTCTGTAAACCCTTAATCCCAGGCAAATACAACCATTCCTATGGCGAGAATGCATCCCTGTGACCCCATAATCCCATGCAAATATAACCCTTTTTATGGGGAGAATGCACCCATGTGACCCCTTAATCCCAAGCAAATGTAACCCTTCTTATAGTGAAACTGCATACCTCTGACCCTTTAATCCCAGGCAAATGTAACCCTTCCTATGGGGAGATTGCATCCCTATGGCCCCTTAATTTTATCAAAATATAACCCCTTTTATGGGGAGATTGCATCCCTGTGGCCCCTTAATCTTATCAAAATATAACCCCTTCTATGGGGTAATTGCTTCCCTGTGGTCCCTTAATCCCAGACAAAAGTATCCTTGTGGACCCTTTAAAACCTGGCAAATATATCCCTTCCTATGATGAGAATGCATCCCTGTGGCTATTCCTTCATTCTGGTGCCTCTTTGCTTACAACACTAAGCCTGCCTGTTGTCTTATTTGTGCACATAAAACTCATTATGACTTTACCTGAATGTCTTACTGGAAAAGTGACATTTGTATCCACCTCTCAAGGGCCACAGTAAACCTGGAAATGAGATTGCGGCACGAATGATTAGTTCATGAGACACGTTGTTTAGGAAACTGTTCTTACAATAAAAAGTGCCTGGAAACATGTATGATATGTGCAAAGTGATTCCAATTGTGGGGGGCTTGATTTTTTTCTACTATGGAAGAACTATTATTTCCATGCAAGTGGGTGTCTTTTCTGGTACTCATATAACTGTCGTTACTTCCTGTCTGGCAAAAACACAGCTATCCCGTCTTGCTTTATGGCAACAATTCTAGCTATAAACTCAGGGTTAGAGCTATGTTCTAACAATACACATAGTAGGATCAATCACCATTTACAGTATATGAAAACCTCCTGTCATTTGTAACACTGCTGACTTATTCAAGTGACGCAGAACAATCAAATCAATACAGTAAATGTATCAGACCACAAGCTATCTGGTTGCTAATGTCACTGTTGCAAGAGACACCCTGCTTTCTGTGGATCAATGTAACCAGAAGCCAATGTGTGGCTGTTGTTGCCCCCTAGCGGTAAAACAGAAGTACAGGTTGCCCCAAGAGCCTGCAAATCTTCTGACTCAGCTGATATGGCACGGCTACAGATTGACGTTAAAGTAACACAACTTTAATGAGATAAACATGTGATGTGATAAAGGGAACGGGAAAGTGTGTGTGCCCTGTGTATACATCTTTGTATCCAGGCTCGGAATGGCAATTTGTGAATTCTGCTAGAGGGACTGCTGTATGATGCCAGACAGTCACTATTTATTGGGCTGATGGGAGGGTTTTTTGGAGCCCCCGTGTACTTGAAATGCTAGGGCCTAGTTTAAATCCTCGTGTATTTATAAAGTACACAGAGGGGTCTCAGGCCCGGACTTATGATGTGGGGGCCCCTAGGCTAAACGGTCCTCTAACCACCCCCTCCCATTCACACACGTCCACGTGCACAGGTTCCACCAGAGCACTGGAAATTAGGCACGCAGGAGATTTAAAGGGAAACTGTTGCAAAAATGATAATTTAATATAAGCTTCAGCATACTGAAATAAGAAACTTTGTAAATGCAATCATTTAAAAATTCTATACGGTTTCTGAAATAATCAAGTTCATCTTCACTATTCCTCTCTCTGCATCTGTTTCTCTTCATTCTGTCTTTATGCAGGAGTTGGGTGTCAGATAATCATTGCCAGTTAGATCCAATATATCTTATATCTTAGGGGGCTCCTTTTGCCCTAGAAGATGTATTAGAGCTCACTCGATTAAAATCACCAGACATCATGTCTCTCTACATGCAGGATTTGTGCAAAAGTCGGTTATTTTGTTAGATTTTGTTTGTACCGGAATCAGTTATATGAGTGAGCTCTAATACATCTGATAGGAAATTTGGGGACCAGAAAGAATGGATAGACGGGGCCATGACAGGGTTAGGAAGCGGAACCGGAAGTTGGGGAGCAAGGGATTGTGGGTAATGTAGTCCGTAAGTGGCGGGAGAATATAAGGAGATGAAGGAGAGAAGGAGGATGCAGAGAAGCTTTCGGTAACAAGGTTATTATCAACCCCACCCTCCTACCCAGTTATGGGAAGATGAGAAAAGGGGATGGACAACTCAGTCACAGCCATGGGGAAGGAAAGTAGCGTTGGAACGGCTACAAAGGTTTTGCGGAAGATGTGTAGGTCTGAGGCTGGGAGTTTTTGGGGGATATTGGCCACTGTAAAGAAGGGAAAGAAAAAAACAAGGGGAATAGCCTCAGAATGCGGAAATCCAGTTAAACATGGATCTCCATTGCAGCAGCCTTCAGCGGCTAAGGGTGGGGGATCCTGCTGGACAGTTGTGATATTAAGATGTTGGAAATGTGGAATTATATAATATATCATTTTGTAATAAAAGTGGCTGTGGCCTTTTCAATCCATTCAAGAGTGTCCAGATTGTGTCTAATGGGAGAAGGGTGACTTGGATTGGGTAAGGGTATGAAACTTGAAGCTGCCCATGTCAAGGAAGCCCCTCCTATAGATATATATTATTATTATTATTATTAACATTTATTTATATAGCGCCAACATATTGCGTAGCACTGTAAAGTAAATGTGGTTATACAACTAAATCACATGAATTATATACATAGAACATATGGAGTTACATACATCACAATCAATACCGGTACAAAAAGTGAGGAAAGCCCTATGCAGAAAGAGCTTACACTCTAAAGGGAAGGGAGTAATACACAAGGTGTGGGAGTGGGCAAGATCGAATTAAGTGGGTGAAAAATGTGGTACTGTATGTGGTGTTGCTTTTGGTAGTTAAGCAGAGTGAGGGTAGGCTTCTCGAAAGAAGTGCGTTTTCAGAGATTTCTTGAAAGCAGAAAGGTTGGGAGAAAGTCGGACAGACCGTGGGAGAGAGTTCCAGAGGAGGGGTGCAGCCCTTGCAATGTCTTGAATGTGAGCATGTGAGGAGGTATTGTGAGAAGAGTTGAGTAGCAGGTCAGTAGAGGAGCGTAGTATATAGAGATGAGTTCAGAGATGTAGGGTGGGGCAGAGTTATGAAGTGCTTTGAATGTCAGGGTCATTAATTTGAATTTGATTCTGAAAGGTAGCGGAAGCCAGTGCAGGGATTGACAGAATGGCGAGGCAGAGGAGGAGCGGTTGCTGAGGTGTATGAGCCTCGCAGCAGTGTTCATTATGGACTGGAGAGGTGACGGTCTCTGGAGGGGAAGGCCAATTAAAAGAGAGTTACAGTAGTCTAGACGTGATGTGACGAGAGAGTGAATAAGATCTGTCAATGAAAATCTGACACCCATCTGCTGCATGAAGACAGAATGAAGAGAAACAGATGCAGATAGAGTGAAGGTAAACTTGATTATTTCAGAAAATATGCAGAATATTTAATTGATTGTATTTAGAAAGTCTCTCATTTCAGTACAATGAAGCCTATGTATGTCCACATTGCTTCACAAAAAATTAGGAGTTGGCTGGGCAGCATGCTTCCCCTAAAATCTTGCCAACCTAGGCCCAGGCCTTCTCACAAATCCGAACCTGATCGGTCTGAATATCAAACAATCAAATAGTGACCCATGGGGGGGTCACCAGAGCTTTCAGGTGACTAAATACAGCAGGCCCACCTTCTCTGTACACATGCATGTGATAATTAAGTTCCTTGGAATGTGAGCTCACTGGCCCAGTTTTGTGACCTTCAGCATTTTTTATTGGTGGAAGTAAAATCTGTTTCCTCCTCCTCCTTCGCACATATTAGGGGGAAGAGTAAGAAGGCCCCTTAAACAAACCATTGCAGCAACTGCATTACTCAGAGGGCATGCGAAATATAGCAGATGTTTGGTACATTTAGATGTGTTGTTACTCATGACTGAGGGGTAGCTCTAATGCTGCAGGGCTATTTCTACGGAACGCATTTTAGGACATCGTCAGGGGAAATCGTTGTCCTGCATTTGCAGGCGCCCAGGGTCAGGTGTGTCAGTAAATGGCTACATGCAGATAGTGACCAGCAGGTGGCAGCAGTAACTAAGAATCGCAACTAAGACTGGGCCCTATCAGCAGGTCTGGGACGTTGCTTGCGTTGCTGGCCCAAGAGTAAACAGGAGGGCTACAGAATGCCGCCACTCACTGAGTATATTGCATAAGAGACAGTCATTTGTAATTATGTAATGTTGGTTTCGATACCACTAGTATGTTATTGACAATGTCCTGCACCAAGATGTCGTGCGCTAGCTTTCAGTACTATGTTCATGAGCGATATAAACAGGTCAGCCAATCAGCCTCTCGTCAGATTTAGCTAATCAGAAGTGGCCCTGTTGGTGGAATAGGCGTGGCTTGATAGAGTCTCCTACTAGTCTCATGATACTCGGAAAGAAAGAGGGCGGCTTATCACTTCCCCACTGCGATTGGCCGGCGAGGAAGAACGATGTTTGCAAGAATAGAAGAGGGGTGTGGCTGGCCCGAGGACAACCAATCAGCTAGAGGTAGCCAGTGACGTGCTGTCATCTGCTGTTTGTTTACGGGCGGATGCGGACCGGGATAGCGCGGGCGCCCAAGAGGCCGGGGAGGAATGGAGACCGGAGGGGGCGGAGAGGGAGTCGGGGACATTTGCTGTCTGTCCTACAACCAGGACTGCACGTGAGATACGCTCTGCTACTCTGTATAAGCCGCCCCTGTTACTGTACTTACCTCCTCTTTGCTGACTGACTCTCCTGTACTCTATAGGCCACCCCTGTCATATACTGCCCCTCTATAGTCTCTCTGACACTTCCTGTACTCTATTGGCCAGCTGTTTTTTTATTCCCACGTACTCAGTTTTCCCCTTCTGTACACTGTAGGACACACTCCTCTTTATCCTATTAGCCATCCTATCCCCACAACTCCCCCTCCATTTACATCCCCAGAACCTGCTGCCTCCCCTCACAAATGCACACCTTCAACCCAGTACAAAGCACCCTTGTATTTTGTCCTTCCTGTACTCAGGCTTTGTACCCCCAGCCCTGTGTCCTATTCTGCCCTCACACAATGTATCTGCCCCCCTTAGTACATCAGGTCTGCTTTACTTAACAATTGCCCCATAGAGTCTATATATATTTATAAGAAAAAGGGATGGCAAGCTGCCTCTTGAAGTAAAAATAACTGTTTATTAAATCATAAAAAAAAGGTATCTAGAAGGCATAAGACGCCTAACGCTTTTCGGGAACACCCCTTAATCATAGGTGTTCCCGAAATGCGTTCGGCGTCTTATTCACTCCAGCTACCAATTTTTTATTTTTTTATTTAATTTTTGAATAAACAGTTATTTTTACTTCAAGAGGTGGGTTGCCATCCCTTTTTCTCATGTGCTGTATGCTGCAGTTGAGGAGTCCTGCATGATTGTGGGCACACCCGGCCCTCGTTGATCCCAACGGAGCATTTTGGAAGGGAAATTTGGGTGAGTCTGTACCCTACTATTGTTAACAACTATATATATTTACCCTCTTGTACTCCATTTACCCCTTCTCCACATATTGTATTCACCCTACCCTTGCTTCCTAACATACAACTAGCTATAGTATGAATCACCCCCATGTAATTGGCTGCCCCTCTGCTATAATTACCCCCTGTACCTGATTGATGCCCTCCCTCCAGGATCTGCCCTGCCCCACAGCTGTCACTGCATGTGAATCCCCCCCCCCAGTGTGTTCTATACCCTTCCTCTCTAATATACTCCCAGACCCTGTACTCTGCTTTCTACTATACCCCTAGCCCTGTATTCCCCCAGTTCTGTGTGAATAGGTAGGATTGGCCCCTCCCATCTATTCAGTGCACCCTCCCAGCATCAGATCTGACTCCCCAATTCATAAATATTATTTCAACACTGCATCTGGCACTGACCCATTGCACCTCCCCTGGTTATATTGGCCCGATCGGGCTGCACTGTGCTTGGTGCTTATACTTTGAGGATCCTCTTGAATCATAAAGGAGATCCACGTATGTCACCAGATTGCCTGCAAATTCAGTTCTACTGACATTGTATTGTGTTTGAGGTGATGCTAGTGGCTGCCCTTGAGAAATTACACAGTTTTGTGGTTGGTACTCATTTTGGCCTTTCTTCAAAGGAGAAGGTAAGGCTAAAATTAAGTAAGCCTTATCAGAAAGGTCTATATAAATACAGCAGTAAACCCTCAAAGTAGTGCTGCTCTGAGTCCTCTGTCAAAAGAAGCATCACATTTCTTTCCTTCTATTGTGTACTCATGGGCTTCTGTATCAGACTTCCTGTTTTCAGCATAAACCTCCAGGGCACGGCCTTGAGCATGCTCAGTTTGCTCCTCTCCCCCTGCCTCCTCCCCTCACTGCTGTGATCTGAGTACAGAGCTATGAGTGAGCAGGGAAAGACTCCGGCAGGAAGTGATGTCACACCAAGCCAATATGGCTAGAGAAACAATTCAAGAGCTGTTTATTTAAGTATTGTAAAGCATTCTGCAGAATAAATATAGTGTTATAGCTTGCACAGTGGCTAATCTATTGGCAATAAACTGCTTTAGTAGCTTTCCTTCTCCTTTAAGGAATGGTGTTGTTTAGTTTGCCCTTTATTTCCCCAACTTTTGACCCCTCTGTCCCATAGAACAATTATGACATAGCTGCATTTTAGGTAATGATCAACAGGTCACAATATTTAGAGGGGATCCAGGCTTGCCAGAACCACTATACATATAAGTAATCCCCTGACCACCTTCTCTTATGCCAGCCTTGGTCTGTCCTATGTGTGGGTAACAGAGAGGGGCAAAATATTACCAGGGAGGCCCCTTCATCGTAGTCCTGTGTGGGGAAAATGTGCCCCAACAGTGGACCAGGAATTTGTATGAATAAATACGTTAACCAGTCCAATTACAGAACCTTCCTCTCATAGTGTTCTTATTACTCATATAGTGTGCAATGTGAGCCAAGTCACTGCCCTGTGTTTCTAATTAGTGCCTTACTGAGTCACAGGGAAAGTTATTTATGGCTCAACAACTGTTCTAAAGGAAATTCTACTTATTCTTATATCAGATCATTACATCACAGTGGCCCTGCTTTATGGCTGAAATTCTAGCTATCTCTATAACAGCATTCGGTCACAGTGACACTTATCCTATATAATACTTATTACTTTGGGCCCTTGGGATTACTTAGTAGATTGAGATAAGAAGGCTAGGCAAATACTACACCGCAGGTAATTTATAATATGCAGTTGTGTGATTACCATATAAGTGACATGACAGAAACTGCCCAGCACTAATATATGTAGATAAATATTTAAGAAAGGCATCTTTTGGCTGATATGATGCCTACAAAACTGTTGCACTGGGAATTTGCTGGCACAGGAGTAATTTGAGGAAGAGAGAAATTAACAGGGAGGGGCTTCCCAGCAGAGACAGCAGGGAATTAGGGTCTAGTATAATTCCAGTGTGATAAGTCACTACTATTAACTCCATTTATTTAAGGCCATAAACACGTAGAACCTTGTGACATTGTTGTATTGTGACTCCCAGAAAAACTGCTCCATTGGCTGAGTTTCCTGTAGAACCAGAATCCGTGTCCAGATTCCTCTATAATTAACAGTTGTGAGGAGTAATCTTCCTGGACACGCAATAAGCCCTGACATGTCTGCTTTAAAGCTCTGCCTGAAACATGTCCTCTGAGCTGAATGACTGGCGCTCGGCCACTTGCCTATATTCATTCAGGAGGCTCTTCATGTTTCTTTCCATTCTTGGCAGTAGAGCTTTCATTCCCCCAGGATTGCCGTCTTGCTTTCCCAGAATCCTTAGCCAGTTTTTGTGCTTATGTTAGCATGTAACTCAAATTCAGGGCACAATCTGCTGCACTGCAAGAAATCACTTTCATTTAATCAGGAATTTGCTGCAGTAGTGATTAGGAACATTCTAAATATTCATTAGATGTCTTGGGTCCATTGGGGTGTGGTCTCCATGTTCTTATATTAGGATAGGTTTTATTTAGCCAGTTGTGTAACTATGATTGGTCAAATAAAACCTATTCTAATCTAAGAACACAGAGGCCATGTCCCATTGGACCCAAGACTTCTAAAAAATCTTTAGTTCAAGCTCATGTTCAAGCTTTGGCTCATAGGCTGTGGCGTGCACCATTGCCCCATCTCCTCAAACCATCTCCAATTTGTCCCAGAGAAGGGGGAGAACAATTTCTTCTTGACTTTAAAGGGACAATAAACCCTGGATTTGTTCTCTTGCTAAAAATCCATCCCACCCCTTATTGTGTTTGTGCATGTGTGACCATGTGACTTGTCTGTACATATTTGTAACACCCATCTCTCCTGGTGCAGGTCCCTGGCTATTGGCATGAGGTCTGGCTACAAACTCTACTCTCTAAGCAACGTTGAGCGGCTGGATCTGGTGCACGAGAGCTGTAAGTGACCCAAGCAACCAAACCTTTTAGTCAGAGACAGACATTCAAAGAACGAGAGAGAGCAAGCCAGTTAGAAATAATAATGGATGGCAGAACAGGTCTGACTGTGTATATCATAGTGTAGGTAAGCAGTAGAGAGAGACAGGAATAATAATGGATGGCAGAATAGGTCTGACTGTGTATATCATAGTGTAGGAAAGAATTAGAGAGAGAGAGACAGTAATAATAATGGATGGCAGAACAAGTCTGACTGTATATCATAGTGTAGGTAGGAAGTAGAGAGAGAGAGAGACAGGAATTATAAGGGTTGGCAGAATAGGCCTGGCTGTACATATCAGTGTATTGGTAAGATGTAGAGAGAGAAACAGAAATAATAATAATAGATGGCAGAACAGGTCTGACTGTGCATATCATTGTGTAGGTAAGAAGTAGAGAGAGAGAGATAAAGGAATAATAATAATGGATGGCAGAATAGGTCTGACTGTGTATATCGAAGAAGGTAGATTCCGCACACCAGATCATCAGTAAAAAATCACCATCTTTATTCGACCATGTTAAAACACACGCTGCTTGACGCGTTTCGGGCTCAGCTGCCCTTAATCATAAGCATAAGAAAAGGTAGCAAGGGTAACAATTTAAATAGCTAATCGCTATAGTGACCTCCAATGGTCAGGAACAGGTATTAGGTTACAAAAATTTCATTGGTTACAAAAATTTAAAATGTATCTATCGTAATATATAAAGATACAAATCAATTACAATTAAGACCAAAAAAATATATTATATACAAAGTTGTCACAAATCAATTAGACAATTGGTACATTATGAATAGCTACTTAGTTCATTCAAATGAAATGTGAAATATCAAATCTAGTGTTTAACCCATCTGGATTGCGTGTGTGTAGAGTTAGAAAGGAGTGGATCACCTCCCCTTATGGGGGTAAATACTTTTTCAATTATTTTAACTCCTAAATCCTGAACGCCATGTTTGCTACAGGATTTGAAATGCTTGCCAATAGGGGATTTAATATCACCCTTTTCTATTGCAAGTAAATGTTCTCTTATTCTATCTTTAAGGGGACGAATTGTACGTCCTTTGGACTTTGTTCAGAATGAGAGTGCTGTTTCAGTGTCTGATTACACAGAGGGGGTGAATAATGTGATGGAATCTAGTCAGCTTAATACCTTTTCTTATGCTTATGATTAAGGGCAGCTGAGCCCGAAACGCGTCAAGCAGCGTGTGTTTTAACATGGTCGAATAAAGATGGTGATTTTTTACTGATGATCTGGTGTGCGGAATCTACCTTCTTCCATATTCCTGTTTGTATATGGCGTGGGACGCCGAAGTTCCTGCACCCGGACGTACATATTATATTGCTGGCTTTTGAATTTACCTAATCTGCGGTGAGTCTGAGTGGTTTTCATATCCTCTTCGTTTGTTATGAACTGACTGTGTATATCATTGTGTAGGTAAGAAGTAGCGAGAGAGAGAGATAAAGGAATAATAATAATGGATGGCAGAATAGGTCTGACTGTGTATATCATTGTGTAGGTGAGGTGAAGGATGTTTACATCGTGGAGCGCCTTTTCTCCAGCAGTCTGGTGGTAGTGGTGAGTCACACCAAACCACGCCAGATGAATGTGCTCCACTTCAAGAAGGGCACAGAGATCTGTAACTATAACTACTCTGGCAACATCTTATCCATCAGGCTGAACCGTCAAGTAAGTCGTGGTGGTGCTTGGGGAGTCACTGTCCAACTCCCAGTGAGGGAATGTTCCCACTATATATGACAGGACCACTAGAGGGGGAATCATTCCTGTCCTGCTTCACTTAAGCCCAGATACACACACTGGCATAGCCATAGTCACACATACAGCACTTCTGGCTGGAGATGCTTGTCCATCACTGGTTTAACTAGGAATGGGGAGCAGTAAGAAAGTCCCATCTCTGGACCATTTCCATATGTGTTTGGTGACTTGAGCTGCTGCTTTAAATTCAGGAGGGGGTGGTGTGGCCACAGAACTAAAAAGGGTTTGTGATGGCATCATCTGACCTTACGGCAGTCTCCACTCCACATGTGAAACAGTGATAGGGTTTTTATGTTTTTTATTGAAAACTTTACCTCAAAACATTAACATAACTACTTGCCAAATGTCCTGGTGGAGAGAGGCTGTGGGAGTAATAAATACAAACGGGCTAGAAAGAGCAATCAGACTGGTACAATTTAGTGCTAGGGTCATTCATGCAACTTTAAGTGACATTTCCCTTATGTCCCCCACTCAGAGACTGGTAGTGTGTTTGGAAGAATCAATCTACATCCATAATATTAAGGACATGAAACTGCTACAGACGTTGCTAGACACCCCAAGGAACCCCCACGGTAGGTGGTTGTGGCACTGAATCCCACTGTACAGTATTGGCACTGCAAGCTTTACTGCAAGCAAAACCATTTAGTGACCTGCACCCAGACAGTTAATATTTGTTTCTCTTCTTAGGCCTCTGTGCTCTGTCTATAAACCATTCCAACTCCTACTTGGCCTATCCCAGTAGCTCCTCCTCAGGAGAAGTCTCCTTGTATGATGCCAACTCCTTGGTAAGTACGATGTCAGCTGCTTGGTCCAGTGACTTGCATTCTCTCTAATTCTTCCCTCACCTCAGTAATGCTACTGCCCTCCTGCTATCTCTGCTAATAGGTCCTTCTGTGTACTTACATTTTAAAAGTGTACATAGCTTGTCACCCTAGTCTGATGCTGTGGCCAATCATTGAAGCATCTTTGAGATCAATGGTTCCACCTAGTCATTATTAACTCTTCCTTCCCCATACCATAGAAATGTGAGTGCACTATCCCAGCCCATGACAGCCCGCTTGCTGCTATTGCCTTCAACTCTACGGGAACAAAACTGGCTAGTGCTTCAGAGAAAGTGAGTATTCACAGCTGCACCCAGCACCAATTTCATTGCAACACCATTGGGAAGGGTGGGAGTGCTGGCATGTCTGAACCTACTACTACCAATATCTACCAAGTCCTGAACAGAGCTATAGTCTGATCTTCTGGGCCCGTTATCCCCACTCTCTCTTATGCTTGGCTCACATCACTAACCGTAGAGGCAGCACCAGATGGGGGAGCACAAGGCTGCCAAATGCACAGCTTTGTTTGGGTCTTTTCTCCTCCCTGCATTATGAATTATAAGCAGCACCCACATGCAATAGGAAAGTGTAGGAGTCTCTAGATTCTCCTGACTCACACATTGTCCAAGATTATGAACAGAAGTTTAGGAGAGTGGGAACAAGTGGCACCCACCTACCCACCGACTCCCCTCCCCAGACACCACATTTTTTCAGTGCTGCAAGTTTTCTTATTCCCTATGCTTTTTGCTATGAAACCCTAGGGCCATGCCTACTGCACCCAATTATAAATCAGCCCTCGGGCCCACAGAAGAGTTCATTTGGAATGTATCATCTGCAGTATAATGTTTCTTGTGAAGCGTTTGAAAAGTAATACACATTAATGCATGTTATAAATAAAATACGTGCCATGCATGCATGTAAAAGCAGTGCTAACTTTGTTATTCCTGCAGGGTACAGTGATTCGCGTCTTTTCCATTCCTGAAGGGCAGAAGCTTTATGAGTTCCGCAGAGGAATGAAGAGGTGAGTGCTAGGAATATTGCTTGTGGATATATAATATCTCTGTTCGTTTTACAGCGGAGGAGCAGGTTATGCCCTGCATGGGAGTAGGACACTTAAGACAGACTGAGTGAGGGGCAGGTGGAAGTCTGGAAGAGCGGTTAGTTGTCAAGGTTGGATCAGATGAGGGTTTGGATAGATAATTAAATGTGAGGATTGGCGACCAAAGTGCCAATATCTTTTAGGCAAAAGCACTAGAGTGGGATCCGCTGATGTGTGTGACTTTATACTTACACAGCTAGTGCCTTTCTCTGCACAAATAATATTCAGTCATTCATCCTCGGCTAAGTACAGGCTGCTAGATATTGCACTTAACCAACAGAGGCCTGTACCTGGTCTGATAATTAGATTTATGTGTGAATGTTTGTATTATTTCTGTGACTTATTTGTTCTTTCAAACGGTCTCATTCCCTGTCCATGTCTCTCGCCCCATGGCAGATATGTAAACATTAGCTCTTTGGTATTCAGTATGGATTCCCAGTTCCTTTGTGCCTCCAGCAACACAGAGACTGTCCATGTCTTCAAACTAGAACAACTGCCGGAGAGGTAGGTACCTTGTAGCATACACAGCAGTGCATTTTGGTTGTTGCGGGTATATCGTCCCCTGCTTGTGCACGTAACAGACTTACTATAAGGGTTAACTGTGAGATCTGCACCCAGATTTAATCACATTACTGACCGTGTTATGCCCAATGTAAATATGTTGATCGGAGCAATTATTATCTAGCATTATATTCATTCACTCCCTAACCACAAACACATCTGCTTCTGGAAACAATCAGGTAAACAAAGAGCGGTTTATTTGGCTTCTGTGGCTGTGATAGTTTTCATAAGACTGGCCGCAGAGATGGAATCTCTATAGCCACAAAAATCTCCCTTCTCTTCATTACTCATTTATTAACCCTGCAATTTCTGTCTGTACTGTTTTACCCAGCATCTCATTGCACTTGGCCCATTCACATAAAGTGAGCAGGGTGGTTGTTCCACTATATAGATATCCAGATCCCCAGGGACAGAGAGAGAGAGACAGTTATACTACTTTATAGATCCCTGGTAAGATCTATGGTCATAGAGAGTGATGGATTACTTTTAGAACAAGTGGGGTTTAACTCTTTCATCTGCAGGCCAGAGGAGAATGCCTCCTGGACGGGCTATGTGGGAAAGATGTTTATGGCTGCTTCAAACTACCTCCCGACACAAGTATCTGACATGATGAACCAGGATCGCGCCTTTGCCACAGTCCGGCTACATTTTTCAGGGCAGAAGAACGCGTGCACCTTGGTCACGTGAGTTTCAGTGATTTGTTTTTACAAACCTCATTATGATTACTGAACCCAGTATCCACCCAGTATATTCCCAGGTACACAGTAGTGATGTGCCGGCCGACCCCAAGCCAGACGGGATCAGGTCGACTTACACACAATGTTTGTGAGCTGCGGGGGGGGGGGGGCTGAACTTTAGCCTGTGTCCACCTCACCCACAACCTCCTAGTGCCCACTTCCGCCGGACACGTCCCATTTTATATACTTTTGCGCTGACGTGCCCCGCCCCCTTCCGTGACATCACGACGGGGCAGTTGCGTGTATATAAAAATAGGAGCACACAGTGGGTTAGAGTCACACAGTGGGTTTCAATTTCTGTTCTTCCTGCTCCCGGGCTGCTTTGTTACCATGGTCGGACAGAATCTCTTTCTGTGTAGTTGAAGTCAACCCTACTTCCCCCCCCCCAGTACTCTGATTCTATGTACTTAGATCTTTCCAGAGAATCAGTAGGGCTTGGAGCTAACTGAGAAGTCTGTCATATGAATGTAGATGGAGCTGTGGCCATTAGAGGGAGCTCTCATTCCATCAGACTGTTTATCTTGCTTCCCCCTTACCCAAAGAAATCAGTATACTGAAAAAATGCCATCTCCTCATCTTGGGTCCAAGACACCTGTGGGGGTAATCGAAACAGGCCCAGACTGCACCTTGTCCTCTCTGTACCAGCTTTACATTAAAATATAACATACCTCGATGCCTGTGCCACAAGCTGAAATCATTACCTTGCTCTTTCCCTTTTCAGAATTCAGAAGCTGCCTCGGCTCTTGGTGACCTCCTCCAGCGGCCATCTTTATGTGTATAACCTGGATCCCCAGGATGGGGGCGAGTGCGTTCTTATCAAAAAACACAGGTGAGTAGGGTAGGAGTGAGTGTCCCAGGAATGTCATGATGAGCTGGCGTGTCTGAACTTATTGAATACTTTGAGCTGAGCGAGTACCTTAAGTACAGTATATCTGGCTCATAGCAACCAGGCCCTAAGTGAATTGGGGCTGCTCTCTGTTCTGAGTAAAAAGGGCAAACTACACGCTCGGGCCGTTATTTGTCCAATAATAATCAGCGCCCAAAGGCTAGCAAAGGAGTACAACAATATATATAAATATATATATTTAGTGTAGTATTTAGGATTTAAACTCAGTCACCACTTGTGCTAGTGTGTCCCAAAATGTAGGTTCAGTTGTCCTTTGAACACACGGACCATAAAAAGTACCTGAATCAGGTCTGTGTGAGTTAGTTAGTTAGACTTTCTCATTTCTCGCAGCGCCTCTCAGGAATTAATCTTGCTCGCCATATACTTCCCTCTTATGGCAATCTAACAGCAGGGTTAGAGACGCAGAGTTAGAGTCGCATCTCCCATAGAATAAAAACCTTTTATTTATTAGGATATATAAAAGTAGTGCTAAAAACACTCGCTCCACAGTTAGAAACTGGTCGGTTTTATGTTCCATTTGAGGTGATTCGGTAGCCAGCACTCCCCTTACTCCCGTCTCTGCAGCAGTCCATCCTGGAAGTGATGTTCTTGCCTGACGCATTTCGCTGCCAATCCACTTACTCGGAGGCTTTGATTGCTGTAAGAGGGAGGTATACAGCAACCAAGATTCATCCCTGAGAGGCACTGCGAGCAATTAATAATCTGTCAGTAGGCTGTATAAACTGGTGAAAGCACATCCTGAATATGAAGCCTCATTACTAACATTTACGCCATATTTATAGAAGTACTTTTTATGGTCTGTGTGTTTAAAGGGCAACTGAATCTAAAAGGTTCGGACACTTTACTTTAATAGCACAAGTGGGGATTGAATTTCAGTCCTAAATACTACACTATGTATGTTGTACTCCTTTGCTAACTTTAGGACGCTGATCATTAATGGACAATATGCTTTGATACAACAGAGAGACTGTATTGAAATTGGCAGAAGGAAGACGATGGACGTTTTGAGTAATCACAATTGTTAATGGTTTGTAGAGTGTTATGTTACTGCAGGAAGGTAAGATAATTTGTGTTTGTGTCACAGCCTGTTGGGTTCAGCAAAGTCAGAGACAGATGGAGACAGCGATGCAGACGGCCCTGTACCTGTTTCCTATGCTGCCACTGTTGCCAGGCCCGGCTCTGCTGCTGCTGCATCCACCATAACAGGTGAGCTCCTGGTGCTTTAGATTGGGGGGACTTGGCCTTTAAAAAGAGATCAGGTGTAGTCATTGTTAGCATTCTCCCTGCATTTGACTCAACCTCACCCCCCAAGGTGGATTTCACAGTCACGGGTGAGTTCCACGGCTCTGATCTCCATTGTACACTGAGATGAGGGGTAACGTGGTAAAATCTTGCTTCTCCTCTAAGGTGGGACAGGGACATGATTATGGCTTCTGTAAAATATGGATGTGGGATTTAACCACATATAATATATAAGAAGTTTATATAGATACAGTATTAGTAAATGCTCAATCAAAGACTTCTCCAGCCAGCAGTGCTGTACACATTACTTCTGCACTGTGTTGTGTACAACTGTTGTTTTGATCATGAGTATTATATTTAGATTCCTTGTCATAAAGCAAGACTGAGTTGTGTTGTTTCCAGGAAGTCATTAGTCTCTCATGACTAGCTAGTGTTAGTTAAATCTGTCAGTCATTTAGTTTGGGAAATGGTTGGAGCCAATGTTTGACTTTCCCCTCAGAAAGCATTGATTTCTCTGATCTGCCGATTTCTCATAGATGTTAGATGGCATGTTCCTTGTAAGACTGGCAGGCTCCTAAAGAAATTGGTATCAAATTGTAGGATCCTCTGTTCAATTTGTGTGTTCTCCTTTCTACCACCAACCCCATAGGTTACTCTGAAGACGGGGGCGCCCTGCGAGGTGAGATTATTCCGGAACATGAACTGGCGGTGGGACCTATTTGCCTGGACGACGAGAAAGAATTCCCACCTGTGAGCATTAAGAACTCCTAAACCCATAGCAGATCTGGGCTAATGGCTCAGAAGGGAAACCAAGTGCTTTAAATTCTAAGGGACAATCAGCCCAGTTGCTGAGGTTTGGTGACTGCTGTTCGTGTGGTTTTATTCCATCTGTTTCTGCCAGTTATGGCTGAAGGTATTAGTTGTCCTAACAGCAGCCATATTGGCTTTAGGCTGGAATAATATCACAGAGCAGTGATGTAATATTAGGTGCCTTGCGGATGTTTATTTCAAACAGTGTTACACCTGGAGGAAGTAGCGCAGAGAATAAGCACAAAGTAGTTCCATCTTTTTATTATCGTTTATAGTACTCATCACAGCAGCCATTTTTAATGGATTTATATGTGGCAACTAATCCTTTTTACACAGAATGAGCTTTATAGAAACTGCGCACCCAGGTGGCAGAGTTATTTTCCTTAAATCACCTTTTTATAAATAATATGCATGCTGCCATTTTGAATTATATTTTTTAGGCCAGACCACAGGTCTTTTCATTTTTTAAGTGTGTGTGTGTGTGTGTGTGTGTGTGTGTGTGTGTGTGTGTGTGTGTGTGTGTGTGTGTGTGTGTGTGTGTGTGTGTGTGTGTGTGTGTGTGTGTATATATATATATATATATATATATATATATATAATAATATAATATAATTTGCAACACAGAAGGGTAGGACCGGAACTATTTCTAGGTTCTGCTCCTTGGCACCAATACCTGTCCATATGATTTTTGCAGCTATGAGTGCAATGCCTTGTTACCCCTAACGCTTCCCTGTGCCCAGTCGCATTTATAACACACCCTGCCAGCCGCCCCGGAGAGTAAGCTGCTGTGTTTTGGTTTCTGATTTTTGTTAGATAAGTTTGTGCCGCGGAAGTCAGAAGGTGAGAGATGGACGGCCGTGACCAGAAGCAGGAGGGGGTTTGGGACAGAGGTTGGAAGATCGGCTCGTCTAACACAAAACAAACAGTCCCTAAATTCAGTAGGTGCTACATTCTATGTATTGTTACCCCAACATGGCTGCACCCCCATAGACAGCCTTGTACTTCCTTTTTATTTAGCCAAGGAAGGGTGTGCTATAAATGGGACTGTATTGCGCATACGGATGCGTCACCATTCAGACTCACTCATAGAATTTTTTATTTATCCTTTTTTTATATAAAGTGGTATTTGCCTAATTTATGCAAATTTTATTTATACAAATGTCCGTGTGTCGAAAGCTCAGAATATCTAATTTTATGTATTATTCCTGTCCATAGAGCAATTTATTCACATTGTACCCTGCAAGTTACTTATGTGCAGAACAAAACTAAAAACATGTAGATGAAGAATAAAACCCTGCAATGAATTTGTCTGGTTCTGCATCTGCCTCTGTGTAATAGCTGTGTGACTGGGCTGCAAAACTCCATCTCCCAGTTGCCAGTACTAGCCACAGGGGGACCCGCAGGCCTGACAGTGTTACATTTACAGGTGTTTGGTCACGTGTGGCACCTTACATAACCGGCATATAGGGGCATGTTCCCAGATTAATGCTCTAAAGTGGATTATGGGATTATTCCCAGTACAAACATTACAGCTATGAAATGTTGTTAAGTCTTGTTGATAAGCAGTGCTGATTCTGGTTACAAACATGAACATTGAGAGGTTTTACACTGAGGATTTTATATTTGTCCCATGTCTACATAAACATTTACTTAAAGGACAACACTGTTTGTCCCTTTTCAGCCCTGGGTTCGGCTCCAACTGCATCTATGCAGACACACATAAACGCTTGTTTTGTAGTATGCCAACACAGGCACAGAGAGAACACACAACTCCATGCAGACAATATGTTGACTGGAACTGAACTCAGGACTGAAGCACTTCAAGGCAGCAGTTGCCCACCTAGATTATTTATGTAGCACAACCACCCACACAGACAACATAGAAACTCACTTATCTCAAGGAGGGAATTGATCTCACGTCCCAAGCTCTGGAAAGCAGCCGCACTAACCACTGAGCCATTAGGTCATTTTGGGAATGTGCTATGGCTTTCATTGTAAGGGATATTTCCACAAATTCTTGCATGTAACGGAGGGAGGAGTCATCGACCCTAAGGACCAGACAGTGTCAATAAGTTAGAAGTGAAGTTATCCACATGCAGTCATCACCTACCACTCTAGACTAAGTCAGCAGCAAGTTTGCCCTAATAGGGGGCCAAATAATCATTTCTCCAGTCAAGCTCCCTTGTTGTTTAATTCGAGTTGGACATCAATTCAGCCAGATCCTGGCCTGGCAGGTATCTTCCCATACAATTCTTTATCCATTTCTGTGTTGGAGGAAGTCCTGTTTCCAAGTTCTGACCTGAGAAGACACCAATCTCTTATTCTGTATGGATCATGGCACCGGCGAAACATTGTAGGGGAGAGTTGGAAGCCTTGAGGCATCACAGCTCAGTACAGCGGCAGGCCACATGCTCTCGGTTGCAGCACAGAACTGCTGAAACATCTTGTAAATAATCTGCTGAAGAGACATTATCCATTGAAATATCAGCCTGAATGTCCCCCATTGCCTGTTTTAAGTGCAGTAAGAGTGTGTGGTACTCTTGACTCTCTGTATCAAGTGGGGACCCTTCCTGTATGTCCCGGTTGAGGTTAAACACAAGTGGAGGGTCGTGGTGCTGAGCTGGCCCAATGCTTCCATTACAGTCCAGGGCTCCGCCTGCAAAAGGGAAATGGCAGAGGGATTATGAAATGGCAGAGAAACCTGTAAGTACCACTTCTGGAGAACCAGGTCTGAGCCTTGCCTGTAGTGTAAAATGCCTTGTACTGGCCCAGTCGCACGGCTTCTAGATTTCCAAATGTCCCAGCGGCGCCGCTGTTAGGATGGTACAAGATCTGAGAGAGAAGCAAAGAGGTTACTCCAGCCCACTGTTGACAAACTTCAATTCTCAACGCAGTCAGATATTTGTGCCCTAACCTATAGCTCCATAGTATGCTGGGAATTCTACTAATTCTGCTGCATGAAATTTCTAATGGTGGGTTGCGTGGATAAAGGACGCAGCAAGAAAGTGAGGGTGCAACGATATTTCCTTCCATTGCGTCTCATACCAGTACATACACTAATATTAAAGGGTTGTGGCTATATTAAGGCCTGGGCAGTGGGAATGTCGGATTAAACACAGCAGCCCTGGGATAATCAGGGGCAGTGGGAATGTCAGGCTCCTGGATGGGCAAAATAACTTTTTCCAGGGTATAATATAAAGCATTTTTAACTATTCTGCCTTTTGGGTTCATTTACAACTCTTACTGTATCCAGGAAAGGTTAGCCTGACATTGCCACTGCCCCGCTGTACTCCTGATTGTCCCAGGGTTGCTGTATTTATTCATGGCTGGACAGATTTCAGACAACTCAGTCGTGAGCCAGGAAACATCTGCTCTTGGAAAGGGTAAGTGAATGATTCATTGGCCCCCTGCCTCCACCAAGCAGGATATGTGCTGAAGGGGCAAGGGTGGGCATGCTAAGCTGTATGGGCTGCTGTGCATTAGCAGGTGGTGGAAACACACACAAATGACCCACTAGACAACCTGCTGATGGAAGGGCTGCCCAACATTTCTCAGTCCTTCAAAGAACAGTAAGGTCAGGGCGACCAGCACGGGGTGTAGGGAAGAGGCAGCCAAAAGGCATGCAGGTGTTTATGGGAATCACAGCTAAAGGAGTTTAACCAAAGCCAGAGCCTGATCAGCAGGGAAACATTTAGCATTACCACAGTATTCACTGCTTCAACAAAAAAACTATGATTTTGCAGCAGCTCCCTCTATAGGCCACTGGAAATAACTGGTGGTTAAACATAAATGTGCAAACAACATGTTTGCTCTGTGCTTCTCTGTTAGAAGTATGAGTATGGTTCTACAAGATTTTGGTAGAGGAAGGATGTACTGTTCCATTAAATGGGTTTATTTGTCCAAACAGTGTTCCCGATGATGGGAGCACTAGTAATACTTATAGATATTTCAGAAGATAGTTACATGCCTTTCTGGGTGCCTACTGTGTTAATGTAGGAGGGTTACCACTTACCTTGTGCCCTTCCTGCAAGTGCCCAAACAGAATCCCTGATATGTCTATGCCATCAAATCGCCTGTTGGCTGGCAGGGATGTGTTTGCCAGGGACACCAAAGTGGGAAAGATGTCCAGTGTGCTGCAAAGGCAAAGAATTAACAATGTCTGTCAGCTAAGGTATTTGATGCTGAGATTTGCAGTTCAGCAAAGGGTTTGAGGGTCCTTATAACAGCAGTAGGTCTTGCATTCTGCATTAACAGACTAAGGGTTTATATAATAAAAGGCACTAAGTTTGCCTAGGAGCAGTAACCCATAGCAACCAATCAGCAGGCAGGATTCACTGGTACCTGTTTACAAGCAAACATCTAACTGGTTGCTATGGTTTACTATTACTGGGCAAACTTAGTGCCTTTTATTATGGGTGTATGCCAAGCTGGTACAACAGTCGCCCTGGGAGCAACATGGGACCTGACAGCAACACAGTGACCATTTCATCGTCCCATGCTGGAACACAACATAACCAGTGCAGGGCAGTTAGAACCATACTATCAGCTGAGGGAGCATGCCAGTGATTGCTCTGTTTAAATGGCTTGGCGGCAGTGCCAAGAAACAACCTGGTTAAAAGTGCAGCAATTAACATCTAAATGAATAAAGGGAATGAAAGGTCTCAGTTATAAAACAGATTGTTTGTTTTTTTTGGGGGGGGGGGTTATAAACATATATCATACACAAAAGCCATGAATATCTTGTAAATTATATCCTTATAAACGGTGAGTAGTGATGTCATCAGTTATAAACGGTGAGTATTGATATCATCAGTTATAAACGGTAAGTAGTGTTGTCATTTTTGTTACATGACTCAGTAAAACTTGTGTGTTATAATAAATAAAGTACCCCTTGTTGGAAAATATGAGGATATTAGAAGTAACCTGTGAGTTCCATGACCTGTATAAAAGCACTCAGCCTTCCGCCTCGTGTTTTTATATGGTCATGGAACTGCTTGGTGACTAATAAGATCCTTACATTTTACAATAGGGGGTACATTATTCACTATATAATACACAACAGCCATGAATATCTTGTAAATTATATCCTTATAAACAGTGATTAGTGATGTCATCAGTTATAAACGGGGAGTAGCGATGTAATTTTTGTCACATAACTCACTAAAACTTGTGTATTATACCCCTTGTTGCAAAATATGAGGATATAAGTTATAAATTATTATATATCATAAACTTATAATATCCTTATAATTTACAAAAGGGGGTAGGGCCAACATAAACATAAACTGGTACAAGTAGGGATGCACCAAATCCACTATTTTGGATTCGGCCGAACCCCCGAATCCGAACCCGAATTTGCATATGCAAGGGGAAATGGGAAGGGCAAAACATTTTTTACTTCCTTGTTTTGTGACAAAAAGTCATGCGTTTTCCCTCCCCACCACTAATTTACACCACTAATTATGATTCGGATTCGGTTTGGCCGGGCAGAAGGATTCGGCCGAATCCTGCTGAAAAAGGCCGAATCCTGGCAGAATCCTGGATTCGGTGCATCCCTACTTACTAGACAACAAATCCCAAATTCCTCATAGAATCAAGAAATAAAGCAGGAGAGAAAGCTGGTGCCGTTCCAGAGTCCAGTTCCTATTTTATCTGCAAGCCCAGCAAACATGATCTTTGTGCCACATCACCTGACTCCTACACAGGGTGTGGCCCACTGAGTGCTACTGTGGCAAGCGATGCATTATTAAAGGGGACATATTTACCCCCAGCTTGTACCTACATTTCGGACTGCTCGGTTGGGCATTAGAATGTGCAATTATATTCTTACCTTAGTAAGGCCAAACTGGTACGGTTCCCTTGGATCTTTCCGGGCCAGTAAGCTAGTGTCGGGACCCGGTGCCCACCCTCCCAGGTAGTCTTCTTGGCTGAGCTGCCCCCTGCAGAAGGCAACATAAGAGGGATATTATACCCTCATACAGTACTGTCTAAAGAAACAATATGGCAGCTCCTACCCATATGTATAAATACAAATTTAATTAATCTCTATTTATTTAATCTCTATTCCTGGTTTATCACCTCTTCCATTCTCAGAACTCTTGGGGCTGGAGATGGAAAGGTTAAAGTACTAATCTGGAAGCGTGAGGCGACTTTTCCAGCCGTAACTCCCAGTCAGCTGTAAGTGCAAGTATCTGGTGCAGGCGCTGCTGCTGCCCGGCTGACTAACTTCCTGTGGAAATGCCATGATATTTCCAGGCGTTTGTCATAGCAGATGTCAGGCTTGGTCTGGCACGCAAGAGACAGAAATTCCGTGCCCCTGAGCCGCAGGCCTAATTAGTCAAAAGGTTTCCATAAAGTGCTGGAAAATCTGGGGCCTGGGAGTCTGAGCTCCTCTGGAAGAGGATTTGCAACCTCAAACACAGTATAGAAAGTGGGTTGGTACTGTTGCCTGGCAACAGTGCTTTCTATGTGTGTATCTAGTGGCACACTCACAGGCATGGGGTATATTGTGCCCAGACAAGAGTCCAGAGTTGTGTGTGAAGGGCTGAAATCAGAGGTGACCCCCAAGATCCAAGTGGGGCCCCACCAGTGTCGGACTGGCCCACAGGGATACCAGGAAAACTTCCGGTGGGCCAAGGTGTCAGTGGGCCCTCCTGCTTCTAAACATTTGCCTTATTTCATGGCCATTCCCTATTTCTATGAGAATAAATAGATGGAATAATAGATTATAGTATGTAAAGAAAAGAGAATAGGAGAATAGAGGTTGAGTAAGGAAAGGAAGAAAATAATAATTTGAGTGGGCCCCTGGTTTAAAGGTTTTTGGGTGGGCCCCTGGTCTAAGGGTTTTTGGTGGGCCCCTGGTGTCCCAGTCCGACACTGGGCCCCACTAAATAGTCCTTGTCTGCAGTGTAAAAGTCAATAAAGTTAATTGCACCCTCCTGTTGGATAGTGTGTGTAGTAAAGCAAGATGGTGTTGGGGGTAGCACTAGCCATAGGCGGTACCTTGTACAATCTGCCATGCGCCCACAAAGGGACCAACACTTCCTGCAAAATCGCATTTCTCGGCCCAGGGGCCATTGTCACCTGCAGGACAGGAAGCAGGAGCAATTAATGTGTTGAATCATTATGAGCCCTTACATGCCAATCACAAACATTTTACCTGTAAACCAGAGAAGTGTGTCCTGCCCCACAGCACCATATGCGCTAGCTTTAATCTGTCCAATCAGATCATCCATCTCTCTCAGGCTGTCAGCATAAGGCTGGCGGCTGGGAACCTCTGAGTGGGTGGTAAGTGGCACATGCATGTGAGCCAAAGCCACGTACAGGAAGTATGGCTGCCCCCGGGATCTAAAACACAAGAGATCATCATTTACTGATGCACAATATGGCAGCACAGTCATGTTACATGCACCTAGAATGATAAGCAGAGGGAGGGGAAGGGGGGACAGCAGTCCTTATGCAGGTCACTTTTATTTTCATTCCCCTCCCCTGCCTATATTATACACTATACAGGAGCAAAAGGGGATTATAAGGGTGCTGATGTCATTCATGGAACCCAAATAATGCAGAATCTAAAACCGTCCTGGAAGTTACAGGTAGTGTATGACGATGCTTTTGGATCCTGGGGCACAGACTGGATTTATAAATGGCGACCATTCTCAAAAGCACACTGCAATGTAATTGGTCAGGAGCACATTATAATGTGATCGGTCAGGAGCACAGTATAATGTTATTGGTCAGGAGCACACTATAATGTGATTGGTCAAGAGCACACTATAATGTGATCAGTCAAGAGCACACTATAATGTGATTGGTCAGAAGCACACATAATGTGATTGGTCAGGAGCACACTATAATGTGATCGGTCAAGAGCACACTATTATGTGATTGGTCAGGAGCACACTATAATGTGATTGGTCAAGAGCACACTATAATGTGATCGGTCAAGAGCACACTATAATGTGATTGGTCAGGAGCACACTATAATGTGATTGGTCAGGAGCACACTATAATGTGATTGGTCAGGAGCACACTATAATGTGATTGGTCAAGAGCACACTATAATGTGATCGGTCAGGAGCACACTACACTGTGTTGGACAGGGGCTTGGGGGAGGGTAAAGCCTCAGGAGACGCCAATAGGGGCTGGGAATAAAAAAAGGCAAATCCCAGACGAAAATTAGGGGCAGGTGCCTATAATCCAGCAATGTGGAGCCCTGCAAATTTATTGGGCACCAGTCCCATCAGCCTGTGCTTAGAAAGTGTGATAGCAGAAGGCTCCCTGGTGGAACACCCTGCAGCTCCCTGAGCCCCAGCAAAAAGGACCGCCAAGAACAGGGTTATTTATAGCAGTGAATAAATCCTTTCTGTGCACCATTTATAGAGCCATATGTCCCGGGAACACACTGCCCTTCCGCCGGGGGTCACAGAGGGGGAACTGGGCCAAACAGGAACCAGCGTACTGAAAGGATATCAGCAGCCAATAGAGGCACCGGGTAGCCCCTCCACTCTGATCACCCATCTGTCTGTGTCATTACTTTGCCTTAATCCAAGAAGAATACACACTGTATTGGAGGTGGGCTGCAAGTGAAAATGCACTTATTGGGGCCCCACACATCACCTGACCATGCTTTCTGGGAGTTGCAGTTCCAGACTGCAGGTTATCCTTGATATAAACTGCCAGCCCTGATACAGAGATAATATTTACAGTGTCGGACTGAGATGCCAGGGGCCCACCAGAAAACCTTAGGCTGAGGGCCCACTTTCCAAACTATTATACCTCCTCCCCTCACTCAACCTCTTTATTCTCCTAGTCTATTTTCTCTACATACTATACTCTACTCTTCTATTATCAAGCCTCTTTGTTCTCATAAAGAAAAAGGGTATGACCATGAAATAGGCCAAATGGTTAGGCGCATTGTATCCCAGTGGGCCAGTCCGACACTGGATAATAATACCATCTTGCCTTACTATAAACTCTGTTTAGGGTTGCCACCTGGCCAGTATTTAACCAGCCTGGCTGGTAAAAATTATGCTTTTTACCAATGTTATTAATAGGAAAAAACAGCAACATTCAGGGCCGGATTTACATAGCTGGCGCCCCAAGGCCTGCTGTTCTTCATCACCCCTGTCCCCTCACCCTATTCCTTTATTTTTGGAGCAATGGGGATTGGCACACAGATTGTATCTCCTGTGCATCCCCAGTGTTCTGAACCAATATGGGTGTGGTTGGGCAGCATACCGCCCCTTAAAATTCTGCTGCCCTAGGCCCGGGCCTTGGTGGCCTTTCCACAAATCCATGCCTGGCAACATTAGAGGAAGGCCGGTATTTTTTTCCAGAAAAGTTGGCAACCCTAACTCTGTTCCACATTTTAGCCCTTCTTCTGCCCCCATTTCCTCACAGGCAATATTTATCCCACTCTGCAAAATCTCACCTCGCTTCTTTAATAAACCCCTTTGCTTTGAGTGCGTATTTCTCCGGCAAACGGCTTAAATCCACAGGTTGCTCCACAATCACTTGGTTTTCCATTAGAGGAAGGGCCAGTTTGGTGTAACACTCTCCCCGGGCACTGGCAAAACAGACAGAGGTTCCACATTGACATCCAATGTGCAGGCAGACAGTATGGCAGCCAAAAATGATTGAACACTATTCTTTTTTTCTACTTAAAAGAAAAGCCCGACCCCCTTCAGAATAACAATTATTTTCATATTACAAACACAGTTTGGGTGGTTCCCCTTTAACATGTAAAATGATGTATGTCCCCTTTAAAAGACAATTCACACCAGGCTGGTTTTGTGCCTGGAAGACAGCCTACAGACAACATTCGCAGGGTTATTGATTTGGTGCATTGGGCCAGAGAGAGGGGCACACCTACTGTGCTTCTCTCTCTGGATATAGAAAAAGCTTTTGACTCACTGTCATGGGATTTTCTTAAATATGCCCTGGATAGATATGGGTTCCCTCCGACTTTTTTATCACATATTAAGGCATTGTATAATTTCCCTACGGCACAAATGAAGTTTTGTGGTTTTCTTTCCACTCCAATTGTAATAGAGAGGGGTACGCGGCAGGGATGCCCACTGTCGCCAATATTGTTTGTTCTGGCAATGGAATTTTTGGCAGCGTGTATAAGGCATAATGTAGATATATCGGGAATCACTATAGCACAGCAAGAATACAAACGTTTTTATATGCGGATGACTTGCTGCTTACTATTTCCAAGCCATTGATTTCATTGCCGAACCTCTTTAATATCATGGACAAATTTCGCTTCTTTCTGGGCTTAAACTTAATGTAACTAAATCTGAGGCATTACCACTAAACATCTCCCCTGCTATGAAGAAACTTTTAGAATTGAACTTTGATTTCGCATGGGTACAAACTTCGATCAAATATTTAGGGGTCCGTATTACGGATTCATACCATACGTTGAGTATTAATAATTACAAACAAATTGTCAAGCAATTAATGGATGACTTAGACTCCTGGAAAAGTTTTGCGATCTCATGGTTCGGTAGAATTAACATTGTCAAAATGAGTATTTTACCCCGTATATTGTACCTGTTTTGTACCCTTCCTGTCCCACCGCCAGTTGATTTGCTGACTAGATTACAAAATGCATGCCTCAAGTTTATTTGGTGTGCTAAGCGACCGAGAATTGCTAAAACAATATTGTATAGACATAGGTCAATGGGTGGATTAAGTGTCCCAAACTTTCGTGAATATTATATGGCTGCACAGATATCTCAGTTGTTGCATTGGTTTGTCCTTTCCCATCCACCGAAATGGGTGCTGATTTTACAGGATATTTGTCATTGTAGTTTCCTTGGGGATACCTTTTGGATTTCTGATGTCCCACAATCTGCTAAGAGCTTTCCCACTGTCAAGCATACCTTGGCTATATGGCAAGCTGTAGCCTCTAAACCACACTGGTTGTCTAAACATAAACCCTTGGCACCCTTGTTTAATAATCCGGACTTTCCACCGGGCCTGGATCCTAGGCAATTCCATTGGTGGGTGGATAAAGGACTCACACATATTCGCCACTATTTATTGCATGATAAAGTTCTAAGTTGGACTGTCCTACGAGATAGATATGCCATTCCTGATCGAGAGCAATATCGCTATAATCAAATACGGCATTTCTTGGTTACTCTAGAAAAGCAATGCTCTTTTTCCCCTCCTACATTCTTTGAGGCATTATGTTTGCATCGTCCTCAAATGAAAGGATCTATTAGTTACTTATACAGACAAAGCACTACTTCACAACCTATAATATCCCTTACATATGTTAGAAATTGGACAGCAGAATTGTCACGGGATTTGGATGAGCAGACTTGGCAAGCGATTTTTACTAATACAATGCATACTTCGGTTAATATATTGGCGCAAGAAACCTCATATAAGATCTTAAGTAGATGGTACTTGGTACCTACTCGCATAGCCAAGTGGAAACAGGGTGCTAGTCCTAATTGTTTCAGAGGCTGTGCCACGCTGGGCACCATGTTACATACGTTTTGGCAGTGTAATAGAGCGCAGCGCTTATGGGCTAGAGTCTACGAATTAATATATATACAGTTTTGCAAGTAAATTTACCTAAATGTCCAATGGAAGCATTACTGAACAAACCAATAGAGGCGTTATGTAAATCGCACTATAAACTAATCACACATTTTTTTACTGCAACTAAGCAAACCATTGCAAAGGCTTGGCTAACTCCACATTTGCCCTTCTCTGAAGTCAAAAATAGAGTAGATGCTGTCTTCCTTATGGAAAAACTCACTAGCATATCGCAAGATAAACAGGTGCAATTCAGGAAAGTTTGGGACCCATGGATTCGCTACCGTTATCCTACGAGATTTGATCGTAATGTTTTAGCCTACTAGGTCTTATGTAGTACCAGGACCGGAGCCCTGTGGTACATCCTTACTGCTGTTTTATATGTATAACGCTTAGCGCAGTGTATGGAAGAAATCTCCTTCTCTCCCTCCCCCCTCCCCTTTTTTCTCTTCTTCTCTCTCCTTCTTTCCTTCTCCTTTTTCTCTCTTCTCGCTGCCCCTTTCTGTTTCTCTTCTCTTTTCCTCTCCCCCCTAACCCCTGTTTAAAATTTTTTTTCGAATATCTTGCTTGTCAGTATTTTACATTCTCAGTAGCATATAGCACTCATTCATGCGTCGGACAATTATGTGGCATGTATTATGTTTAACTGTGATCTATTGTCTTTAACGGTTATGTAATCGTACGTTTTATATAAATGCACTGAGATGTAATTTTTGAATATTTGCAATAAAGAAATATTGAAACAAAAGACAATTCACTTCATGGCCTGATTAAATTTTTGGCAGAGATTTTTACCTTTGCGGAGCATTGTGGCACAATGGGCAAGGCTGGCAGGGAGGGATGTTGTATCCGGGGGCATCTGTGCATCCCATGTCGTTGCTATAGGGAATCCCATAGTAATAATCAAAGCCTGGTAATGGGGGAGAGGGACCAGTTAGATTCCCAGTAGGTATAGGGTATCTCTGGCTCCTACCCTTGACCCATAAGCTGTGCCTAGTAAATACACTGAGCTCATGCCCACACATTCTGGGTGCACAGCCAAGGCGGAGGCCCCAATCTATAAAACAAGACAACTGAGACATACTGCCCTGCACTAGAAAAATCACACCTTGTTAAATACAGACTGCTAAAGAAAATGGAGCTGCTGTGTCAGTTTCACACTTACCTCGGGCATTGGGATGATATTCACCATGGTGACCCAGATGCCATTTTCCTATTTGAAATACAACACATGATTAATATCTTGTTCATTTAAGGTGAGCGTCTCCTTTGATGGTGCTCAGGTCCCTGTGATTTACCTATCAGACCCGTGGCGTAGCCAGATTCCTTTAAAACCTCAGCCAGAGTGGTCTCGTTAAGTGGGAGCCCCCCAAGCGACTCAACAGCAAAGTTATGGGTGACTCCGTTGCGGATGCCCAGCCTTCCTGTGAGCAGAGAGGCCCGAGAGGGGGAACAAGTGGAGGCTGCCGAGTGGAAATCCACAAATCTAAATAGGATCAGAGGGTTTGTCAGATACAGAGACCAATTCTGGGCCCAGCACCCCAAGAATGACAAGGAACTACGGTGGGAAAAGGCCGAACTGGAAAGTTGTAGGGTTCTCAAGCATGAAAAAAGTTCTTGAGATGCCAAACAAGGCCTGTGATTGGCCATTTGGTAGCTCCTATATGAACTTGCAGCTTACAAGAGCCTATGGCAGTACATCTGGTTTTTATGCAACTAAAACTTGATTCCAAACCAGGAATTCAAAAATAAGCACCTGCATTGAGGCCACTGGGAGCAACATCCAAGGGGTTGGGGAGCAACATGTTGTTCATGAGTCACTAGTTGTGGATCAGCCTGAACTGCTTTGCATGCCCTCTACAATAAGCACAGCTTGGCTCTTCATAATGTACCCAGTGTGAAATCCATGTGAAAGGGGAATTAGCTGCGGTGGTCCCCAGGCACCAGAAAAGCAAATAAAGAAAGTGGTTGCTGGTTAGAGCCACACAGTATGGGGCGCTTCAGCAGAACAAGGCTCAGGTCAGAAGATGAAAGGATTCTTAGAATTTGCACACAGTGACGGTTCTGTCTCAAATTCTCTGCCAAGAACTGTGCCCAAAACAAACAGCCCCCCCCCCAGGTCAGGGTCAGAAACAGTAACATCAGGGAGATAAAGGGACAGAAAAGTAGGGAGCTGATACTGAATGCAACAGGCTGAAGTTTTGACCCAAATCTCTATTTGTACAGTAAACAGTTTTTTCATCATTATTCAGATCGCTGTGGGCTGGAGGCACAATCAGCCACATTAGCCAATTAAGGTATCCTGGGGCTGCTGTCATAGAAGGAATGGCCAACAGTTCGAAGAAGCTGCATTTAAATGGGGTTGTTCACCTTTAAATGAACTTTTAGCATGATGTAGAGAGTGATATTCTGAGACAATTTGCAATTGGTTTTCTTTCTTTCTTATTTTTGGTTTCTGAGTTATCTTTTTATTCCCAGTGCAGCTCTCCAGTTTTCAATTTCAGCAATCTGGTTGCTAGGGTCCAAATTACCCTAGCAACCATGCCTTGATTTTTATACGAGACTGGAATATGAATAGGAGAGGGCCTGCATAGAACGATGAGTAATAAAAAGTAACAATAACAATACATGTGTAGCCTTGGAGAGTATTTGTTTTTTAGATGGGGTCAGTGACTACCATTTGGAAGCTGGAAAGAGTCAGAAGAAGAAGGTAAATAATACAAAAACTATAAAAAAGGGAAAATGAAGACCAGTTGAAAAGTTGCTTAGAAATAGCCATAATAAAAGTTTACATAAAGCCTTTAAACCCCTTTAAAATCTGGCCAAGTAGTCCAATAGTTATGCAGAATTTTCCCCATTTTTCTTTTACTAGGTATCATTTCTATGGCCCAGGAACCTGAAACTCCTGATGATCAGGCCCGGATTTGCGGCAAGGCCGCATAGGCCCGGGCCTAGGGCGGCAAAAAAATAGGGGCGGCATGCCGCCCAGCCGCATTATGGGGACGCGTACGTCCCCATTCATTTACAGCATCTGCGCCGGCGTTTTTTCACCGGCGCGCTGGGAAAGTGAGGTGAGGTGGGCGCTAGGGCCGCGCGGCCGCCTGGTCGGACCGCACGGCCTAGGGGCGCGCCTCAGTGAAATCCGGCGCTGCTGATGATTCAAGTAAATACCTTTAGATTCTCTGTACATCCTGCTTCTGCACTGGTCTCTTTTCCATGGTCACACAGGAACCTTCCCCTGGGAAACTGAATGCAACCTACCTCCCAAAACGTACCTAGTTACAGAGCTTTCATTGTCTGTATTTTCTAGGGATGCACCAATCCACTATTTTGGATTCGGCCGAACCCCCGAATCTTCACGAAAGATTCGTGCTGAACCTAATCCAAATCCTAATTTGCATATGCAAATTAGGTATGGGAGGGGGAAAGCATTTTTTACTACCTTGTTTTGTGAAAAAAAATCATGCGATTTCCCTGCATATGCAAATTAGGATTTGGATTCGGTTCGGCCAGGCAGAAGGATCCTGCTGAAAAAGGCCAAATCTTGGCCAAATCCTGAATTTGGTGCATCCCTAGTATTTTCTGTGCCTGGGCTGCTCTCTTTCCATTGTCAGACTGGAACCTCCCCCTGGTTAACTCAATCCCATCCCCCCCAACTGGGTGTTCCCCTGTGGATCCCAGGTTTCACCCCATATGCGCATACCCTTCAAGGGGTTAGTGTTAACAATTTGATTTATGAGTGATGAAGATAAGTACAGATAAGTCCCTCCCTCCACCTCAAGATTAGTGACATCATTTGTACCTAACTCCATCAGCGGCAAATGCGTCCAAGTTGGGCGTGTGGGATTCCAGGTGCGGCTGGTTTGCGCCAAGATCGCCCCATCCAATGTCGTCAGCTAAAATGACAATGAAGTTTGTCTTTTTGGTGTCATTGTTTTTCGATCCAGCACCATCAGGAACCCAGAATGAGAGAAAACTGTAGAAAAGAACCACAGGGAATAGCGACTTCAGAAGAATTCCCAGCAGCACCATCGTTCTTGTAGTCCAGCAAGATCTTCACTCCGACCTAGGAAACCAAATGGAAACAAATCCATAATATCCTGACAAAAGTAAGGGGAGTTATTTTGGAGTGGGGGGTCACTATTAGTGCAGCTATCACCATTGGATAAACCCAGTTTGGGAAGTATCGAAAATAAATGTGAGCAAAGCTGTGTTCCCTAAATCTGCGCTCTCCCACCAGCGCCTACAATCTCCCAATTACCTTTAAATACAGTCTGATTTTCTACTCCTGCCATTGTGATTAGGGCAAGAAGATGTCAGGGGAGCACAGTGTGTGTGTATGGCAAAACAGTGTCAGGGGAAGGAGTGAAACCGTGGGCTAGTGTGTACAATAAGGCATGATGTCCACAGTTAAGCTGTTTATGAAGGTTGTCCATCTGTTATTGAACTACAATTCCTGGCATCCCCATAGAAGCCAAAGACTCTTGGGGTTTATGAGAGTAACAGTCCAAGAACAGCAGGAAAGCTTCAGGTTCTTCTCTCTCCCATGGTCAAGAAGGACCCCCCAGGAAAAGTGAATCCAGTCTCTCCCCCCCCCCATGTACAAAATTAAAATTTTCTGTACTTCCTGCTCCTGGGTTGCTCTCTTTCCCATGGTCATGCAGAGAGCGAGGTTTGGGCCTATCTGTGAATTTTCCTGTCTTGATCTTTAAGGGGAAATGGTTTTCCTGTTTTTTTGGTTCAGGCTCCATTTGAGGGCCAACCAAATCACCCCCAAATCTTACCCTTAGTGATGCCAAGGATTATCACACATACTGACCAAGGGAAAGAGAGTAGTTCCGAAACAGGAAATACAGAGAATAAGAGCTCGGCAGTATTGAAGGGAGATTAGATTAATTTACCCCAGTGGGAGGGAGAATATAGAAGTTTATCCCCATGGAATTTTCCATACCTCTGGCGCAAACACTGTTCCCCCCTAAATACCAGTAATGGTGACTTATACATAAATGCAAACAGAGTAGAACAACCAATATTTCTTGTTCAGCGCCCCCTAGAGCAACCCGGGGTAAATACTGGTGGCCCAAATCACTTGGTAGCCAGTGGGCAATTAGCAGCAGCCAGGATTAATTATACCTCTTCCCCACCCCCTCGATACTGAAAAATCAATTCAAATCATTATTCAGCACCATGGACAGGGCTCCTGTGTTTGCATTGAGGCCGTTACCTCCAGGGCAGGAAAAGTCCACTCACTAGAAAGAGTATAATAAAGCGGGGGCACTGATTAAACTCAAAACCCTTTCAGTCATATGACTAAAATATTCTACTTTTTGGACAGCAATGTCTGTTCCTAGAGTGTAAGCTCCTCTGAATAATGTCATGTCAGTTATATCCTCCACTCAGTTCACTTTTACTCATTACAACTGTACCAACCTGTACCCCCAGGGTCTGACTCCTGATCCAAGTGCTGCAAGGTGACTCTCTGTGTTCTATACGAAACCATACAAAGGCTGACAGAGGATTCTGGAAAGGGTTGTAAAGTTGTAGGAGGTTAGAGCTGATATTCCCTGACATTGGGGGCCCTAATGTCCTCACACTGCCTTGGTGGTGTCTCTTATCTGCCTGTCCAACACAGACAGACAGCACCACTGACAGCATCATCGGCACACAGAAGGTCACCCTGACCCGGGGGAGGGCAATATCAATCACAGTGTTTTCAGGGAAGATGGTGAGGGGCAGATAAATCTATTACCTTGAATATGTGCCAACATAAGCAGGCACTGGAAATCCTTCCTCCAAATGAGGAGGGAAATTCTCAACTTAACCATTTCCTACCAGTCTGCTCCAGGATCCTTATATCAGGACAGTAGATACTGTTAGTGGCCCCAGGTGGGCAGAATAGAAGAAAGATAAACTTTCTGCAGTAAGAACAACCACTAAAACTGGTATCTGGGTCACTGAACCCAGTAACCAAAACACATTATATGGATGACTTCATATACTGTATAATGTTATTGTTAATTGTGTGGGCTTTCTCCTACTGAGCTTCCACTCTGACTCCTAAACTGCTGTCTGGTTGCTAGGTTAATTCATTCCTAGAATCGGTTAAAGTGCCAAGTCTTATGCTGCAAAAACTTATGCCGCAAATCCTGGGCTGGTGGGCGGATCACTTGGTTGCACCGGCTAGCAATAAGATGGCGATAGTCGGATAGGATGGAGACTGAAGAGCAAGATGTAAGCATGGCATCCATCTTGCTCTTCTATACCCTCTTCTCCTACTGTCTCCATCTTGCTCTGCAATCTCCATCTCTCTGTCTTCAGCTCCAGCAGTGTAAATTAATAAAACAGAGTGAGAATGAGATAGTAGGACAGAATGGAGACACTAGAGCAAGATGGAGACAGTATAACAAGATGGAGACACTAGGGCAAGATGTAACAGTAGGACAGGATGGAGACAGTAAAGCAAGATGGAGACAGTAGCACGAGATGGAGACATTAGGGCAAGATGGAGAAAGTTATGAATGCATCAGGACAGGAAGGAGACAGTAGGACAAGATGGAGACAGTAGAACAAGATGGAGACAGTAGCCTGAGATAAAGAATTAGGGCAAGATGGAGATAGTTATGGATACATCAGGACAGGAAGGAGACAGAAGGACAAGAAGGAGACAGTAGAACAAGATGGTGAATGTAGAACAAGATGGAGACAGTTGGGCAAGATGTGACAGCAGAACAAGATGGAGACAGAAGAACAAGATGGAGAAAGTAGATAGAGACATTAGGGCAAGATGGAGACAGTTATGGATACATCAGGACAGGAAGGAGACAGTAGGACAATGAGACAGTAGAACAAGATGGAGACAGTAGAACAAGATGGAGACAGTAGAACAAGTGGAGACAGCAGGGCAAGACGTGACAGTAGGACAAGATGGAAACAGTAGGGCAAGATTGTGATAGTAGATCAAGATGAAGACAGTTGGAAGAAGTGGAGACAAGATGGAGACAGTAGAACAAGATGTCACAGTAGGGCAAGATGGAGACAGTAGAAAAAGTTGCAGTAGGGCAAGATGGAGATAGTAGAGCAAGATGGAGACAGTTGGACAAAGTGGAGACAAGAGGACACGATGAGACAGTAGGGCAAGATGGATACTGATGGAGAGAGTAAAACTTATATTGGTGTTGCCTAATTTGCAGACCTTCAGTACAACTCCCTGTAGTCACTAAGAGTCACTCAGTGGCTGCTAGAGATTATCATTCATTCACAGATGAAGGACAAATAGTTGACACTCCTGCACAGACGTAAGTGACTTTCTTCAAGCTAACTGGTGTGTATTAGATATCATAGTGACGCCAGCCTTCTGCGGAAAACATGTGCCGCAGCTTGCACTCCATTTGCAGCATATCGGTACATTATCTGGTGATCGTACTTAGCTGGCACCTGCGAAAGTGCTTTGGGAGAAATCAAGGTAAATTTTGCCCTGTGTTGGTAATTAAATCCCTAATCCATGGTGTGGCTGTGATAGTTGCTGAGGTTGAAAAATTACCAAATTTAATCTTCCAAAACTTTTTTGCAGATGGATGATTCTCACCTCACAGGCCAGCACAATGTGATCCACTCAGAGCAAAGGGAACTGCCAAATGGCACATCAAGCCTTAATCCAATGGGCGCAGTTGTAGAACATCTGTCAGTCAGTGCATTTATCACTCGCCGACTCCTTGGGCCACATCTGGTTCTATTAAAGAGAATGACAGGCAGAGCACTGTGTTTGCAGAGATCAGGAGGATTACTTTAAAATGATATATGCAGATTGCCTGCTGGGATACACACACACTAGTAGAGACATTAGCAGGCCGTTCTCCCTCCCTGTAGTATGGAAGCACCCGCAGATCTGAAGGTCGGCTTGACAAAAGCCCAGAACAACAGTAATTGGATCTGAGGAAGCAGCAAATAGAACAACCTGCTCAGTATTTGGGGACGGTGCCTCTATATTTTCCACAGGCTCATGATTAACCTGTTGTTGCTACATAAATAAAGGACAAGGGGGGGGGGTTGCTGTTTCTAACTACAATCATATATATAGCTGTTGTTTGGGTGCTGAAATAACAGTCAATCTCTATTTTAGCAAATTTTTTTTACAGCAGTACTGCCATACTTTACGGCAGGGATATTAGATAGACTCAGAATCAGAACAAAAGTCACACAAGTCACATTGCAGGATCATAGTTTTTATAAGAAATAATAAGAAAGTCTGGGTTAGGCATCGCCAAACGAGCGTATCTCTACGTCTATGGCCACCTTTACAAAGCCTTTTTTTTTTAGATGGGGTCGATGACCCTGCTTTAAAATTTGGAAAGCATCAGGCAAATAATTAGAAAAACTATAAAAAAAAAAATAATGAAGATCAATTGAAAAGTTACTTAAAATTGGCCATTCTATAGCACACTAAAGGTCAACTTAATGGTGAACCAACCACCCCTTTAAAAGGAATTACAGTCCCTAATGCAAATGGCAATAGTTCTCAAAAGCGCCGTCCCTGCCAGCTGGGACAGCACCGAACTAGGGATGCACCGAATCCAGGATTCGGCCTTTTTCTGCAGGATTTGGATTCAGCCGAATCTTTCTGCCTGGCCAAACTGAATTTGCATATGCAAATTATGGGCGGGGAGGGAAATTGCATGACTTTTTGGTCACAAAACAAGGAAGTAAAAAAATGTTTCCCCTTCCCACCCCTAATTTGCATACAGCCCCTCTGGCATTTGCTAGAACCCACAGATTGCCAGTCCGGACCTGATGGTAGCCCTCCCTATCTACACTGCTGTGCCAAAATGAGCTTGACTATGAATTGGTTTGAATTGGTTTAATACTGTGACCTCCAGTTTAATGAGGGGCGGGGGTTAATGTCCATCATGGGTAATTAGGATCCACAGTTGGCATCGACAAAAAACAGGACAGACTCCTGAGAACCAGGTACCACAGGCAGCAGCCATGAAGCTATAATAATAACCAGGACAGGACGCCATGCTGAAACATTCATGAAGGCACCAGGTTATCAAGAAACCCAATATGGATGCCAGAAAATTACATAAAGGTTAACAAACAAGTCAATGAAGAGTGCACTTGCCTTAGGGGCTGACATTACACGACTCGGGTCACATAGAAACAGTTAGAGGTCAGCCAAACCACCCAAACCCCCTCTTCCCATGGCCAGTAATCATTTCTGCATGAGTGCATACACTAATGTACAACTAATTGTTATTCCACTTTATGGAATCAGCTGACAAGATGCTGTCACTCACCCATGTATAATGGCTGCAGGCAGGTACCTATAAATCCACCCATAGATTTAGTAAAGGATTCCCACCACAGGCACTAGCACGGGTCTTGGCGCTGAGTGCGGGTTAAACGGTCAGACACCGAGTGTCTCTGCTGCAAGGCGCCAGCTGCTGCTCAGAACTTGGGAGAAAAAGAACCAGGAAATTCTGACCTCACAGAAATATCTACTGAATTAGTCAACGTAAACAGAAATTGTGCCCGAAATTGCAAGGAACTGATGGGGGGGACAAACGGCCTGTGTGTATGAGGGTGGTACAGATAGGGTTGCCACCTTTTCAGAAAAGAAATACCGGCCTTCCTATATTCTTGCTGTTTTTCCTATTAATAACATTGGCATAAAGCAGGGGTGTCCAAACTTTTTGCAACGAGGGCCAGATCTGGTGAGGTGAAAATATGTGGGGGCCGACCATTCAGCCTGTCATTCTTTGAACCATTAACATAATTTAATAAAACTATATTTTGCCTCCTTAAACAGCTTGCCAGGAATCCTTAAACCTTGGCAGTCCGATATGGTAAAACTACAACTCTCAAAACGTCTGTCGTGCAATAGAGCAAGTTCTCTCTATTGAGCTAGGCTAAGATAGAACCGATATCTCCCCATTCTCGCAATCTAGAATAGCTTCCTGAGAAAATACCCCAATCACCAGCGATCCCGGCTCCCCGGTGTATTTCCCCGTCCCTATGTGCCGCCGGTCTATTCCAAGATACTAGTGCAAAACACCGACATGGCAACAGCTGTGCGAAGATCTGAAAGCGCTTTACGGAGTGCGACAAGAACCATAATACCTAAAATTCCGTAGTGATCGGAGCGGAACGTCACCACTGAGGCGGGAGTAATAGCCAGGGGCTGGGCTATGGAGACCTAAATTAACTAATTAGCTGAGGAATGCCGGCCCTTGTTTGATTGGATAATGGGGCCAAGGGACACGCATTAAGGAGTGTCCTACCCACCTCCCCTTCATCCAATACAGGGCCGAACATTATCTTCCGTGTTAATCTGCCTCTTCTAATCTACAGCCAGGTTTCATGTGCGGGCCATATTCTGTATATTTTTGCAATTTGCGCCGGGCCAATTAAAAATGGATCGCGGGCCGCATTTGGCCCGCGGGCCGTAGTTTGGACACCCCTGGCATAAAGCATAATTTTTACTGGCCAGGCCGATAAAACACCAGCCAGGTGGCAACCCTAGGTACAGAGAGAAAGGGGAACTGGTCATGGTCACTGGTACATGGTTGGATATTTCCCCAGGAAGTTAAAGGGTTACCAATAACACCAGGGTTTGGCATAAGGAATCCAGTAAATGAGAGTTAGTGTATGAACCAGAGGACCACGGGGGACACTTGTGCCAAGTAAAACTCTAGATTGCCCAGTGTCAGCAGTTCAGCTACATGTTACTGCCAGGCACACACAGGGAACAAGGTGGGTACTGTGGGCAAGGCAAGGGAGAGAGTGGAAAGCATCACACTTTTTCCAGTGCATTTAAGGTGCATAGCATCTGAGGACACTATAAATGTGTGCCCAATGGTACTGAATAAAATACACGTGGACATTTCTAAATACATCAAATGCATGGGGGGGGGGGTACAGAATCAGTCACCAGTCCAATGGCAACAATACAAGTAAAATTAAGGTCTGTGCCATGGTGTCATAGTGGGAGCGACCTAACTCACTGTCAGTGTGGCTACTGCTCTCTGCTTCCCCTTGTGGCACTGAGCCTGGCTTATGTGTGCCCGCCTGTGCCTATGCCAGCTGAGTGCATCAGCTTAACTCTTGCACATCTGGTAAGGTCACCAATCGAACAATACTGTCCTATCCCTCGGGTCAAAACAGGTTTTGCCAAAGACTAGAATGGCCCAGCTGGCATCCTGTCCATGCAATGGCACAATTACAGTGTTGGGCCCTCAGTTGCACTTGCAGCCTTCTATGTCAGAGGTGCCACGCTATCAGGGCAGCCATCAGGGGGGGACAGGGGGGAGAGTTGTAGGGGGGCCGAGGGTAAGGGGGGCCCCGGCCACACTTACCTGATTAGTCGGGCCCCCCATCTTTCTGAGAGCTCCTGACTTCGGGAAGGCATGGACGTTTAAGGGGCCCTGGCCACCAATTTTCTTACAATGTGTGTGTGGGGGGCCCCGGCCTCAAATTTTGGCCACCAATTTTTTTTTTCTCATGTGGGGTCCTAGCCACCAATATTTTTTATGGGGGGCCCTGGCCACAAATGTTTTTTTATGGAGGGCCCTGACCACCAATATCTTTTTATTTTTTTTAACATGTGGGAACCCTATCCACCAATATATTTTTTTTTTTTTTACTGTGTGGTGGGGAAGGCGGACCTGTAGGTGGGGCTTGCGGTGGGCGCAGCCCAGGGGGCCCAGGAAATTTTTCGTATGGGGCCCTGCGATTTATCATGGCGGTCCTGCATGCTATACCAGGGGCAGAGACACAGGGCAGATCCATAATGGTGCCAAGGAGGTGCCACACTGTTCCAGGGGCAGAGAGACAAGCCAGATCCCCAATGGTGCCAGGGAGGGGTGCCACATTATTCCAGGGGCAGAGACAGGGCAGATCCATAATGGTGCCAGGGAGGGGTGCCACACTATACCAGGGGCAGAGAGAGACAGGGCAGATCACACGATACAGGCAATGGTGGCAGGGGACAGGGTGCCAGACTATTACTGAAGCAGGAAGAGATCACACAGTATAGCGATGAGTAGGAGCCGGTACCAGCGGGAGGGGGTGAGTGCAGAGGAAGGCGCTGCCTCTTATCTCCCTCCTCCACCCCCTCCTCCCTGACTGGCGGGAACCTGTTCTACCCGGACTGTGCCAGAGTCTCCCGCGCGCTTGCGTGCCCCCGATCAGCGCCCGCGCATTAACCCCCAACGCTCCGCGCCTTCCGGTCATAGAAAGGTTAATGACCGAGACGTTGCACCTCTGAGCACCTGTCAGTGAATATACACACATAATATATACTCTGTACTGTCTAGTCTCATACACCTTGCGCTGTACTTCAGTAAATCATCCACAGTTCGGCCCTGTTGATACGATGCCCCTAATAACATTATATATAAGGTGCTGGGTGTGGAACCGTGAGTGTTGGTGCAATAAGTGATCAGTGTGTGAGTGGAGAGTGTGTGAGTGGGGAGTGGGGGAGGCATTGTGGTTACACAAGCTAGTGACAGGAGCACGACTGTTGTGTAACACCAAGAATTAGAACAAGAGTCACTATGGTGAGTTGTGAGCAGCCAGGAAATTTGCTTTTGCTAGGTGATTGTTAAAGGAGAACTAAACCCTTAAAATGAATATGGCTAAAAATGCCACATTTTATGTACTGAACTGATTGCACCAGCCCAGTGTCGGACTGGCCCACCGGGATACCAGGAAAACTCCCGGTGGGCCCAGGTGTCAGTGGGCCCTTGTGCTACTAAACATTTGACCAATTTCATGACCAAATAAAACAAAGAGGCTAAATAGATGGAATAATAGGTTATAGTATGTATAACTAAAGAGGCTAGGAGAATAGAGGTTGAGTGAGGAGAGGGAGAATAATAGTAATGAGAGTGGGCCCCTGGTCTAAATTTTCTTGGTGGGCCCCTGGTGTAAGGTTTTTGGGTGGGACCCTGGTGTCCCAGTCCGACACTGCACCAGCCTAAAGTTTCAGCTTCTCAATAGCAGCAATGATCCAGGACTTCAAACTTGTCACAGGGGGTCACCATCTTGGAAAGTGTCTGTGACACTCACATGCTCAGTGGGCTCTGAGCAGCTGCTGAGAAGCTAAGCTTAAAGGGGTTGTTCACCTTCCAAACCCTCAGTTGTTTTTAGATTGTTTCCCAGAAATAAAGATTTTTTCCAATTACTTTCCATTATTTATTTTTTACTGTTTTTCCAAAATCTAAGTGTAAAGCTGAATGTCCCTGTCTCTGGTGTTTGAGACTGGCAGCTCAGTAATTCAGGCGCAGACTCTAACCCATTACAATTTTGCAACATTTAGTTGATACATTTCTCAGCAGCATCGCTGGAATATTAGCAACTATTGTATCAATTCTAACAGCTGCCTGTAATGAAACCCAGAGATTCTGCTCAGCAGGGACAAAGATAAGAAATGTAACAACTAAATGTATCTGTTTAGAACAGTTTACAGGATCCCAGAGTTGCTTCAGAAGGTGAAAAATGACACTTTACACTTCAATATTAGAAAAACGGTCACATATAGAAAATAGAAACTCATTGGAAAAAGTAATTATTTCTGGTGAACTATCTGAAAACAACTAGTTGTTTGAAGGTAAACCACCCCTTTAAGGAATGTTGCAAATTAAGAAAAAATGAGGTTGGCCTGTAATATAAGCTGATGCTACAGGACTAATTATTAAATTTTGATGCTAATTGCACTGGTTTCTGTGCTGTCATGTAGTCATTATCTGTATTAATTACTAATCAGCCTTATAGTGTGACATTTATATTCTGTGTATTGTATATTTTGAGTCGATCCCTAAGCTCAGTAAGTGACAGCAGCACAGAACAGTGAATCAGCAGAAAAGAAGATGGGGAGCTAGTGGGGCATCTTTGGGGACATAAATCCTCCCTGCTAAAGGGCTGGGGTTGCCTTGGGCTTAAGGTTGCCACCTTTTCCAAGAAAAAAATACCTGCCTTCCTATATATTTATCTTTTTCCCTATTAATAACATTAGGATCAACCATCATTTTTACTAGCCAGGTAAAATACCAGCCAGGTGGCAACCCTACTTGGGCTGGTACCGGAGCCCAAAACATAATTTACATTTCTAGCTACTTCTTTAGTTAGGCTTTAGTTCTCCTTTCTTTAAAATTACTGAGCAGATCCAGTGGATGAGGAGACAGGTTACGGCAAACAGAGATACATTGTAGCAATTTCCAAAATTAGAGATGTCTTTAGGAGGCCAAGTAGAGATGATTTACCTTGGGTCTCAGACAGTGGAGCCCATAAAGCAGAGGTTGACTTACAAAAGAGTAGGCAATAGTTGGTATAGTAGAGCAAGGTGTAAAGTATAGGGCATGGTGGACACAATACAGTAAGAAAAAATTAGAAGAACAGGGAAGAGAACAGAACTAGGCCAAATGGAATGGGTGCCCAATTCCCCTATTCCTGGCACTCTAGGCTCATTACTAGTCTGCTGGTCACTCCACTGTGCCTAGGGTTCTAGCTTACCCCTAGTGCAGGCCCTTGTGGAGACAATAAGACAGTATGGAGACAGTAGGACAAGATGGAGACAGTGGGACAAGAATGTGAACATTACCTTTTTACAGAATACAGATCCCAGCAGTCACAGCTGAGTACTAAAAGGCCATAGCTTGGCTGGTACCGTAACACTCCCATACTACTTGACAGCTCCGGACTGAGAAATAAAATAGACCCTGCCATTTAAGGTACACAGAGGCCCAATCAGCCCAAACAGCCCCCACCAGCCCACTAAATAGTGACTTTCTATGGTACCTTATAGCCAGAACCCACAGATTGCCAGTCCGGGCCTGCTACTTGAGCTGTCACCTGACCATCTAAGACAGTGATCCCCAACCAGCGGCTCGTGCGAGTAACATGTTGCTCTCCAACCCCTTGGAAGTTGCTCCCAGTGGCCTCAAAGCAGGTGATTATTTTTGAATTCCAGGCTTGGAAGGAAGTTTTAGTTGCATAAAAACCAGGTGTACTGCCAAGCAGATCCTCCTGTAGTCTGCTAGTCCACATAGGGGCTACCATCAGTTAATTACAGCTATATTTGGAAACCCCAGGAACTTTTCGCATGCTTATGTTGCTCTCCAACTTGTTTTTACATTTGAATGTGGCTCACTGGTTAAAAACGTTGCGAACCCCTGATCTAAGAAAATAAATTGGTACCGGCAGTAAAAGTGATTCAAACAGGTGGCAAGCCCCTTGTGTGTTTATTAGTCACAACGTTTGGGGACTTCCCCCTTTGTCAGGTGAACGCCCCCGAAACGTTGTGACGTAATAAACACACAAGGGGCTTGCCACCTGTTTGAATCGCTTTTACTGGCGGTACCTATTTTTTTTTCTTGTAGCCACTTTGGAAGTGCCGTCTCCCTAAAGATCTGTGCACCAGGCGGGACAATTTATTGAGGGGCACCGGTGTGCACGTGTATCTGTTCTATCTGACCATCTAATTCAGGGCAGAGTGAGTGAACATTGTCTCTGTATGTTACAGCACAGGGTATAGCAGCTGTCAGACAGATGTGAGCACACTGTCAGCCCAATCCACCCACAAGTAGCAGCCCAGGGGTACAGTGGTGTAGAGATGGAGCAATGCACTGCCTGCAGTGACACCCTGTACCCAGCAGATGGAGTCCCGGTCACCTCACATGCCCTATAAAGTCAAAATCAATTCCCAGCACCTTGTTCCTTGCGTGTGAACACCACACTGTGTTTTCCTTGTCAAACTAACTAGTCCTTTGCCTGGTCTTCCCCAATAATAACCCCTGCTGCCAGACCTAGGCACCAGTTACTGAAGATCCAATAACCCAATAATATCCTGTATTTCTGGTGACACCACACTCCTGTCAGACCCTGACCCCTGCAATAGTGAGGATACCCCCCTAATACTTTCCTGCGGTAACATAAGGGATCCTGCAATATCCTATTGGGGATCCCACAGCCCAGTAATGCTCTGGTGTCAGATCCAGGTCTCTAAAACAGTGTAGATCCCACACTCCAATAATGTTTAACGAACAGATCTGGATCTCTAGAGGAGAAGGTCCCGCACCCCAATAAAGTCCTTCTGCCAGATCTATGCCAATAGGAAATTGGGGATCCCACAACCCAAAAATGTCCCTCTGTCAGATTCAGGTCCCTGCACTAATGAGGTGATTATGGGCCCCTGTGGCCCCCGTTCATTTCCCAGCAGCAGAGCAGCGAGAGGCAAACATACTGCCGCCGGCAGAGAAAGGGTTAAGAGAATCCCAGCCCTATGCGCATGCCCGTCGTTCTCAGGCGCGCTCCCGCGGCCCCAGACCGGCTAAAGCCGGTATATATACGGAGAAGAGCTGAGAATCCAGCCCGGCATGGACAGAAGCTGAGCGCCTGTTTAAGCGCCATTTAAAGGGGCGCCCGGGGCAGCACTTGGGCTGGTGGGATATGCTGCCTGGCACCGCGTAAGCCCAGTCCGATGTGGCACTCACAGTAAGTAGCAACCCACCTGATAACCGCTATTCCTGCATTCAGCCATAGCACCCTGTATCCCCGGCTATAGCCCGATCAGACACTCACAGTGAGTGCCACCTTATTACCCCTACCCCTGGCACCCGGGCACTGCACCCACTACCCCTGGTACATCCTGAGCTTACTCAGTAGAATCCCACATTATACTGTGCTCCCACTAGTCTGATCTCACACTCACAATAATAAGTAGGATCTGACCTTACACCCCTATTCCTGGCATCTGGGCACTGCACCCACTACTCCTGGAACAGCTTCATTTCACACAGTGAGTAAGATTCCATATATAATAAGAGCATATATATATAGCTACTCCTCTTATTGTAACACACAACCCAAACCATGGTAATTAAGCATGGCAATTGTATGTGTGTTACTGTGTATGTAGAGAAGTTGTGTGTATGCACTAGTGAGAATATAAGTGTTAACTGAATGCGAGACTCACAATCTGAATGTGTGACAGTGAGTGTGTGACAAGCTGTGTGTAACAGTGTGCATATGGGTGAGAACACACAAAGGTTTATACTTCAGGAAGACACCATAGTGTCATTGAGGAGATTGCTGCCTGTACTTGAGTGCCAGTGACATATTGCACTGCTGGTAGGTGGTGGGGCGTTTAACTCCTTGCCTGCCAGACCAGAAGAGTGTGTGTGTGTGTGTGTGTGGCAATGTTTGAGATGTATGATAAAATGTACCGCATAGGTATGATGTAACCTCACGCTGCACAACTTCCCAACTTCAGTGGGAAAAGCAGGAAATAATCTGTAGTGTTACTCCCCCAATTGAATCTGTAGTGTGTGTGACCCCCAACATAATCCATAGTGTCTAGCCCCAACATAAAATCAAATGTGTAACCCTCCCCCAACATAATCTGGAATGTATGACCCCAATATAATCACACCCCATCCCATCAACTTTCACGTGTGTTCCACTGTTTCTAGTGGGACAGAGAAGTAAGAGAACCCCTAGGCAGAATGGACCCCCCCCCCCAAAAAAAAACAACTTGGCGTCTCCCAGTTCAAAGTGCATGGCCGGCAGACTGGAAACTGAGTGGTTTCTGTGAATGTAAGGGCAGAGCTTCCCATAACAGATGTCTCTGTGACCTACGTGGTGTGTCAGGGCTACACATACTTCCCTGGCGCTGGAACAGGCCGGAGCCCACAAGACTCATTCTGCCCCGTCATCCTCTGCTCCCTGCGCTGGGGTTATCAGCTGCCACCTGCTTGTGAAAGTGTGGAAACACTCTGTATATGTGTGTCTGTATTCATGTGCACTTGTGTGTGTGCAAGGGCTCTTACACACGGCCGTTTTTGCCTGGGCTCCCCTGCGTTGCGCTTTCTTCCGTTCAGCCACAGGGGAGCGCAGGAGAAGACGCAGTCAATTAATTTGAAGGGGGCTGTACTCACACAGACGCATGTATGCACCAAACGCAGGTTGGGACACAGCATGTTGCATTTCACCTGTGTTCGGTGCTTACATGCATCTGTGTGAGTACAGCCCCCTTCAAATTAATTGACTGTGTCTACTCCTGCGCTCCCCTGTGGCTGAACAGTAGAAAGCGCAGGGGAGCGCAGGCAAAAACGGCCGTGTGTAAGAGCCCTAAAAGTTTATTTATGTGTGTGTGTGTGTGTGTGTGTGTGTGTGTGTGTGTGTGCAAAACCTGGTGTGAGTGTGCTTGTTTAACTCTTTCCAGCTTTCAAATGGGGGTCACTGGCGCCATCTAAAAAAAACAAAGGCTCTGTAAAGGTACACATTTATGGTTATTGCTCTTTTGTATTACTCCTATTTCTAGCCAGGCCCTCTGCTATTCATATTCCAGTCTCTTCTTCAAATCACTGTATGGTTGCTAAGGTAATCTGGACCCTAGCAACCAGATTGCTGAAATTGCAAACTGGAGAGCTGCTGAATAAAAATCTCTTTGCTAGTGTTGTGTCTTATACGTGTCTAAACGCGCAGGCACTCATTCTTTTTGTGGGCGGTTCCGAAGAGTTCCATGTGTTTATATGGAGAGGGCACGAATGACTCCGATGGGCCCCTCACTCTCTCTCTCAGTGCCGGAGGGGCCAATCCATCATTAAGAAACTTTCCAGCTATTGCTGCACATGATCGTCTGCCCCCACATTTCCCATGAATGGCCTCTGGGGGATGGGGCCTCCACGTGTATTCACAAGATAGTCTTCCGTAAGGTTGCAGGGACCACAGGGGTTATGCTGCCACTGCATTTATAGAAAAATCCCTTTCTGTGCAATACCACCCCACCTACCCTGAATAACAGCTCCAGCCCTTAGGCTTAATACCTTATATAATGCATCTCCTTCTCCTCTATACTCATTTACTGCCCCCCAACTGAGGCAAAAACCAGATCTGAGCCTCAGAACGTGTTCTCTCAATTGCCATTTTGAGAAACGCCACATGCACTGCTGCTCTGACTCTCCATTTTTAATATTGCTTGAGAAAAGTCACAGTAAAATCGGGTTTGCTTGTTCTGCATATTCTCCCACTAAATTAGTCCATGGTTTCTCCAGGCAGCAGTGCTATAAATATAAATACCCATTTCATTTTGTACCAGAAAGGGAGCAGAATAAGGCACGAGTACTGTGAAATACACTCCACAATACAACGGAAGTGGAGACAGTCACATGAGTACCAGGAAATACACTCCACAATACAAAGGAAGTAGAGACAAGCCACAAATACACTATGCAACCGGGTGGGGAGAAAGGTGTGTGGTGGGGACAGTGCATCATTTGCACTTGCACCACAAAGAAAACAGTCAGAGATGGTGAGGGGGCTCGGAGGTCTCCAATAAAACCATTCAGTTCCCAGCTGGATCACAGTGCCCTATTCTGATATTCTAATTTGCCCTATTCTAGTGAGTTATAAAGTGTGATATGAGTGAGAAGTAACAACTGGCTGAAGGTAAGATTCAGGGTGTTATTATGCAGAGTCCCTTAGTAGGATATTCCCATGGAACACTCTGCTAACTGACATCTGTCATGGGGTCCTTCCCCACAACTCTCCCTAACTATGTAACTAAAGGGGAAGTTAACTGTACAATTTACAATATGTGTGACCCCTGTCTATGGCCCTTGGAATGTAAACTGTTACCCTGTTGCTTGGTAGAGCTTATTGCCAGGTGCTGCCATGCTGCTTTATATAAACATAATAATCTGCTGAAAGCCAGTGTTTATCTGAGAGTCCTTTGCAGTTGCTTGCCCTTTAATCCCAGCTCAGGAAACAGTCAGTCTTTTAAGAAGGGCCTAATCAAATTTGAGATTATTATTGGCATAGAATGAATCTTGCCCAAGATTGTGCCTTGATCTGATGTTCTTCTGTCTGTCTCTGCCCCCAGGCTAAAGATGAGAGCCATGGAGGGATGCAATAGAGCCAACGTTTATACCAAAGTGCCTGATGGGGGCTGGGGTTGGGCCGTGGCTGGTGCCTTCTTCTTCGTGGAAGTATTTACCTACGGTGTCATCAAGTCCTTTGGGGTCTTCTTCAATGAGCTGATGGGCCACTTTGATGAGAGCAACAGCCGAATATCGTGGATTATCTCAATATGTGTCTTTGTAATGACATTTACTGGTAAGTCACATGACATCACCCCCTGTCCTCACATGTGGCTCCCCCTTTTATCTGTCGCGACATTAGTCATTCACTTTTCTCTAATTAAAAAGTTCAATTTAAAATGAGTGTGTTGCAGAAGGAACTCCTCCTCTAAGCTTTGTGATTGGTTTAATATAGTTTTTGTTTCAGATGGAGAAAGTAGGGCGCAGTGGAGGCAGGGCGAGATGCAGACAGTAGGACAAGGGGAAGAAAAGCAGAGGAAGTCTGGAGGGCAAGAGGATGACAGAAGAGCGAGATGGGGACAGGAGAGTGAGATTTAGACGGGAGAAAAGATGGAGACAGGAGGGCAAGATGGTGATGATAGCACAGGATGGAGAGAATGAGGCAAGATCAGTTTTGTCCAACCTGCAGCCATTGTTGGAATACAACGCCAGGCCCGGACTGGCAATCTGTGAGTTCTGGCAAATGCCAGAGGGACTGCTGTAAGATGCCACATGCACGTGTCCATGGAACTCACCGTCTCTTTAAGACCCCAGTCCATGCCGACAATCAGAGGGCCTAATCAAATTTGAGAGAATAACATACTGTTTCATATTTTCTATGCTCTCTGGGATTCTCTAACAGTCTTCATTGTCGTTTAGCTCCCTTGTCCACCGTTCTGAGCAACCGCTTTGGGCACCGGCCAGTGGTTATGGTCGGAGGGATCCTCATCAGCACAGGCATGATAGTAGCTTCATTCGCACGCAGTGTTGTGGAGATGTACGTCACCATCGGATTAATATCAGGTAAATTGGGGAAAATGAAAATTTTGATTCTGATGGACAAAGGAGGGTAAAAATTGTTCAGTAGCAGTCACGCTCATTCCTGCCCACACTGAACGACACATAGGTTTAACCAGAGGAATGTTGCTAGAGGTGGCCATACATTGAAAGATCTGCTCATTAGAAGACCACATACAGGTTGTGGGGAGCAAGGACTGCATCAACAAGCTGACACGGCCATTAGATTTTTAACCTTTTTCGCTGCCAGACATTTTGGCTGATATGGTACTTTTATTGCCAGACAATTTTTGAACATTTTGTACTCTTTCACTTTAAGGGCCTTTTCTGGGGGGTCTTTTAGTTTACCCAGGAAAACAATATATTGTTTTTTTCAGGACAACCTGAGCTTTCTAAATATGAATTTTGGTGCAATTCCACTTCTGTAAAAAAACATAGGCTTCTAAGTGTCTGGTAAAATGAAAAAAACCATGTTTCATGTAGTACAATCACATATATCGGAAACATAATTTAATGTACAAGAACACAGCTGATTTGGAAAGGTCTATGTCTCCTAAACGCGGCAATACCAAATATATATATATAGTTTTATGGAGATTTCTCACTTGTATAGATCAAAATCTCCAAGTAGTACACTACCAAATTTCCAAAGCACCGCTCCCCAGAACGGCATTCTTCTGATTTCAAGGCCAAACATTCCACTAGCAGTAGGTTTACCCTAGAAAACTACCCATTATTAGAAAGAACAGATTCTGGAGAATCAAAAATGGGTAAATATATCTATGTATGCCAAACTACCAAGTTGCAATTCTTTCCTGAAGTTATAATTTTTTATAGAATTTTTTGAAAAATGACCTCAAAGCTTCCAATCTACAGCATCATATCTCCCACACATCATTAGGTACCAATGTGAAACACCCTAAATATGATCACCAGGAGTCCACTGAACAGTTTGATGCCTAATATGTATAGGTTTACCTAAGCACTTGGCATATAGGGACCCTAAAAGGAAGACCCCCATATGGTCATGGTCAGTCATTTCAGGTACTGCAAAATCAACACATTTACATAATTTTGGGGTGGGCAAAGGTAGAAAAAAGTACGTTCACCCCAGAAAACCATATATTTTCAGAAAGTACACAGTCCCCGAATCCAAATTGGGTATGTGTGTCTTTCTACGCCGCAAACCTTTCCTAAATTTGTCAATTTTGGTGACATTTCCAAAAATCCCATCAAAACTTCCACCCTGCAGCATCTTATTTCCAACATACAATTAGGTATCAACATAAAGCATCCCAAATATGAAAGCTGGGGATCCTCTGAACAGTTTGATGCCCAATGTTCAAAGGTTGATCGAAGTACATGGCACGTAAAGACCCCAGAATCTACCTAGTGTATACTTATTTGATGGCTTACATTTACACTAATTTATAAACACTGCAAGTTTAATGTGGGATAAAAGGTACAAAAAAAGACTACCATACTGCAAAAACACTGTTCTAAAAGCACAAAGACCCCCCAAAACCATACATCCTTGGAAAGTACACATTCTGACAAATCCAAAATGGTTAATTATGTCTTTCTACTACAAACTACCATACTGCAAAGCTACACTAAATGTAGGAGTTTTTATGACATTTCTAAAAATCGCCTAAAAATATTGCAGTTGGTCGCATTTATCTCACCCAATTTCTTACATACAATTGGAAAAGACCCTACATATTGACGCCAAGGGTCTACTTAACAGGGTGGGAGAGCACCGGAGCCCTCTACTGAAGCCGCAGATGCAGAGAGGAGCCCTTTACAGCCAAGAACATAGGTACTACGTGCTTGGCAGTTAGGGCTTTTCCCTGCAAGAACATAATACCTACGTTCTTGGCAGGTAAAAGGTTAAACCTCTCCGACCTATATCTTGGTGATTTTCGGTGCTGAATAAAATCTGCTTGTGTATGGCGACTTTTAGTCAGCCTCCTGAGCTGGTGCTGCCTCTGGTTGGTTATATACAGCTTCCTGATGCCTAATCATTTCTCACCACACAGGTCTGGGCTACTGTCTGACTTTCCTTCCTACTGTCACCATCCTGTCTCAGTATTTTGAGAAACGCCGCTCATTGGTTACGGCAGTAGCATCCACTGGAGAATGTTTCGCTGTGTTTGCCTTTGCCCCAGGTGAGTCGCTTACTGTTGGACTATACTCCAGAATGATTTGCTACAAAATGGCTGCTATTGTAAACTCCCACAAATCTTTCCAAATCCTTTATTATGGCCATGTTCATGCTATAAACGTGGCTGTAGTGGCTTCTTTAGTAACAACCAGGATGAGTCGTTATTGACCATACAACCTCTTTGTTCTGATTGTAGCCATCACCGCATTGAACAACCTGATTGGCTGGAGATACTGTTTACTGACAGTGGGTGCCCTACAGCTGAACATTGTTGTATGTGGTTCCCTCCTTCGACCCATTGTCATCAAACCCCCAGATGTATCTAAATCACCCGCGAAACCCGAGAACCTAGAGACTACCTATATGCTTGAAAATGAGCAGACGCTCACCTCTGTAGACTCCATTGATTCTGGAGTTGAAGTATCTACCTCACCTAAGAACGTACCAGCAAGCATGAAGCCTGAGAAGAGCCCGGAAACACTGAGCGAGAGGAAGGAGATGGTGGAACATCCAGAACCAGAGATAAAGGCCCCGCCCCTTCTGGACTTCTCAGTATTAAAGAATCCCAGTTTCATATGTTATGCACTTTTTGGGCTCTTTGCCACTCTTGGGTTTTTTGCACCGTCGCTTTATATCATTCCCCTAAGCTTGAGTCTGGGCATTAACAAGGACCTCTCGGCCTACATGCTGTCAGCTATGGCCATTTCCGAGGTATTTGGGCGGATCAGCGCAGGGTGGATACTAAACAAGAAACCCATGCGGAAAATTTATATTGAGCTGGTGTTCGTGGTGCTGCTGTGTGTGGCGCTCATTGCCTTCCCCTTTGCCTACAACTTCAGTGGCCTCATCGCTTGTAGCGTCTTCTTTGGATGTATGTTGGGGACAGTGACTGGAACGCACATCCCACTGGTGGCTGAAGATGATATTGTTGGGATTGAGAAGATGTCATCGGGAGTGGGTGTATATGTATTTATCCAGAGCATCGCTGGGTTGGCTGGACCCCCACTAGGAGGTAATTATTAATAATCATATGTTTTAGTTTTCCTTTCCCTATCAAGCAGTTATTTATCACCTACTGTAAGGCTACTGTAACCCCCAGCAAGGCAATAATCTAATAAATCATACAGCTATATTCTGCCCTCCTACTGTAAGGCTTTTGTAATCCCAGGAATGGATTTCATGTTAAGGTGCACAGAGGCCTTGCCACAAATCTGGGCCTGTGTAACCCCCACATGACATTACTCTCATAGATCATACAGTTATCTACTACCCACTCACTGTAACGATATTTTAACCCCCAGCAGAGCATTTCTCTCAGACATTGTGCAATAACCAGCACAAAGGAAAGCTGCTTCTGTCCTCCTACTGTAGGGCTACAGTGAATCCCAGCATAGGTGCGAGTGATTACACAAAGCAGCAACTGATCCATAGAAGCTTTTCCTTTGCACTAAAACAAGGACAAATTACTCCTTTTTAGAAGATATCTTTAATGAGATCCCAAATTGATGCTCCGCTTTCTTTGTAACCTGATTCCAAACAATCACAGGAAATCTGTTGATTTGTAACCGATAAACAGGATTCCTCCTCCTCTCCCAAGTACAAGACTTTGACAAGGAGTCCATTTTTCTGATCATACTAAATACAGAAAGCCCTGATAAAACGCCCCCGACGCTGTGCAATTTGGTAGAATTATCCATCAACCTGCCTGCATAGTGCCTGGAAGCAGTTACAGTTATTCAGCTCTCCTGGCTATGCAATCCGGGATTTTACACGAATACATATTTTCTTCTCTTTCAGGGGTGCTGGTTGACTGGACAAAAAACTACGGGTCAGCATTTTACTCCTGTGCAGCGGGGATGGCTCTGGGTGCCCTGTTCTTAGCATTGGTGAGACCATGCAAGAGAGGACTGTGCAAGAAGAAGCCGGCGGCTGGGCAGCATAACATTTGCCAGGATGTGAAGGAGCTGCCAGTGGATTTTCTTGAAATGGACTTGGGCAGGGTTGAGGGTCTCAGCAAAAGCTGTCAGAGCCTAAACCAATCCCCCTTAAATGCAATTCTATGAGCCAACATCTCCACACAGGTTCTCACTTCCACATGAACTGGTCCTAGGACTGTTTTGCTGCCACTTAAGCTGATACTTGAATCCACATTTGATTCCTGCTCTTGAGCTCTCTCTTTCTCATAGTTGTGTAGTGGGTGATTTAGAAGATAATTGCCCAGTTCCCATTTTTGTCTTCTCTGCCCCCCACTGCCCGATCATGGGAAAGTAAAGAGCCGGGAGCAGTAAGAACAGAGAATTAGAGCTATGATCAGAAGTAAGTACTCTGGGGAAAGATTGCATTGATTTAACCAGGGGGTGGTTCTGGTTTGACCATGGGAAAGAGAGCAACCCAGCATCAGGAACCACAGAGAATTCCTGATTCTTGGGTAAGAACTGAGGGATGTGATTCACTTATTCATGGGAAGGTTCTTAGTGGGGTAAATGCAAATGGGCCCAAGTTTTATTGCAAATGGACTTTGAATCAGAGGTTAAACCAAACATAAAAAGGGAAAGCAAATGAAAAAATGTGAAAGAATATCAGAGATTATTGGGCAACAATATTTTTTCTTTTAGGGTAGTTAGGGTATTTGTACCCAAAGAAATAGTTTGAAAACGATCATGCAGGGTATTTATTTATCTACCACGTTCTCTTGACGTTACATGCAGTGTTGTATGAACTTGAACACACATATAACGGTAAAACAACTGGCATGCTTACTAAATGGCTGGATCTGTGCTCTGCAGCCTGGAATGCTGAGCAAGCAAGTTGCATGTAATTGCACTGCTGCCTCCCCCCCCATGGCTCCAAAACCCTACACTAAATAGTTATGGCTGCATTACGGAAACTCCAGCGCTCCTCTGTACCACTGCGCACGTCATTAAATAAGATACACTGAAAATATATTTTTCGAGAAAAATAGAAAACATTTTTTTTTTTGTTAATGCAAAAACCAAATATTTATTTAATGATTTTAGTGTAAAAGCTGCTGCTGACAGATTAGGTTTCTAATACAATGATGTAAACAGGTCTGTTTTACATTTCTGTAGGAATGTTGCAAATTTCCTATAGTGCCTCAGGACTTTCTATATTTTGTTTTGTATTTAAATCCAAAAACCAGTTGTATTGACAGATGTAAATGTAAATGCATTTGGGACATCATTTGCCTTGGAATAAAACACAGCAAATCTGTTTTTGTTCTTAAAGGGATTATTGCCATAAGAGTAGAAAGGGTTGACTTGAAATTTTCAATCTGTATTGTCATGTAAAGTTGTGTCTTTTTGATATGTATTGTCTGCAGGAGAGAGTTTGTTTCCTGGTAATTATGTGACAGTCGTAAGGTCCTTTCTGGCACAAAAGCAGCAGTCCGGCCTTGCTTTATGGCAAGGATTCTAGGCATACACACAGAATAACAGCCAAAGACTTATAAGACAAAGGCATGATTAATTACCCCTTTCCCACCCAAGCCCAATGGTTGAAGTGTTTCAAAAAATATGAAGGGATGTCCAGCGGTTTGCCTAATTATTTTAGCCACACCCACTTGCAAGACCACCATGGCCATACCCACCTTTTTAAAGGAGACATACAGTATAGGTAAAAGTAAAAAAAAAACAATAATCTTGTAGGTGATAGTGGCTAATATATAATGGGGTTTTACTCTAGGCTAAATATTAACATTATTCCAAAAAAAATATAGATCTGATATGGCCCCTGTCAGTGTTTCAAATAAGTGGTGGGTGTGTCCTAACAGTCCCTGCCTGAAGCATAGTAGGAGGGCAGGCTTCAGTTCCCTATCAGGTCAGTCTAGTTGCTGATTGGTTCCTGTCCTTCAGTGCTAAGTGCCGCTGGCTCCCCTGCACAACCTGCGAAAGAAGGCAGCAGCATGTGCAACAGCTGGGCGGGACTAGTAGGATTTTGGGGGAATTTTTCAATACATCAGCCTAAAACACATTCTTTAAAACATTGTGGTTCTAACATAAGCCACTCCTACTTCTGAATCCACAACTGACTCACTAGACACAATTTCATAGATTCTTTCTGTTATCAGTGTAAAAAAACACCGTTGATACCAGGAACAAACGTCGCAATGGCACCCCCAACATTAAAAAGCTTGCTGACTCCCAACAACTCTCAGCACATAACTGTTTTGAGACTCCCTATGGCACAGTGGCCCCAGCTTTAAACGGCTCAGTAACAGAAACTCCCCGCATTAAACAGCTTTGTGACTGCCTCTGACAAAGTGGCTCTAGCATTTTATAACACAGTGGCCCCAGCTTTAAAAGAATGTTTGTTGTATAAAAATAAAAACTGGATAAATAGATGGCTATGCAAAGTAAAACGTTTTTTTTTTAATATAGTTTAGTTTAATATAGTATAGTCAAAAAAGGTCATCTATAAAGGCTGGTGTGACTGGATGTCTAATATAACAGACAGAACACTACTCTCTTGGTTCCCACTGATTGGTTACCAAGCAATAACCAATCAGTGACCCTTAGGGCAAAGACACACGCTCAGATTCGGGGAGATTTAGTCGCCTGGGGGGCGACTAATCTCCCCGAACTGCCTCCCGCCTGCTAGAATGTAAATCGGCGGCGGGATGGCACTCGGAGCTCTTTGTTTTCTGAAGTAGCCTAAAGTTTCCTCGTGAAGCGACTTCGGAAAACAAAGCACTCCGATTGCCATCCCGCCGCCGATTTACATTCTAGTGCAAGGCATTTGGGGAGATTAGTCGCCCCGAAGAAGAGGGGATTGTCGCTGGGCGACTAATCTCCCAGAATCTGAGCATGTGTCTCTGCCCTTACAGTCGCTGACTAACCAAGAGTTAGAAAAGTTCTGTTCTGTTCGACATCCACTCACTCCAGTCTTTATAGATTACATTTTTGGCTAACTAACTATATTGAAAACATTTTTTATTTTGCACAGCCTATCTATTTACACAGTTTTTATTTTTAAACTGAACTGTTCCTTTAACTCACAGAGACTCTGTAATTTCCTCTGACACAGTGGCCCCAGCATTTCAAGACACAATGACATCTGCTGAAACAGCGACCCCACCATTTCATTACACAGTGGCCTCAGTATGCCCCAAAAATCCCAGCATTTCAGGACGTATTGGCCCAAATATATAATGACACAGTGATAGGGTTGCCACCTTTGCCGGTGGCGAAATCGAACAAAGGGTGTGGGGCAGATAACATTGGGGGAGAGGCGGGCACAATGATGTCAGTGGAGTTATGATGCCAGGGAGGGGTTATTGCATGACTTAGACATAACTGGCTGCCTAGTTTTGAACCGGACAGAATTTTTGAATGTACAGCCCTTTGAAAAACTAAGATGTCTAATTCAAAACCACACTGGTAGCAACACTATTTCTCTCTAAATTCTGCCTGATGGATATACCCAATCTTTAATTACAGGTATGAGATCTGTTATACAGAAATCAGTTGTCCAGAAAGCTCAAATAGAGCAATGCTAATTTAGAAAATGTATTTTTTATTTTTGATTGATTTGCTTTTTTTGTTTGTTTCTGTAATAATACGAAATTAACAACACTTGATAATAACTAATGCATGATGAGGTGAGTTTTTATCTATCGGCTAGATTATTGTTCGGGTTTCACAAAGCCAAAAACTGAACAGAAAGATGAGACCCGAACAGGCCTTAGAAAAAACAAACTATTCGGGTCAAAACCAAACAGGTGGCAACCCTACACTGTGACTGCAGCAATATATATAAACAGAGTTCCCCCAGCATTTCATTACACAGTTACTTCAGCATTTAGTGACACTATATACACAGTATGTCTCAGCACTTTATGATAGTGGCCACCAAGATCCTGCTGCTACCTGTGCCTCTCTGTGAGCCCTCTTTTGTCACTGGGCATAGAGTGTGTATTCAAAAAAATTAATTTCATACTTAGATCAAATGCTTTCCTCTAGCCAATGATGACTAGAAGTTGAAATTGTATTACCTGGTCATCCCTGGCAGCATAATAATAAACTTTGGTTATGCTCTCTCCCTGTTGGATAAGCAGAAGAAAAAAACACGCCTCCCTTACCCATATAAGTACCTCCGACTCCCCTCGTCTTTGTTTTCTTCTGTGGGTAAGAAAGCAGTTGCAGGTAGGGCACTCACGGATTTTTGTAATCCGATCACGGTACAGTTCTACAGCTCCATCCACCGGAAGCTCTGCCGATATATTACTGTGCAGAGGCCCCTGCAGCCTGGCAGCATATCTTTTTGGTGCTCTGGCACCACCTACAGTCGCATACCGGAAGTGACATCACTGGTGGGTCTTTTGATTCTAAACAGCGTGGCTTCAGCGTTCTGTGCTCTATGGAGTCCTTACAGTGCCACAACATGGATCAGGCTGCTACCAAGCGTGCTGCCTCAAAATCTACTGGGCGAGTGCCCTACCAGCATACTTATATTTTATTTTAGAGTTCTGCAAAAAGAGCTGTTCATTTATTACTACTCTCATTATGTCTTAGTAGCCCTGTCCCTGCTGCTTTTAAAAAATGGCACAGGAGGGAGGAGAGTGCAGATTTCAGACCCTGTAGGGCATGTGACAATCCTGCTATGAAGCATAAGAGATTTTGTCAGACATGCTTTCAGGAATTTGCTGTGCAGGATAAAGAAAGAGAGTCTGCTTCCACTTCTACTACAGCCTTCAATCAGGAGTCTATTATGCAGTGGATCAGGGATGCTGTAGCTGATACACTAAGGCATACCTCCCAACATTTTGGAAGTAAAAAGAGGGACAAAATTTTTTTTCCTGCACGTAGCGCAGCAATTTTTTGACCACACCCCTTTCTGTGGCCACACCCCCTAATTACCATGTTTGTTTTACAAAATTTGCCAGGTTATGAAAGTTTGAAAATATTTCTCTTTATCTAAACTGTGTTTTTGTGTCTCAAAATTGTTACAAAGTATCTTATTTGCACCTGTTAGCTGTTCTGGGCTCTCTGCTAAAAGCCAATTAAGTGAGAAACTTTGTTTCTTTTTCTGGCTGTTCAGTGCAGAGAAAATAGGGACTTTCCAGTACAAATGAGGGACTGCGGGTTAAGCTGTCAAAAGAGGGACTGTCCCTCCGAAAAAGGGACAGTTGGGAGGTATGCACTAAGGCAACCTATGTTTTCTAAAGAACCTGTTCCTTCTACCTCTGTTGTTCAAGATTCTTTTTCTTTAGAGCAGACCCAGACTGGCAATCTGAGGGCCTGCCATAAATTGCCATAGAAAGTCGCTATTTATTGGGCTGATGGGGAGCAGATTGGGCCTCTCTGTACTTGTAAAGCCAGGGCCTATTTTGACTTCCAGTCCAAACCTGCTTCAGAGGATTATAAATCCCATTCCTCTTAGGAGGAAACTGAAAGTTCAAAATGTTTTGATAATAAATTGATTCCTTCGCTTATTAAAGCTGTTCGGGATCAAGGACATAATTGACCAGGAGTGGACGAAGTATCGTAAAAAGATTCCTGTTGAGAATACATTTTCTAACCTTTATCCTTTATCCTTTTTCTCAGGAGTACCTGGAGATCTGGGAAAATCCACCGGTTGCCCGTCTGTCTAAAAAGACTGCACTTCCGATTGACGACATTTCAGCTTTAAAGCATCCAATGGACAGATGGAATTGAAAAAAGCATTTTTCACAGCAGGAGCTGCTTGTAACCCTGCAGCTGCAGCTATTTTTATTTCTAAAGCAATGTCTGTTTGGGCAGAGAACACTGAACAGATTTTATGGAGAATTCTGTGAAGCCATTTCTGATTTGAAGAAAGCAGTGAAATTTTGTCTAGTTGCGACAGTACATTTATCGAGCTTGGCAGACCATAATATCTCATATGCCACTGCGCATTGTGGCTTGGCTCCTGGTATGCGGATAAAGCTTCAAAAAATGCTTTATGTAAACTTCCCTTTGAGGGCAAGTATTTTGGTAAATCTTTGGATGATATTATTTGCGAATCTTCTGGTAGTGAAAGTACTTTTTTGCCCCAAGCTAAGCATTTCAAGAGAAAAGACAAGGGGAGATGTTTTCTTCCAAGTGTAGAGAGAAGTCTAGTTCCTACAGGCCTGGTAAGGAATACAAGTCTGCCTGGCGTTCTGGTCAATCAGGATTTTTTCGTGCCTCTAAGGCTAAGAATTACAGATCCCCTAAAAGCCAACCAATGCGGCAATGAGATGAGGTTGGCCCTACCATTTCCATTAGGGGCAAGGCTCCTTGGGTCAGAGAAATACAAGATTAATGGGCACCAACTATAATTACCATGGGGTATCTTCTGGAATTTTTATGAAAGCCTCAATACAATTTCTTCTTTTCTTTCGGAAAAACCAACTGTGGAGCCAATCATTCAGTCTTTCAGGACTACATATCTCAGTTACTTTCCAAAAGGTAATTGTGGCAGTTTGCCCTCAGCAATTGAGTCTAGGCTTTATTCCCCTTTGTTCCTAGTTACAAAGGCATCACGAAATCTATGGCCTATTCTAGATTTAAGACATATAAACAAGTCTTTAAAACATCAGAATTTCAAGATTGAGTCACTTGCCATAATAAAGTCAGTGGTCCACACAGGCGATTGGTTAGCTTCTCTCAATTTAAAGGAACAGTAACGTCCAAAAAATAAAAGTGTTTTAAAGTAATGAAAATATAATGAAGTGTTGCCCTGCACTGGTAAAACTGCTGTGTCTGCTTAAGAAACACTACTATTGTTTATATAAATAAGCTGCTGTGTAGCAATGGGGGCAGCCATTCAAAGGAGAAAAGGCTCAGATAACACAGCAGATAAGCTCTGTCTGTCTAATAGTGTTATCTGTTATCCATTAGTTAACATGTGCGAAATAGCCGTTTTTCAGTTTCCGCCATTGCTCCACAGCAGCTTGTTTATATGAACTATAGTTGTGTTTCTGAAGCAAACAGATCAGTTTTACCAGTGCAGGGCAACACTACATGATATTTTCATTACTTTAAAACACTTAAATTTTTTGGTGTTACTGTTCCTTTAAAGGATGCATATCTTCACCTTCCTGTGGCAGAGGAACATCAGTGTTTTTTAAGATTTGCCTGGGAAGGTCTCTATTTTCAATTTCGTTGCCTACCTTCGGGCTTTCTACCTCGCCAAGAACCTTCACCAAGGTATTCTGCTCATTGAGGAAATTGGGAGTGGAAGTCTATCATTATTTAGATGATCTAATTGTAGCAAGACATCCAGGGACACTCAAGAACCATGTACTGTTGGTGATGTCAACTCTTTTCCATTTTGGTTGGGTTCTGAATGAAGAGAAGAGTCAACCTGTACCCACATAGAGGATGATATTCCTGGGTGCTCTCTTTGACACCTCAGCAGAGAATTTCTCAAGTTACCTTACAGGCGAAGCGTCTGTACCTCAGTTCTTTGCAAGCCAGGGACCTCATGAGTTTTCTGGGCCCTCTAACTTCTACCATCAGTCTTGTGAAGTGGGCGAGGTAGAGAATGAAGCGTGTTCAGAGGTGGTTCCTGGCTCACTGGAATCAATATAGCAAGGATTGGTCGCAGAAAATCCCTAGCCTTCAAGTCTCACATGGGGTGGTGGCAGGACCCAGTGAATCTTCGCAAGGGTTTCCCCTGTAGGAGCCTCAACGGATAGTGGTTTTTACCAATGCATCCGGCACAGGCTGGGGAGCCCAAACAGAAGGAGTACGAGTCCAGGAGGTGTGGAAGAAAGATTTGTTACACATGATGTTGAACATTTTGGAGTTGAGAGAGATTCAGGAAGACTTGATTATTCTCAAGCCAATCCTGATGGGCCTATTTGTGAAGATCAGGTCAGACAATGCCTCTGCAGTATCATACATAAGGAAGCAGGGAGGAACAGGCAGCCTCATGCTCTTTAAAGAAACTATTCCAATCATGGCTTGGGCGCAGTTCCATGTAATGGACATCACAGCCATCCACAGTCTTGAACTATCATGTGGGTGTTTTGAGTCGGACAATCATAGACAGGGAGGAATGGGAGCTGAACCTGAAGGTATCTCGGTGGATTGTGGCTCACTGGGGCCTTTCCCAGATAGATCTGATGGCCTCTGATTGAAAATCAAGATCAAATCTTCTCCTGTTTTGCATCAGCATCAACAAGAGCATTGATGCGCTATCACAGAGTTGGGAAAATCTCTGGGCGTGCATATTTTCCACTAATTTCAGAGCCCTGAAGAAGATACTTCTGTCTCAGATGGATGCGATAGCTATTCACCCAGATTGGCCACGCAGGCCATGGTTTTAACTACTGAGGCATCTGTCGATCCAATCACCTTTGAAATTGCCAGTGGTGAAAAATGTATTAATTGATTGTGCCCCATAAATCTAGCATTTTGGACATTGAAACGTTATGACTGAAGCAATAGGGTTTCTCTGATCAGGTGGTTGAAAAACTTATGAAGGCCAGGAAAGTGGGTACTTCTTCCACTTATCATAGGATCTGGAACCGTTTTGCTTCCTGGTCTAAGGCTCAAGGATGGGATCCCCTGAACTCTTCTACTTCCAAGATCTTAGATTTTCTTCAGTCTGGTCTAGATTATGGATTGAATTCTTTAAAGCTGCAATTTTCTGCCTTATCTGCAGTATTGGGCAAGAAATGGGCAGACAAGCCTTTAATTGATCACTTTTAAAGCAGTTATGAGAATCAGACCTCCATTGAAAAAGATTGCTCCTCTGGTCCTCAAGACCTTGTCTTCACCCCCCTTTGGGCCGGATCTTGAGATTCCCCTTTGGCCATTGTCTTTGAAGACTATTTTACTGGTAGCCTTGACATCGGCTAGGCGAGTTGCAAGACATTGGCTAGGGGAGCTGCAAGCTTCGTCTGTGGATCAGCCCTATACGGTTTTCCATGAGGAAAAGGTGGTCTTGAAGCCAGTCCCGTCTAATTTTAATCTTAATGAGCCTATTGCTCTTGCATCTATGCCTTCAGATGGGGAGGACAGTCCTTTAAATGTCAGAGGGTGTCTCCAAGCTTACATTCAAAGAATGGAGGAAGTCAGGAAATCTAGGAGACTATTCATTATTCCAGCAAGTGCAAGAAAAGGGGAACTTGCATTTAAGAGAACCTTGAGCAGCTGGATATACTAAAGCTATTTACAAGGTGTATACAGAGCAGGGCAGACCATCACCTTCAGGTTTGAGGGCACATTCATCCAGAAGTGTTGCGGCTACTTGGGCAGCAGAAGCAGGGGTCTCTTCTGAGGCAATCTGCAGGGCGGCTTCCTTAGGATCATCTGATACTTTCGTAAGCATTATAAATTAGATGTATTATTCTTCAGAGATTCAATTTGGACAGTCTGTCCTTGCAGCTTCTGTTGATTAAGGCATATTCAGCATGTTATGTTCCCCTCTCTTTGTTTTTTATTGCATGGGTATTACCCAAAGGTTATTATTATGCTGCCAGGGATGACCAGGAAAGGAGAAAATTGTTTTACACTTACGGTTATTTTCTTTTCCTGGTCATCCCTATGGCAGCATATCCAACCTAGCCTGTTTGTGCTTAGTACTAAGACAAGGGGAGTTGGAGGAGGAGGTTTTCTTCTGCTTATCCAACAGGGAGAGAGCACACCCAAAGGTCATTATCATGCTGCCATAGGGATACCCAGGAAAAGAAAATGATGGTAAGTATGAAACAATTTTCTCCTTTTGGTGCAGCTGGTGACCATTAGCTCTCAAAAGGAGGGCACTGTATATAAAACATTCCTTGTATTAAAACTATTCATTATTAAAGAGATATACTGATTAAGACACTACAGTAATAAGGGTGCTATTACAGCTCAGTATTTTCTATGGCACTAAAACTGAAGCCCAGTGCATTCAATGGCACAAAGAGGGAATGGTCGGTGCAACAAGGAATGGGTAATACGTATCCTGACAACAAAAGCACTTGGTTGGCATCTCTACCGTGAGGGATTCTGGGAAAGACACCATTAGCACAGCACCGGGGGATTCTGGGTTATATATGAATCAAAAGGTATTCTGGGACAGATACAAGTGGCACAGCCCCGTGGGGATGCGGGTATAGAGACAGTTCAGTGTAGAGTTTATTGTGGGAAACAATGCCTACAAAGTGATCGTAAAGGGATAACATAAATGTCTCCGCCCACTCGTCCTCATACACCGGCTAGTCCCGCAATGATTTCCCTTTACTAAATAAGATAGTACATGTTTTGGGCACCCCGCAGCCCTGTAGTAAAGAAAATCCAATAAACTATCTGGTCATGTAATGAATTGCTGCCATTTAACTGTGCACAAGCAGAGGGTGATTATTTGAATTAACACATAGCTCCTGCTCATTCCTACTCTCTACAGCAGCAACATGGCTGCCACTACTGCCACTGGTTTACCCATTGCTTTCTGGTGTGTTTTACAGCAGAACCAGTTCGTTCGGCCAATGGTAATAATCTGCAGAAAACGCAAAATGTGGAAAACAGCTTCAGAGTATGGGCTAAGGGAATATGGGTAACCCCAGAGACAGGTCTGGGATTCAAAATAGGCATTTCATGCATAAAGAGGCCCAAACAGCCCAAAAGGACCACTATATAGGGACCTTCTATGGCATAATCCCTTTGCCATTTGCCACAGATTGCCTGTCTTGGCTTGCCCAGAGACCCACCTATCCTCAAGAAAGGGAATCACAAACTTAGGAATCAAGACTTGTTTGGTGCTGGTGTAACGCAAATGCGAGCTAATGAATACAGCAGCACAACTGTGATTTTGTGAAAAAAGTGAAAATCTTTACTCAGTGGCATATCTAAAAGTCTTCTGGCCTCCCCCCATGCCATCAGCTTGCCCCTGGGAGTTTAGCAACTTTCTGGTCACAGTGCCACTAGTATAATGTACGTACACCCGTCTTACTCACTCACACATACTTGTAAGTAATTTGGGAAGGACTGGGCCTTGGAACATATGCTCTTGCCTTATATAGATACTTGGGGGAGTGCATACCCATTGAAGGGGGAATATACTCTAGAACACATGGTCTCTCTCTATCTCTCTTCCCTGGAGGGACAGATGGATCTCTCTCCCTGAGAGATGGACACACACACCACACACGCACGCACGCACGCACGCACACACACACCCCCCCCCCCCCAAAGAAAGAGAGCACACAAGGGAAAACATCCAATGGTATAGTTTATACTTGTACTTTATTTACTTTAGGCTGACAAGGGTATGTTCGACTGGCTATTTGTATCTTGCATATAATTTGTAACAATTCCACACAATAAAGATACTTTGTGATCACCTTGGTGAGTGGTATTTTCACCATAGTCTATACTCAAAACAATATATGAAATTTTACAAGTTCACATTTTTACTGTTATCATTACTACAGTTACCAGTCCCTCATTTAACCCACTAGACAGGGATCCCCAACCTTTTGAACCCCTGAGCAACATTCAGAAGTAAAAGGAGTTGGGGAGCAACACTAGCATGAAAAATGTTCCCAGGGTACCAAATAAGGACTGTGATTGGCCATTTAGTAGCCCCATGTGGATTGTCAACCTACATTGAGGCTATGTATGGCAGTGCAACTGGTTTTTATACAACCAAAACTTGCCTCCAAGCCTGGAATTCAAAAATAAGCACCTGCTTTGAGGCCACTAGGAGCAACATCCAAGGGGTTGGAGAGCAACATGTTGTTCATGAGCTACTGGTTGGGGATCACTGCACTAGAGTATGTGATCTGTGGCAGGCATTTGTTCCCAGGCCAATGAGCTCCATAGATCCAAGACCTGATCAGGGAAATGAAAGGGTTAAAACCCAGCCGTCCTATAGAATGCAGGAGTAAAACATTGTGCCAGCAAAAAAAGAATAACCTGGCCAACGAAAAAATAAATTCACCCCTGAGATGTTTTTAAGAGATTAACATTCTACCTTGCATTAAAGTCTGAATCCAGTGGGTTAGTCCCTAGCAACCATAATTAAAGCATTTTGGCCTCCTGGAGATGCCTAAACAGGCCATTCTGGGTAATTTTCCTGATCTCTTTCTGTGCTGAGAGTGTATGAAACATGGTGTGTCCAGCTGTGATCCCTCTGATTGTGTTGGGCTACAACTCCCACCAACACTTGCCAGACAGCGTCATTGGGCTAAGCCTGGTATGAAACAGCAACACATTTGTGGGTCTGTAACAGCACCAGATTACTTGCACTGATACATTTCTACCTTCTGTTTTTGCCCACCTCTCACTTTCAAAACACACCTGTTATTGGTGAATCCCAGCCGAGAGGGAAAAACAAACTGCTGAGTGTTTCTCTATTTTTCTTTTTGTTCAGCTGCTTATTCTCTCTCGTTGGACTACAGCCGCAAGAGGTCAGGCAGGCAGAACTGAATATTCAGGCACAGCATCTGCTTGTTGGTTTTTGAGAACTAGGGAAACAGGTGTCCTGGGTGCCCTGTGGGTGGTTTCTCCGCTGGTGCAATTACGTGCATGAGTGTTGCAAGTATCAATTGGTTCAGGAGTCTCAAGCAGAATAAACACACAGAAAGCTTTTCTCCCTGATTGGATATGGGTATTTCCAGATCATTCATTCACCCAGAATACTCAGGCACTTCCGTATCCACTTCCTGTGATCCTGAAATGCCTCCACAGGTTTGGGGAAATGTAATTGGGTTTGGCTGCAGGCGCCCCCACGTTCCGCATCATCTTCGCCCGCTTCAATCCACTGCAGCAAGGCCTGTAAGAAATACTTTAAGGCTTGTTTACAAGCACTGATATAGAAGCATAAATAAGTGTACATTGACAAATAGGTACTTGCACCCATACGTGATCCTTTGCAACTTCAGCCAAGCCCCAAATTCCCCTTCAGTCGCCCTGTAAATTGCAGGCTCCCCTCAGTGGGTTGCATTTAGGGTTGCCACCTTTTCTGGAAAAAAATACCGGCCTTCCTATATATTTATCTTTTTTCCATATTAATAACATTGGGATCAACCATCATTAATACCGGTCAGGTGGCAACCCTAGTTGCATTAATAGTTGCAACTGACATAAAATGCATCAGGGGAAAATGTGCTGCAACTTGAGCACAATTTACCAAAACACACTCTAAATTGCATTCCATATTGGTGCACAGGTTGCTGTAGACACAACTTAGCTGGCGCCTACTCTGGATTTCTGGGGAAAAGCTACTGGACCAGAATCAAAATTTTTTCTGTGGGCACATATACTGTATGGTATGTCTGGCACAGCAGTGCATTCACCTTGTATCGTTCAGCTATACTAAATCCAAGGGCGTTCTGCAGCTTGCGGAGACATATAGCACAGAGGTGCAGGGGTCTCCTGTCCGCCTCCTCCAGATGATTGGATCCTTGCATCACACACCCGAGCCACTGGCAGTGAAGCAGGCTGAACATGTGCCCAATCTCGTGAGTCAGAGTCTAAAAGAGAGAGAGGGGGAAATACGGCAGGGTCAGCCTGAGATTTTACATATATGCTCTGGAACGCAAACGTGCTTTTAATAGACATGATGAATGATCTTTTATCTGACTGGCTTGTTACATGTAAAACCCTGCTGTCCAGAGATGCTTGTGTGTACAGTATGGTTGGCACACACATAATTGTAAATAAAACTAGCAGTGCTATACCTTTAAAATTGAAAGGACAGGGTGATCCCAATCAATAATTGATTAATATATAGTAAGACATTCTGCAAGATGGCACTAGATTGGAGCATTTGCAGCAGTTTCCCTCCATGCCAGACAATCTAAGCATTCTCATACATTCCCTTTATAAGTTACAGTCCAGAGGGACAGATTGTCTCCTTAGACTCTGAATCTCTGAATATAACGTATATATAAGTCTATGTCAGGAGAATGCCAAAAAGTGAGGCCTTGTTGTGGAGTTTGCTAATGGGCTTCTCTTATACACTTTTGTAGGCACAAAGATAAGGTTCTGGGTGTACTGTAACAAAGTTTGTACATAAAATAATCAGATGTTTTTTTTCAAACACTGACTAATAAATGCTACTGACTGGTTGTTATGGGTTACTAGACTTGATGCTAGCTGATAATAGCATGTCTTTGAGTGTTGAGAACAGAACATGCAGGGAGGGCTGTCATCGGGAATCACAGGGCCCCATACAAGGCCCTCTCCCCACTTATTAAGCCATTGGTTACCTGGGCCCAGGGCCCTAAATGGAAAGCCCAACCAAAAAGTAAAAGCACACCCCTGATCCACCCCAGTTGAGCCACATTAGGCTGAATTTCTGCTCATGATCCACCCATATCCCACCAACTCCCCATAAGCTCCACCCCTTTACAATTTTACATTTCCTGGGACATCCACTGCCATGGGGCTCCTGACAACTGCACCCCTTGATGACAGCCCTCAGAACCTGGCAACCCCCCACAAAGCTAGTTGGCAAAACCAAATAATTTAATGTGTATAACCCCAACTAATCGGCAGCTGCTTGGCTCTGTGTACTGCTTGGGGCTGGTTTAATTAAATTTAACATCAGTGCTGTGTTCTCCTGCTGTGACCCATTTACACACTCCCTGCTCTGCATTCTAAAATCAATATTTGCAGACAGATCATCAGGACTCAATGTTCCTAAGAAAGTTTTCAATCGTGCAGCAGACTGGTTTATACAAACAGATGTTACAGTCATGTTACCTTTACGTCACCAGAACGTCCCTGTAACTGGAGGTCCATATGTACAGCAGGAAGACATTGGTATCCCCAATACAGCTTTTGTTTTTAGAATAAACTGTGTATAAGGGTTGTCTGGGCACATATAGTACTGCAGAGCATCACACTGTACTGAAATCCTGGAAGCTCTATGTCATAAAACTCTTCTTTGTAAATACGAGCTAGTGGGGACAACACCTTGCACTCCACAGCCAGACCATAATATCCTCTGGGCGGATAGATTCAAGATAATCGTAAAACACTTTGGTTTCTCGCCTTGATAAGGAAACCCCTCCCATCCCTGCACCCCCTTCTTCTCCTCATGCACATCACAGACAGGTATGAAGTTGAATATATCATCTGGGGTAAAGCCCATGGACTGTTTGTTAAAATCGGGGTGGAGCACCAAGATGGCCGTAAGTCGATTAAAAGCTTTGATTTTTATTTCATCATATTAAAACAATCCACAGACAGCATGCCCTTGTGATCCCTTGGGCTATATGCTCAACGCGTTTCGTGACAGCCCGTCACTTCCTCAGGAGCTAACCCCTCTACACACCCACATCAATTTATAGGGTAAATGTGAACTCCACAACACACCTGGGTGAAAAATCAACCAACCCAGGTAAGTGTTGTATATTAATAACACCCTCCCACAAATACAAAATCCAACCCGTAACCCAAAGATATCCATACAAAAGCAATACCTCAAACCACCCGGCACATTATTTATTTACAACTGACGGTTTCTTTACTATAGATAGTGCATGCCCTTGATTACTGCTTTATCGCTAATATGGCGGATCAACACAGGCTACGCCAAGCCGAGATTGTATTTTCGGAGACTGCAACCAATGAGGGGTTAATGGACGAGGGAATGTTACCCGATCCTATGCATGTGTTCCGTACCTTGGAACGGGAAATGAAACGAGAGATACGCCTATGGTGGGATATTAGCTCACTTGAGAATTATATTAAATGTGAACGGATACCCCGCGGTCTAAGGATTAAAAAATATCCTACCTTTTCAGAGGTGCCGGTGGAATTTATTACGGCCTGGAACTCTGCACTTACAGACTGCTCTATTAAATTAATGGATCTCATCATTTCATTCAATAAACAACAGCTGGTGAAGGTGCAGAAAGAAGTATCTGAGAGCCAAGTATTATTGCAATCAAAGAAATGTACTGGCTTTGATAAAAATTTATTGGATACATTGAATAGACAGATGCAGCAATTTGAATATATGATAAAGACTAATAAGAGGGATAAATTTCAACGAGATAAACGTGATTATGATAGTGGACAGGTGTACGTTTGGAGATCCAACAGTGTTCCCATGCGCTCCCCGTATGGGGGAGGGGGGCAGAATTCTGTGCTCTCTGGCTCGGGACCTCGCTCAATACTGAAGAGAGATCGAGTGGTGCAGTTCGTGGGACAAGAAAGTGAGATGCGGGGTGTCCGTACACCTTCCCTTTCTCCCTCTTCTCTTTTTTTAAGGTCGGACCCGGAGGCTATGGACAACGACCGAACGGCGAGGCCGCAGATATACAACCCAAGTTATCAGTCGACTCCGAGGATGGATCCCATGAAGACTCGCAGCTTCGGAAGGGGCAGAGGAGGAGGAGGAGGGGCGGACGGAGGTACAGATCCATATCCCCAACAATGGTACTCGGGGAAAGGAGCCCGCAACAAACAACGGTGAGCGGACTGCCTGACGGGATCTCGGTTGGGACCGACGGGCAGGTAACATCGGCTCTATTGGATGAGAGGGGTAAGCCTGTTTTTGATAACATAATTAATTTGTCATCTAAGACTTTGACTTTGGATGAACTGTCGGTGCTTTCTAAGGGGCTTAATTTTATCCCCGATTTAAATTGCGATGATTTTTCGTTGATATTGGACTTGAATAGGTTCGTCCGGAACCTTACCCTGAAAAGACATTTTGCCCAAGAGGATACCATCAGGGAGGACAATGATGATGTGATTTTGTCAGGGACAGATATGTCGACACCTTCAGTTCCAACTGATTCGATGATTTCTTTACAGGATGGGGATCGTGGAATGGGACAGGGGGGGGATATTCATGATTTTGGCGATTTGTGCACATTAAATGTCTTAAATGATTTACTGAATGAGAATATTGATGATACAGATTTGGCAGTGAGACATTCAGGGATGACGAGAAAGTCAGATTTCTATCCAGTTAACTCTAAGAGCCCCCAAATATCTATGTTTCAGAAATTGGTCCAATTGGATATTGAAAAGATGGCAGATACTGTCAGGGGCACAAGATGTAAGAATTTGACAACAGGTGAATTTAAAGCACTACGGGCATTGAGTAAAGATAAAAATATTGTCATCAAGCAGGCAGATAAGGGGGGATCTGTGGTGATCTTGGATGTAGAAGTCTATGAGAATGAGATTTTACGTCAGCTTAATGACACTGATACATATCTACGTATACAATCGGACCCCACTAAAATGTTTATGAAACAATTGGATTCGATTTTATTGGAAGGGTATGATAATGGGATACTGTCTAAAAGAGAATGGGAAAGCCTTGGGTGTAAGTCCCCTATCATTCCCGTCTTTCATGTACTACCTAAGGTACATAAGTCCCTGACGGAGGTCAAGGGCCGTCCCATTGTGGCGGGAATTGGATCCTTAGGATCAAATCTGTCAACCTATGTTGATGGATTATTACGGCCCTTGGTGGAACAACTTCCAACTTATCTAAGGGATACCACAATGTGTATCGATAAGATACAAGGTACGGTGTGGCGTCCGGGGTTTAGATGGTTTTCCATGGACGTTGTGGCCCTCTATTCTTCTATTAACCATCAATTGGGGATTGAGGCTGTAAGTTTTTGGCTACAGAGAGAACGGGTTTTTCCAAGAGAACAGTCAGAATTTTTGTTAGATTCAATTAATTTTCTTCTTAGGACAAATTATTTTCTTTTTGATGGACAATTTTATTTACAGAAATGTGGGGCGGCGATGGGGGCGTCATTCGCCCCCACCTATGCCAATCTTTTTATGGGGTGGTTCGAACTACTCCATATTTTTGTGCCTGAGAACCCCTTTAAAGGACAACTAGTCCGGTTTTTTCGCTACATAGATGACTGCATTGGCATATGGGAGGGGGATATAGAATCCTTAAATAAATTTGTTGGATACTGTAATGAGAAAGTACAGGGATTAACATTTACTATGGATACACATGAAACTCAGATTCCTTTTCTTGACGTGATGTTTTCGGTAAAGGAGGGTAAGATTGCCACGGATCTCTATAGAAAGCCTATCACACGAAATACTTTGCTACATTCAAGCAGTGCCCACCCCTCCAATTGCCTAAGGGGTATACCGGTGGGACAATTTATACGTCTTAGAAGGGTATGCTCTACATGGGAAACCTTCAATAGTCAATCTATGCAACTTTGGGATCGGTTCCTTGAGAGAGGCTATGATAATGAAGGGATTAGGTCAGCATATGAGAAGGCGGTGTCGATGGACAGAAAAACACTGCTACAAGGGAGTAATCGTAGAATGAAAGATAGGGGACTACAGAATAGACCCCTGAGATATTGCACCACTTTTGGCAAAGGGACAGGAGTGGTAACAAGGAGTATCAAGAAGCATTGGGGGATTCTCATGCAAGATCAGGTGTTGGCAAAAGTTTTGGAGGCCCGCCCATCATTTGTATTTAAGAAAAGTAGGAATATAGCATCCTGGGTCTCGAGGAGCCTATATAGCTCCAAGGAGACGGTTGACAACAGTGTCTGGTTGAGGTACAAGGGCAACTATGGTTGTGGCAGGACCAGGTGTAAGGCATGTTCATATATAAAAGTATCAAAGGAATTTTCAGCTACATATACGGGTAGGAGATACACTATTGAGAGATATTTCAATTGCCTATCAATGGGTGTGATTTATTTGATAAACTGTAAGTGTGGTGCCCAGTACGTGGGCAAAACTGTAAGAAAAGTGGGTACACGATTTTTAGAGCATCTATCAGCGACCAGTAGAGGGGACTATAGATCAGCAGTAGCAAAACATATTTTGGAGAAACATGATGGCAAGATTGGGGTATCCTTTCAAGTTATAGACAATATTAAACTTGGAGTAAGAGGAGGGGATTTGGATAGGAAATTATTGTGCAAGGAAGCATATTGGATATACCAGCTGAAGACTTCGGAGACCCTTGGGGGAATGAACAGGGAATGGGAATTATCTTGTTTTTATTGAATTAAATTATATATATACATATGTTTTATTAAATTATTCTGATCAAATTATTCTTATTCTAATTAATGAATTTCATCAAGATTATCCCTGTGGGCTATTTATATAAGTACCTTCGCATTTGGTTACATTTTATCTCTAGGGAGTTAATGTATCATTATTGTTACAATTATTGTGGCAGTCTTTTGAGGGATGATATAATATGAACGATGTAGTAATGTTAACTCTGCTAGCTTTGTTAACTATGTGTTAAATGAGTTTTTGTCTTTTTTCTGTGTTAGTTATGATTTTTAATTGTGCATAGGTTTGAGGTATTGCTTTTGTATGGATATCTTTGGGTTACGGGTTGGATTTTGTATTTGTGGGAGGGTGTTATTAATATACAACACTTACCTGGGTTGGTTGATTTTTCACCCAGGTGTGTTGTGGAGTTCACATTTACCCTATAAATTGATGTGGGTGTGTAGAGGGGTTAGCTCCTGAGGAAGTGACGGGCTGTCACGAAACGCGTTGAGCATATAGCCCAAGGGATCACAAGGGCATGCTGTCTGTGGATTGTTTTAATATGATGAAATAAAAATCAAAGCTTTTAATCGACTTACGGCCATCTTGGTGCTCCATCCTTACATGAATTGGACTTTGTATTGTTACCGGTGGGACCACGGTCGGATGTGCAGCACGAGCTAAGCCAGTGATCGGTGAGTGCTCCCACTGTTTACCTAGATTTGGACATTAAAATCGGGGCAAATAAATCTCTCTCATCTAACCTGATTCTCAATCGCATCATTTCACATTTTAAAAACGTACCCTTCAAAAGAGCCAATTTTTTCCTCCAATTAGAGAAGAGGCCTTTTCTCGACCAGACACTCTTACCAGGCTGCTGTTCCCCAATATTGGGCTGTATAACTGTATTTCCCTTTCACCATGTGCTCACCCACTCCACATTCACACTGTGGCCCCTCCCCCTATTCTCATTTGTACCACTGAACCCCTCAACTCGTGCCCCTCCACATCTATCCCTCACCACACGTTCTGCACTCATACTCTCAGCAGTGTCAGTACTGGCAACATTCTGTTCAAGTCCGGGGTCCTTGTCGCTTATGTGGCTCACTGACCTCAGGAGCCACCACCAGGCTTTATTCTGGTAGAACACTTCTAGGGTTGCCACCTGCCCGGTATTTTACCGACCTAGCCGGTAATAATGATGGCTGATCCCAATGTTATCAATAGGAAAACAGATAAATATATTTCCAGAAAAGGTGGCAACCCTAAACATTTCCCAGGGCTTGATAATGTCCATAGTCCCAGCAATCTCATGTTCCACATTCTCCTTATGAACCTCCTGAATTCCCCATTAGCAAGGGTGGTGTTTTTTTTTATTTCTCTAGCTATGGCAGCATTCGGTTCCTCTTCTGCAGACTTTCCATAGCGTTAATGATTTTATCAGAGACAGTCAAGCTCTCCCCCTCTTTCTGCTTTAGGAGGGCTGAACCCACATTCTGCTTAGCAACGTCTCTAGCACTTTGGAACCCCAGAGAACTAACAAGTGTCACCTTGTCTGCCACCAGAGCACCTTTATATACCCTCAGGGCTTCCTTAGCAATACAGTCAGTTTCCAGCTATTCTCCAGCCTGTCCAGCAGCCATGTTGCTTTTGCACTATAATCACTTTGCTGCACTGAGACTGGCTTATGGGCTCCTTCTGTTGGTCTGTTGCTGAATTACTACTGGACTGTCCTCCATTGCAGAAACCTTCTCAGCCTCCCCAGTGCTCACACATGCTTCCTCCTTCATGATGGCTGAAACACTGGGCAAGCAAATTGCAGAGCTGCTGGTTCCTTCCCCGGCATCCCTGACCAGAATCACTGGCAGTTATGGCAGAACCGGCCTCAGAGACAGGCAGGGCTATTACAGAGTCTTTTGCCTGCCTTGAAATTTTTTTTCTTTGCAAAATTTTTTTTTCTTACCAGAACCCTGAATTTCACCACATGCGTTCCAGAACCCAGACTTGCTTCATGTTCCTTAACTCCAGCGCCCCAGCATGGGGTCGAGAAAATTTCTCATTTAAGAGGCAAACATTTGAAAAGAAAAGCTGAGCAAAGATTAATCCTGCAATTCCAGTGGCAAACGAACACCCCCAGACCCTTACGAACCTAGAAAAATCACTACTCCAGCAACATACTCTTAATAGCTTCTCACAGTATGAGGATATAGCTTATTGCATCCCAGGACGCTCCTTCTCTGCATATTTGTATTTATAGATAGGGGTAGGAGGTACCATGTTGTTTTCCATACAGCCTGCAGCCCTAGTAACCAGCCCATACAGAAGTATTTTGGACACCAAATAGGAAAGACCTACCTTGCAGGACCTGAGGAGCAGGGTGCTGGTTATTGGTGGCGTATAATAACAGTCAAACACTGAATAATCCAATGGAGCCAACAACTGACTAATCTTCAGGCGCCCCCTGTAGTCAGGGCTGTAGAAGTTATCATCATATCTTGCAAAGCTGAAGATCCCCAGCCCTACAGAAGGCAAATCAAGAGTAAAAAAAATCACATGGCAACCAGAGCATCCCTCTCTACTAGGCATTCTAGATGATATTTAATTTAGTATAGCAGGGGTCATGGGTGGCATAACATTTTCTGTCAAAGAGTTTTAATGTTTGGTAATATAATTGACATACAAAAGGAAGCTGCCCTCAGCCAATTGATTACTGGCAATATCTATCTGCTGCTAGTCACCAGTGGGCCGGGTGCCAGGCTCCCTCCCCCTGCCCTACCTCCTGTAGTAAGACTTAAAGGGATGCAGGGCCGGGTGCACTCCAACACCCCCGGTAGTTATGCCACTGGCATGGAATAGGAAATTGTAGGCATAAATAAATCAACCCTTTTCATAGTACAGTATTGGCCAATATTGTAGTTCTTACCCTCAGCCCTCAGATACAGGGCCAATGTATGAATAACAGAGAGAACTGCCTACATTCCCACGACCAACCTCAAAATCTGACAAGAAGCTGCACAAACCTTCTGTCAAAGACGCTGTTCCAAATACAAAATTCCAGGAGTTCCTGGGGTACAGGTCAATCATCGTAGCACCCACAATGCACAGGGCATCTGCCGGCTTCACTCTCTTCAGGTACCGAAGGACATCCCCTGAAAAGAGAAAGATCAAACTATGCCAGCATAAACATTCCCCATGTACTAAGCACAGTTCAGCATTTACATGTGCTTATAGCATGTACCAGCAAATAATTATTATATTATTCCAATACAATAATATCCAGTATATTCCATTACCAAGCACATTTTAGCAGGAACAGACCCCTAAGTTTGCTTATATGAGACCTGATAAGCAGAATGCTCAGGACCTGGGGTTTTCGGGATAATCTTTCCATAATTTGGATCTTCATACCTTAAGCCTACTAGAAAATCACGTAAACATGAAATAAACCCATTAGGCAGATTTTGCTTCTAATAAGGATTCATTATATGTTAGTCTGGATCAAGTAATTTATTATTACAGAAATAAAGATTGGATTGGATTATTTGGATAAAATGGAGACTATGGGAAAAGGTATTTGCATAATTCTGTGTTTTCTGGATAACGGATCTCATGCATGTAGTCTGTACAGAACGATACCATGAAACTATGGTAACATAGGTATTTCCCTGTACTAAGCACAATTCAGCAGGGACCTGTACAGGGAGATCCCATAGAACAAATTCACAGTAGGTCGCTCCTGCACCCCCAGCGTTAATGTTCTTTTGAGGAAATATTTCATATAACCAGCTGCCTGGAGCAATGATTGCAGAACTCCTGGGTCATAAATACATTGGGAAAGTGGCCGATTATGCAGGGGAATCAGCAATTGTCTTTAGTATTTTTTATATATTCCCATGTTATTATCAGTGTACAGTGGTTCAGCAGAAGCTGGTGGGAATTACGTGAGAGAAGAACAGAAAATTAATGGGCACAGAAGTTCTGAGCAGCAAAAGTTCTCACTGGTCACATTTAATGAGTGAAAGGGAAAACACACACATCCCGTTTTAAATAAATGAAACTTGCTCGTTATCAGAGGCGGCTTTTTTCCACTCTTGGGAACTGATCGATCGATGTCCGAGGGTAGGTTCACTTGATGGCAAGAGCAGCCCTGTTTGTAATTACACTTATGAGTTGGCGTTACCATATTTAATAGATATGCTGAGGGCGCCCTCTAGTGGAACATTACGAGAAAGCAAAGCCTTTGGCATGAGTCTGCCTTCACAGCTCTTGGGTTACTGGGCACCAGGAAGGGTTTTTATCTCACCTGCATGGATTTGGAGATTCTGAGAATGTTCATTAACGCGAAATGCGCAGCCAGTGGCCGATATCAGGACAGGACCCTGGATCTGAACTGGGAGCCCAAAGAAGAAGGCCTGGCAGTATTCCTTCAGCCAGTGGATATAAGCCTGGGTGCCAGAGCTGGACTCTCCAAAGGGACCTACAACACAGAGATGGGTTCAGGACTGGACAGAGCAGATTTGGGGAATTGGCGCTTGCAATGTTGCTCTTACCTATTGTCTGAACATAGATGGTCTTTTTCTGGGCCCTGGGGATGCACCTGTAGCTCTTTTCATAGAATTCCTGGAAGGTTTCCGCTAGTTCTGGGTGAGACGGGATCCAGTCTGATGGAGAATGGACAACAACTGGCCGGAATATGGTGCTGTTCGGTTGGAAGGCCTCGCTAAGCAGCCTCTTCTCTCCTGGTCCATATTTCTCATACTGGGCCTGCAGCACTGGGCTTCCGGATATCAGGGCATCACGTAATGTGTCTGCAGAGTGTCGAATTACCTGCATTGCAGATGTCTGTGTGGCAACATCTCATAGTACAGTATGAGTATATATATATATATATATATTGTATACAGGGTGCCCAGAGCATTCCTTCTGTGTATATTTATATCTTAGAATCTTGGAACTCAAAAGAGCATATTCATACCTCCCAACATTTGAAAAATGAAGAGGGACAAAGAGTTGTGCCCCCGCAGAGCACGTCAAATTCTTTGCCACACCCCCTAATTACCATGTCCAGTTTCCAAAATGTGTTCAAATATGAAAGTTTGAACACATTTCTGGGAGTTTTAGTGCCATGTTTTATGTGTTATAACAGTTTTGCTAATGAAAGCGAAGTGCAGCTGCTGACTGTTCTGCGCTCTTGCTCTTTGCTTCGGAAACTTTCTCTCTTTTTCTAGCATCAGTGCAGGAAAGTCAGGACATTTCAGTAAGAAACACGGGACTGCGGGCTGAGTGGTCAAAATTGGGACTGTCCCGCAGAGAACGGGACAGTTGCAAGATATGGCATGGATGAACGCCACATAGCATTTTCAGGTGGCTACGGCTGTTTTAGGTACGTGAGCAATGAAAAACCTATTGTCACATGCCAAAAGACAGTTGCTGGTACTGTATATGGGCAAATATTTAATAAATAAAGGGTGTTATGTAATTAAAGGCACTAAGTTTGCCCTGGGGCAGTAACCTACAGCAACCAGCAGGTAGAATTTCCTGGTCACATGTTTAAAAGCAAACATCTTATTGGTTGCTATGGGTTACTGCTCCTGGGCAAACTTAGTGCCGGTATATTAAATGCTGTGATTATTCTTTTATTGCCGACTAATCACAGCATTTGATATGCTCTTTGAGTGCTCTCGTCAATTTCCAAGATTCTATGGTATACATATCGGGATAGTGGTGACCCAATAGGGGAGCAGCAAACGTGTTTTTATATCCTACAGCTTTGAGTCAAATCGACATTTTTATATATGTATCTTTATACATTTTGGCGGGAGCTAACCTATTGTTTCCTTCATATATTAGTGTTGTAACTATGCTCACATGCTGAGGCTCCGCCAACCCCAGACTGTCAGCCCCCCCACCAGGATGGCGTTTTACCTGCTGTCAGTGCTGGGTTCCTATAACAAACAGCTTCCTGGAACACAGAAGGTGGCCACATGTCAATCATCCAGAGGCCCATACATAGCTGCAGGGAATCAAGCAGCCAATGAGAGCAGCTCTAAGCCCAGTCACATAGGGAGCAGCTGAAAACTCCCAGTCTGTGTAGAAAACGTCAGCGCTGCCTCCTTGTTCTACATCTTAGGGGTGGGTTTGTGCACATCAGCTCCCTGTGAGTTGAAGGCAGGAGATTTGGAGACGATCCCTAAGACAGCAGGAAGGGGCGGTTTGTCTCTTAACCAAGGGGTGGCGTTGACTTTGAAGGTATCAGTGAGCCCCCTAGTGTTGGGCTGAGCCCATGAACAATGCCATTTCCAGCCAGCAGTGAGGCTGCCTATTGTGCAATACAGAGCACCAAACTGGTTATAAGGTGGGCCACAGAACTGCAAATAAGGAAGAGAATATGGTGCTAAATATAGAGAATCCTTGCATTTTCTCTCCTTCCCCTTCTTCCCAGCATGGATTAGTCCAGAACAGCAGCATAGGGATGGAGCAGGCCCCTAGGCCGAGCCTTTTAGGGCAAGGTCACACATGGCTTTTTTTAAAAATGGGTGGTGAAACGTAAATACGCCAATGAAACCACCAAATAATGTGCGTTTTTCAACCTGTAGTTTTCTTTTCCCAACATGCATTTGTTTTTTCTCCTTCACCACAATTCCACTCAGAGTTTTAGTAAACGTTTGTGAAAAAAAAGCAGAGCAGAAAAGCAATTTACATGCAAAATGTAACCGTACTGATCGTCAATACGCAACGTAATGATGTCACCAGCATGCAACGCCGTAAATACGTAATCCATCTCGCGAGAGTTTGGCCACCATATTCAAAATACATGGCGTATTTCAGAGGTGTGTTTCCAAACCTGCAGATCCCATAGATTTCAATAATATGGCGTTGCCTTGGAGAATTCACATTTCTGCTAAAAAAACTCAACTACTGGCTTTGCATGGCGGATGTTGACTCACAAGCGGCCCGTAGATGTGTGCATTCTATTATTTTCAATAGGGCTTCATTTTGTGCATATTTACGCTCAGATGTATGTTTCTAAAAAAAACGCCACACGTGACCTCACCCTTAGGGTAATGGTTTCCCTATCATCTCCAAAGATTCTGAGAATATACCCTAAAGAGACATTCATTTAAAGAAATATATGGTTCTCATTATTTATCTAGTGATTTCGACTTGTTACAAGATTAATGCTCCCCCTCCCCCCCAAAAAGATAAAATAAACTGTATTCAACAACACTCTACGGTAACATCAATCATAAATAGGTACGGGAATTTGTGTTTTCATGTAGCCTTGTCTAAAGTGTGGATACACAGTCACTTCCTCCCAGTGCAGTAGGTACAGTGGGTTCCTGGGTATCAGGGGTAGGTACTTACTGTGCAGGTAGGAGAGGGGTGGGGATATACAGTTCTTCCCAGTGTAGTAGGTACAGTGGGTTCCTGGGTATCAGGGGTAGGTACTTACTGTGCAGGTGGGAGAGGGGTGGAGATACACAGTTCCTCCCAGTGCAGTAGGTACAGTGGGTTCCTGGGTATCTGGGGTAGGTACTTTCTGTGCAGGTGGGAGAGGGGTGGGGATACACAGTTCCTCCCAGTGCAGTAGGTACAGTGGGTTCCCTGGGTATCAGGGGTAGGTACTTTCTGTGCAGGTGGGAGAGGGGTGGAGATACACAGTTCCTCCCAGTGCAGTAGGTACAGTGGGTTCCTGGGTATCAGGGGTAGGTACTTACTGTGCAGGTAGGAGAGGGGTGGGGATATACAGTTCTTCCCAGTGTAGTAGGTACAGTGGGTTCCTGGGTATCAGGGGTAGGTACTTACTGTGCAGGTGGGAGAGGGGTGGAGATACACAGTTCCTCCCAGTGCAGTAGGTACAGTGGGTTCCTGGGTATCTGGGGTAGGTACTTTCTGTGCAGGTGGGAGAGGGGTGGGGATACACAGTTCCTCCCAGTGCAGTAGGTACAGTGGGTTCCCTGGGTATCAGGGGTAGGTACTTTCTGTGCAGGTGGGAGAGGGGTGGAGATACACAGTTCCTCCCAGTGCAGTAGGTACAGTGGGTTCCTGGGTATCAGGGGTAGGTACTTACTGTGCAGGTAGGAGAGGGGTGGGGATATACAGTTCTTCCCAGTGTAGTAGGTACAGTGGGTTCCTGGGTATCAGGGGTAGGTACTTACTGTGCAGGTAGGAGAGGGGTGGGGATACACAGTTCCTCCCAGTGCAGTAGGTACAGTGAGTTCCTGGGTATCAGGGGTAGGTACTTTCTGTGCAGGTGGGAGAGGGGTGGAGATACACAGTTCCTCCCAGTGCAGTAGGTACAGTGGGTTCCTGGGTATCTGGGGTAGGTACTTTCTGTGCAGGTGGGAGAGATGTGGGGATACACAGTTCCTGCTGAACTGGAACAAGGTAAAGCTGAGCACACTCCCTCTTTTCCTCAGATAGCCTGGTGCACAATGTGAGAGGGTACGGCAACCCCCAAATAGGACAATTGTGTAGAAATACACTGGCACTCAAGGCAATTAAAGTGCAGGGTTACCCCTTGCTGTTTATTTTGTGCGAACGTGCAACGTTTCGGGGCAAGCCCCTTTATCAAGCATACCACAAAAGTGCAAGTGCAGACATTATAACAGATATCCAATTGTAATAATTAGCATACTTAATTAACCACCTCCTCCCCTTAGCTTGCCCTGAGTGTAGTCCAATCAAAAAATATAAAAAACGTCATAAAAAGATAAAAAGTGCTGTCCAAAGATGATCAACAGGGCTGGCAATTGTGGAAAAAATTGTCCCAATGTGATTATTCACTTCATGTGTACAAATACAATGTTTATCTAAAAAACAAGATAAAAAGATAAAACAGATACAAAAAAGCCATTTATAGCCTACTATTTAAAATTGCAACAAAGCAATGATGTAACATAATGACAAACTGACCCTATTACAGGAAAATGGTTTACCTGTCCCTGGAGTTTACAAGTGATTCTCTTATCTGAAAAAAGACAGGAAAGGGACAGTTTAGTACTAATCGACTTCCTAAAATACAAAAGGATATCAGGAGTACTCATATATAACAAGATAAATTGTATTCCTCATTTAAACCTTTCGGACTTCTGGACTGGAGTAACCAAATCCAGAAGCATTCTCTCTGGAGTAACAAGCGTTTTTTGTCCTGACCTTGTTGAACTATAACCTTTTCGAGAATCTGCCATCTTAATTGTGCCACACGATGGCCATGTGAGAAAAAATGCTTGGCCAACAATGTTTCCTTTTTAACTTTTATTGTGTCCTTAACCACTGTTTTTAACTCGGGTATCTGTGGGGCCTGCGGTTTATAGTTCCGTATAGTACATTTGTGCTCATTGAGCCTAATTTTTATTGGTCTCGAGGTTTGGCCGATATATGCAAGCCCACACGGGCATTTAATACAATATACCACATCACTACTCTCGCATGAAAAGCAGCCACTAATGGGATGCCTGGAACCCTGTAGTAGATGTGTAACAAAATTCCCTTGTATAATGCTATTGCAATGGCCACAATTCCTGCATGGGGAAGTCCCATTCGAAGTAGATTTAACAAGTGTATTAACCCTCGGATGGCCATATTTCTTAGATTTGATAAGATCACCAATATTTTTCCCACGTTTGTAGGAAAAAAGGAGGTTGTTGAAATAAGTGACCGTATTTAAGATCATTACGTAGTATACCCCAGTGAGAATTACATCAAATGATGAGTTATATGAAACAGAATCCAATAAAATGCTATGCAAATTCCTAGAAAAAGGTTATGATGAAAATAATTTAGAGTCTATAAGACAGGAGGTAAAATGTATGCCCAGACAGCAATTATTGACCAAAAAAACAATGATTTCTAATAAGACACAGAGGATACCATTTATATCTGCTTATGACAGTAATGCTAAGTTTTACCGTAAGATAGTTTTAAAGTACTGGGGTATACTAAGTATGCTAATTATTACAATTGGATACCTGTTATAATGTCTGCACTTGCACTTTTGTGGTATGCTTGATAAAGGGGCTTGCCCCGAAACGTTGCACGTTCGCACAAAATAAACAGCAAGGGGTAACCCAGGTTACACAGCAGATATCAGATAAACTCTGTAGAACATAATGGTGTTATCTTGCTACTCAGCAGCTTGTTTATATGAACTATAGTAGTGTTTCTGAAGCAAACACATCAGTTTTACCAGTGCAGAGCAACAGTACATTATATTTTCATTACTTTTTGGTATTACTTTACGGGTAAATTACAGGTAAGAAAGATAAAATCACATACACACAATAGACTTTAAATGTGTTTATTTAAGGTCAGTAATTTGGGGATTTTTACAAGACAAATATGTGGAAGGGAAATAAGTGACTTATGTACAGAATGTACAAGAGTGGTAGAACACATTATTAGTAACATATCCAGGCTGCCGTGCCAGATCCCTCTGATCTCCTTAGATCCATCCTTAAAATAACTTATTGCTTATACGGAAAAATTGCAAATGAACACAAAATGTACAACAAAGGAAAGCGGTCGGCTATTTTGTTTTCTCAGAAATGTTATAAAAGTTAGGGGTTTACAAATGGAAGGTTTTATACAAAGAGGATACAAAAGCTGATCTGTTAGATATATCTATGGAAATTGTTACAAAATATATATATATTTAGAATAAAAGAGCCGCAGACTCTGGCTACGGAACTAATATGGCACAGGTTAGCACAAAAGCCTAATATCCGCTTTATTTGACCAGATCAGCGGCAATAAGGCGCCTGGAGAGTTTCAGCACAAAGGAACTGGCTTCATGATTCAGTGGTTTGTACCAATGAGCCCTTGGATGGGTGGGAATGGCATCAATGAGACAATACCATCTCAAACATGGGGCCCATGTGTTTGGCAAAGCTTCTGGCGCCCCAATAATAAAGGGCCATGTAGAACATGGTATATAAAAAAAAAAAGCATTTGTATCTTGTCATCTCTAGAAATTCCAGGATTAGTTTTCAGTTTATAGGACTCCTAGAGCCTGAAATCTGACATATGGAGTCCTGCTGAATACCTGCCTGTGAGGCAGCCAATGGGGCTGTAAAGAGCAGATCTAAGGCCAGTAGCATGTATGGCAGCCCAGGACAGGGATCAAGTACAATAGGTCATGTGACTTTGCCATGTTTGGTGTTAGGGGCTGTATAAAGTTGAAGGCACAGGATGCTGTTGGCTCACAGAGAACAATCAATCCCATCAGATCTATTATTGGCATTACATAGAGGCACAAGTTATAGTTGTACAGCATCACTGAGGCACAGGGGCATCTGCAGGAGATACTCAGGAACAGAAGAAGCTTCCCTAAATAAGGCACAGCAAGGAGGCCCAGTCTATTTGTTACACAGTGTATAGAAAAAGGCAAATATCAGTGATGTATTGGAGAGTTTATATCCACCAAAAATTGCTATACAGTGGGGCCAGTCGGTACATGTTCAACCTAACAGCGGCCATGTTCTATCTATAAAATTAAACACCACTTAAAGGGGTTGTTCACCTTTGAGGTAACTTTTAGTATGCTGTAGAGTGATATTCTGAGACAATTTGCAGTTGGTTTTCGTTGTTTAATATTTAAGGTTTTTGAGTTATTTAGCTTTTTATTCAGCAGCTCTTTCATTTTCATTTTAAGCATTCTGGTAGTTAGGGTCTAAAGTAACCTAGCAACCATGCAATGATTTGGAATAGGAGAGGGTCAGAATAGACCATGAATAATATAAATTAGCAATAACAATACTAGAGATGCACCGAATCCACTATTTTGGATTCGGCCAAACCCCCGAATTCTTCACGAAAGATTTGGGCAAATACCGAACCGAATCCTAATTTGCATATGCAAATTAGGGGTGGGAAAGGGAAAACATTTTTTTATTTTCTAGTTTTGTGACAAAGTGTCACGCGATTTCCCTCGCCACCCCTAATTTGTATATGCAAATTAGGATTCGGTTCAGCCAGGCAGAAGGATTCGGCTGAATCCTGCTGAAAATGCCCGAATCCTGGATTTGGTGCATCGCTAAACAATACATTTGTAGCCTTAAGTTCCCCATACATGGGCCGATAAAATCTGCCGTTGGATGGCCCCACACACGCTGCTGACTCAGTCTAACGGGCTTTCCTGATCGATATCTGGCCGAAAGTTGGGCTGATCTCGATCGGGCAGGTTATAAAATCCTGACGGATCGCGGCGCATCTGTGCGTGTCCCGACAGCCCGTATCGGATGTATTATGATCCAATTGTTGGGTTCCTAGGGGCCAAGATCGGATCAGCCAGATATCGCCCACTTCATTGTGGGCATATGGGGGAGAGATCCACTCGTTTTGGCGACTTTGCCAAACGAGCGAATATCTACGTCTATGGTCACCTTAACTGAGCATTTGATTTTTAGAAGGGGGTCAGCGACGCCCATTTGAAAGCTGCAAAGAGTCAGATGAAAAAGGCAAATAACTATAAAAAAAAATAAAAATGAAAACCAATTGAAATTGACATTCTAGAAGATACTAAAAGTTACCTTAAAGATGAGCCAACCCTTTAAGGAGGCTGTTTCAATGAATAGGGAATTGCAATGCCTCTATAAAGGACAGTCGCAAGCCCAACATACTGCCACTTCTAAGCACTACAAATGGTGTTCCCAGTATTCTCTTTCAGTGCAATGCCGGGAGTTGTAACGCTAGCGTCTGTATAGAACTCCCTGCTGAGCTGTGTTACAGGCATATTCAAGTCATGGTGTCAGGCCAGTTATGAAGCAGAAATGATCCAGTTCAGTCAGGCACTTTAGGGAAGAGCCGGCTCACAAATCTAGCACAAAAATATTTATATATATATATATAAAAATATCGAATCATCTTTTGTGAACTTTTTTTGGCACTACATTTAACTCCTGTTGGACCCAACATCTGTGATGTGCATTTTTTTTTTTATCTTTAAAGATTTCACATTTGTCTATAAAACATACTATATACAGTGAGAAAAATTCACCTTTTTTAATATCCTGTAAAGAGTGATATTCTTACTTATTCTGCAACAGAACTTTTCCTATTATTTGAGGTTTTAGATTTATTTATCTTTTTTTGCTCAGCAGCTCTCCAGTTTGGAATTTCAGTCGTTATCTTGTTGCTAGGGTCCAATTACCTTAGCAACCAGGCTGTGGTTTGGACAAGACACTGAAATGTGGAAAGGCCTGAACAGACAGAGAAGCAAAAGAAAATAATAATGTTTTTTTTTTTTTTTGCTGCTGGGGTCAAAAACCCCATTTGAAAACTAGAATGAGGCAGAAAAGCAAGGCAAATAATCCAAAAACGATATAAAAAAAAAAAAGACCAACTGAAAAGTTAGCCCTGCTATAGCACTAGAAAGGGGTGATCTAACCCTTTGAAAGGGATGGCTGGATTAACCCAGTCTGTGCCAAAACATAACAATTGGAGTGAATATCTGGCCTTCCAGTAGTTTGTAGAAGGAATACGGCTATGAAACATAAATGATTCTATTACAAGTTACTGACAGGAAATAATACGTTTGTTTTAATAGAAACCAGAGCTGGGCACAAGCTGCTTATATGTCAATTGTTCCAAGCATGGTGCCTCTTACAATCACATTCTGCTGTGACTTACTGTTGCTCTGCAAGAGGACCCCAGGAGCGGCTGGCAGAATGGACAAAGTAACATTGCTTCTAAGAATGTGTGTTTTTATCCCTGAATCAGTAAATCAGTTTTACCTTTCTTACAATGCTGTTTAACTTTGCCAACAACCACAAAAAATAAAAACTTCACTGGTCAATTGGTAATGTAACTGTGATTGTCTTTAAATGGGTTGTTCGCCTTTAAATTAACTTTAAGTATGAAGTACAGCGTAGTATTCTGAGACAATTTGCAATTGGTTTTAATTTTTAATTATTTGTGGCATTTGAGTTATTTAGTTTTATTATTCAGCAGCTCTCCAGTTTGTAATTTCAGGAATCTGGTTGCTAGGATCCAAATTACCCTAGCAACCAGGAATTGAACGAGAGACGGAAATATGAATAGAAGAGGTCCTGAATAAAAAGATGAGTAACAAAAAGTAGCAATAACAAATTTGTAGCCTTATAGAGCATTTGTTTTTTAGATGGGGGTCCGTGACCCCTATTTGAAAGCTGGAAAGATTCAGAAGAAAAAGGCAATTAACTCAAAAACTCTAACGAAGATAAGTCCAATTGAAAAATTGCTTAGAATTAGGCATTCTAGAATATAATATAAGTTAATTTAAAGGTAAACCACCCCTTTAACTGGGTGCAGCCTCTCCAAATATGCTGGGACCGTCTAAGCTTACTAGTGTTAGGAACAAAGGTCAAGTAAAGCATAGCAATGTCTTACCTTCAGTTTATTTTCCCTAAGACTGCTCAGTATGAGACCATAGCGGATCAGCATGTTAGCACAAGAGCCGCCATATTGTTTAGCTCTAGTGACACAGTGCTAGTAGGACAATTCAGGTCCTGTTGTAATTGTGGCAGTGGCAGTTTAAGCAGACAATTTAGCAAATCCACTCAATGCTATCAGGAAGCTATGTACTTATACTGCAATGCCTGGACGGTTTGTAGCTGGGATCACACTTGAAGTCTGTACAGAAGAGAATAGAAAATGACTACGGGTTGTAGCTTTCCCTAAACTCATAGAAACTACACAATTTCAAAGGCGAAACGTCAGTGGAATTTCTAAGCACTTCAGTGTCAAAAATAAAAGCAGCTTGTGTAGCCTTGGGGAAAATAAAACGAAGGGAAACCGTACTCAAAACATGGCTAGTGTGTCCCTTTAAATTGACATTAAAATCTCAATGGATTCTTTGGCTATTAGGTGAAATTCAGTTGAATCTAGCTCACTAATAATCAGTACGGAACGGAGGGAAATTGACAATCAAGCAGATGAAAGGCTCATAGCTGCCCAATTTCCAAACTGACAAATATCCATAAAACAGATCTAGTATAAGTAATTCTAAAACAACTGCACTTGTCGAGTAATCATTGAAGACGTTTCACTGCTCATTCAAGAAGCTGCTCGGATGAGTATTGAAAGTCTTCAATGATTACTCAGCAAGTGCAGTTGTGTTAGAATTACTTATACTAGATGTACCATGACCTGGATGAATGAAAATCTTCACAGTCATCCATAGAACATGAATATTGGTTGGGATTGGTAGGCCTCCAAAAACACACAGATAATCGTGCCAAACTTCATTTTCAGCTATTATTGGTACTTGGTTGGTGAGATTCACTCATAAGCCAACTCTGCTCCCACTCCCTTTCCTGGTTCCCCACTATTCCAGGGTGAATGTGTTGGCAGCTCCCATTCCACTCTATGCACACACAAGCTTATAGGAGAATTAAAACTGTAATAAAAAAAATCCCCTCTCTCCTCCCCCCAGCCTACCTGCCCCCCCCCTAATTTTTTTTACTCAGCCCTCTGTGCAGATTCTGGCCTCGGCGTTCACGGGTGCCATCTTCTTTCCTCTGTCTTTTTCGGGCGCATACGCAGTTAGAGCAAATTTCCGGTCCCGAACCACTGCACGTCCTGAAAGTCATGAAATTTCCTAAATTTTTGGCGCATGCGCAGTTGTTTGGGATCAGAAATTTACTCCAACTACACCTGCACCGAAAATAGCATCAAGAGAAGAAGATTACCAGAGAATAAGAAGATGGCTGCAGTGAACTCCGAGGCCAGAATCTGCATGGAGGGGTGAGTAAAAAATTAGGGGCATTTGCCCGGGGGGGGGGGGGGTCTACCCAGGGTAGGGGGGAGGTTTTTTTTTATTACGGGTTGAATTCTCCTTTAAAGGAGATGATGCAAGAGGCTAAGAGCTGTTTAAGTCATAACGGTGAGGAGATTGAATCAAATCTTTACCTGCAAACAGCTGCTGCTCACATAAATGTGCACACCAGTTTTATCCAACGATTTCAACGAATAACACAACCATATAAATGGAGGCCTTGGTGCAAGACTTTCCCACAGCCCAATCACGGCACCAGCTTTTAAAAAGGAACTTCCACCAAAGGAGCTGGAGGGTGCGGTCAGTAGCCCAAATAAGAACCAGTTTTCTTTTTTATTCTAAAACATAAAGCATAGAAGCTTCAAATAAAAATGCCTTATAAAAAAAAAAAGTCCCTCCTATGCAGACAGTGTCTCTAAAGTAGAATGGCTGCTTACCTAACCTGGCACTACGTCTGGATTCTCTTCTTATTAGGAGAAACTATTCAATTACCTTAAACAAAGAATTCTAATTCTGCAATAATAGAAAGAATCCATTTGTAACTCAATTAAAAGTGCACGACTAAAATATGAATGTGTTACGCCATTCATTGGCTTCTACTCCACGGGCGCCTTGAATGCAAAAGGCAAAATCTCAAAGTCATGTTTTGTTTTCTTTTAAAAGAAACTGAGCCAATCGGCACGCTGCCTGCGAATACTCGCGTAAAAAAAATATCTATTGTAAAAACTTAAATTTCCAACTTAATAAGGCCCCCCTTTCTTAAAGAGAAAACAACCTTGTTTAACAACATATCTTTGTGCTGATCTCTGGTCAAAGGCACAGCTATAACAGCAATTATAAGAAGCTTAAAGGGGAACAAACGCAAAAATGAAAATGTAATATTAGCTTCGTCATAATGAATAAGAAACTTTCTAAATACAATCGATTACAAATTCTACACTGTGTTTCTGAAATAATCAAGTTTATCTTCACTTTTCCTCTCTCAGCATCTGTTTTTTTTCTTTCTGTCTTCATTCAGGAATTGGGTGTCAGATGAATGATCCTTAATTCAGAAATGCAGAATTTTTAGAAAGTTTCTTACTTCAGTATGAGGAAGCTTAAATTAAATTTTAAAATTTAATTTTCACGATAGTTCCCCTTTAACAGGGAAGGGTAACCTGTGGCAACTCCCCGCATGTTTACCATTCAGCTGTTGGTGGGGTCTGGGAGTTGAACGACAGCTGTGGTACTCATGCCTGTGACAGAAGCATCATAGCAATATAACGAGAAGTAAAATCACTTATGGAAGTGAATGTATTTCCTGCGACTAAGCCACAATGCCTAAGCCAGTAGGACCTGCGCTTAAGTCTGTTGCTTCCAACTTAAGAGTGAGGCTTCTTTTTTGCAAAATAAGGCAATACTATGTAGAAGGTGAGAGTTCAGCCAGACGTCCAATAGAAGCCAAGATGACTCAATCCAAAAAATAAAACTCATTTTGCCTCTCACGATGTAAACTTAAAAAGGGGAAACAAAGCCTATAAAATGGCAAATAAAAACCCAATAAAAGTCATTACTGCAACATTAACTGTTTGAGGTTGTCGTGAAGAATGGTATCTTTAACATCACGGAAAACCAGGCGAATGTTCTCCGTGTTTATGGCGGTGGTGAAGTGATGGTAGAGAGGTTTCTGCTGCTGATCCCGCCGCTTGTTTCGGAAACAATTTACCAAGAACTTTTGCACATCTTCGAGGCAGTGGGGCTCTCCTTCGAAATCTGCAAAGTAGTCCTTAATGCTCACTATTCTTACTTTGTCCTCCAGCAAGTCCGTCTTGTTTAGGAATAGGATGATGGAGACGTTGCTGAAAACACGGTTGTTGACTATTGTTTCGAAGATGTTCAGAGACTCAGTGAGACGGTTTGTCTGCCTGTCTTCCATCAGGACTTGGTCGTATTCACTTGAGGACACCAGAAAGAGGATGGAGGTCACGCTGTCGAAACACTCAAACCACCGCTTACGCTCTGACCTCTGACCTCCCACATCTACCATCTTGAAGGGGACATTTTTGATCTCGAAGTCATATTCATGGATTCCTTTGGTGGGCCGTCGGGCTAGAAGGATGTCTTGCTGGGTTGGAAGATAGTCCTAGAGTAAGCAAATACGCCGTTATTACATTAGCCACTAAGAAAGCCTTTAGCATTATTTAGCAGTGCACTGTGGCTACAGGGATGCTCCAAGGAAAGGATATGCTGTTGGAATGCAGCGCGAGGATAAGGAATGGGATACCTGCACCAAACAGGCAATTTGCACGATTGGCATCTCAAAATCTACACTACACATAAATGCCAAGGGCAAAAATGAGCAAGTTACGATTTCCAGTTCTTGGTTTCCATGAGAAATGCAGGTGTGCAGTGTGCTTAAAGGAGAAGGAAATCCTGTACAAAAAAAAAACCCCTACCCCCCATCCTCCTGGCTAATTCTCCCCCCGGGGAATTTGCCCATACTTCATACTTACCCCTCGTTCTGGCAGTGGACTTCACGGTAACCATGTTCCGGGTCCTCGGTAAACTGACTGGGCAGACCGGCAATCACAGAATCTGTGACGTGGGGTAAGTATAAAGTACGGGGAATTTCCCCGGGGCACAGTTAGCCTGGGGGGGGGGGGGTAAGGGTTTTTTTTTTTCTACAAGGGTTCCTTCTCCTTTAAGGGTTAAACTAGGCCATGTAGAAACTGAAGTGAAAGGACAATAACCCAGCGACCTGCTGCTGCACAAATCTGCTAGGTAGTCAGGGCCAGCACAGAGACAGTACTGAAACTGAAAGTGCCTGAGGGGCGGGTCAGGGGGTACCAGAGAAATGTAACCTCCCACATACACCTCCTTATGCACACTTGGAGAAAAAGACAAGAAGCACACTAGCCTCTGCAAGAGTGTGGAAAGCCAAAGCCTCACAAGCATAAGCCAACACAATGACTCCTGCCTGTCTCCAAACTGCTAATCCCAGAAGAGAGACAGCCTTTTGCAAGGTCCTGACTGTATCAGAGGAACTCACCTTGTCACCGAGTTTGTCCAGATCATCCAAGAAATACTTCACAGATTCCCCCTAAACAGAATAAAAAGTGATAAAGTTAAACACAAAGTTAACAGTGAGGCACATAGTGGTGTCAGACCCAAGAATAACCAGCATATTGGATATAATCAAATAGGAGGTGCCCATGGATATTTATATACTGCAATAATCAGAAGCAATACTGGGATAAAAAGCCATGTTCTTTTTACCCTTCATGAGATACAGGCAGTGCAGAGTCCCTAAAGAGCTCCCCTGTAATACAGCCAGGAAACAGATTTAAAGACTAAGCACAGCATGCTCGTTTATCTTTCAAAATTTCATCTCATATGTTCACTTTAATTAATATAATTGTATGCCCAGTGCACTCCTCTGTATATTTTAGGGTCTGGCCAAACGGGCAGATTCGGGGAGATTAGTCCCCAGGTGACAAATCTCCTCTTCTTCTTTGGGGCGACTAATCTACCCAATCTGCCTTCCCTCAGCTAAAATGAAAATCGCCTGGGGGCAGGCACTCGGAGCGCTTCGTTTTCCGAAGTCGCCCATAATTGCTTCATGAGTAAACTTCGGGCGACTTCGGAAAACAAAGCGCTCCGAGTGTCTGCCCCCAGGCAATTTTCATTTTAGCCATCAGAAAGCAGGGGAAGGCAGATCGGGGAGATTAGTCACCCCGAAGAAGAGGAGATTTGTCGCCTGGGGACTAATCTCCCCGAATCTGCCCGTGTGACCAGACCCTTACAAGTTAGAAAATTTCAGGAGTCAGAAACCAGTGCAGAGTACAGAATGGGACAGACACTGCTGTCAGCAGCAGTTTCATTGACACAACTTTTTAACCAATAAATATGAGGAACAGATGTATATTAATTCATTAAGCAACATTTAGGGTTACATCCCCTTTAATGGTTTGGCAGTGCAGAATAATAGGCTGGATGGATGCTTCTTAAAGGGATATCAAATGAGGATTGAGTTTTTTCCAATATGTATCAGTTAACATTTTTTTATATTTAATTTTGAAATCTAACATGGGCTAGCCATGTTTTTAGCTTCCCAGGTGCCATCAGTCATGCAACTTGTGCTCCGACACACTTCAGTCACACTTTACTGCTGCACTGAAAGTTGGAGTGATATCACCCCTCACTTCACCACCCCCCCTCGGGCGCCCGGCCGGCAGTCGATCAACTGAACAATGGGAATATAACAGATAACAGCCCCCTGACACAAGATAACCGCTTACACTTGTTGGTTCGGGAAGACAATTGTATCTGGTAGAGTGAATTATTTGTAAACAGTGTAATTTAGAAATAAAAACTACACTATAGAAATCACGACAGAATCCCTTTAAAGGGATTTTTCACCTTTGCTTTAACTTTTAGTATGATGTAGAGAGTGATATTCTGAGACGATTTGCAATTGTTTTTCACTTTTTATTATACATATGCGGTTTTCGAGTTGTTTAGGGCTATTCCACACGGGGAGATAGCCTTGCGTTTGCGGTCGCGGCGACAAAGCGCCGCGCCAGTCGCCGCGACCGGCGCAGGCGACAGTTTTGTATGGGCGCCTATGTAAAAACGCCTGTGCTAACCACACGAGGCGATGCGCTTTTCAACAGTCGCCTGAAAATGCCTCGCCAGGCTTTTTCAGGCGACTGTTGAAAAGCGCATCGCCTCGTGTGGTTAGCACAGGCGTTTTTACATAGGCGCCCATACAAAACTGTCGCCTGCGCCGGTCGCGGCGACTGGCGCGGCGCTTTGTCGCCGCGACCGCAAACGCAGGGCTATCTCCCCGTGTGGACTAGCCCTTAACTTTTTATTCAGTAGTTCTCCAGTTTGCAATTTCAGCAATCTGGTTGCTAGGGTCCAAATTATAATAGCAACCCTGCATTCATTTGAATGAGAGGCTGGAATAGGAATAGAGGAGGGTCTGAATAACAATAACCGTAAAATGTGTAGCCATACAGAGCATTTGTTTTTAGATGGGGTCAGTGACCACCATTTGATAACTGGGAAAAAAGTCAGAAGAGAAAATAATTAAATAAATATAAAAATAATAATGAAGACCAGTTGGAAAGTTGCTTAGAATTGCCTATTCTATATACTACTAGTTAACTTGAAGGTGAACCACCCCTTTAAGGAGCCTGAAAAGCTGTGCTGAAGCAGCTGGGGAGCACAGGCAGTTCCCTATATGAGGCTGCACTCCCTCTCACTGGCACTCACCCTCAGGCCATGGGCTGAGGACAGGGGAATAATCTCGTCGGACAGGCAACACCGAGAACTAGACCTCAGGTATGTAGTCTCTAGTGGGTACAGAAGCCCCATAACTATGCCAACCCCTCGTTAATTCATTTCCTATTTGTGCCAAAACTGCCTGCTTTACGATTACTCGCATAACTCACTCTATGTTCCTGCTTTGGAAAAGGCCCCATCTGTAAGTGCTGTGCCATTCCTGCCTGTCAGGTCCCGACTGCGATTCAAAATGGGCTCTTGCATTTCAAATACACAGGCCCAAATAGCCCAATAGTGTCTGTGGCATCTTACAGCAGCCCCTCTGGCATTTGCCAGAAGCCACAGACTGCCAGTCCAAGCTTGCTGCCTGTACCTCTGTCCTGCTGCCCGCAGTTTAACAAATGGGCTCATTGTGTTTAAGTTCTGGTGTTTCACCGTATGTTCAGTATGGGGAGCTCCTGGTGTATGAGCAGCGACACACTTTCATGCACACGCAGTGCCACAGGGACACGTACCACAGCAGAGATGGTTTCCTGTCAGGAGGTGGTTTGTAGCTTTACAAGAGAAATTAAACAAATGAAGGGAAACAAGAGAGCAGTCACATGCACCTGCGTCACTTCGGAGCAAATGTACCAGTACAGACGTAACGCTGTTTCCTCTCACACTCAATCAGTATGCAGGCAGGAAGCCCAGGGACAACAAACTAACCAGGGCCCTCCCCTACATCTTTAGTCTGAGCAGATCATCAGGCCCCCACATTTTGTGCTGTTACATAACTACAGCTCCCAGCATGCCCCCTCAACACTGAGCTTAATTGGCATAGGTATGTATAACGTAAATAAACCTGTATGGCACAAGCTGCCGCAACTGCCGGGGGAAGATATTTTTGTTATACAAGTATGGGATCGGTTATCCTGAAACCCATTATTCAGAAAGCTCAGAATTATGCAAAGGCCCTCTCCCATAGACACAATTTTATACATATAATCCAAATTTTTAAAAATGATTTCCTTTTTCTCGGTAATAATAAAACAGTACCTTGTACTTGATCCCGACTAATATTCCAACTAAGCAAAATGAGCTAATTGGGTTTAATGTTTGTGCAAATTTTCTAGTAGACTTAAGGTTTGAAGATCCAAATTGCATAAAGATCCATTATCTGGAAAACCCCAGGTCCCGAGAATTCTGGATAAGAGGTCCCATACCCACCATGCCACCTAGACCCCCCTCCCCCCCAGCCTAGCTGCCATCCGGGGAAATGCCCGACTTTATACTTACCCCTCGGTGCAGATTCAAGGATCACAGTCCACGGCAGCCATCTTACAGGTCTTTGTGTCCTCATCCAGCGATTTGGCGATTTACGTCCACTGCATGGGCAGTTGCTGCAAACCGAGAAATTGCTCCAACTGCGCATGTGCCACTTCGCCGGTCTCCTACTCAGCTTACCAAACACCCGGAAGATGGCTGTGGTGAACTCTGATACCTGAATCTGCACAGAGGGGTAAATATAAAGTTAGGGGCATTTCCTGGGGGGGTCTACGTGGGGTTTGGGTAGGGCTTTTTTTGGTAAATGGTTTAATTCTCCTTTAAGCAGAAACTGGGCAATACTAAAAGCGGTAACCCTTCCTTTCAATTTACAGGTTAATTCAATGGACAATAATCTCAAATTGCCCATCCAAGTCCTTGGAACTTGTAAATTCTCATCATGGACTAGAAGTGCAATGCATGGCCATATTTTCTGTGCTCAAGACTGCAATGCTACCCCTAATGCACAGGCAAGCTAGAATGCAACCGGGACAGGACAGCAGTCACTTTAAAGGGAGAGGTGTATATCCTCTCCCTAAATGTAAGAAGCTGCATGTCCTGCTCACTAATAACCTGGGCTTAATGAATAGATTAACAAAAGGATCAATGGCTCAGCACCCAGCAATCAGAGTCTGAACTAATTCAGTGCAGACTGTTTGGGGAGACCGGTTAAACTACTGTTCAAAATTTTTATGTATGTTAAAAGTCACCTATATGTCATGTTGCTTTTGTAAGTATATGTTACTTCAAGCTGAATGTTTTGCTGATGCACTGCAGCACAAATATGGCAGCCCCCTCACAGAGGAACATGGGATTTGATTGGTAATGTAGAAGTTTATGGCGAAAATATAGTTCTTGCAAAGATGTTATGCTAGACGTTAAGTTTTTGTTTCTGGTGTCTCTATCCCTTTAAGTCCAGCAACAATTTAAATCCCTGGTGGGAAAATATGTGCTGGGCTGGGTTTTTTTTTTCAAGCAGCCCAAAGCTGCCTCAAAAGGCAACTTTGGTCAGAAGCAGAAACAAGCTGCCGGGTTTTCAGGCAATTCATCGTGGGCAACTAATCTCAGTGCTTGGCATAGTCCTGAAACCTTTGTTTATACAACAAACTGTAAATGATGGCCAATTGGAAGCAGTACCTGCTAAGATAAATGGTTTCTATGCTAATTGGACCTATATTTTATAAACAACCCCCCCCCCTGAAATGCGAATACATTTCCTCTGTAGCCAGACATACCCTGCTCTAATATCATTTGTGTGTGATTAGATAAATCCCTCTATTAACTGCAGTACTCACTATTGATTCTATTACTGCCCCATAAATCAGGATAGGAAGGGAATTTTCCCAATAGTATCTGTCCTGTTTAAGCTGGCATCATTTGGTCCTCAAATGGATTATCTGGCCCTAGGCTTCTATAAATCGTCAGGTCAGTTAGCAATGCTCCAGTGAGACGGGCACTCACATCAGTGCAAAGGACAAGTGCCCCTCATAGCTGGCTGTACACACACACACACAGATGCAACTGGCTGAGGCACAGGGAAATGTACCAATGAGGAGGTACTACACAGAGTACAGAAATGCTGTGTGTTTAATAGGAAATGGAAAACCACAAGGGGAACACACACCCTCTGTACAGCAGGCATTACATGCACTTCAGTTGCACCACTCACATGGGCCCATCTGCTCATCTGTATTTATTCAAACAAGTGGGAGCTGCCATGTGATTCTGGGATGAGGAAAAGGGAATTTGTTTCTACTGACCAGTAAATACTTTTCTCGGAGTCCTGTCATGTTAGCACAGGTAACAGATGGGTTAATGCAACAGCTCAAATGGTGCCGTGTGGAGGGCCCATAAAACAAAGTTCAGGTCCCATGGGAGAACCAGGTGTTTGTATGGAGGTTGTATGTCGCATACGGCTTGGAGGAAGGTTCTGACGTCTGAGTGAAGGGCTAGTTGGTGTTGAAAGAACACAGAGGGCTGACACCTGAACTTTAAGGGAGCTAAAACCTAAGCTCTGTAGGAATTCCAGCAGGGTTGGTTGGGTTCCGGTGTGAATCACGGCACCAAGTAATGCAAGTCTTCCAGATACCATGGCAAGAGTTTGCCATGAGACCTTTGCAAGCTTGTAGTAGAGTGGCAGTTACCTTGGATAAGAACACTTTCCTCAGCCAGATGGTGCTCTCAAGAGCCACGCCATGAGAGCTAGCTTCTCCAAATATGGGTGGAGAGAGTCACCCTGTAGGAAAAGGTCTGGTTTCCGTGGCAACCTCCATGGTCGGGGCGATGGCCAGGTGGTGGAGGTTAGAGGATCATGCCCTCCTGGGCCAGGACGGTGCAATTACAACGGCTGTTGTGCAGGAACAGCAATAGCCTGCGGAGAATGGGCTGAATCATGGATATTGGAGGAATGCTATAAACTAGGTCGAAATTCCAAGGAGCTGTCATTGCGTCCACTGAAAAGGCTTGAGGGTCCCGGTACCTGGTGGAGTAGTGTGCTACTTTATGGTTGAACCAGGATGCCATGATGTCTATCTGGGGAAACCCCAGCAACGGACGAGTTTCTGAAAAAAACTGATTTGTGGAGGGACCATTCCCCCGCGTCAAGAAAGTGGTGACTGGGAAAATCCGCTTCCCAGTTCAGTTGACCTTGAATGTAGATCGCGGTATGGTTTCTGCCCAACAGAGTAGGTGGGATACATCTCACCAAGCCGAAATGCTCAGTTTAGGCTACCATTGTGGTGTTGTCGGACTGAATATTTATTGGTCGTCGTGGAGCAGGTGTGACCACATGTAAAGGAATTACAGCTGCATGGGACGCAAATGGAATTGTGCAAAGGGAACAACCTCTATGGAAGTAGTCATGAGGCCCAGGAGGTGCATACAAAATCTGGTTGTGATGTGTGTGGTTGTGACGTCCTTTGAAGCGGCTTTGTTTGCTTTACTATCGTCAGAAACACCTTGTAGCAGGTAGAATCACTGCATAACTGGGTAGCGCTGCAGAATACCTATTTACAGCGCCCCTTTAAGCATTGGCAGCAATGCAGCATGCCTCTGAAGCCAATTATAATTATATATAATAAGGTAGCGCTACAGCATAACCATTTTCCGTGGTCTATAGAAAAAGGCAGTGCAAGAGCTTGCCTTGAGAATGTCTCCTGATTAGGCCCATAGCATCTGGCTAGCTTGTTCCATAAGTGCTTTTTTAGTAGAAATGTGGTATATTAACTACCGTAATAGGAATAGGAACTAAAAGTACCAAAATGTACAAAATAAAATAAATGTAAGGGAGCTGAGCTCCCTTGCCTCCTACCTCCAGGAATCAGGATGGTAAAAAAAAACTACTTAGGGAGGGGTTAATGCAGGGAAGAGGGGGGAGCATGGGAGGAGAGCCTACTTTTTACTGCCTCCTAAAAAGAAGATTGCATTAACCCATCTGTTACCTGTGCTGTCTAGGGATGTTCCAAGAAACCTTAACTAAAGACCCCTATAAACAACACCCTCTCATATCCACATTAAACAAATATTAAAGGAAAATATCAGCAATAAGGGCCATGAAAACAAGCTGCCAGTTAGTGGTTTGTGCATCCTGGTCATGAGACAAATAAGCAGGCAATATAGATCAAAGTGACTTTGGGCTAATAGTACACTGAATACAAGATGCAGGGGATTCTGGGTAATGTTAGTCTTCGTACATACCACATGTTCGGTTCCAAGGCAAATTATTTTGGTTATTTTTTTCCCTCTCACATCAAACACTGCTAAGAATTCTGGGTAGAGAAGCAGTGCAAGGGAATTGGGGCAAGTTAGCTGCAAAATGGTAGGGGGTAAAGGGTTAATCTTTTAGTTCTTTACAGACTGAGTAAATTGTGAAATGTTCCCATAAATGAATCAGACACTATCAAAGAGACTTGCCAGTAATGAAGTTAGTCTGATCAGCCTAATTGTGTATTAATTAGGGGCAAATTGGTTTCAGACATGTGATGAGTCTGTACAATGGTATCCCTAGGTCAGCCGACTTGTTCCAAAGCAGATTAGCGTCTCTGATGGGGTGGGTCTAGAAGTTGCTACAAAACAGTGCTTTTACTCTGGACGCAACTGCAGGGAAAACATCAGACCTCAATCTCTGTTTGATCCCATGTCCTCAATTATTTACACGCCTTATTCCCCCCCCCCTTAAGCATGATCATTAATGTAAAAATTACACCTAGATTCCCGCAGTGTAAAGAACTAAATATATAATTACTACATATAGCTAAATGCCCAGGGAGCAAAGAGCGAACATAGATAAAACCAATTGCTTGTGATTCAAGGACTCAGCAACCCACCTTAGCAGACATGGGACTTTGACCTACACAAAGTAAGTAAGAGATGCCTTAACTGCTGATTGGCCAATAGAAGGTGGATATAAGGCAAACAGATGTAGTAAGAGAGGACTTTCAGCAAACACTTGTAATCTGGGAAATGGTTAATTACAGGGCAGAACCTGCTGCACTGGGCCCTGACAATATACCATGTCACAAAAGCACTAGTTAAAGGGCCAGCAAAGCCACTGCATAATGTATTTTGGTTTTAGATTTATCTTTCTCAGATTAAAATTACGCTAAATATGCCGTGTGGCTTAACACATTAACATAAATGCTACCATCTTGGGTCACAAACTAACAGTTTATTATAAAAGTGCCCTTGGCTGCTTTAAGAGGCAGACTGTCATTCACTTCCCTCTGCAGCAGTTTGTATCAGGGCCTTAGCCAGCAACACAGGCCATTATCCTGTCCACCCATATTCAATTATGGCAGGCCTGGAATACCATAAGGCACCCCCAGCGCAAAATGATGTACAAAATATGTATAACATATAGCTGTATCTTACCAATTGAAATTCCCTGCGCCGGTCATAAGCCGTCTGTATGCCACTGTCTGCCCACAATGCCCTAATCGATATCAGGTGTGACACGAATACTTGAGTTTCCACCATACCCTGGGCCACCATGGCCGACCTTGTATCGAAAGCCATCATCACCTCTCCATGCTTCTGATTGGCTGGATCGCCCCATGGAATGTGCAGTTTCTCTCGTGCATCCACCAGTACTCTGATACCTAGAGAGAAGTAAATCATTATTAGAAAATCAGACTAACAAAATGGCATTAAAAACATGCAAATCTATGCAATGTAATACTGATAATCAAAAAGGCGCAAAAACCATTAGGAAAATTGGATTTGGGTATGATATTGGTACATAAATACATCCCTGAACTGTATGGGGCCATATTCAATGTGCAGCAGCAGATCCTAGCCCCTAAGCCACTGACTAGAACTGGAGTGTTTGGATTGTAGTCATGATCTATTCAACATTTCTCCATTATTCACTCCTGTAGGCCCCTTTTGTCCACTGCACACTTAAAGCGCGGGCTGCTAATCATAAACAAAAAGCTAAACTCATTGCTTAGAGTCCTATGCACTTTAATAACGCCAGAGCAGGAATGAGGCTCAATGCATGCCTATATACCCGGTAGCATACTTACTACAGACTGCCCCTGGGAAAAATACAAGCATGCTGAGCGGAGCCCACCACGCTATGCTATCATGCTGGTCAGACAGTGCTGATCATGTGATTCCCAAGAAGCACTGACACACAAGCAAATCAAATATGAGTGCTGTAACTATGATATCCAACTATCTATATATATTTATACTCTCAATTTGGAATAAAGCATTCCCAGGCCAGCGCTTCCCTCTGTGGAGCAGGAGCACTGTGATGTGCTGGCCTGGGAAAAAATCTCGAAAAAGATGCACACCAGGATTTGTGTACAAAAAATTTAAATTCCATATTTATTAATTTACATTAAAAATTTGGCCAACGTTTCGGTCTGCTCCTAAGACCTTTATCAAGACCATATTCTTAGTAAATCCACCATGTTTAAATAGCTAAAAACATGTCACTCACCCAGTCGTGCACACCCCCGCGATCATGTGACTGAGGAAACCCAGCACCATGTAGATAAAACAAATTTGTGTTGTTGCTACAAAGTATAAGAAAATCTTGTTACACAAAAATTGATACAGAATAAAACAAAACATACAGACAAATCAATGTGGAAACGTTTTAAAGCTTAATGGCAACTATGTAGCTAGTAGATCCTGATTATCGCTGATTTAAAAAAGGTTTCCAAAAGGATTCACGCTGCAGTAACAATCTAGATCTGTCTCCACATCTAGATTGTTACTGCAGCGTGAAACCTTTTGGATCCATAAACTTAACACTGTTGCCCCCGCAGGATTGAATGAATACTGTCCTTTTTTATGTTTTTTAAATCAGCGATAATCAGGATCTACTAGCTACATAGTTGCCATTAAGCTTTAAAACGTTTCCACATTGATTTGTCTGTATGTTTTGTTTTATTCTGTATCAATTTTTGTGTAACAAGGTTTTCTTATACTTTGTAGCAACAACACAAATTTGTTTTATCTACATGGTGCTGGGTTTCCTCACAGTCACATGATCGCGGGGGTGTGCACGACTGGGTGAGTGACGTGTTTTTAGCTATTTAAGCATGGTGGATTTACTAAGAATATGGTCTTGATAAAGGTCTTAGGAGCAGACTGAAACGTTGGCCAAATTTTTTATGTAAATTAATAAATAAGGAATTTTAATTTTTTGTACACAAATCCTGGTGTGCATCTTTTTCTTTTTCGTTATTTGGATAATTTTGCCAGTAAAGATAGCACCCAGGTATCGACCAAGACTGATGCATTATATAGTTTTTTTTAACTGTGTGCTTGGCCAGAATTGATACAAATGTTATGTTTTCACACAATAATTTGTGCGCACCACAATGTTTTTGTGCACAGCTTAGAGGGAACACGGATAGCAGGTACGGTATATAGCACAAGATCTCATAGCAGGCAAATATCAGCCTGGCAGGGGCCATCATTCCAGGCCACAATGAGGAGACACTTAGCAATATATCCTCATGGAAGCTTAAGGTATGAACAAGATGATTAAACCCCCTTCACCCTGAGGTGATCCCAAAATCATTCACTGTGGGCGAGGCATGGGGTGCAAGCTATGAGATTTGTTGCAACCAACTCTGGAAGCTTGTTTCAGGTCTCTAACGTCCAGCTGACCAGCCAGACAATGCCACAGGGGCCTATAGGAACAGAATCCCAAGGGTGATGACAGCACTCCCCATAACAAGCGTATAATGCAGGCAGAAAGTAGGCAGCTGCTGCTACTGGATTGATCATTTGAATTGGGCATGGCAATGTAAGGGCATACATACAGGATAATCTGACTATAGTAAAGCAATTTATATTTAACTTTCCCTTTAACAGGAGACAGGAAGCCAGGGAAAGGAAGTGGAAGGCGCAAACCCCATGTTTACATCAGGGAATTAGTCACAACTGCTTACTGGCAATACCCCTCTGGCGAATCTATTATAGGCTTTGCAAATCTCAGGGTCCCACTGACTTTCGGTAGCTCCAATCAAGCCCCAAGGCCTTAAAGGGGTGGTTCACTTCAAACAACTAGTTGTTTTCATATAGATCACCAGAAATAACGACTTTTTCCAATGACTTTCTATGTGTGACCGTTTTTCTAATATTGAAGTGTAAAGTGTCATTTTTTACCTTCTGAAGCAGCCGTGTGTGTGTGTGGGGGGGGTCGTCGAACTCAGGCCAAGACCTGATAGAGCCAACAAACATACATAGCTTCAGGACCAACACTTGGATTTCAATGCTGGTGGCAAGGCCCGACATCAGCAGTTCCCATGCTTTACTAATACAGGGTCTAGTTTTAGTGATGCTGACCCATTATGATCTACATCCATAATATCACGGTTAGCATTCTGTTCCATGGAAAATATTACTTTATTATATTGATTAATAAGAGAATTTCTATTACTAGATTTAAAAAAACAACTTTGTTATGTAATCATAAATAAATAATATCAATGAAAAGCATGAAACAGGAGGGTGATTTAGACAAACTGTTTGTTGACAGTGTCCTGAAATCTACTGATCACTGACTAAAGGACTACGGGTAGATCCCAATCTACCCTTTGGACACCCCTGCACTGCATAATGGTCCCTTCTGTACAAAATCTGACCCAGACACCTAGCAAGGATGGCAGAAAACTGGCACTACGAACACAATGTTCTGCATCAAGTTATAGTGCCAGACAGTCCGGGCAACTGGGGGAGAAGCATAAGCTGCATGTGCCTCAAGTTATGGGCCCCCGGGATCATTATGTACAGCTGGAAGAATTCCTAAGTAAGTGCTATTGCTTTAAGACTGCAAGTCCATACAAACCATTGCCGTACAGCTGAGCGACACACAAATAGCAGAGATACCAGATGAAATGCCTGCGGTTGAGACTGCCGAGCATTGTGCAAACTGCTGTGGGAGGGGCCATCTGACAAGAGGGCAAACAGATCTGCACCAAACACAATGTGTGAGGGGGTGGGCATGGAATGAGGAACAGCGACAAAGAGGAAGCTGCAATTCCATAACAAGGACTGCTCTGTCATGTCCTGTCAGTGCTGCAGCTGGCACATATACCATACAGGGCACGGAGATCAGCATAGGAACATTCCTAGGAACAGCACTAGCATACTTACAATTAGGAGTAATTATGGGACACTACGGACTAGGCATGGTTTCACCATCACATCTCTGATAGGTGCACCACAACTCAATGGAAAGCAGATGAGTATAGGGCACTGACACAAACCAACAGGAATGTGCCATGCAATCAGTCCCCATGCAGGCTCCAGCTGCCCAGGTGGCTGCTAGCCATGAATTCCGAGCTCTAAGACACAGACAGGAATCCACTCAATTAACAGTTTGGTAAGGGCAGGGGCACAAGGGCAGATTCGTGGAGATTTAGTCGCCTCTGGCGACAACCTCCCCTAACTGCCTTCCCCCTACCGCCTAAAATGAGAAACCGCCAACGGCAATGCACTCGCAGCGCTTCGATTTCCGAAGTAAGAGGGCACAAGCCCAGGCCAGTAATATTCCATCCACAAGGATCAAAGGATTAGTGGTCTGCCTGCGAATACATGCCCAGTTGTATGGGAAGTATGGTCAAAAACGGTCTGACCAAATCTTTGTATATATGACAAACATGAGGAAGCCCCGAGGAGACTTATATAACAAACAAGATAAGCAAAGTTATGTGTGGGCCTCAGGGCCCAGTTACTCACAATACGGTACACCTATTTACTAATGGCATGGCTACCATATGCCGCATCTACCTGCTAATGGCACGGCTACATAGCAATTCAATCTGCTCATACGGACTAGGCTGCTAGGATTTACACAGCCAAGGAGAACCATGTAATACACTCCCAGTACATGGGGACAGATTTCCATGTGCACATGCAATTTGCTGGTTTCAAGTACAATCCAATGGGTGCACCCTACCATCAATATACTACAGTAAAGTAAAATATAGCACATAAAAGTCAATATTTGGGCAAAATGTCAACCTTAAAATATTACATTTGGTAATAAGTTTCTGCCCTTAAGGGCTTGAGGCAAAAGGCACATCTACTAGCTCCAAACTCATTTGTTCTCTGTTGCAAAAAGTGGGCCATCCAACCTAACTGGAGCTTGGAGCAATGGCACATGGGTAGATTATTAAGTTGGTGTAAATACATAAGTAGAGTAACAACACATCCAGGTATCACATCCACTAGTACTTTTAGGCATTTGCTGTGGGAGAGCAGCACAGTCAGATGAACGGATTCCACCCAGAGGCAGAAAGCACATTATCAGTTATTGCATCTTGAACTATGAACCGAAAACTTGATATAGTTCCTCTCCCCAGTGTGCAACGTGCCTGACATCCTCTTTCACCCGCGCCCCTTGGCATTGCATCACTGACGCTGGGAAGAACTGCCATTTAGGGAACAGTAACCACTTTAACATTTCTTAAAGGAACAGTAACATCAAAAAAAAAATGGAAATATTTTAAAGTAATGAAAATATCATGTAGCGTTGCTCTGCACTGGTAAAACTGATGTGTTTGCTTCAGAAACACTACTATAGTTCATATAAACAAGCTGCTGTGTAGCAATGGTAGAAATTGAAAAAGGCTAAATGTAGTGGACAACAGATAAACACCATTATGTTCTACAGAGCTTTTCTGCTATCTGCTGTGTAACTGGGGCCATTTCTCCTTTGAACGGCTGCCCCCATTGCTACACAGCAGCTTATTTATGTAAACAATAGTAGTGTTTCTAAAGAAAACACACTAGTTTTACCAGTGCGGAGCAACACTGCATTATATTTTTATTACTTTAAAACACTTTCATTTTTTTGATGTTACTGTTCATTTTCTATACCTGTTCTAAGGGCAAACGGTGAGTGGGATCCGCTGCGCTTAGCTTGTGTATTTTTGCAGGCTGAGAGAAGCAGCTCCGCTCCGTGGCCCGGCTCCATGCATCTAAACCGCCTCAGCTTGTGTGTAGCTACAGGCAGCAGAGATGGGCCCTACGAGGAGGCCAAGAGCTGATGCCTACGCTTGCTGTGCCCAGGGCCTGTGGCTGAAATTGTCTCTCTGTCCCAAGAGCAGCTGTTTGGGGCTGATCACAAGGGAAAGCAGCTCTAAAACAAATGTTGACTCCTCTATTCACAAAAAACACAAAGGACAGTAGCTTTTTACATACAACCAATGCTCCACCTGAGCTCTGCTAATAAAGAACAGTAGATAGAAGGAACACCCTTCATGGGTCATTACTCCATTTATTACAAACACACAAAAGCTACTGTAAAGAACAACACACCCGCACTAGCACACTCCGTACCCTGCAGTATCTGTACATACTACATGCATACCTGCTATTGTATTCTCACTTGCAGCACACTTCCTTTGCCAGGCAACGGCCAATAGAAACTCACATATGCTGTTATTATTCACTGCCCAAACCTATGTGACGTTCGCCCTATGAATGGGAGGTTGCAGAACTCTTCACCAACATTCCCAAATTAACTTGTGTATTATAGTAAAAAAAATGCATTGCATTTACTAAAGCAACAGCCCTTTGTGGCATATTTGTATTATTCACTCCCTGTTCTAAGAATTGGTGGTTCCGCTGACCTCAACTATCAGGTGCAAAGATTTGAACTTCCTCCTGGCCACGGGTAGGATCTAGCCACATTAATAAACTTACAATACTGTGCAACAAGAGACATTTTGCAAGGAAGCTTCATTTAGTTTTTGGTGCCACTGGGAAACTGTACATGCGGCAATTCACTTCGGTACCTGACCAAGTGGGCAACCAATCAAATAGTCACTTGCACAAATCAGCCAATAACAAAACTAAACTCATGTATAGAGCACATCACATACAAATCAATTTATAGTGAATAAAGTACCCCCTCTTGTAAAATATAAGGATATTATAAAAGTTACCGAGGAGTTTCAGGACCATATAAAAACACGAGGCCGAAGGCCGAGTGTTTTTATACAGGTCATGGAGCTCCGAGGTAACTTCTAATATCCTCATATTTTGCAACTGGGGGTACTTTATTATAATAGACAAGTTTCAGTGAGTCATGTGACAAATGACATCAGAACTCAACGTTTATAACGGATGACATCAGAACTCACCGTTTATAAGGATATAATTTACAAGATATGCATGGCTTTTGTGTATTATATAGTGAATAAAGTACCCCCTCTTGTAAAATATAAGGATATTATAAGTTACCGAGGAGTTTCATGACCATATAAAAACACGAGGCCGAAGGCCGAGTGTTTTTATACAGGTCATGGAACTCCGAGGTAACTTATAATATCCTCATATTTTACAACTGGGGGTACTTTATTAATTATAATACACAAATTTTAGTGAGTCATGTGACAGAAATTACATCCCTACTCACCGTTTATAACTGATGACATCACTACTCACCGTTTATAAGGATATAATTTACAGGATATTCACGGCTTTTGTGTATTATAAAGCTATAAGCTACTGAAAAGCACACAAGTTTCTACAATGTGAGTGGGTGAACAAACTTACCAGTGGAACAGAAGGGTGTTTCGGTTTAGCCGTACATTGCCAGCAACATTCAATACAATCCTCAAACAGATAGCAAGAAATTCCCCTTTGGTGTGCCTTTAATCTGCATGTTCTAGTTACACTGAATATTAGAACTCCCATAACAACCCCCCCCCTTAATCTACCATGTGTCTGTGTCTCCACATTATTGCTGATGGCAGAAGGGAGTGGCAACTTTAAAAGTAATCGTTCCACCTCCCATTAACTTCACAGGCTTGAAAATGACTAATATCCATATTACACCAGTAGCACAGAAAAGCAGTAGAACTGTGGTCAGCAGTGGAAGCTATAGTGGAACACAGCAACTGGCTAGATCACCATACTCGCATAGTCAAATAGGTCACAAAATGTTGCTTATTTCGTGCCAGCACCTGACATTTGGCCTATTTGTATCAATTAATGAGAAGAAGCAGTTTTTAAGCCCAAATACAAATTGGGAAACCCTCCTAGTGTACGACACGGATAATCATGGCTCACATAAAAAAAAAAAACTTCCTTGCACTAGATGGGACTGTGCTGACAGCAGCCATAGTTAACTAGGCTCTAGTTAAAAACATTTTTTATAGTACTGTAACATCAGATTCTCACACAGTACAGAGTCGGACACACCCAAAGCTTTCTGCAGTTACAATCTTCGCAATATAGCGATGCTCCGTCTCTAGCGGGCAATGAGGCAGCGTCACCAACAAAAACGCCGTGGCTAATACGGCTAAGAACAGAAATTGTAAAGCCATGCAAAGAAAGCAGCTGAGAAAAAGCGCGGTTTTCCTGTCAGTTCTGACACACGCGTATGTGAATGTGAGCTCGGTGGGTGGGAAGCCTTCAAGCTATTATGTAACTGAAAGCAGCAAAAGCATATTTATATACACAGCACATGATACTCCGCATGCATATTTCTATAGGCGTGTAACATAGCAAAGAAATGCTTAGACTACAACTCCCAGAATCCCCTGGATAGAACACATAGGTGACATCAGAACACACATAAAACACACACACACTCTCTCTCTCTCTAGGGCAGATGGAGGGACTGGCGCTTATTGCCATATTAGATATATCCAAATGAGAGCAGAGTTGAACCTGATGTCATGCCCTAATTGCTTGTGCGGTTATGTTTAGCAACAGGTGCACTGATATAGAAATCCCCAATGGGGGTGGGTACATTCATTTTTGTAGGCAGGAGTAACATGCCTAAGAAGTTATTCAGAATTAGGTGTAACAAGGCTGGTACCCAGTGTGGGTAGGTAGGCACACTCAGGGAGGTACTTATATAAGTCAGCTTGTAATACGCAACAGGACGGAAAATTAATGTGGGGCGGAGGTTCAAAGTTTAAGCACTAGAATATGTGTGGGCGACCTGCTGTGGTGCCAAATCTTGATCTGCACCACTTGCAGCACAGCTAAGCACTCAACCGAAATTTTGGGTGACAGATAACCCTCCGTACAGAAAATTGTATGGGGCCATTGGCCAACCAGGCATAAAGGGGATTATAAAGGTAAAAAAATAAAACTAAAGTTTTACTTTCTTTAATAAAAAAAGAAATCTATTTCCAATATACTTTAATTAAAAAAATTCTACTGTTTTTATAATAAACCTAACTGTATGCAGTGATGCATAGAGGTGAGGCAATCATTTCACTTTCTATTCAGCACTTCCTAGATGCCACTGCCCTCCACACATTCCCCCTCCCTCCTGACACTCTATAATTTGATAGGGTACTGTGCATGGGCATTAGGTCCCCCATTCTGGTGCATACATAAGATTTTGGGGGTGTCTTAATAAGTGTCCAGAAAATGGCTCCTGCCTGCATGATGTGATTGTGTAATTCCTAGACTGAAGTAAAAAAAAAATGTAAATAAATGTAGTGTAAGTAAATTTTATTTTGCTCAACTAACAGTATAGAAAATAATTCGGAGTTATTTCTTAGGGCGACAGGTCCCCTTTAACCTCCAAACTGAAGCCCAGACCAGAGTCAGCATGGTCTTACAAAGATGTTAACAAAGTTACAAGATGACAGTTCGTGTCCAACTTTGAAAACAAATCATTTGTTTAATAAGGCTTCTGGTGCAATAAGTTCATGTTTATGTTAATTTACAAAATACAGTATTTCTAGCATTATTCTATTTTAGACTTTAGTTCTGCTTTAAGTGGTGGGCAGAGTATCTGCAATGATCCCAGTGGGATCACTCTACTCCCAATAACTGGGGCTTCCCATTGAGGATAAAAACTGTTCTCCTTCTCAGGCCTATGGCATGTGGGGCACTTTCTCCCATGTTGGCAGAGAAGTTTGCATGTGGCACATGGAGTGGCAAAGCCCAAAACCGAAGCAAAGTAAACTGGGGCAGATAAGCATTCCAACCTGCGCTTACTATGTCATATTGGTCAGCATGACAACACAGAGGTGGCGTGGTCACGGGAAACAGGTTTATCGACCAATCAAAAGGTCATTTAGAATGATGGTAAACTGTAGCTCTGATGTCCATGAGGGCAACATCTCTCATATCACTGACCCAAATACCTGCCATCATGACTCATCATGCCGCAATTAATGTTACCTACACCCCATTTTCCATGCAGGGTGTGCAAATTCAAAGACTCCATCCAGGGATCCCTTTGATTGGAAAACCCAATATCTACATACCCTGAACCAATATATGACTCCGTAAACACTTACTGTTTGGTGGAGTTAAAATCCATTGTAGAAGCCATAATGGATATCACTGCTGCAACATACCGATTATGTCCAACCCCCTCCCAGGTTTCTCTACGCCAGATTTAGTGTCATTATAGTGCAGACCTGATCCCTCAAGAGAGGACATTACTGTATACACATTTGATAACTTGACCCTATGTGACTTACTACTCCTGCACCAGGGGAGGTGGTGAACCCATGATTGCATTTCTTTCAACTCCCCAGATTTTCGGTGTTACCTTCCAGTACATTGCACGGGCACCTGAGCTAATCATTGTGCAAAGCAAAGCTCTGATAATGTAAAGTGCCACAGCTGCCCCCAACTTCAATAAAATACTCCAACAATGTAATTTCCCTAAACCCCTGGGTTATCTTCTTTCCTTCCCCCACGCGTATGATTACTCCTTGCACTGGTTACCTGAAGGTCCAATCATAACTGCCCCTGGGTATCATTGCCAACCGGAGCAGCATGAATGCCCATTAGGGTAACTAGAGGGCACTGGGGCCTCCACTAAAAATGAAACCGGAGTAGACATTTGATTACAACATATCCCCAGTACATTGCCCCTGGGTAAAGCAACTTGTGATGAAGCCATGACAGATACAATGAAGTACAAGTGCCCAGGGATGGCGTTGCGGCGGATATGGACTTTCCCAATCCAACTACGGCCCTCTGAAGCACGAACATTTCTGACAGTGAAGAAAATACGGCCTGTTCTTTATTTGTACTGGGGAAATTAATATAGTGAATAGAATTAAAGGTTGGGTAATGCATGTACATTTTATAATGATGCTAAGGGTGATTCCACTGCCTTTGATGCAGTTACATTCCCTGCTTCAGCACAACTGCCCCCAGGGATGTTGCAGTAGATACGAAACCACCACCCGCTTGCGATAAATGCTCTGGGGTTTCTTAGAGGACATTTTTGTAGATACCCCCAGTCCTACTAGAAAAGCTCCTGAGGTAGGTCTGATATTGCTGCTCCCCCAGTCACTGCAACAGGATAAGTCATCTTCCTGCACATACCCACCTCCCATCTAGCACTGCCCATGAGGTACTTCTGGTGCCCCAGTAGAACTGCCCTTGAAGCAACTCTAATGAAGCAGCTTTAGACATCTTCAGTATTAATGGGGTAGGTTTGATGACGTTGCTGTTACCCCAGACACACACCTGCCCCCGTGGGGGTAACTCTTGTAACCATGCCCCCTCCCCCACATGTAACATCCCCCGACTCGGTACCTTTGATGACGTTGCTGTAAATGGTAGCCCGGAACTCCTCCTTGGCCCGCAGATCGAAGTCCTGCCCGTGGATAATGCGCATCTGCTTGAGGAAAGTGGATTTGCCGCTCTCCCCGGCCCCAAGCAGTAGGATCTTCACCAGGCGCTTGACATAGGTTTTCTCCCGGGACAGACAGCGATCGATCTCCTTAGACTTGCGCTGCTGCTCGGCCTCCCGGTTGTTGAGCGCACAATTAGGGAAGCACACGGACAGCACGGAGCGGGACGGCAGGAAGTCCGCCATCTTACACACTCGCCCTGCTCACTCCTGCTTCATCGGCGGCCCTGGGACGGGGGAGCGGTCCTTGCGGTGCGTGCGCGGGAGCGGCTCTGGGTGGGGTACGTGCGCGCCCCCGACTACCCTCGTTCTGAATGGAACCGACAGTGCGCGGGCACGCGCAACCCGTTCCGCTAAGTCGCCGGGCTCTGAGGCAGAGGGAGGCGCTATCGCTCATCAATAGCTCTCCCGCCCAGCAGGGAAACTACTCCTCGCCTACACCGAACAACGCGGGAACTGGGGGTGCAGCCTGAACCCGGCATCACAGTCCGCCATCTTGAAACACCTCCTCACGTGACGCATCCTTTGGCCTTCTAATTGCTGCCTGGCGGCGATCACACCTTATCATGTGATGCTCATTTTGCAATTCAATTGGTTACCCTAGTGCTCGCTCTGTTGTTGCTCCATTTTGCTGAGCGGCTAGTGTACTGTGGTGTTAAATGCACTTGGCAGGGCCATGCTTGTTAGCATTTCTGTATGATACCCCTATTAATTCCCCATCTTATTAAATAGAGTAGAGGCAAAGTATTAATAGGTAATATAGGGAATAAAGTACCCCCTCTTGAAAATTATAAGGATATTAGAAGTTACCTTGGAGTTCTATGACCTGTATAAAAACACTCTGCCGACCGTACAACTGGGGGTTCTTTATTTATTATAATACACACGTTTCAGTGAGTCCTGTGACAGAAATGACATCAGAAATCCAGTAACGTAACCAGAGGGGGGCGGGCCCTGGTACCCCCCTCCGTACGATATTTTCTACCTTGAATCCAGTGGCGCACGAGCTGCTGGGGGGCCCTGGCCCAATTGCACCCCTTGCTCCCCCGGTAGTTACGCCACTGCAGAAATCACCGTTTATAAAGATATAATTTACAGGATATTCATGGCTTTTGTGTATTATATAGTGAATAAAGTACCCCCTCTTGTAAAATATAAGGATATTATAAGTTATCGAGGAGTTTCATGATCATATAAAAGCACAAGGCCGAAGGCCGAGTGCTTTTATACAGGTCATGGAACTCCGAGGTAACTTATAATATCCTCATATTTTATTTATTATAATACACAATTTTCAGTGAGTCATGTGACAGAAATTACATCAGAACTCACCATTTATAACTGATGACATCAGAACTATAAGTATATAATTTACAAGATATTCATGGATTTTGTGTATTAAAATAAAATATTTGTATCTCACTACCTTAGGAGGAGTCATGCACATTTGCATTTCTTTTGACTGCCTTTATTACCGCACGTATTTAACCACCGTCATGCTGTGATGCAAAGTTATAGCTCCCTTATTTATGTTGCATATGCTGGCTGTTTGGCACTCTGACCAGGAAGTTCATGTTAATTTTTTTTAATCTGCCATGTTGAAGTGGTAATCACAGTCACAGGGTGGCCTCCTCACATTTTAAAACTAAACTTGTTATAACAACTCAAATATTGTATGGCTAGTAGTTAGCACTGTTTAGAAGCACAGTCTTTCTATTATTCTCTTGCCCACCCTACACAGGGTGAAAAGTTTCCTGCCATATACAGGCAAAGGAAAATAGCACATATGACCTCCTGCTTTGCAATATAGGCAAGATATATAAGGTTTGAAACCCCATTATATTACAGCAGGAAGTAAAAGCTGCTTATTCAGGGGAAGTAAGTGCAGAGAGTGCGTAGTTAGTGCTGGCAATTAGAACAAGGGCCCTGAGCCCTGTCCTACTGCCATTGCCTGCTTAGGGAACACGGATATGAGAATACAGTTGGGGTTAGGGTGGTTAACCATTTAGTTGCTGGGGGAACACACAAAGTAAATAACAATCGAATGTGGCTGTTTTTTGATGTGGGAGTCATGTTGGCTTTAGAGCATCAAACCAGGAAATTCTAGATTTCCTATTGAAACTATACTAATATTCTGTATCTGTGTGGCCTGTTAATCAGCCTGGGTAAACGGGATGAAAAAAAGTGATTCAAAATTAAATAGCATACTTCGAAAGCAGTGTTAAATACGCAATCTCTGAAATCGCACATTAAATAAAGCTCGTCTTGCTATTTCTAAAGGTGTATGTTTTTTCCTGTATGTCACCAAAACTCTCTATTTTATGGCATTACATTACATCCCCTCTGATCTGGCATAATTCATTCAAGTTAACAGGGGTAATTCGGCAGCCATTGACTTCTATATCATGTTTTACTGTTCTGCCAAATCATTATACAGTATGGTAAATATACTGAATTTGATGCATCAATGCTTTTGCAGTCAGTAAATTATGTTTTGTTGATTTGATTGCTGTTTTATTTTTACACCATTAATGCAACCTATTGCATGCCCAATGTTTATATACAGTGGTGCATATTAACTACGGTGGCACACAAGGTAAGTTTCGGCCACCACGTTTCCCTGCTGAAATGGTGGAATCTAAATTTTCTAGCAGAGGGAATAACATGAAAATGCCGGCATGGGAGATTCTGATTGCCAGAAATGGGCAGTCGATGGGGGGCATTTTTGACTGACATATTTGGATTTCAGTCGGGATTGAAATCCTGTGACATTGCCTTAAGCAATGCAGTTTCACTCAATAAGAAGATATGATCAGGTTTAACTTTCTAGGAAAGTTAAATAAAAAGTTTCGCGGGTGTGCCGTGCCTGGAATGTGCCTAGCAAGTGTAACCTGATATGGTTCTCTTATATGTCCAAAGCCCGGTGTTTCATATTCATTCAGCATTATAGGTCACCTTTAGGATTATGGCACACTGTGAGATGTGTCACCTTCAATTTAAGCAGAGCGCAAGTATGTTTTCCCATTGGCAATTTACTTTATTACAGGTGGGAAAGCATTTTGAGGAGATTTGCTGCACTAGCGCAGGCAACAAATCTCCCAAAAATGCTTTTGCACCTGCAATAAAGTAAAAAAATCTCCCCATCTGCCAGTACCCTTATTGGTTGTTAATGAGCTGTTACTGTTCATGGAAGTGATATAAGCAGCTATGCAAGTGGTGTCTAAGGGCAACACCACACAGTAATATTTGTCACATGTTGTTACAGCGCTACAGTGGATGACAACTCTCCTGAAATACTATTCAGTAAATTTCAAATGCCATTTGGACATGAAATGCGTAAGGCTGTAGACTGTGGGGTTGGTATATAAGATTTTTCTTTTTTAACTTTTTGGAGTGAAGAATGATTTTGTAAATCTAGGAATTCTGCCCAATTGCAGATGAGCTCCTGTAAGATTTCATATGCAGAAACTGTTCAGTGGGCCTGTGGGTAGATGTTTGGGCGCCTGTATACTTGAAATAACGGGGCCTATTTTGAATCCCAGTCCAGGCCTGTTTGCCATAATTACACTTTGTTCTGACATCCAAACAAATACCTGGTTGCTAGCAACAGTGAGGTTAGCATCTGGATAGCAGTCTAATTAACAAGTTCCTATTTTTTGCACTTGCATGAGGGGATGTATTTCTCAGCACGTTTGAATGTCCTCTCTTGCACAACAGAAATCCTGTTATGCTATATGGCTTGCATTCTATAGGTACATACGAGATAAGATCATCAGTCCCACAATATACATGTTTAGATCAGTTACCCTTTATCTCAAACTCTTATTTACAGTGCTGCTGCTGCCTGAAGACAAGTGTAGAAAATTATTATAACCGTGAAATCCAAGCAACTAGTGTTAAGAAAAAGAAGCATGTTAGCTCTTTCTTAAAAATAAATACATACAGACAGACACAGTGGCTTTTAGCAGCAGATATGCAGATAGTTGTTGCTTCACATCCCTCATAATTGGGTGTCCTAAATATGACGTGATGCACTCTCATCCGCACCACAAGGTTCCAGGTGCAGTTCCTTCAGGCTGTTGGCTGGAAGGGCATGCTGGGAGCTGACATTCAGCTACAGTAAGAGAGCCACAAATTACAGACCCCTCACAATCTGTAATATTTGCACCAGGCACATCTTCATCTCTGCCCTTAGAGATTGAGATCTGGAGACTGTAGGGGGTTGGTGAGTTATTTTCCTGTCTGTCTATTTAGCTTGTAAATGTGAGTTTGTTATCTGTCTATCGTATCCACATAGGGCCCAGGGTGGTATATAAAGGTTACATAGTAACATAGTCGCTGCAGTTTAAAAAAAAAAAAAACATTTATCAAGTTCAACCCTTTAGAGTTGTGCCTTGGCTTTTCAGGGTAACAGTTCTCCCTCCCTGTCTGTAATCTCTTCAACTCAAAATTTCCAGATGGGATTTAGTTATAGGGGAAAGAAGAGAAAACTCTCATGATGATCTATTGAGCGAATATGGACGATTCAAGGTACTGTGGGCTTGTCTGATTTGCATACATTTGCATTTCTGGCTTTTCCAAGATTGTCATTGATTGAATGGGTGCCATACACATTCTCCCTATCAGACCCTATCAAGAACTTGCAATCAAGTGACAGGTGATGAGTCCCAGTTACTTGTTTATAGGAAGCTGGGCAGTGTGTTTAAAGGGAAAAATATCAAACATAAAATGTTTTAATACAAGCATTAATAGTGCTATGTTGCTTGTTTTGTAGCATTAGAGCAGAGGTAACAGATTGTCTGCTAGCCCACTCCTCAAAGAGGTTGATCCACAGTTAGATGCAAATTTGGAGGCCAGTCCTTATTTGCTTTCCTGGATACTGTTGCAACAGGCTGGCTGTTAGGAACCTATTTATATATATATATATATATATATATATATATATATATATATATATATATATATATATATATATATATATATATATATATATATAAAACCTTATTATATGTTTAAGTGGCCCTGATTTAAGTGCTGGATACCAAGGAGGCCTTGTACCCAAAATATTTGGAAACCTTATCTTAAGAGGTACAGATTTCTGATACACATATCTAGGGGATATTATTTCTGGATTGGAAATCGACGTACAGTTGGGGGACAGCAGATGTAGTATCCCTATACTCTAGTATACCACACAGTAAAGGCATGATAGCAGTGAAATATCATTTGGATAAATACAGTCAATATTCTGAACAGGTAAAGGAATTTGTCCTGGAAGCAATTTGGTTTTTGTTAAATCATAATTACTTCTCCTTTAATGGGAAATTCTATCTCCAAAAGCGAGGGACAGCTATGGGGGTGCGGTTTGCGCCCACATATGCAAATTTATATTTGGGTTGGTGGGAGGAGACCCACATATTGGGGGCTGATGCCCCAAATTTGGAGTATGTAGTTATGTATCGTCGTTTCATCGATGACCTGCTTTTTGTGTGGAATGGAAGTGAAGGAGACTTTAATAAGTTTTTACAAGATCTGGGGAACGTTGAGCTTAACCTTGCGTTTACAGGTTGCTTTAGTAAAAGTAACATAGTGTATTTAGACCTACATATCTATATTGAGAAAGGGGGAATAGCTACAACAGTACACACAAAACCAAGTGCAGGGAACTCTTTATTGCGAGCAGATTCATGCCATCCGAGCCACTTTTATAAGGGGATACCCAGGGGGCAATTCCTCAGATTGCGGAGAAATTGTAGCTCTGATGATAACTTTTTAAAGGAATCATGCAGATTGCGGGATAAGTTCTTGGCAAAAGGATATACTTTAGCCACATTACAAGAAGCATTTGAGTTGGCCCTGCTGGCTGATAGGAACACTTTATTAAAGGACAAAAAAATAAAGAGGCTGGGGAGGGGACCCCAACATATACAGTACAAAGTTTGAGTACAAAGTATAGTAAACAGTTTAATAGAATCAAGAGCAAAGTTGGCAAATATTTACCGATACTGCATGCAGATAAGGACTTTAAGGAAATCCTACGTACAGGGTATAGAATTGTGGCAAGGAGAGCCCCCACAATTGGATCTATTCTGGCACCTAGTTTGTATTTACGGGATCCAAAACCAAAAACATGGCTGCAAAGTGTAGGCATGTTTAAATGCAATGCAAATGTGTAACATACTCAGTGGTCCATGTAGCGGATAGTTTTGAATGTAGTGTAACAAGTGAGAAGTATAAAATCAATGAGTTTATAAATTGCAATACAAAGTCAGTAGTGTATCTACTTATGTGTAAAGTGTGTTACAAGCTGAATATAGACCCAACTATACGGCAGTTATGCATCAACTTCACTCATTGGGCAGGCCTCCCACTCAATTTATTGGGTCGAATTAATCTTATAAAAATGGTTGTATTGCCCAAATTACTATATCTATTTCATAATTCCCCAATCCCTCTTCCAGCTCATATGTTTGCCAAGCTAGATTCGATGGCTCGCTCCTTAATATGGGCCAATAAACAACCACGCATAAGCCTCAAGACATTAACTGTCCCCAAAAACAAAGGTGGATTATCAATGCCACACTTTTTCCTGTATTACTTAGCCACACAGCTGGTTTATGTAGCGTGGTGGTTTTCCTCCCCGGCCGACAATGCAGCCTTTTTCATATCAGCGGAGGCAGCTGGATCAATTGAATCACTTGCTAACGTTCCCCTACGGGGGTCCACTCAAAGGGGGTGCCCCCCTTCTACTATAAGTATGTTGCCGAAGATATGGGAAACGGCCCTCAAGTATGACACAGAGGCACGAAACCTTGTTTCTCCCTTCACACCTATATGGTGTAACCCCCGCATGAGTCATTTTATGTCCATTCCGGACCCAGCACTGTGGGCAAAGTACAAAATTAAATATGTGGGACAACTGTACCAAAACCAAAACTTTAAATCTTACGAAACTTTAGCAACGGAATTTAATCTTCCTAGACATATGTGGTTCAGATACCTACAGCTCCGACATGCAGCAAATAGCCAGTTCCCTGCTCCTCCCAGGGTATCCCTCTCAACACTTGAGGAAGGGCTCAGGGCACCTGTCAAGAAAGGGCTAACCTCCCGGATCTATTCTATTCTCAACAAGCAAAGGGGAAATCCCTTTGCACATAGCTACGCTAAGTGGGTAACTGATATGCCGCAGTTAGACCTAGAAGACTGGGACGACATCACCCACTCATACTTGCCTTCCGTTATTAGTAGTAATGATACACTGATACAGTACCGCACAATACACAGAACTTACCTCACACCGGCGAGGTTGCACTCAATGGGCCTTATGCCAAATAACCTTTGTTTCAAATGTGGAGCCAGTCCGGGCACATTTATACACGCCTTCTGGACCTGTCCGATAATTGATACATTTTGGGCAAAAGTAACAACGTTCATTGAACAAACTCTAGACCTGCCTAAGGTGCGCTCGCCAGAGGCTTGTCTCCTGGGTCTGGTGGAACACATAGAGCCAGACAAGCACAGGCGCTCCCTGTTGAGACTTCTGTACTTCTATGCTAGGAAATCCATTATTTTGGCATGGAAGCTACCTAACCCGCCTACCTTGAAAGGTTGGAAATCTTTGATAAATGAGGCCCTCCCACTCTATAAGCTGACCTATTTAGGTCGAGGCTGTCCAGACAAATTTGACAGAATCTGGGGCCCGTGGGCAGACACTATGGACTCTGCTACAGCACAAAGCAACAGGTAAATTAGCACTCAGGACAGGTATGGCTGAATACACTGGGTAAACTACACGGCCTCTCCCCCCCCCCTATTTGTTGTGTGTTTGTTATAAGTTAAAAGGGTAAAAAAAACGGTTTGTTCATTCATTCACTCTGCCTTGTTGGAATAATGCAAAACTATGGTTCGGTCTCCAGTGTGGAGAAGGAATGTTGTATTGCGCCCATCGGCGAATACCTTGTTGTACAAACCAATAAATAAAACCTTTTAAAAAAAAAAAAGTGTGTTACAAGCAATATGTAGGTTGTACTATAAGGCCAATGAAAGAGAGAATAAGGGAACACATTAACACTATAAGATCAGGTAGTGAAACCACAGTAGTGTCAAGGCATTTTAAAATATGTAGTAACAGTAATGTGGCAATGTTGAAGGCACAGGGAACAGAACGTGTAACTTTGGATGTGAGAGGTGGTGATCTGCGGGCTAAACTGTTGCGAGCAGAAGTGAAATGGATACACAAGTTGAACACCAGACAGCCGCAGGGATTAAATTCAGTTTTCAATATTAGCTGTTATATATAATGAAGTCTGGGAAACGGTTTTTAGTTCGCATTAATTTGGACAAACATATGAAACAAGTATATAAATTGTTGAACAGAAATATACAATTTTGTAACCATAAATTAATTTTGTACCCACTATGATTGGAAGTAATATATATATATATATATAAGAATATTAAACAGTATCTTTTAACAGCAGTGTTGCTAATGAATAAGTTACATGGGAAAGTTGAATGAATTTTTTACAATCTTTTACTATTTTGTAACAATGTTGACTATATCAATTCAGATTAAAGAACAAAGCTTAATGAGTTTACCTTTGTATAGAATGAACCAGTATAAACATTGTTTAGATATAAACTTAACATAGAATAATTATTTAAACATTAAACTAATACTGTAACACTTCATATTAAAACATGAAAATATCTACGTGTAAAAAAACATCAGCAATGAAATTTTGCTCGGGTGCGAGCAAAGTAATGCTTTTAAATCTTTAAATATTTAAACATTTTTGTATAGGTGGTGGTAATTAACGAATTAATTGAAGTGTTGCACTATGGGGGGGAAGGTCACATGTGTGAGTATAAATAGATGATTTGATGGAAATTTGTTTAGGTCTCCGATGAAGTATATTTATACGAAACGCGTCAGACCATAAACTGATGTAATTCTTCTTTTTAACGATGTACAAATAAAAGTGATTTTACTGAAAAACTAATGCGACCGATTTGTGGCCCTGGAAGTGCGCTCCCACACTTTTGGATTTTATATGTTTAAGTGGCCCTGATTTAAGTGCTGGATACCAAGGAGGCCTTGTACCCAAAATATTTGGAAACCTTATCATAAGAGGTACAGATTTCTGATTCACATATCTATGGGATTAATTATCCAAAATGCTTGGGACCTTTCTATAATTTGGATCAAATACTAGCAATCATTAAAACCTTAAACTCAATAGCATTGTTTTGGCACTAATGTGGATTGTCAGCTTAGTTTCAATTAAATACAAGGTGCTGTATTATTATTGCAGAAAAAGGAAAAGCATTTTTTACATCAAAATTATTTGTTTAAAATGAGCTTTGTAGGAGATGGCCTTATCATAATTTGCAGTTTCCTGGTAAGAGATTCCATGCCTGTATTTTTATATTAAAAACATTACTGGTTTTGCAGCTGTGCAAAACTAACCTTATTTATTTCTCTCACTCTCCTAGATAAATGGATCACAGCCTTTCCCAGGATGCAGTGCTATAAATTAATATGAGTATTTCAGTTAAAGGGTGGCATAGATACAGGTGTTGCAGCCATACCTTTCAGGGTCAGACTGGCCTGGCAGAGTACCAGAAGATCTCTTGTTGCACCCCAATCATGAACTATTCCCATCAGGCCTTTTGAGAGAGTGGGCCCTCGATGTGAGATTCTCTGGTTGACCCTAGGAGGACCAGTCCAACACTGACACAGAAACATAAGTTGGACACAGAAGTAAAAACTCAAAAAGTAAAAAGCCTTGATGTAGCTAGGTGGATTAAGAGGTGTGATAATGACTTTGCCACGTGTGATGCTGACAAGTTTCCTGAAGTTTTTGATCTAGAATACCTGCCATAAAGCAAGACAGCACCCAGTAAATGCAGTCCCCTATGAGAGGACAAAGTGACCAGTGTTTCTATAAGGCTGCAACAAAGTGGCACCATAATTGATTGTTTTTGTAGGTTAGGGATTTTATGGTACAAGCTGAATAACACTGGAATTGAGCATCTCCCACTGGCTTAGCTAGTAAAGCTCAATTATATATTTTTTGCCATTTAGGTAAAATAAGATAATGGCACATTTCTTATTAATTAAAGTTTCAGCAAAAAAGAAAAAACATCAAAAAACATTATCCCCAGGCAACTGGCGTTACACCAGCCCCATTGTCCCAATGTCTAACCCAAAATTCCTCCAGCTTTGGTGATAGATATATACTGGAATTAATTGGATGGGAAGGTCAGTAATACAGTAACCAGCAGATGTGTTTCCTAAAAAACTCTAGAGAAAGTCTCACTCCTTTAGTGTGTTCTGTTCCAGGGACTTTTTAGACTTTTTAAACTAAATGACAGTTAGCATGTAAATCTTGAAAAACAAAGGGGCTTTTATTATGATAGGCGACAAAGTTATAACAAAAATTAAAATAAAATCACACTTCTATAAAAGTACTCTTCTACTTATTTTGTAACCAGTTTTAATTTCAAAAGCAATTGTTTCTGCTAAATGATCAGTGACCCTGGTTAACTAAATATAAGTGGTTTCTCACAAAAGCTTTGCATATTGTTAGCTGCCTAACTAGAGAATATAGAAAGGGAATAGCACTAGAATAATGCTTTGAGCTGCACTACCTAGAATCTCAGCCATAAAGCAGGGCAGATAGTATATGTGTCACTGTGACTGAAAGCTCTGTTATACAGATAGCTAGAATCTCAGCCATAAAGCAGGACAGGACTGCTGTTTACAATATGTATAAATACTATCTGTGCCACTATGACAGAATGTTCTGTTATACAGATAACTAGAATATCTGCCATAAAGCAGACAGGACTGCTGTTTACAATATTTATCATATACCATCTGTGCCACTGTGACAGAAAGCTCTGTTATACAGATATCTAGAATCTCAGCCATAAAGCAGAGCAGGACTGCCGCTTACAATGTGTATCAGATAGGATCTGTATCACTGTAACAGAGTGCTCTGTTATACAGACATTGTGAATTTCAGCCATAAAGCATGGAAGTGCTGCTGCTTAGAGGGTTTTTTTGGACGACTAGTAGTTTTTAGTTTGAAATCATATATAGATTCTTATTACGTATACATGTGTATTTTATATGTTTAAGAGCTGTGTTTGCGCTGCTTCATCTACCGTAAGTACTGGGTTTTTTTTTTACCAGAAAGGAAATAGAGCCAGTCATGTGAGCACCAACAAACACAGTCCCCCATGCAAACATAAAAATCAACAGATTTGTTTTAGATATTAGTGATTATTTCTTCTTAAAACTACAGAAACAATTTATTTTCTGATGACAATATCCTAGTTATAAGAAAGCATTCAAATGAGAGGCAATAGGGTTCATGGTTTAATTTCTAGGCAGTAGCTAAAGAGTTCTTTTGTAGTGTTGTGTATTCTCTCTGTGTTGTCAGCGAGGGGTACCCTGAATTTTTGTTGTCAGACTCTAACAGGATGAAGTTTTTTTTTGTTACAGTCTCAAGCTCTGAGCAGACAAGAAACTGTCATCAAACCGCACAGAGGGGAAGTCTTAGTAATGATTCTGAGAGGGTATTTATATCCCCTTTAGCTCACACAGATGAACTCATAGTAAAATTCCCCCTAGAAGAGGAAGCAGGGGGGGATGGTTGAGGGGACTAGTGGTCCAACCCTGAAGGGTTTCAGATGCTTCCCTCTCTGGCTGCTTCTAAACACTGTGAATGGTCCAATATCCAAGACCCACTGGGGACGTTATATGAAATCCTGGGACTTATTCAAGTTGCAGACCCTTTTATTGCAGATATCTGGGTTTTACAGAGGAGCTTGTTGGGGGTGTCACCTGGTTGCTACCCAGGCTGTTAAATCCACTTGAACAGAGCACTTTACAGATACAGGCCCTTGAGTTATATAGCCAGGTAGTAGAAGATATAGTAGAGTGTAAAGCCATTGCTTTTAGAGCCATAGACAAATCAGTTTCTCTCCATGCTGTTATATGGTTAAGTTGGGTTGAAAAATTAAGTTCAACCCCTCCAAACGAACCCCAATGCACACGCTTATACAGACTTATCCATACAATCATATATATATACATAAATCAAAAAAGCATAGATGCACACTGGGTACGTTTAAGGTTAAAAAGTCCAAACTTTTATTATTTTACATATTTAAAATTAGGTCTAATTTTAAATATGTAAAATAATAAAAGTTTGGACTTTTTAACCTTAAACGTACCCAGTGTGCATCTATACTTTTTTGATTTTTCTATTTATGGATAGCACCTGGGTCAGTTAATATTGAAAGTGTGCTGGATGAAATTGGGACTATATATATATATAGATATATATATAAAACAATATCTATACTAATTGTAGATTTGATATTTATGCTTGTTCAAGAAATCATTCAAGCCACTCTTAAAGGCATTAACAGACTCTGCCATCATAACATCATTAAGCAGGGTATTTCACAACCTCACTGCCCTCACTGTGAAGTTAACTGAAAGTTCTGCTCATCTAATCCAAAGGGGCTGCCTCTGGTGCATTTTTATGGGAAAAAGGATCCACCACTATCTGTCTATTATGTCCTCTAATGTACTTAGTTAAAATCTTACATCCCTTTTATTAGTATAGTTGCACATCTCTGATCTCTCTCTCTCAGCTCATGAATATACTTCTTAAAGGAACTTCTTAAAAGCACTGGTAAAACTGATCTGTTTGCTTCAGAAACACTACTATAGTTCATATAAACAAGCTGCTGTGGAGCAATGGCGGAAATTGAAAAACTGCTATATGGCACAGGTTAAATTATGGATAAAAGATAACACCATTAGACAGACAGAGCTTATTTGCTTTCTGCTGGGTAACCTGAGCCTTTTCTCCTTTGAATGGCTGCCCCCATTGCTACACAGAAGCTGATTTATATAAACAATAGTAGTGTTTCTGAAGCAAACACAGCAGTTTTACCAGTGCAGGGCAACACTGCATTATATTTTCATTATAGCTCGATCAGGTGTAGGTAAAGGATCCTTTTTGTCCTCACTGTGTCAGGTTCCTCAAACAGAGCATAGGAGCCGCCACTTCTCCTTGTCTTCATAAATCCAAATCAACCACTCTGGAGAACCAATATCATCAAACAAGTGATCGTTTATTTGGTAGCACTACATGTTTCGGATCTATCTGATCCTTCCTCAGGTGCCAGTGTTCACAGATTTGGATTTATATTTTCATTACTTTAAAACACTTTTATTTTTTGATGTTACTGTTCCTTTAAGCCCAAAACTGCACTGCATAGTTAGATGAGGTTTATAGAAACCTATAAAGAAGCAAGATAAGTAGATAGGGAGAGTACATAGTGGCTCATCAACATCACATACTCATATTTGGACTGTGTAGGCAGCTCAGTAATGGGAACAGCAACTGGAGAGCTGTAGGATAGCAGGTAGAGTAGGGACAGATGGTACCTATAGTAGCTGTGGGAAGATAGCTTGAGACTGTGGCTCTATTATAGCAGGTATAGTAGGGACAATAGCCAGTTGGGAAGGGACTGTGGGATAGCAGGTATAGTAGGGGGAGATGGTGCCTATAGTAGCAATGGTGATAATACCCTATGGGAAGGGACTGTGACTGTGGGATAGCAGGTATATTAGGGGGAGATTGTATCTATAATAGCAGTGAGGATAATAGCCTCTGCGAAGGGGCTGTGGCTGTGGGATAGCACGTATAGTATGGAGAGATGGTGCCTATAGTAGCAGTGGGATAATAGTCTTTGGGAAGGGACAGTGGCTGTGGGGTAGCAGGTATAGTAGGGAGAGATGGTGTCTATAGTAACAGTGGGATAATAGCCTTTGGAAAGGGACTGTGACTATGGGATAGCAGGTATAGTATGGAGAGATGGTGCCTATAGTAGCAGTGGGTATAATAGTCTCTGGGAAGAGACTGTGGCTGTGGGATAGCAGGTATAGTAGGGAGAGATGGTGCCTATAGTAACAGTTGAGATAATAGTCTCTGGGAAGGGACTTTGACTGTGGGATAGGAAGTATAGTTGTTTGTGATGATGTATATAGTAACAGTGTGTATAAAAGCCTCTGGGATGGGACTGTGGTTATGGGATAGCAGGTATAGTATAGAGAGATGGTGCCTATAGTAGTAGTGGAATTATAGATTTTGTACCATGATGGAGTAACTCATGTTTGTCTCACACCAACATGTGATTATTAGAGGTAGCCGTCACATACTGCTGAAATTTCCTTAGCAACATGCTACAAAAAAATTGTCCAAATTTTAAAAAATTGTCCAAAGTTTTGAATTTAGTGATTCCCTTGCAAACCACTACCCAGAAATACATACCACTTAAGTTCTTGTTGCATTTCATAATGCCTTGCTGTATTCCTGACTGTAAGCTCTTGGGGCCAGCAGCTGGCACTGCTCAGTATATGGCTGAAAGTGGCTGTTAATCTGCATTAAGGCTGCCAGGGAGAAACGTAGCAGGCTGGCAGATAACTGGGCTGGCCCGTGGCCTAGATCGCTCAGTCTGCCTCCTTTTTTGGCAGGGAGTTCCCCTGTCAGCTCGGAGCCATATGATTCTGGGAATCACTAGAAACTCTGCGCTCAAACAAAGAGCCAATTAAAATGTAGCTGCAGGGTGGGAAAAGGGTCTGTGCTGTAGATTAACCCCTAAATTGTCCATTATTTTTAACGTAACACTGTAAATCCCAAAATATCCTGACAGCCATGATATAAAGCATTACTGATTGTATTTTGCCCCATATCATTGGCACACGTGAAGCTCTGTTGTTCCAGTCCAACATTGTATTGAGAGATGTACATTCTTCCTGTGTATTTTATTTTAATTATATGTTTTGGTTTGTTAACGTGCAATGTTATTGATTTTTAGATGCTAATAATTAGGGATGCACCAAATCCACTTTTTTGGATTCGGCCGAACCCCCGAATCCTTTGCAAAAGATTTGGGCGAATACCGAACCGAATCTGAACCCTCATTTGCATATGCAAATTAGGGGTGGGAAGGGGAAAACATTTTTTACTTACTTGTTATGTGACAAAAAGTCACGTGATTTCCCTCCCCACCCCTAATTTACATATGCAAATTAGGATTCCGTTCGGCCGGGCAGAAGGATTCGGCCGAATCTGAATCCTGCCGAATCATGGCCAAATCCCGAACCGAATCCTGGATTCGGTGCATCCCTATTAATAATTGGAAGGGAAGGGGGTGCTTGCCATTTATCTACTGTCCATTGCATTGGCATGTATCAGAGAATGTTTCAGTGGAGCTTACAATCTAACTGCATGGGGCAAAAGAAACGGTTCACCTACCAATACCAAAGAATTTCCCAACAAGCCTAAAATAGTATGAGCTCCTAGAATGTGTAAAGCCATGTTCTGTTAGAGGCACTATATGTGCTCCCTCTAGTGGAGCAGAGCGGTAATGTAGTGTACGAGCTGTGTGTATAATGCAAGAACTGGCTCCTGATTGGCTGGAGCAGGCAGCAGTCTGCACATACCCCCTTCAATATCCCAGCCTTGCTGATCAGACCTGCTGTATCTTCTGTGTGAGCAGCTCCTTCTCCTCTCTGCCCTCTCCATCCCCCCCTGCTCATCATGACAGTCAAGCATCTTGATCAGGGCCAGCACTTCAGGCCAAGGATGGCATTTCTCAAAAAGGTAACCCTCACCCTATCTCTGCATTTGGCATCTGAATGCTTTGTACCCACCTGTCACCCCCCTGGGATATACATTGCCTGCCAAGGGCTGGCTGTGTAGTGTGATACACTAGTGACAACTCACTGCCTGTGTGTGTTTAACACAATAACACTAGGTCTTTGCATTGTCTCTAATGGCATTGGTGTAATTATCTGTATTGTATGTGTATCCATACAGTTTCCCACTGTGTATGCAAATATATCCTTGTTAAATTGTGTCTATTCCATACAATGTATATTGCTGACCTGTTGATACTATTGTGCTGCTAATTAATGTACCATATATATTCTTTTCCTCTGTTTGTTTATATATGGAAACAACCCATTTTGTCTTGTTACATTTAGATCGAATGTTTATTGTTAGGTGTTTTCTGTTTATAACAATCTGCTAATTTCCCCTTTACTGGCAGCATTGGAATGGTTAATATTAATGTCGCCTCTGGCTTGGGTATTGGGTTTTCTATTATTTTTAGGATGTGCTGAAATAATGCAGTTGATGACATGACGATGCCCAGACCTCTCAATCTGCTCTGTCCTCCTGGCTTAATTATTTAATTAAACACATATATCTCATTTATAAACAGAGGTCAGGGCCTTAACTCTTGTTTAGAGCTGCAGTCAGTTGTCTGGATAAACATTGTGAGTAGAGCAGTGCCCCTAGTGGCGGGGTTCAGGCTGATCTGTCTGATATTTACTTTCTCATTGCATACAGTCAATACTGTGTAAGTAGAGTCCTTGCCCCTTATAACTGCACATCCTGAGTGGCTAATGAGCAGTTATATTTAATGCAGACTGCTCTGGTTTCTAGGCAGCCATGCACTATATATATAGCTCAAAGTGAATAGCTAATTAACCGTTAAAGTGTTCATTTATTTATATGTTTGTAATTAAAAGGGTGAAATGGAAGTCACATCAGCAGAGCCCTACACAGACAGTGATCAGGAAAAAAACTCCATTGTGTATCATGAGATTATTGACCCTTAGTCCATGTGGGGCAGATTCCCGTGGACCTGAAGGTTAATATCCCATAAGAAGCTTTGTGCTTGTCACAATAAGCTTGTTGCACACAGGGAAGTGCTGCCATGGCTGCTTGATTCCTTGGGTGCCAGCTAGGGTTGCCACCTTTTCTGGAAAAAAATACCAGCCTCCTATATATATTTATCTTTTTTCCCTATTAAAGGAGAAGGAAAGCTATGGAGGCATTTTATTGCTAATAGATTAACCACAATAGTGCAAGCTAGAATGCTATATTTATTCTGTAGAATGTTTTACCATACCTGAGTAAAAAGCTCTAGAAACTCTCTGTTTGTTTAGGATAGCAGCTGCAGTATTAACATGGTGTGACATCACTTCCTGCCTGAGTCTCTCCCTGCTCTGGGCTCAGATTACAGTAGAGAAGGGAGGGGTGGGGAGAGAGGAGCAAACTGAGCATGCTCTTGCCCAGGGCAATGAGGTTTAAGCTGAAAGCAGGAAGTCTGATACAGAAGCCCATGAGTACACAATAGAAGGAAAGGAATGTGATGTTTCTTTTGAAAGAGGACTCAGAGCAGCATTACTTTGAGGGGTTACTGGTGTATTTAGATGGACCTTTCTGATAAGGCTTACTTAGTTTTAACCTTTCCTTCTCCTTTAATAACATTGGCATCAACCATCATTTTTACTGGCCAGGCTGGCAAAATACCGGCCAGGTGGCAACCCTAGTGCCAGCAGAATGCATTGTAGGACCTAGGTTATAGTTTATGCGCTGGGCATAGGACATGCTGGCATATTTGGGGATAAGTATGTTGTTGTGCACTTGTTGACAGTAAGACACTTATGTCTCCCCATAAAATCAATTTGGGGCAGTTCTAATAAGGTGGAATGATCTAAAACACTCGCTTTGGTAAGATGGTAAGATTATCATAGGGGGTGTTCACCAAAATGATTTTTGTTTCTCTCAGCCTGCAAAAAATATGCTAACCCTTTAATCCAGTTTTTGGCTTCATGTAAACATGTTGGTGTCTGAGTAAGAGATATAGGCAGCACCCTATCTTTCTCTGAGTGAGGGATACAGTCAGTACTCCTCTTTCTCTATAAATGAGGGAAACAGTCAGCGCTCCTCTTTTTCTCTGAGTGAGGGATACAGTTAGCGCTCCTCTTTCTCTATGAGTGGGGGATACAGTCAGTATTCCTCTTTCTCTCTAAATGAGGGATACAGTCAGCGCTCCTCTTTTTCTCTGAGTGAGGGATACAGTCAGTACTCCTCTTTCTCTCTAAATGAGGGAAACAGTCAGCACTCCTCTTTTTCTCTCTGAGTGGGGGATACAGTCAGTACTCCTCTTTCTCTCTGAGTGAGGGAAACAGTCAGCGCTCCCCTTTCTCTCTGAATGGGGGATACAGTCAGTACTCCTCTTTCTCTCTAAATGAGGGAAACAGTCAGCGCTCCTCTTTTTCTCTCTGAGTGGGGGATACAGTCATTACTCCTCTTTCTCTCTGAGTGAGGGAAACAGTCAGCGCTCCCCTTTCTCTCTGAATGGGGGATACAGACAGTACTCCTCTTTCTCTCTAAATGAGGGAAACAGTCAGCGCTCCTCTTCTCTCTGAGTGAGGGAAACAGTCAGCGCTCCCCTTTCTCTCTGAATGAGGGAAATTTCAACCACCTCCCCCAATGTCAATTCTGAGTCTGTCACCCCTTCAGGAGTCTGATCTTCTGCTTTCAGGTGCTTGTCAGTCCCTCTTCCTATTTCTTATGAATGCTAACATCATGTCACCTACTAATCCCACTGTTCATCCTGGGCATTGTGTGCCCCTCTCCAATCCTGCTGAGGGGAATTAGCTGGATTCCCTGTGACAGGTGCAGCTGCTCACGGCCTGTCTATTGGGACAGTACCAGCAGTGAGAATATTCCAGTGCTGATTCCAGCAGGTGGTTCCGGCCCTTTGTATGTAAGTGAGGAGTCACTTCTGGCAGGGTATATAGTAATTGTGATTAGAGCAATGGAAGGTCTGATGAGCCTTTTGCTGATTGTTTGTTGTGTGAAATTTGGACTGGGCAAACCTTTTCATGTGGTATAAGAAAAATCCAATTGAGAAGAAATCTGGGCACATTTGCATTAGCCTCACTAATAGCCTTTTGCAGGGTAAGTGAATCCAATATCCTCTACTACAGATTTACCTCAGGGGTGCATAAAGTACAGAGAATCAGATTGCTATATAGCTGGTTAGGTACTGGGGGATATTTGATTACTCTTACAAGGTGGAGGTTTTTTTTCTGGTCATGGCAAAGAGAGTAGGAGCAGGAAGTACAGAGAATCAGAGCTCTGTGCTCAGGTTAGTAACACTGCATTGCATTCACTTAGCAAGGAAGAGGTAATTTTATGACCATGGTAAAGAGACACAATATACAGAATCACAGTTCTGTACTGGGGGAAAACTGGATTAATTAACTTAGAGGGAGGTTTCTGCCTTTAGCGGGTGGAGGCTGAATTCACTTTCCAAGGTAGGATTCCTCTATGACTAGGGTTGCCACCTGGCCGGTATTTTACCGGCTGTCCGGTAAAAATGATGGTTGATCCAAATGTGCAGTGCCTTGTATGCCTAAGGCTCACTGTAAGGACTAGTCCCTGAGATCACATGTACATTTACTTCATTGCTCACAGAGAATGCCTGACAGATTTTGCTAGTGGATAAATAAATAGATAAAAATGGGGAGCCTCTTCACATTTTGAGAAAATTGAATTTTGTGGATATGCTGGCAGAGGGTGCCAGGAAAGTGATGGAAGATGTGTGGCCTATGGAATCCCACAAGCGTTGCTGCCTGTATTTTGCCTTGCTGATTCCACCTTGCCCAAGTTGCCCTGCTATCTCTATGGTTGCCACAAATAACGAATAACTATCCCTCAAGGCCACACCTCCATGTTGAACTGCCATCTCTACTTTGTCTGGCCATCTCTATCCTGCCCTGCTATCTCCATCTAGCCTTACTGCATCTGATACCCCTCCGCTCTTTCTGCCTTTAACTGGTAGGCATTTGCCCCTATTGTCACCCATAAGTAAAGCTCTGTGCATTGCAGGTTTATGATTGGCAAATAAAATGACAAAGTTATCTTTGCGTTGTCCCTGACATTCATATGATTGTGCCGTCGGGCAAATCCCACAGTCTGTGTTCCATTTGCCACTTCTCACACTGATTGGCACTGACACTGTAACATTGTGACTCTGACTTGTTTATTCCTCAGGAAAGTGGCCTGACCAGAGACCGGCAACAACACCGGCAGTTGGTCCAGGTTCAGTTTTGTCTCTTCCTACTTTTTATTAACACGCCTAGGCCCAAAGTGTACTAATGTCAGTGACATGTTTATGGGTCAGTCCTTCCTAGACCCAAAGTGTACTAATGTCAGTGACATGTTTATGGGTCAGTCCTTCCTAGGCCCAAAGTGTACTAATGTCAGTGACGTGTTTATGGGTCAGTCCCTCCTAAACTAAAAGTGTATTAATGTCAGTGACATGTTTTTGGTCAGTCCTTTTAGAGAGAAGTTTTATGTTTAGAGATCCATCCTGGTGCCAGTGAATGTCTGGCTTTGAACAAAATGCTCTTTCCAAGGACAGTGCCAGGGTGCAGAAGGACACAAAACAGACCCAGGTACAGCACCGTGTGCCCTTTATAAGGAAACATTATCATTAACCTTAAAATGCCAGTGCAGCACTGATAAATAGCATTGGCAGCCTTTCTCAGTACAAACAGGTTTCTGGCGCATTAACTCTCGTGCCACCAGGAACCCCAAACCCACTTAGAATTTATTTTAAATAGAACCTGAAATTAAAGATGGTTTGCAGATATTTGATCTGGCTTTTCAAAAGGTAAATTTCTTAGCTGAATAATCAGTGGAAAGTTTTGGTAGTAAGATGGTGAAGTGCAGGTGCTATGTTGGTAGCTGTCATTATGGCAACCATTTTTAGTATGGGGCACCAGCATTCACTTCCCCGGGGAGGGGATGGGGTTAAGTGGCGTAAGCACTCATGGCCTTCGGAATTATAGAAAGAGAGAAGAAATATGTGCAAATGTGACACTAAGGTCAATTTATTGGTAATTGGCAATACATTCTTTGTCTGGATAATTAGGAGAATATCATTAATCAATGCCTGTGCCCAAGAGCCAAATATAGCTGGGGATATAATAACAAGGTTTGTGCTAATGCCACACAAAAAGAGTGTATATATACGGTACTACTCAAAGAAATAATAATCGATAAGTCAAAAAATACAAAATCTAAATTTGTTGAATTAGTTATGGAGGATTTACTCACAGTTCACCCCAGGCCCAGGGTGCAAGTCCAAAACACTATTGCAAAAAAGATGCGAGGAGTGCCCCAATAGGCACGAAACGCGGTAGGTTTTTATGTCCTAATACATTTTCGAATTTTTTTTTTTTTCAAACATGTTTTTATTTATTTTCAAACAAATAAAAAAAAATCGTCTTCATTATGCATGGAAATGAATAACAAAATGAATATTACGTAGGTTTGACAATGTTCAATATAGTATCATTAATAACATACAAGTACTTTACAAAACATACAGCTCATAATATAGTAAGTGGTGTTATATGGGACTCAATGGATAAGATGCCAATAATCTGTTTATCTGATGACTCCTGGGGGGTGCGAAGATCATTAGTTCCTGTTCAGATTGCCAGTTGTCTAGGTATTGGGATGCCGCCACCACAAGTGGGTGTTCTCTGAGAGATTCTTCGGCATACCATGTCGTTTGCCGAAATGTGTAAATCGTAAGATATCTGGTATGGTGTGGGAGTGTCATTATATAAAGTATCCATGTGTTAAAGAATTTTGTCGTGTTTTGTTCCTTTTTGGTTATTGCTTCCAACCAATCCATATGGAATATATGATGTAGTTTATGTTTGACCATCAATATAGGCGGGGGATCTGGGCTCAACCATTGTTGCAATATCGTCTTCCTAGCTGCTGCAGCAAGTCTGCCCATGACATTTTTCTCCGATTTGGACAGTTGGGTAAAATTTGAAGTATGGCTGAAAAGTGCCCATTCAATTTGTGATTGGAGAGGTTTCCCTATGATCTGTTCGCCATATGCGGTCACTTCACGCCAAAAAGTTTGTAATTTGGAGCAAGACCAAAGGGTATGGATTAAATCTGCCCTTGGTGAGTGGCATCGTAAACAACTGTCAGTGGAGAGACCATTTTCGAATTTTTTAATTCATTGCTTCTCTATTATTGGAGGTCCTCACATCTTTTTTGAAATATAGTTGGGGCCCTCATTAAAACTGCTTCAGTGTGCCGCAGAATTGCAAATCCCCGGCACTCAAAAGCTCTCCTCTTAAGAACAGAAATAGGGTTTTTATTTATTTCCTATATACTGACACAGTCTCGGGTATGAGGGCTCCATTCATTATTATCTCACCTTGTTGTGTCTCTCATCTCATGTACTGTATACTTTATTGGCTGGTGTTTTAGTAAATCCTTGTCATGTCTGGACTGGTTTATCCCACTTGATGGATCTCCTCGCTGGCTCCTGTATGTCCTTAACCCCTGCAGCCTCAAGCCACAAATAATTAAGCAGAGCACCCAAGGATAATATTAGAGGAGATGTAAGAATCAGAGAGCATGGTGTTTGGATTCTCTCAGTTTAAGCACAGAGAGATCCCACAGCTTTATTTACTGGGTACAGCAGTAGATATAATTCTGCACAGAGAGCATTCTGTTACAGTGGCACAGATCCTATCTAATACCCATTGTAAGCAGCAGTCCTGCCCTGCTTTATGGCTAAGATATAAATCCTAACAGGGCCGGATTTAAAATTACTGCACCCCTAGGCCACTTTCCTGTTCTCCCCCGATCCGTCGCCCATGATCGGGAACCCCTGCTTGCACATGATCTGACCCGCCATCAGCTCGCACCCAACCTCCACACCCAACCTCCTTCCTACTCGCACCCACCCCTGCCGATCACAATTGTCTTACCTCTGATGCTCCTGGCCCAGCGCAATAGCTTCCTTTGGGGACTGGGTGAGCGGTAGATTTAAACCGGTGTTTCAGATTCCCACTCTGTCCCCTGTGGAGATGCGACCAGCGGGCAGCATGCCGCCCCCCAGGGCCGGCCTTAGGCCTATTGGACCAATTGGGCCCCGCGCCTCTGGGGGCCCCGCACCAGAGGGCAGCACAGGTAATATTTCCCCCAGCACATGATGCTGCCTGGCCTGCCCCCAACTCCTCTCACTCTCTTACCTTGTCTGCCCCTTTCCTTTCTATTTTGTGCCTGTATGCCCTTATTTTCCTAAATACTTGGTGTGTCGGGAGCCAGCAAAACTTTGTCTAGGGGCCCCGCCAACATGGTCCCAATTGGGCCCCACATTTGATAGGACCAGCCCTGCCGCCCCCTAGTGTATGCCGCCCTAGGCCCGGGCCTATGTGGCCTGCCCACAAATCCGGGCCTGGATCCTAAACTGTTCATTCAGTGTAATATATGATGGTGTATGAGGATATTCACATACTTGTAGATAAAAGGCAATATTTTCTGCTAACATGTCCCAGTTTCAAAGACTTTAATTTGACACTTGCTTTATTGCCTGTAGCTCAGTAAGGCTTAATGCAGTAACTAGAAAAGAGGGTAAATTTACTGGCTAGAGGATTCCAGATGTGGACTAAGCAATGGAGCCTCACAAAACTTATTTTGCTTTTGGACACTGCAGTTCTATGCTTCTAGCAGATTCTAAAAGGAAGATATGAATGCAGATGTTGTGCCATTCTCAGAGAATCCAGCCCCCACCTCACAGCCCAGCAGTCTCCCTCTCGCCAATAACTGGGCACAGTGTGAGCGCCACTTAGAGACTAAATTATAAATTAAAGAGACATCAGCTCTCTCTCCCTCATCCTCCTACTTCCGCAAGAGACATTGCATCTGAGAGTTATTGACAGCCTCACAGCTGCTGGTATCCCTGCTCCTTTTGTATTATGGATTGCCCTCTGCACCCAATATCAGTGGTGTTACAAGTCATGGAGCCGGGGGCTCCAAGGGTGAAATGAAAAATACGAAGGGGCATGCTTGCATGGGAGTGGTTTGAGTGAATTGAGAGTAGCAATTTGGCATAATTGGGGAGTGTTCGGCAGGGCGGCATTTATAAACCAGGTACCTCTAGGCCCACTGCTGTTCATCACCCCTATCCCCTCCCCTTTATTTGTGCAAATTTTCATCATCGGGACCGAAGCAAAGGGGATTGGCGCATGGCCAAAATTATTGTATCTGCTGCGCATTCCCAGTATATTTGAACCAACGTGGGTGTGGTTGGGCTGCATGACACCGCCTAAAATCCTGCCACCCTAGGCCCGGGCCTTGGTGGCCTTTCCACAAATCCAGACCTGGTGGTCGGGGGCAGAAAGGGGCATGGTCCTGCATGCGAAGGGCAGGGCCAGAACTAGGGGGTAGGCAGTGCCTAGGTGCAACAATGGGGGGGCATCGAAATTTGTCATCTTGTGCTCCTGCAACATCACTGCTCATGGCCTATTTTTTCATTTGCGCCCCATTTTACTTGTTGGCAGAGCTCACCACCTGGGGGGGGGAGGGAGCAGGTGACAACTGACTTGGCAGTATGAAGCCCTACCTTCTGTATTGTAGTTTAACCCCTGCACCCTCTGCATTACCCATGCAGCCTCTGTATTGTGGTTAACACCCCTACACCTCCCAATACATGGATAAACCCCTGCAATGCTTAACTTTCAATATTATGGTTTAAACCCAAAATAACTATCTTTTATTATGTGACATACCTACAAATACTAATACTATATACCATCAGCTGCCAGCCAGCACTCTTGTCTTACCTACAGCATTAGCAGGTAATCAGGTACTTTTTTACAGGCAGCAGCTGCAGTTGCTTCTTTGTCATAAAATATCTATAAAGGTAGAATCTTCCAGAACATAATATATCGATATCCATGTGTGACCAGTAGCTCCCCGCGTTGCAATCCATATCCTTTCTGGTTCTTAGCTTCCAAGGCCATTACATTTCAGGATGGACAATGGAAGCATATCCGCTAATACAACATAAAATAAACACTGAAGAATAACTGCAATTTATTTTAGATTCCTTCTATCTGCATCATACTAACAAATAATTTAAAGGCAAGCTTTCCTTTTAAATTTCCTTTTTCAGTGTCTCCATCCTACCCAAAAATATAAATCTAAGGAATTTTCCACTATACATTGATTACACATTGTCTGAGTTTTCAAAATTATTTGTAAATGTAATTGCTGTTAAAAGAAGTGTGTACTGTATCTGTCTTTATTGTGTGCACTGCTGATTCTGACTCCTGGAACAATACAGCAGATACTATATACTATGTTACAGATCCCGAGGAGAAACAGCTTCCACTATAATATTTTAAAAAGCCAAAGGGAAAAAGAAATAAACAAATACTGAATGCAATTGCAAATACACACAATTTCTTAATGAATAATGGGAAGTTGCTTTGATCTCTTTAACACTCCTAGTTGCAACATTGCATTACTAAAGTGCAAGCTTGTATTTTCTCCGGTCAATCTCAATTTCCTTTTTGTGTCACAGATTGAGGCTCTGCTGTTAGAGATGCAGGATGCTGATACCGGTATCAAGACCCACACCCAACGACTTATGATAACGACAATCCCACACGCTGTTACAGGTACGTATTAAAATATTTACACAAAGACATAAAGAATAATAGTTACAGCAGTAACATCAAATTATATCCACTAGAAAAACAAACACAAAAGAAAACATTGGCGTGCAACAAAATTGTCGAGCACAAACAAATTGTTGTGCGTCAAAATTATTCGGACACCCATTAACTTTAATGTATTTGGACAAAATAGTTGCATTATTGAAAATTGACGATCGCGTCAAAATTGTTGCATGTCAAAATTATTTTGACGCCCATTGACTGCAATGTGTTTCGCAAATTTTTCGGTGTTTTGCTAATTTTTCGTTGAAGAAAAACGGGACAGATTCGCAGGTTTCTCAGCAGTTTTGGCTGAAACTTTTTTTTATCTTATTCTACTTTCATCCCCATCTCATCTGGTTTTGATGAAAAATAGCAGTTTTGGCTGAAACTTTTTTTTTTTTTTTTTTTACTCTACTTTCATCCCCATCTCCTCTGGTTTTGATGAAAAATAGCAGGAACAATAAATCTCTGTAATCAAAGGACAGACATCCTGTAGAGTTATATAATCCCTGCAAGACTGGACACTTTAGACCCTTACTGGGCCCAGGGGAAACTTTCTTATACAAGAAATCTCTACACACACACTTATACAGTATGAGTATATATAGCCTTTTGTCTGCGTGAACATTCCGTGTACTTATACATATGGATCCATGGTATATATATGGATCCAGGCAGGGATCCACAGTGAAATTATGCACTTACCCATCTGCAAATTTTTTCGCTAAAATCCGCTGTGACGCAAAAGTCGGAAAGACAAGATTGTCACAGAGACAAAAAAGTTACCATAAGAAAAAATGCCTTTTGACTTTAATGCATTTGGACAGAAAAGTTGCTGAGAGACGTTAATGTGGTTGGAGTGAGAAAAAATTGTGCACGTAAAAAAATATTTGAAACCTATTTACTTCAATGCGATTTGCAAATTTTTTCACAGTTTCGCAAATTTTTCGGTGAAAGGGACAAATTCAGTCATCACTAATATGGAGATGCCATATTGTTTCTCTTAGACAGTATGAGGGTACAACTTACGGTGTGACCAGAACATTCCTTCTCTGTATATTTCTGTTTATGCATATAGAAGCTGCCATAGCTGTTTCATATGTATGTTTTACTATTTATTTCTTTTTGTTTTGAGTTTTTAAAGAAGTAACGCCATTATAAATGCAAAGGGCCACTGTCTGACCTCAAAAATTCAAGCTGCTCATTGGGGTTTGAGGCTGCTTTGTTGGTTGTGTCACTTCTGTTCCCTGGCTCTGGCGGTGAACACCAACCAGTGGCATGTGCAATAGAAACCAGGACTAAATTGGCTTCCAGTGTGCATGTTTGGTGACCAATGCTGGTTAACCAGGGACCAAATATGGCAGACACCAATCCTTCTGTGCAGCGCTCTGCTTTCTGAGATCAGACATGGAGGAGCAAGGAGTAGGGCCCCCTTTATAACAATGGGGAACTTCACCCAAAAACTGGTTTTGATAAGAAAATGTAAATCAAAATACATTCATTCCTTGTTCTCACTAGGTTTATAGTTATGTGTAACTGTCATTGTTATTGTCTGTCACTGTCTCCCGTTCTGTTCTCTACACTGCTTGTTCTGACTCCTGAAACAATGTAACTCTTATCACCTTCCTAATATCCATTCGTTCCTCATTCTCCCTTATATGTTTACATGTAATTGTCATTGCTGTTGACAGCAGTATCTGTCCTTTTCTGCAGTCTGGTTTTGAATCTAGCAGAAGTCATCAGACCTGGGGGAGAACGGAATTCTGTTCCTTGTTTCAAGAATCAAAACCAGAGAATAAAAATGGACAGGCAGCATACACTGGTTTCCGCTTGAATTATATTTACCACAAAGAACTAAATACCAGTGAGAATGAGGAATGATTGGGTATTGGGAAGTGCTTTAGAATGAGTGTTCTCTTCATTAAGCATATAACAGTTTTGGGGTGGGCTAGTTATCTCTGCCTTGCTTCTAGGCAGATGTGTCTGTACAACTGTAGATTGGAGTATCAATGAGACAAATTTGCCCCCGTCGGGATGTGGATGTAACCACATCCTTATTAACGGAGTCATCCTGTGCCCTTTGCGCAGAGGTTAAGCGCCAGCAACTGTATCTATCCATCTCCTGCTTTAATTGCACAAATGAATGTTCTCCGGAGATAGGAGGCGGATTGGATGGAGGCCGCACTATTGCCTGGAAGTTACATCAATGACCTATGTGACCCTGAACCCATCACTCAGTCTTTGCTAGAGCGCCAGGCCCTATATGTCTGATTCTTATACACTAGTTTATAGGCTCTCGGGGGGCCTTTATGGGCATCCAACAACACCAGTTCTATTCTTTAAATGAGACATATAGGATAAATGCAACCCCCTAATTTTGTAGGCAATAATGTATACTATATGGTGCTGGTTTTACTTTTGGGCAAAAATTTATATTATCTTTAAAAAAGGCCCCTTTATTGGAGCTCCCTATAGATCTGCTACGGTTCCTCTCCGAGATTCAAATGAAGAGTGGGCGACAGTCCCTGCCAGAAACACAGTAAGAGGGGGACAGCCAATCACAGCCCTGCAGTCACACAAGCAGAGACAGGCGTAAGTTCCCTATCAGGTCAGGCTAGCTGCTGCATTTTCAGTGAAGTAACCAGAAACACAACTTTTTAATGCACATTTCTTCTATATCTAAAAGAGTTTAATGCACTGGCACATTCTTGATTTTTACATAATGTCTCCTTTAACCCATAATGTATCATAGCCCAAATGTATGCTTACAGCTTCACTTAACTAGCTGCTCATTAACTGTGTACATAATAGCATATAGATCTGTGGGGTTCTGCATCTATTTAGCACACGGCATTGGGTGATAAGGGATCCCCTAATTATCATACATCATGTAATTTGTGTGTTAGTAGCACTGTACTCTGTTGATCAGCCTGGAGTCTAGAAGTTTGGATTGCTCTGTCTCAGCTAAGCTCTTAGCTTCCTCTCCTACTTAGTGCTTACTTAACCCAGTCGTGGGCATCTCTATACAGCAGTGCTGCAAATGCAAATAAACCTTTCAGACAAATGGTAATAATTGATTCCACCATGTGCTTGTGTACAATCCCTGCCAAAAAAAAAATTTGAGCGCTTCAGCTTTGCAGGTTCATTTGAGTACCCCTTTAAGAACATGGCACTTGCACTGTCCATCTGCCAGGACCCTAATGCATATGTGTTTTGCAGGTCATGATATCCTGGAATGGTTAATACAGAGGCTGCAGATTGCAGATGAAGGTCAGTATCAATACAAACAAGCCCAAAAACCTTGTTCATAATAGGACATTGCATTTCTTTCCCAGATATCATACATATTTATTAAGCCTTTTTTAGAGTATCCTTCCCTTTAATGACTTCACCCACTTTGCTCTTCAGAGGCCCAACATCTAGGAAACCTCATGGTGCGCTGTGGATACATCTACCCCTTGCAAGAGCCCACCAACCTGGTGTTGAATGTCGACAGCAGCCTATATAGATTCCAGGTATGTAGCAAATGCGTGCTGTCCTCCAAACTCCCAGCTTTGCTTAGTCCCCTTCTCTTAATAGGGAATCCCATCACAGTAAAGAAACCCCTCTTAAATATTAATTAGATCACTTGGAGCTGCCATGGTGTTGAATATATTTCAGTATATGTAAGTGGTCAGCATTGTGCATCATTTTTCAGACTCCGTATTTCTGGCCAACGCAACAGTGGCCGGCAGAAGACACCGACTATGGTATGTTCTAGCTCTCCTTCTGTGTTTAACCTGTGTGTATATCTGAATTTGCAGGTAGAGGGGCAGACTTAGGGTAAGTAGGGAAACATACCATCTTTGATTGTTTTGGCATTGCACTTTTCATCCAATAGTACAGTATTAGTGACAAGTGAACAGGAATGTTTTGACTGCCAGCAACAGTCTGAATGCATACTGTACCATTAGCCTCGCAGTTCAGTTTTTTTTATATAACTGTGAATTATAAAAGTCTGTGCTTCTATTCACTCTGCCTCCGCCTAATTGCTTAACACTACAATAATATTTGATTTCACTCTTCATTGCAGCAATTTATTTGGCAAAGAAAAACATCCGGAAAAAGGGGATATTAGAAGAATATGAAAAGGTGCGAGGGAGCAGTGGGTGACTTGGTAATATTTAAGGGGTTAATTTTCATCCAGGTTGGTCAGGCAGATCAGCAATGTGTTTTTATATACAGTACATTTCTCCCAATGTGTTTCTCCTATGCAAGTGGGTCAGTTGGAACTTGGTGACTGCCGAATGTCCAAATGACCGTAACCAGCCAAAATAATCTGAAATTGGGAATTTTTATTTTCCTAATGTCTCAAACAAGCAGCTTTGTAAGAAAATTATTTGCCCTCATCCATTTACCCCTCTATGATCTGAGATTGTTGCATGTCATTGCAGGAGAACTACAGCAATCTGAATAAGAAAATCAACCACAAATGGGATTTTGTTGTCATGCAAGCGAAGGAGCAATACAAGTGAGTGTAGCCTTTAACCTATGTCACTGACATTAGTACACTTTGGGCCTAGGAAGGACTGACCCATAAACATGTCTCTGACATTAGTTCACTTTGGGTCTAGGAAGGACTGACCCATAAACATGTCACTGACATTAGTACACTTTGGGCCTAGGAAGGACTGACCCATAAACATGTCTCTGACATTAGTTCACTTTGGGTCTAGGAAGGACTGACCCATAAACATGTCACTGACATTAGTACACTTTGGGCCTAGGAAGGACTGACCCATAAACATGTTACTGACATTAGTACACTTTGGGTCTAGGAGGGACTGACCCATAAACATGTCACTGACATTAGTACACTTTGGGCCTAGGAAGGACTGACCCATAAACATGTCTCTGACATTAGTACACTTTGGGCCTAGGAAGGACTGACCCATAAACATGTCACTGACATTAGTACACTTTGGGTCTAGGAAGGACTGACCCATAAACATGTCACTGACATTAGTACACTTTGGGCCTAGGAAGGACTGACCCATAAACATGTCACTGACATTAGTACACTTTGGGCCTAGGAAGGACTGACCCATAACATGTCTCTGACATTAGTACACTTTGGGTCTAGGAAGGACTGACCCATAACATGTCTCTGACATTAGTACACTTTGGGCCTAGGAAGGACTGACCCATAAACATGTCACTGACATTAGTACACTTTGGGCCTAGGAGGGACTGACCCATAAACATGTCACTAACATTAGTACACTTTGGGTCTAGGAAGGACTGACCCATAACATGTCTCTGACATTAGTACACTTTGGTTCTAGGAAGGACTGACCCATAAACATGTCACTGACATTAGTACACTTTGGGTCTAGGAAGGACAGACTCATAAACATGTCACTGACATTAGTACACTTTGGTTCTAGGAAGGACTGACCCATAAACATGTCACTGACATTAGTACACTTTGGGTCTAGGAAGGACAGACTCATAAACATGTCACTGACATTAGTACACTTTGGTTCTAGGAAGGACTGACCCATAAACATGTCACTGACATTAGTACACTTTGGGTCTAGGAAGGACTGACCCATAAACATGTCACTGACATTAGTACACTTTGGTTCTAGGAAGGACTGACCCATAAACATGTCACTGACATTAGTACACTTTGGGCCTAGGAAGGACTGACCCATAAACATGTCACTGACATTAGTACACTTTGGTTCTAGGAAGGACTGACCCATAAACATGTCACTGACATTAGTACACTTTGGTTCTAGGAAGGACTGACCCATAAACATGTCACTGACATTAGTACACTTTGGGTCTAGGAAGGACTGACCCATAAACATGTCACTGACATTAGTACACTTTGGTTCTAGGAAGGACTGACCCATAAACATGTCACTGACATTAGTACACTTTGGGCCTAGGAAGGACTGACCCATAAACATGTCACTGACATTAGTACACTTTGGGCCTTGGAAGGACTGACCCATAAACATGTCACTGACATTAGAACACTTTGGGCCTAGGAAGGACTGACCCATAAACGTGTCACTGACATTAGTACACTTTGGGCCTAGGAAGGACTGATCCATAAACATGTCACTGACATTAGTACACTTTGGGTCTAGGAAGGACTGGCCCATAAACACGTCACTGACATTAGTACACTTTGGGCCTAGGAAGGACTGACCCATAAACATGTCACTGACATTAGTAAACTTTGGGTCTAGGAAGGACTGATCCATAAACATGTCACTGACATTAGTACACTTTGGGCCTAGGAAGGACTGATCCATAAACATGTCACTGACATTAGTACACTTTGGGTCTAGGAAGGACTGGCCCATAAACATGTCACTGACATTAGTACACTTTGGGCCTAGGAAGGACTGACCCATAAACACGTCACTGACATTAGTACACTTTGGGCCTAGGAAGGACTGACCCATAAACATGTCACTGACATTAGTACACTTTGGGCCTAGGAAGGACTGACCCATAAACATGTCACTGACATTAGTACACTTTGGGCCTAGGAGGGACTGACCCATAAACATGTCACTGACATTAGTACACTTTGGGTCTAGGAAGGACTGACCCATAAACATGTCACTGACATTAGTACACTTTGGGTCTAGGAAGGACTGACCCATAAACATGTCACTGACATTAGTACACTTGGGGCCTAGGAAGAACTGACCCATAAACATGTCACTGACATTAGTACACTTTGTGTCTAGGAAGGACTGTCCCATAAACATGTCACTGACATTAGTACACGTTGTGTCTAGGAAGGACTGACCCATAAACATGTCACTGACATTAGTACACTTTGGGTCTAGGAAGGACTGTCCCATAAACATGTCACTGACATTATTACATTTTGGGCCTAGGAGGGACTGACCCATAAACTGACCCATAAACATGTCTACTAGGAGGTAGTGATGAGCAGGCTGACCTGAAGCCCGCTGGTTGGGCGAGTTCAGGTCGACTTCCACACAAAGTTTGTGGGCCGTGACCTTCTAATGCCCCACTTCTGCCAGACATGCTCCTCTTTCTATATTTATGCGCCATGGAGGGGTGGGCATAGGTATATAAGTAGGATCTCATAGTGGGTTAGTATCGGTTGCAGGTTCTTGGGGCTCGGGTTAGGGTCAGGTGTGGGTTCTCGGGGGTTGGGTTAGAATCAGAAGGCGGTACTCTGAAGTTTTTCTCGACCTGCATATCACTACTAGAGGAACTGACCCATAATCATGTCACTGCCATTAGTGTGGTTAAGGTCTTTGTCTCAATAATTTGAAATTTGTTTCTCCTTTAAGAGCCGGAAAAGAGAGGAAGAAATCGGATCGAGTGGTTTTGAACTGCCAGGAAAAAGCTTATTGGCTGGTTCACCGACCCCCTGTGAGTAAGAACAAAGGACTGGAGCCAAATTCTTAGATTCCTTATTGATTATATATGTGGGGGTGGGATGCAATGTTTTGGAAAATTGTTGTATACAGGTATAGGATCAGTTATCCAGAAACTTGTTACCCAGAAAGATCCAAATTAACTGTGCCTCTTTGTGTTTCAGCCTGGAACGCTGGATGTGTTGGAATATGGACTCAATCGGGCAACTGACCCCAATGTTGTTAAGGTAAATAGGTAAGAGCATTTCATAATACCTTGGTCCTTCTGTTAAAGTCAATAACTGTGCTTTCTAAAATTTAACATTAGGCCCATATTAACGTGAAAAATATGGATGGGAGCTGCCAAGTAGTACAGTATAACGGTATTGCTTATTGTGTTTATTGTACATTTTACTGAGCAATAAACCAGTTATCAGCTGTGTGAGCTTGTGAGTATACAAGTAGAGGTACAGCCTGTGAGTATATAACTAGGGGTACGGCCTGTGAGTATATAACTAGGGGTACGGCCTATGAGTACATAACTAGGGGTACGGCCTGTGAGAATATAACTAGGGGTACAGCCTGTGAGTATATAACTAGGGCTACGGCCTGTGAGTATATAACTAGGGCTACGGCCTGTGAGTATATAACTAGGGCTACGGCCTGTGAGTATATAACTAGGGATACGGCCTGTGAGTATAAAACTAGGGGTACGGCCTGTGAGTATACAACTAGGGGTATGGCCTGTGAGTATATAAGTAGGGGAGCAGCCTGTAAATATATAATTAGGGGTACAGCTACTGTATGTATTTGTGTTTGAATGGGCCTAGGAGCTGCCATGTTGCTTTCCAGTGTGAGCATTATCTCTCTTTCTGCACAAGAGAATCTCCCTTGATTCAGTGACTCTCGGGGACACGCACAGTCTTGGCAGGGAGCCACTCGACACATATGGTGCTTGGAAAACAGCCAGTGAGTCAACCCCCATTTACATATGGAACCTGCAGCCTCACTCAGAGCGCTGATAGCTTTGCTGTGTATCCAAGGAAACCCTTTGAATAAAAATCACACTGATCGTAGTTTATTTTGCTACTCGTGCTTCAGAGCATTCACGCAGAGACGTGCGGCCGACACGATCAGGCAGTGGGGGGCTCGTCTGTTAACTGCTTCTTGGCTGTGCCAATACTCGAGCTACAGTGTAAAGGAGGTGGGGGTGGTCTAAAGTGGAAGCATGGCATGGGAAAACCACACAGAACCATTTTAGAGACAGGGACTTTTATACGTAGAATGTGGTGACGGCTGTTATATTTTATTCTGTGCTCTATAAATGTATTGCACAGGATAAATGGGGTTGTACTGTAGTTGTTGTTCTAACCCCAGACACCGGGAGGCAGAGCCTTCCATCCTGACAAGTTTTAGGGATGCGCCAACTTTGTCATATATGGATTGGATGCTGAATCCTCCACTAAAGATTTGGCCGAACAAAGTCTGGAACCCTAATTTGCATATTCAAATAGATAATTTTCCTTATCTATAAACAATTGTCATGTTCAGTTGTCCAGAACAGCATCAGACCAGACCCTCCTAATCATTGCTTGTACTTTAAATCGTAAATATATCATAAAATTACGTTGACTGGGGGTCTGGCCGAATGGAAAACTAGTCAGAAGTGTTTTGCTGAGGTCCACTCTACTGCCATCCTAAATCAGTGTGTTACTGGAGCTATATTTACTAAATGCTATGGGTCCCCAGATCCATAACTTGCTAAAATAGAGTTTGGACCAAAGTGTCCAAATTGGAACAATTGACAGTCACTAATTAATCAGGATCTACAGGACCTCCGGGAGAACATGGTACATCTGGAGGAGAGGCTTGGGAGTTTGGAGGACTGAACCAGAGGCATACTCACAAAGATACAGCGTCTAAAATAACACCTGCAGTCTGCCATGGCCTGCCTTGATGGCCAGGAAAACAGGCAAAAGTTCTTCAACATAAGAGTAGTAGGCCTTCCAGAGCAGAGTGAGGACACAACCCCAGAGACATTCGCTGAGACTTGGTTGCAGGAGCTATTGGGAGCCAACATCATCTTCAAGCAGTCCGTTATCAGTGGGCCCGATCTTCCTGGCACACCTTTCTGGGACCCTTCTTTACAAAACCTCAGCAAACGCAACACTGCACTTCGCTGAAGCCTGTAAAAAAGGTGAATTGCTCTATAATAGAGACAGAATTTCCCTGTTCCTTGATTAATCAGCTTCAGTTCAGAAACAACAGAGTTAGTATATTGGTGTCAAACACAAGCTTTGTCAATTGGGTCTTAACTATGCCATGCTATATCCCCTATAACTCAAAAGTATGGAAGGGGAGAAGCCTTTAATCTTCGATCACCCAGAATCTGCCCTTGACTGTTTGGAGCAATTGCCTAGAGCAGCCGAAAGTCCACGCAATCTTCAAGGTTAATGTTCCTGCCCTTGGTCAGAGTCTGTGTCTCTAATTGGGTACAGTAAATCAGGCCATGGAGTTGGTTTCATGCATTGCTAAGTGGCCCATATTAAGAGTGTTGCTTTGACACTCTTGTTTTACTATAACAACTTCTCATCATGGACCAAGGGAGTTTGTTCCTTGTACGGATGCTAATGTCACTACTTCTAAAGACTCACATTACTTATAACTGAGTCTGACTATCCTTTTTCCCATTTGGAACTATCTTTTGGAAGTATTACCTTCGGAGACAGCAGTCATCATCTTTTGGAATGGTATGAATCTTCTCACTAGGCCATCACACTGCCCTGGCCTACATCAAAGAAGCACAGTCTCTTTTGCTCTCTGAGTGAGCTCAAGGGCAAGTCTTCTTCTCCTCTACAATAACTCAGAGATAACGATGGCTATAGGTTAAGACATGTCTCTGCAGATTACATGTTATGGGATGATGTATCTTCATGTTGGGGGTGGGTGGCTTTTCTATTGGGGTTGTTCTATTTGTATATAGTTTTGTGTTTTTTTTCTCCTTTTTCTCTCTTTCTGCTTAGTGAACCAAGTCACAATGACCTGATAACAATAGTTAGGGGTCTTAAAGGGATTTTGTCATGATTTTTGTTTTGTCAGTTTTATTACTAAATTACAACGTGTATATTTCACATAATTCATTCTACCATTTAAAATGGTGTTCTGAAACCAATAAATGTATTTTGTAATATTGGTGTGTAGGCAGCCATCTCAGGTCATTGTGCCTGATCCTGTGCTTTCAGAAAGAGCCAGCACTTCACAATGGAACTACTTTCAGATAAGCTATTGTTTTTCCTGCTCAATGTAACGGAAGTAGTTGCAGTCTGATTTGGGTGTTTAACTACTACTAGTCTCATACCTACCTCAAGGTAGGGCATGGGAGCATCTTTAGCAATACAGGTGTCAGGAAGCTGTTCTCTTGTAACCTTCACGTTGTTCTGTTAACAGGTTGCTGGGTGGGAAAGGGAGGGAGTGATAATCACTACAACTTCCAGCACAGCATTAAAGAGTGACTGAGCACAAGACACATCGCAGAGGGCACCTGGGAAACTAAGAACATGGCTAGCACCACGTCAAAATGAAATATGATGAAATCTGTTTAGTATTTTGAAAAATTGATTTCAGGCAGAATTGTGCTGGAGCAGTATTATTAACTGATATTTTTTACACCTGTTTTCCAATGCTAGAATCCCTTACTTAAATGATAGAATTCAATTTTCTGTAATTATGGATCAGTTAAAGAAATCAGGTGCCAACCTCATGTTGCTTCAGGAGATTCACTTGTTGACCAAAGGGCTCAAAAGTGGAATTGCATATCTGAGTCCTATTATGCAGAATACCCCACTTACTCCAGAGGGGTAGCAATTTTAGTGCGGAAGACCCTAAACTTTTACTTTGAAAAACTAATCTGGGAGCCCTCAGGCAGATATCTTGCTTATTTATTCAAAAACGTTTATTTGCCTACTCCAGTGGACTTAAAGTTACTAAATTATATTTTACACATAATCTCACAATTTGGGCAAATTCCAACTTTGTGGGCAGGTGATTTTAATATGGCACCAAATCCAATGTAGACGAGTTAAAACCTGTGGCTAGTAATTCTCAGACTTTTGCACACTGGATGGAGGCGGCAGGACTCACTGATGCTGGAAACACTCCCAGTTTTCTTGTTTTACAGTTGCCACATCAGCATTGTCTGTGACTGGTCTGATCCACAGCAGAGATCCTACAATCTGTAGATGCTTGATACGTTTCAGTACCAGGACTTGCACTGACCGTTACAACTTATATGGTCACTTGAAGGGGTGATTCACCTTTATGTTAACTTTTAGTATGTTATAGAGTGGCCAATTCAAAGCAACTTTTCAATTGTTCTTCATTATTTTATTTTTTTTATAGTTTTTTCTAATTATTTGCCATTTTCTTCTGACACTTTCCAGTTTTCAAATGGGGATCACTGTATTGTTACTGTGTTGCTACTTTTTATTACTCATCTTTCTATTTGGGCCCTCTCCATATTCATATTCCAGTCTCTTATTCAAATCAGTGCATGGTTACTAGGGTAATTTGGGCCCTAGCAACCAGGTTGCTGACTGGAGAGCTGTTGAATAAAAAGCTAAATAGCTCAAAAACCACAAAAAATGAATACCAATTATGAATTGCCCCAGAATATCTCTCTCTACATCATACTTAAAGTTACCTAAACGGTGAACAACCCCTTTTACCCAGTGTGTAATGTTTTTTCTCTATAGTACAGGTATGTACTCTCTTTTCCACTTGGATAGAAGCAACTTGCTGAAAATGATATCTCTTTACAAATATACCTATCCCATATAGCAATGTGAATTAGAGACAGATGCATCTAAATTACATTTCTGAATTTTGCTTACTGGCTTGCAAAGCTCAAACCTCAGACATTTGCCCGAAATATAAAGTAGCAGTGGACTCCTTTTCCATTTAAATATCACTAAAATATTTGTTCTCCTAGACTGTGACTGTTAAGCTGGCCATAGATGTTAAGATTTTTAAAAGATCTGATCTTCATTGTGAGACCGCGATTTTCTCGGAACTATTGTACGATCGTACGAATTGACCATCAACTAAAAAGACCAATTTGCCATTAAAACAAAGGGGAGCTGCCTGCTTGGCCCTGCAAAGATAGATAGATTGCACTGGGACCGACAAAGATTTTTTGACCTGGCCGATCAATTTCCTGAAGATGTCGGCCGAAGAATAGTAAGATGTACGATTGTTTGAATCCCACTAACCGCACGATAATTTCGAAGGATTGGTCGGACTTCTCAAAAATTGGTTGTTCGGCAAGAAGAATCATTGCGTCTATGGGGAGCTTTAGGTGATGGGGGGGAGATTGGTCTGTCATCATATCAATGACTATGGTACTGTTATTTTATGTCATATAAACTATTCTGTTGCAATGGAACTTCAGCATCATCTCCCAGTATTTGGAGAAAACTAGTGTTACCCAAGCAGAAACCGTTCTATATGTCTAGAGGTTGTCCGGCTTAGTTTGATGCTTAGTTTGATCTGGGGACTCATGGCTAATGGAATAACCTGTATAAAAAGCTTGGCTTGCACTGGGCTCTGTTTCTTCTTTTTCTCTCATTGTTATTGGAAATTTAAATAAAAATATTTTAAAACCGTTGACACCAGAACTATATTTTTTTTTGAAAAGTCCCCATCCTGACAGGTGGATTTGTACAAATGTGTGTGTTAATGGGATCAGGCAGGACAGCAGGAGGGCTGCAATTGCAGATCTGCTTTGCAGGGAGGGTGTTTGTGGGTGGGTGGCACTGAGGGCAGTATATAAATGTCACTTATCTGCTGCTTGGGATTGCTATGAGACAGTTGGGCTCCAGGACTTGTATGACATATGCTGGCACTTGACAGTGGTCGTTGGGGAAATAACTGGAATCGCTGGTGGTAAAACCAACTTGTCGCAAAGTCACCTGATGTTCCTGACTCCACTTTACTTCCAGTGATTTCAGTTATTTCCAATGGAGACGCATTTCTGGTTGATTTGTCGCTCGCGGTTGTGCCTAAATAATTGTGGCCAACAAATCTCCCTGTTAGCCACTGCCCTTATAGAAGCATTACAATGGCAAGTTAGACGCAGCTTTGGTGAGAGTCCGAGCTCACTTTCCCTCTTACTAATGCTTTACTGCTTCTCTCTTATTTCCCTGCAGATTCTCTTTGTATCTAATCCCTACACTGAGTGTCTCTGAGGCTGCAGAGCTGTGAGTCCAGAGGGATACTGGAAGCCACCTTTGAGAATACGGAGGGGCCAGGAGATTTTCCTTCTTCTCTGTCAGACCTTATCTACATTATACGGATTTAGTTTCCCATGGTTTCCCTTCTACAAATTGCTGTGTCTCTCATTCCTAGTCCCATAAGTAATTATCTGTCCCAGGCTGCCTGCATTCCTGGTATTAAAACTGACCTACTGCATAGACACCCTACAGTACCTGCTATCATTGCATGAAATAACGTATATATATACATATATATTTGTAAATCTTAGGAGAAAGACTCAAATGAATTCCCTGTTGCCCCTCAGTTGGCAGGGAAACCCATACCCTGATTGCCCTTAATTAAACCTTCCTCTTCTAATAGTGAAATACTGTTTATTCTCTACCAATGAATCACTTATTCCCCCCTCTATTGATAGGGAATTATTTTACCTGGCTACTCTTACAGTAATAAAAAATCCAAAAACAAAACCCTTTCTTTGTTGGTTAAATATAATTTCCCCTCCCAACCAATGAATCCCTCATTCACCCCTTTTGGAAAGGAATCCCATAATCTGACTGCTCTTGCTGTCAAGAAACCCTTCCTATGCTGATGGTAAAATCTCCTTTCCACCAGTCTGTGTATTCCTGCTGTCTACGGCACCATCATATGAGCAGCAACAACAACAAAAAAATCACTTAAATGTTTATATTGATCGTGCATATTGGTTCATGGTAATTCCCTTTAAGAAGTTCTTTGCTAGTTACAGTAGCACCCAAGACTTTCATAGAAGTTAGATCTTCCAATCCCTTAATTATTTTAGTTGATTTTCTCTGTACATCTTCATTCTATGTCCTTTTGTTATAAACTTACTCAACTTCAAGTGATTTCTATTGGGCCATGTGGACATGGCAATGATTACCCTTGCATCCTTCTAGTCAAATACTTGTCAAGCATTGGGGGGGGGGGGGGGTTGATGACTTTTTATTGCCAGCTATGCTTTGGGATTCCCAGGCCTGTAGGTTTAAACCAGTTTTTCCCTTTGTATTTGCAGAAGAACACGGTGGATCATTACAGGAGGCATGTACGTACCATTTTTTCCTGGAAAGCAAATTCTCTTGAAAATAACTGTGATTATTCATGCATTTCCGTGGAGTAGCGCAGCTATATATATATATCTATATAGTCTGAATGTGTCACCCGCTCTCGCCCCCGCAGAGCATCTGTTCCATCCCCAACTACTAACTGGCTCCTCTGTCACATTTAGACACGCAGTCTAGAGACATGGCAGGGGTTACTAGGCCACTGGGATAAGGAGGGAAGGAGGCTATCAGTGAGCTTTAGGGAATGTTATAGAATGTAGGGATTGCACAGACTGTGGCATGGCAAGGGTTAATCTGTTTGTCATTTCCCCGGGCAGATCATGTATTACCAGCAGTCGCTGATGAGATCAACAGTAAAGTCTTCGGTGTCAGTGGGCGGGTGAGTGCCCCCCTCCATATCTTCTTTCTTAGTGAAATTAAACCTGCACCTTCTTCATGAAAATGATGCCACTGGTGGGCGCTGTTTCAGTGGATCTAAAGAATATGGAGTTATAGGGAATTTGAACCCATGTGCTCTGAACTCTGTAAGTTTGTACAACCCCACAGTGCATTACAGCAACAGTTCAGGTATGGGGCAGCTGGATCATGAACGAGACTCTGCTTGGGTGCTGTTGTTACCTGCCACCCATCACCTGTCTTCATCAGGCTCACAGCCCCCTTTTCCTTATAGAGGTTGTTCACCTTTGAGTTTTAGTATGATGTAGAAAGTGATATTCTGAATAAATTAGAAATTGTTTTTCAAATTTTGTAATTTGTGGGTTTTGAGTTATTTAGTTTTTTTATTCAGCAGCTCTCCAGTTTGCAATTTCAGCAATCTGGTTGCTGGGGTCCAAATTACCCTAGCAATCATGCATTGATTCCAATAAGAGACTCAGTATGAATAGGAGAGGGCCTGAATAGAAAGATGAGTAATAACAAGTAGATATAACAGTAAATTTTGGACATGTTTTTGGATGGGGTCAATAACCTCCATTTGAAAGTTGGAAAGAGTCAGAAGAAGGCAAATAATTAAACTAAATTGATAAAAAAAATGAATAATACAGATCAATTTAAAAGTTGCTTAGAACTGGCCATTCCATTTTATAACATACTAAATGTTTTATTTTTTTATTTTGAAACCCCTGCTTTGTATCACCAATGTGCAAAAAAGTGTAGTGTTAAAAACACACACAGTGTGTTAAGGTACATTGGATTTACCACTAAATAAAAATCCAAAAAATCCTGGCCAAAAAGCCAAAACACTATTCTTTGGAATCCCTTTTGCTGAGGCTAGGGGGAGCCCTTTATCCCCAACCCCAGCGCACAGGGCACAAAAGGTACAGACAGTGGGCAAGGGTATTCAGACCCCCTTCGCCGCAAGGCTAGGGGGTCTCTTTTATCAATTCCTCTCCCACCAAAAGGTTTGGGAGGTGACACAATATCCAATGGACCTCCAAAGAGGTCCCGAAATTGGTGTGCCCATGGCTGGGCTAGGGTTCAGGGGGGGAAGTAGCCTAATGGCCAGTTTGGCCACACAGCCATTCTTGCTTGACCTGGAAGTCTTGCACCACAAACCTGTAAAGTGCAAAAAGTGCATAAGTGCTAATAAAATAAATAGGTTAAGCAGTGAAGCCGCCTCAGCCTAATGGCCGGCAATTGTAAAAATGTCTCAGTTGCCATGCCAAAAGGCTAGGGCTATGAGCAAGGTGCAAAAGAAAAGAGATCCAGTGCTTCATACTGATCTCCCACCAGTGTTCATCTGGCACCGCAGGCTTGCAAGGCCTGGAACGCTATCTTGGGCTCAAGGATCAAGTGCCTCTCTGCCTCACCAGTGAACTACATAATACCTTAGCTAGGATGCCTCCCCCCATTGATAAGAACAGATGCTACACTTGATCTTAGCCAAAAGGTAACACACTAAAAGTTAACTTAAAGGTGACCCACCCCTTTAATACTACTAATTACACAGCAAAGGAGTCCTCCTGGCTGTATTGGAGCAGTATAACGTAGTGAGGATGAGACAAGTGCTGAAAATCACTGAAAGAGTTTACAATCTGGGAGGTTTAGGCCTTCACCATATTTATAGAACCTGGGTGAAGATGTGCCCCACAATAACATGTATTTAATAATAAGGGCTGTAGAGGTTGTGAACTACAATTCCCAGTATCCACAGCTTGCCACAGTCGAAGAGCTTACAGTAACTGGGAGGATCCTAGTGTGATATGTCAGAATTCTTCCAAAGTTTCTGTAGTACATGTGCCATTTCTTCATGTACCCCAAATATAAGATCCCTTCTCTTATCCAATGTTAAACCCTCCTCTCGTGCTTGCTCTTATAAAGCATAAGTTATTTTAGGATTAAACCTTGTGCCTGCTGTCTTAAACCAACTCCTCTGATATGAGTGGATCAATCTCCCCAGTACCTCAAAGTCTTAGGGTGCCCCTGCGTCAGTGGGACAAACTCTTACTTGTACTCTGTGCTCCCTTGCAGGTTGCTGAAGTTTTGTGAACAGTATTATTCCCATGACCCCATCATGTCAGGGTGCCTTCCCAGTAACCCCTGGATTACAGATGATGCCATGTTCTGGGAGTTGAATGCTAAACTGTGAGTTTTTCCAAAGCTGATACTTGTCATAGCACATGCCGAGTACCTGGGGACAGTCCATTCAGTTATACTGGGCCAAACATTTACATTCAGTTGTATCTATCTATCTATGTGGCAATTTGCACCTGGTTTAACTCCTAACCCTTTATATTGGCACAAAAAGCCTCCAATGGTTACTTTAGGTGCCAAAATTCTTTGCACTAACCATGCAGCCCCTCCTGACCCCTATAGGAGTGCAAAACATTAAACACTGGGGATGAGGGGGCGGCATTGGGAAGGCAGCATGAGGGGCAGAATCATCCCTTAGAGACATCAGGCTGGGAACCAGCAGAATACCCTTCCAGGGTACCCAAGCAAAATCTGCAACCCCCTAGTACTTACCCAGTTACAATAAGCAGCATTGGGTATCAGCAGCATTTCAGGAGCCCCAATACCCAATCATTCCCCGCACTTTTAGCATCAGAGCAGGGAAGGCGCATGTCCGGGGCAGCTGCCACCGAGTGGGCTTTGAGGCATTGGCGGGGTCGGTGGGGGGCCCCAAAACAGCAGCCCCAGTGGGTCCTGGGCCCCCCAGTCCGACCCTGTCAAATGGGTGGCAACCCTAGGAAAGGTTCTTACCTTACCTCATGGCAGGAGCAGCCCTGTTGGGTATTTGGTTATTTATTATTTATGTCCTGCCCCTAGCCTTTAGCAATCAGTGGGCAAGTCTATATAATCATTATATTAGCAGACAGTACATGTGCCACATAGGGCAGAGGGACATTAATTGCTATTTACGGGGCAGCAATAACTGAATAGGAGCAAATATTTCAATCAGGTGACCAGTTCAGAGCAGCTGTGACATTTCACATTGCATTTGGGGCCACAGAGAAACTGCAGCCTGATAGTAAAGTGGCCCCTGGGAGTTGCAGGCTCTTCTTGGCCCCACACATAGATATCTGTCTAATGGTGAGGATTATGAAAATGAATCATTGACACTATGAAAATGCATTGCCACAAACAACACAAGTGCTTCTCTTTCAGGGTGGAGCTTCCCACAAAACTGCGGGTGGAGCGCTGGGGCTTTAATTTCAGTGAACTGATTCGGGACCCCAAGGGCCGCCAGAGTTTCCAACTTTTCCTCAAGAAGGAATTCAGCGGTAAGTCTAAATGCTTCAGGCTCACTGGTCAAACTGGCCCGGGGGTAGTGGGCGTGGGGTTATATTTCTTTATTAACAGGGCTGCCAACAGTAATCATACTACTTAGTTGGCTTAGTTAGCATTTAGTATCTATTAGCCCTACAGTCATGTGTACCATAAGGTGGGCCCTACCAACTAGTACAATGGGGCACAAGTGCTCCTCAAGGCAACGGACCTCACCAAACAGCACGTGTACAATACAGTCTACTTAACTGATCTTAGAAGGGAGGGGAACCACCTTCCTCCTTAGCTCCACTCCTACACCCCATCCTCCTCACTTCCACCCCAGATTTAGCTAAAAGTGTCGGTGAGCAGATTTTATTAGTAATAAAGCACTGAGGGCCATACCACTAAAGCTGCTGCTATAGGCATATATATACATATGGCCCTGGTAACACCCCTGATTTACCCCAACCATATCCATCTATGCCAAAATCCACCCGTTATCTGCCCGGAACCATTTCTTGCCCAGATCCTTATTTCTATTCTCACCCCCTTTAATGTTCCTATTGGCTGAATCCACCATTATAAAAATTTTCTCCCCCATGCAGAATAGATTTCACTATCCTGGTTAATGTGTGCATTGGCTATGGGGTGGGGGGTTGATTTGTCGCTCTTACTTGTGCTCCTCCGGGAAGGTGCGCTGCCCCCTGTCTGAGTTGTTGTGTCAAACCTCCGCTATAGAACAAGAGATTAACATCTGCTCCATGGAACTGTTATCTGCCCTGGTGCTACATGTCATGATCTACCTTTAACCAGACCATAGGACATTGCAGTGTTCTTAAACATAATCCTGACAACATACGGTCCCTCTGTGCCTGTAACCTGCCCATTCTGTTCCCTAGGGGAGAACATGAGTTTCTGGGAGGCCTGCGAGGACCTAAAGTACGGAGATCAGTCGAAGGTCAAGGAGAAGGCAGAGGAGATTTACAAGTAAGAGTCCAATGTGCAAAATGTCATTCTAGTCTGATTTAGCTTCCCCTTCCTCCCATTTAATTTTCAGTCTCTCTTTGGCTTGGTTGCTTGGGTAAGTTGGACCCTAGCAATCATACATCAGTTTAAAGAACAAACCATAAAGCTTCAAACCAAAATGTTCAATAATGAAAGACAAGTTATACAAGTCTAGAAGGTGAATTTTCTCATTAATAGCTGTTTTTTGGCTTTAGGCTCTTCCTGGCCCCGGGAGCGAGACGCTGGATTAACATTGACGGGAAAACAATGGACATCACAGTTAAAGGCCTGAAACATCCCCACCGATACGTCCTGGACGCAGCACAGACCCACATTTACATGCTGATGAAAAAGGTTTGTGGTTGCCCATTGTGGCACAGCAGTCCTACCTTGCTTTGTGGCAGGGATTCTAGATGTACCCTCAGGTCTCACATGATATAAGGCATTGCCTGTATCCAGGGCCGCTATCAGGGGGTACTACTGTGCTGGGCCTGGGCCTAAAGGCCCTTGACAGAGCTGAAATGTGTTGCAAGTCCCGAACCTACGAAGATCCAAAGTAGCGAAGCCGCAAAAGGAGCTGAAGTTGAAGCCAAGACAGACCCGAAGCCAGTTCAGTTATACTGACCACCAATGTATTATTTTAATACTTTATAGGCCCCTTCCGCCAATGGTTTTTTAATAAATGTTCTCTGTGGCCTCAATGTTTCTTTTTTGAAACTTGTAAGTTTCAAAACTTACTAAGGTGGGCTCTGGCGCCAAAAAAAAACTTTTATGGGGGGCCCTGACCACCAATAATTTTAATAAGGTGGGCTCTGGCGCCAAAAAAAAACTTTTATGGGGGGCCCTGACCACCAATAATTTTTTTAAAAACTTTTAAGGGAGCCCTTGGCGCTAATGTTTAAAAACATTTTTTATGGTGGCCCTGGCACCAATGTTTTTTTTTTTTTAACTTATAGGGGGGGCCCTGGTCACCAATTCTTTTTTTAAAGGACCAGTAACAACAAAAATTTTCTAAAAAGAAATTCGTTCGTATGCTACAAAAAAAGACGCAAACACATATTAAACTTTAAAATCGCTAAGTCTTTATTAAGCGATAACTTACTAATACTCCACTTCTGCTCCTCTTCAGAAACAGCGGCAGGGTGACGATCCATCGTGCGGCGCTTGATTTCTCCTATAAGGAAGGCAGGGAGGAGAAATATAGCGCCGCACAATGGATCGCTGATCACCTTTTCTGAAGAGGAGCGCAATCGGAGATTTGGTAAGTTATTTCTTAGCGACTTAAAGTTTAATATGTGTCGGTTTTTCATAGCATAATAACGAATTTTTTGTTGGGGGCCCTGACCACCACGATTTTTTTTAACTTATAAGGTGGCTCTCACCATAAATGGCTTTTTATAACTTGTGTGTGGGGGGTGTTTATCGTTTTTAGCACTGATGTCTATGTGGTCTTTTAACTGTGGGGGTGGCGTGGGATCTGGGGTGGGGTTTAGGTGGAGCGGGGGTGCTTTTGTTGTACTGGCGGCCCTGCCTGTATCCCAATCATTAACCAGCTCCCTCTTTCTCTCAGTAGGATTCCTATGCGAGGTACTTGAAGTCTCCCATCTACAAGGAAATCCTTGCTAAGGCCGTCGTCCCGCAGGAGACCAAAAAGAGGCAAGTGTTACCGGGGCAGTTCGTGGGGTGGAGGAGGGTATGTACTAATGGCATGGCTGGAATTAACAGGAACTTACCGAGCCCAGTGCAACAATTGTGAATATGAAACTGCTAATCCCCAAGGGTCCCCAAAAGTCAGAGGCCCTGCTTTCTCTATGCTGCAGCCCTAGGCTTTATTACATTTGGACTTCAGGATAAGTATAACATGGAGGGGAGTGTGTCAGGGGTTGGCTCTTCTTATTAGTCTTCTCCTCTGTGCCTCATGCCAAGTCTGTACTTGGAGTCAAAATAGGCCCTGGCATTCCAAGTACTCAGAGGCCCAAATAGTCCTCCACCAGCCTACTAAATAGTGACTGTCTATGGGACCTTACAGCAGCCCCTCTGGCATTTGCCAGAACCCACAGATTGCCAGTCCGGGCCTGCCTCGTGCATGATATACAAAGTATCTCACAGTGCAGCCGCTAGTGATCGTTAGAGTCGTTTGAACCACTTATTCCCATACAGGTGATAGAAGCAGCCCTGTACTTAGTTAAAGAGGTTGTTCACCTTCCAACGCTTTTTTTCAGTTCAGATGGTTTCAGATAGTTCACCAGAAATAAAGACTTTTTCAATTACTTGCTATTTTGTATTTGCAACCGTTTTTCTAATATTGAAGTTTTTCACCTTGTCTTTCTGAAGCAGCTCTGGGATGGGGGGGTCACCGACTCTATAAACTATTCTAAATTGATACATTTAGTTGATACATTTCTTATCTTTGTCTCTGCTGAGTAGCATCCCTCATTACAGGCAGCTGTTAGAATTGATACAATAGTTGCTAATACTCCAGAGATGCTGCTGAGAAATGTATCAACTAAATGTCGCAAAATTGTAACAGTTTAGAGTCTGCGCCTGAATTACTGAGCTGTCAGACTCAAACACCAGAGACTGGGACATTCAACTTTAAACTTAGATTTTAGAAAACTGGTAACAAATAAAAAATGGAAAGCAATTGAAAAAAGACTTTATTTTTGGACTGAAAACAACTCAACTGAAAAATGTGTTTGGAAGGTGAACAACGCCTTTAACAAGGTCCTACCCTGGTGCTAATTAGATCAAAGCTTACAGTATGAGCTTTCACTATAATTTCCTTTAGTTTCCATGGAAGCGTTTTGTTAGGGAAGGAACTGATTTAATCTGATTACTTCCATGTTATTAATCCTCCTGTGCGTTTTATCCATTCCATGTTTATAATGAGCCCCAGATTTCGGGAAACCTTTAACACATTATCATTTAATACTACACACATGGATTGCACCGCCATCTAGTGGTGACTCATGGACACTGCCCCTAAATACACAGGTAATAAGGAGTTCTGGGCATTGGAATTGGGTTATTTTTCTGGCATCAGGACAGAAAATGCATGTACAGTGGCCAGACTTTAAGGTCTGTATTGGAATACAGGGACTCAGGTGGGATATGTACAGAGCAACAGTGATTCTCTCTATAGTCATTTGCCTTTGTGTTAGTAAATATTACCCCTATGTATAAACCTGCTTTACTGGATCAGATCTTTATCTGGGATCCCAAATAATAAAGGCAGCTCTGGGGGTTAGGGAGTTATCCCTTTTATATCGCCAGTATAAACCTGGATCCTTCAGTACTGCTTGTGCTTTAAAGGAACAGTAACACCGAAAAATTAAAGTGTTTTAAAGGAACAACAATATAATGCACTGTTGCCCTGCACTGGTACAATTGGTGTGTTTGTTTCAGAAACACAACTATAATATCCTGTCCTGCCTTTTTTGGCTTTGAATGTCTGCCCCCATGGCTACACAGCAGCTTGTTTATATAAACTATAATGGTCTTTCTGAAGAAAACATACCAAGGGTACCAGTGCAGGGCAACAGTAAATTGTATTTTCATTACTTTAAACCACCTACATTTTTTGATGTTACTGTTCCTTTAACTTGGAACCCTACAACTCAACCTTGGTGCTCAGAACCAAACAGAGTGACTTTAATGATGTAACAACAACAGTTAAAACAGTGAGCCATTTGCAGTGCAACACTGTCATCTGGTGTTTATATTGAAGTATTGCTCAACAAACAACCTATATGCTAACACTATAAAAGGCGAAGAACAGGATGGTAGCATACTTTAGACCAGGCATGTCCAAAGTCTGGCCCGCAGGCCAGGGCCCACAGCCACCACCATGAAATTAGGAATCGGGTTGCTGTAGCAGTAATATTTGGGCACATTAGTGAAATGATCTGCCACTTGGTCTATACTGCTGCCTGTGTGCTGGCACGTCAGTACTTCTATTGATTGACACCTTCAGCCCTAAAGAAGTATTCAAGAGCGGCGCGTCACTATGTGCCAGTATGTGTCTATTGCTAACACAGGCGGCGGCGCGTCACTACACAAAGAATGTCAGGCTAAATGGTCAGCTCCCACACATTTTCACCTCACCAAATCTGGCCCTCATTGCAAAAATTTTGGACACCCCTGCTTAGGTGCAAAATGTTATTTTTCTTTTCTATTAATAAAGCTCTTCAGATTTCATAGAAGTACATCTCCCAACAGCCACCTCCAGTCACAGTCCCCAGAAAGTGCTATCCATACAGTGAGACATGGGGTCCTTGGTTATAATTTATCTTTATTTTATCTCCATAGTAATTTCCCCTTTATGCGCCGCCATCGGAGATCGAGTCCCAGCCCTGTGATCCTCAGGCAGCTGGAGGAGGAAGCCCGAGCCAAGGAGGCAGCAAACACTGTGGATATCACTCAGGTTATGAGCAAATTGGACCGAAGGAACCAACTGAAACAAGAGACTCCCAAACCCACCTAATTCTTAATGCAACTCTAGGAGGTTCACCAACTAGTTCTCCATAGATATAAACCACACATAAATCTCTGTGCATAGGCACAAAAGCATGGTAATAGTTGTGTAGGGAGTTGTAGGAGAGGAGGCCCACCATTAGGGTTGTAGGAGAAGAGGCCCTCCATTAGGGTTGTAGGCGAAGAGGCTCACCATTGGGGTTGTAGGAGAGGAGGCCCACCATAAGGGTTGTAGGAGAAAAGGCCCACCATTAGGGTTGTAGGAGAAGAGGCCCGCCATTAGGGTTGTAGGAGAGGAGGCCCACCATTAGGAGGCTCAATAGTAGATCTGTGGTAAGGGAGGGCATGTATTGTTTAGCAAGTAATCTGCTTCCTCCAGTGCAGGAGAAGCTATGATAGGCAAAGCTGGATGCATAAAAACAGGTCCATACCCAGCACAATGTACCAATGCGTTGGTGCTTTTTTTTCATTAGCCAGCATTACCATGTAGTCACATTTCACCCATTATACATGTTGTGTCTCTTTATCCCATTGCTTATCCAGTTCTGCTCCATGTTCAGCCAACGTTTGTGGGGCAAAGTGTTATGCCTTTGCTCAGCAACTTGTTTAAAGCTTACCTTTTTTAGGTTATAGATGGAATTAATCCAACAAGAGGGGGGGGGGGCTATGCCATTTATGTTGAGTTTTCCCACTTATTTAGAGAATAGAATGACGCATGGCAATGTAAAGCATTTCCTAATCTGTCACCACTAGGTAGCGCTCTAACTCCATCAAATGCCTTCCCCAATATAAATGCAGCACAAATTTAATGGCACACCAGGTTGAATTTCAGCATGCGAATAAACGCAGGCCGATACTCAGCCCCTATGCTCTAATTAGCCCTGTGCCTGCACCCCGAGCCACTGTGTTGGCCCAGGTGCAGGCACACAGAACAGATTTCAGAGCCAAAGTAAAATCATGTGCTGCTCTGCTCTGTGTGCCTACACCTGGACTGTTAGGAGTGTAGGGGAATCTCATCCTGCTTTTATCCGCAGGCCAATATTCAGCCTATTGTGGCCATAGCCCGAAGTTCAGGGCTAGAGCTCTGCATTTGGGAAAGTACAAGGGGAAGTTGGAATTTAATTATCCATGGAAAGGGTCAGAGTGGGGCTAAAGCAATTGAGGCAAAGTTTCATGCTTTCCACTTGCCTTTAAAAATCCCAATTATTGTGCTGCTGAGGGATGCCAGAGGGTGCTAGGAATTGTACTTTGATAACAGGAAACTGTGAGTGTTCCATTGTATTAAGTGTCAGTATTCCCAGGATCTCCCAATCTCTCCATTATGTCAGTGTTACCCCATGCGTCTGTATTTATCACAAGTTGCTTATGTGGCCCCAACCCTTTGCACCTTTTATCTCATTTGTTCATTTCACCCAATAAAATTCTTCATCTCGTGCCATTTTGTCTTTCATTGCTTTGTTCATTTCATGCTGCTGCTCTCACCCAATCAGCTTATGTGTTTAAAGCTTCACGGGCTGAATTGTGCCAGGGCTCTCAGATTCCCCCCCAGGTACAGAGGGACTGGACAAACGTGAGTCTGGCAGATACACTTTCTGTAGCAAGAAAACCCCATAATACTCACTCATGCACAAGCACTAACCTACCTCTATGCATGCTCTGTGAGGGAGGCGCCTGAAGGAAACAATGTACCTCCCTCCCACACTAAATACAAGTTCCCTGTTGTGCTGAGGTGGGACTTGAACCCAGGATTCCAGTGCTACAAGGCAGAAGAGTAAATTCTTCTGCCTTATAATGCAGGGGGTCTTGGCTTTAATTCCCACATTAGCACTGCTTGCATGTTCTATGAGTGGGAAGGTGATACTTGGTTTCTTTCTGGCACCTCCCTTCCACTCACAAAGCATGCATAGAGGTAGGTTGGTGCAGGTGGGTGTTCATAGGTACCCCTGTGTGTGTATCTATGGGATAGGGGATTCAGGTAAAACTCCTTGCAGTGTTTTGGTTAAAATTGAACAGAGAACTCCAGAACCACAAGGCTACTGAACTACCACCAAACCAAAGGCCATTTTGCATTGGTGCCTTTGTTCCTATATTTATAGCCACTGAACCATTTGGCTATACACAGTGCATTGCCAGCTGCTACCCCATAACCTGCCCCAGAGAGAGAGACAAGTGCCACAGGGCTGCTGACAGCAGAGGACACAAGAAACCACAGCTCAGGAGTAAGTGCTCTGGCTGTCTCTGAGTTTGATTTGCACCAAGAAATTGCCACAAGGTGGGGTTTTACCTTTGGCTGGAGGTGTTTCCACTCCATAAACATACAGACGGGGTAGTTGGCACCCAGTCATAATGACCTTAGTATGCGGGACGGACTTTAGATTGTAAGCTCCTCTGGGGACAGGGTCGGTCCCCCGCCAAGCCGCACCCCGCCGCCGCACATGTGCATGCATGCACGAGCCCCCTGTGTATTTGACGTCACCTGCGTCAGGAAGAGAATTACAGGAAGCAGGGACTGGGTCCGTGGGGCCCAAAAGAGCCGGGGGCCCACTGGGTTTCTTCCTGGTGCCCCGTCTGCCCAGTCTGACCCTGTCTGGGGAGGATAATAATGTGCAGTCTCCCCCAAGTTCTTACCCAGGTGTAGATCTCTGATTTTCTGTACTTCCTGCCCCTGGGCTACTCTCTTTACTATGGTCATGGAGTACCAGTGTAGATGTAAAAACCTCCCCCCATACAGAGGGCTCCTGTATCAGCCCCAGATTGTAACCATGTCATCTCTTCTCCCTACAGTTGTGCCATTACACTGCTCCGATCCCTCACCTGACTGTCTACACCGGCACCTGTGCCCCTCCCTCCCCCAACAGCTTGTTCCTTACCTGCCACCCTCCAGGGGACCCCTGCACTCCTTCCCCTGGACACTTTGCACTGCCAAACATGGCTGCCTGCCCCTCCCCCATTAGTGTTGCTATAGAGAGCACCCCAGAGGTGGAAAGGAAATGGGAGACAAATGGTGCAAACGAGAATCATTTTCTGTCTCCTGCTGACAACGTGGAGGGTTCCTTTGGATCAGAAGGAGGCGCCGATGGGAATCATCTCTCTGTCCCCTCAGAACTCCGACCAACCCAAAAATCCAAGGTCACCTTGTCCTTCAGTAAGTTGCTAAAGAGGGGGTGTTCCAACTCGCCTGTATTCGCCACTCTGTCCCCGAAGTGCCCTGCAGTGAATCATGGGAAAGTGCAGCCACTCAACGACATTGAACAGGAATTGCAGCAATCCTCCAGGAAGGTCACAAAGTGAGTAACTCAGATGTTACACTGTGTGTGTTGGACATCTGTACAATCATTAGCAATTAGTCACTACCTGCTTATATGGTCACATGATTATTTTCATAATCCCAACTAGTGGGGTAAGATTAAATGGAATTATAAAGTATCCCTATTGAGATTAAATTTGGGTCTATTTCTCTTAACCCAAGTCAGTGCATTTATTCTCCCCCAGTAAGTACTTACCCAGGCACAGAGCTCTGATTCTCTATAATTCCTTCTCCTGGGCTGCTCTCTTCCCATGGACATACAGGCAGAACCTCCTGCAGGTAACTGCATATGGAGTCCCCTGTACTTACCCAGGTATAGAGCTTTGGTTCAGTGTAGGAGCTGGATGTACAGAGCTCTCTAGCTGGGTTTAGTGGTGTAACTACAGAGGAAGCAGATTAGGGGGTGGGGGGGGTAGACCTGGTTCCTCTGTAGGAGGACCTGCTGGTAACCAGAGGGGACTGGGCCCCCAAAGTTACCTCACTGTGACTAAGTACTGTGGTATTTGCTTACCAAGGGGAAGGTTCCTGCATGACATGGGAAAGAGAGCAGCTCAGAAATAGAAAGTAATTATAAAATTAGAAAGCAATCTAATTAATCCTAATAATGGAAACCCACATCCTTTGTATAGCTTTGCACTTCATCTGTGTTACGTCATGATCTGTATAAGGCCTGCAGCCTTGTGCCTTTAAATGGCCACAGACACAAGGAACTAAATACCTTCAATTTTCAGAAGGCTTTATGCTGCTTACAATAAATGAGTGATACTCAGAGTTCCCTACATAACTCAGCCTACAGCCGTATGCCTCCATATGGTCACAGAACCCCTCAGTGACTTCTAATATCCTTATAATTTACAGTAAGGGTAACATTAACCCTTATAATACTCAAGTGATTCTCAGAGTTGCCGTTATAACTCAGCCTGCAGTCTTGTGCCTTTATATGGTCACAGAACCCCTCTGTGACTTCTAATATCCTTATCATTTACAGTAGGGGGGGAACATTATCCTTTATTTAATCAGTTCATTAGTGTACTGCTGTATTAACCCCAAGTGCAGTTTTTTCCAGATTAAGGTGGATATCCCATCCGAGTGCCGGATTTACCCCATAGATTCGGAGGAGGAAGACAGTCAACTCGCTTGTAAGGATTCCATCCAGGAAGTTATCTGCCCATGGGAAAACATGACAGAAGAAAGCAAAGTGGGGTAAGGGCTGGAGGGCCCCCCTGCTACCAGCTCTTTCCTGGGGTAGATGGGATCGTTAAACAAACTGAGAATCTCAATAAAAACAATGAAGTGCATTAGGATCCATGGAGAATCCCACAATCAGTAACCAGTTCACTGCCAGACAAGTATGAGAAACTCCCGATTAAGCACAGAAGTACTGACTAATACAAACCTACCCAGAACCCCTTACAACTAAGAACCTGGACTGCATCCCCCAATGGTGGTGAGAGGGTTAAGCAGTGTTGTTCCCAGGCATAGGGGCCATTATTTGCTTTTGTTCTTCATTCCCCACTGACCCCTTTCTGTTGGGTGAGTCCGATTGTCCATTTCAGAGCCACAAGGTCATACCCCTGCCCCAGTTACTATGTCAGGTGACAAATGCCCTCATGCTCTTACCCTGTCCTGCCCCTGTGTGTGTACCTCAAGCAAAATGGCGAATCAGTGGGGTCACCCAATCCAAATACTTGCCATTTGTACAAGAGATTGTATACATAGAGCTTACTCACAGAAAGGCCTCTGGGGCATAAATACACACCTCTATAAATGCAGTTTGAGGTTTGGCACCAGTGTGGGGCAATTAAACTGGAACTATGGGGCAAAGTTAGTGATGCATTGTGGGGGGGGGGAAGTGGAAGAAAAAACATGGTGGATGCTATTCATCGTTGCACTTTGCCTTTCTTAATAAAACGACCCCTAAGGGGATCATTTATAAATGCTCCCACATTTTGGACGCAATAGACAGCGCATGTTAATGCAACTCATTATGATCCAATTTTCACTTGCGTTTGTAAATAATCCCTTTAATGAGTTATGCTGGTGCCAAATTATTCCTCAGTTTCAGGGTCAGATTGGCCAACCAGACATTGCCCAGTGGCCCCCACACCTAATGTGCCCCAGTAAAGGACATTTCCCATCAGCATTTTCTTATTTTCATTATATGTCTTTATGTAAGTGCTGTGAGAATGATATCTCCATGCAATGTCCTCTGGATGCCCAGTCAAACGCTGTTCAGTTTTGTGTGATGAATTGTTTCCCATGATGCCCTGTAGAACTCCCCTTTATCTGTAAGATAGAGAGTCAGATGCCTTATTGTTGGGAAATTTCCTTTAATAAAACCCTATAAATCACATTGTGGCGACTTAATTGTGAGGGGGCTGAGCCCTACAAGGCAGAAGACGCTGATGGTGCAGGTGGTGCTGTCATATAAATACATATTAAACTGCCTTGGCCACTTTGGGGGCTCATGTTGTTTCATAAAGGATACTGGGGGGATGAGAGGGGTGCTAAAGAGGCAGGTGACAAGGGTCACTGTATAATAATTTTATAAAATTTGGCAGGTTATGGAAAGTTTGCATACATTTCTGGGAATTGTTTTCATGTGTTTTAACAGTTTTAAAACTGAAGGTGAATTAGCTCTTTAAGCTAAAAGTCTCAGTTCTCCCAAGAGACCTGTTTATCTTAAATAGTTACAGTGGTCTCTTAAATAGCTACAAATGTATCAAAGTGCAGGCGCTGTGTGTTTTGGGCTTTCTGCCAAGAGTCTCTTATTTAATTACATTTCAGAAACTTTGTATCTTTTTCTGACTGTTCAGTGAAGAAGATCGAAGAGAAAGTTGAGACATTCTGGGACTGCGGGTTGAGCTGTCAAAGTCAGGCTGTCCCGCAAAAAACAGGACAGTTGGGAGGTATGATTAAGGCTATGGACTTGTAAAGAACGTTGCCATATGCTCAGCAGTAGGGCATCAGCAAGCTTTATGAGTCAGAACTAGAGAACAGGAATGATCAGACAGACATCATAGCAATGACACTTACACGTGACTTTCAAGTGATTAAGGAATAGATACTGGCAAGTTGCTGAGAATGACATTATGAAAAAGACTATTCCTGCTATCTTGTTTCTAGGGTCCATGTGTCATTATTTATTATTATTATTATTATTATTATTATTATTAATAATAAAGGGGTGGTTCACCTTTATGTTAACTTTTAGTATATAGAACCAATTCTAACTTTTAAATTGGTCTTATAATTATTTTATATAGTTTTTTTAATTATTTGCCTTCTTCTGACTCTTTTCCTCTTCACTGACCCCATCTAAAAAAACAAATCATCTGTAAGGGTACACATTTATTGTTATTGCTACGTTTTATTACTCATCTTTCTATTAAGGCCTCTCCTAATCATAATCAGTCTCTTGTTTGCATCAGTTCAAGGTTGCTAGGGTAATTTGGACCATAGCAACTAAATTGGTGAAATTGCTAACTGGAGAACTGCTGAATAAAAAGCTAAATAACTCAAAAAAAATTAAAAAAAAAGTACAAAAACCAATTGCAAATTATCTCAGAATATCACTCTCTGAGTCTACATCATTCTAAAAGTTAATTTAAAGGTGAACAACCCCTTTAATAACATATTTATAAAGCACCAACATATTCCGCAGAGCTGTACAATAAATGAGTTTATACACTGAAGATACAGAATTACATACATAGCCACTGATAACTGATACAAGAGGTTAAGAGGGCCATGCAATCTAAAAAGGTATATGGCAGGTTCATTCTCTGCCATTATCAGCTCTTTAAAGGACTAGTAACACCAAAAAGTAATTAAAAAGTAATTAAATATAATGTACTGATGCCCTGCACTAGTACAACTGGTGTGTTTGCTTCCCTGCACTGTGACATGGCAGTGGGCATCAATGGGTTAACCCTTTGATGCCCAGCGACACATTTCCTCTTATTCGTCTGAATTTTTTGCCTGGAGAAGAGGAGATTTGTCGCTGGGCATCAAAGGGTTAACCCATTGATGCCCACTGAAATGTTACAGTGCAGGAAAGCAAACACACCAGGCATTTCGGGGAGATTAGTCACCCGAAGAAGAGGAGATTTGTCGCTGGGTGACTAATGTCCCCGGAACGCAGCGTGTGCCACCACCCTTAGGGGCACAGATTCCCATGGTTCACAAGTATGAGCAATTAATGCTTGTTGAACCAGATTTAAATCCCAGGGTGATACTTTGTCTTTAGTTTTTGCTTTAAGCCTCTTCATGGCCTAATAAAACTTGATAACTAAAGGTTTTTGGCCCAATGAATTCCTGTCATAGAGGTCAACACAGAAACCTGGCTCTTCAATGTTGCTGGACTAATCTCTTTGTCAAATCATGTTTGGAAATATTCCACAACTGCCTCTTCTGGCAATCTGGGCTCAGACTCTTTAAACCATTGAAGAAATCTATTCCAGACCTTGTACTACTTCTGAAAAGTTGAAGACTTCTTGGAGGCTAGCAAAGTCTCAATGGGCTTCTATAACAGACGTCTTGCATTGACAAAGAAACACACTCTGTAAACTCCTGAAATGGAACATAGCCCACTGCACAGAATCTATTGTAGCTGTTAACTTGCCGAGTACATTTTGACAAATCTTTGCTGATATCAGAGCAAACTGACACAACTGGTGGACTTGGTCTGGAATATCCAATGCTCTTTCTATTGGAAGAAATATATAATACACCATCAAAAAATAGAGTCTGTCTCTACTTCCGGAAACTTGATGCCCTGAGTAGGGATGTCACAAGGTTTCTGGAAATGTATCACCCAACTGTGATCTTGAAGAATCATCAAAGTCAACTCTATAGCTCTCACAACAGTTTTGGGTGATTCTGGTTGCAGAATGTCATCTGGATAAAAAAAAAAGGCAGTCATGTCAAAAGACTTGCAAACATTCAGAACTGTTTCTTTTGCTGAGTATCGACTTCTTTCTTGGCAGTCTGAAAGGTTTGACTCCTATTGCTCCAGCCCTGTCTATTGAAGGCCTTACCTGGGCAGTAAGATTTAGCATCCTTAAAGGAAGACTTGACAGATCTTGAAGCCAGTCTCTTATCCCTCTTTCAGGGTGATTTGCCGTATGGATCTAATAAGCAAAAGGGCAAAGAGCAGAGGGTAAAGGATCAGAGGTTGTGCTTTGAGGGGTATCTGCCATCCAATGTCTGAGCCAAAGATCTCCTTGCCTACACAGCCAAACTCATCTCTTTAGCACCCAATTTCAGGACATCCATAGAAGCCTCAATACAGAACTCATTGGCAATCTTGACCTCCTCCAAAGATCTCAACATGTCTTCCCTGTTGATATTTTGCACACAGAGCATCTTATACATTCTGTAGCTATTAGCTCTAATAAGAGAAGTACTCATCACAGCTTATCAACATGTAGCAACTGCATACAGGACCTTTAAAATTTAGTAATCTCCATGGCATCTTATAGAGAAACCCCCCTCATCCACTGGAAGAGTTCATATATTTCCATGAATTGAAGTATCTTTTCATCTAATTAAACATGTTGTTTAATTACTGAGATGCCTGAGGGTCAATGGATTGCGCAAGACAGGACTGACAGTTTTTTGTTATCATGCAATGCCAGGTTTGCACAATAGACACATTGCATTCTAGACTTTTCCTTCCTAGGCTCCTCTCTCATGGAATGGCTGTGATGTGGGTTCCTAAAAATAAAAAATAGCCCATAAGTGCAATGAGATGAATAAAAAAGTTCTCAATTAATAGTAAGCATTTTTACCCACTATGAATAGATCTAGATCTTCTTGAGGTATTTGTAGTCAGCTGAAAAAACAACCAGATCAAATTAGACAAAGGTCAAACTAAACCACAATGGGAAGTAAGGCACATCCACTCATTGAAGTATCAGGGAGCAAACACCAGACTCAAGCTCCAAAAAAACTCTGCTGCAGCTTTAAGAAAACAGAGAGAGAGGAAAGCTGAGAAAAATCTGAATTTAAAATTTGGCAAACCAATGACTTCAGAGAAGGAAGGGGCTGTGTCTCCTAGCAACCTGCACAACTGGTCTTGTATCAGTGACCTATTGTGCATGCATCCAAAGATATTATGGCTTTTTGCAACAAAAGATGGCAACAGAAGGCAATGTTGCCTTCTTCAATGAGTCCCAAAGTTTTAGTTAAGAAGAGAACCTAACATATGTGGTTTTAGGCAACTAAAATAGGTCTAAAGGGCACTGGCTGAATAGTGGATAACACATTAGCTCTGTAGAACACCATTATATTATACAGAGCTTATCAACAGTATATTTTAATTACTTGCACTTTCATTTTTTTTGGTGTTACTGTTCCTCTAAAATACAATCAGCTGCAAAGCAAACACCAAGCATCCTGCCATCTAGTGGTGGATTTCAGTAAGTGCTGCACTGGTCATAGTATAAAGGAAGCAGCTGTTTGTATCCCAAGTAGCTTAAAGAGGTGGTTCACCTTTAAGTTAAATTTTAGTATATTATAGAAAGACCAATTCTAAGCAACTTTTCAATTGGTGTTCATTATATTTGTATATAGTTTTTTGAATTGTTTGCCTTCTTCTCTTGAGTCTTTCCAAGTTTCAAACGGGGGTTACTGACCCCATCTAAAAACAAATGCTCTGTAAGGCTACACATTTATTGTTATTGCCACTTTTTATTACTCATCTTTCTATTTATATTCCAATCAATGCATGGTTGCTAGGGTAATTTGGACCCTAGCAACTAGATTGCTGAACCTGCAAACCATAGTGCACCGAATTAAAAGCTCTACATCATAGTAAAAGTTAACCCAAAGGTGAACAATCCCTTTAAACTTTAGATGCTGTTAAACGAGTAAATCATTGCGATCATTTGTAATTGAAGGGGCACTGTCCTCAAAAGCTTATATTCAAGTAGTCTAGCACCCTAATAGGAGACCCAAAAAGCTTACCAGTTAGCAACATAATAGGGGAATCTCACCCAAATTGCTTACGTATCTATCAGCATAACAGACCCTCTCTCCTGAAGAGAGTGCATCCTTCATCTCATCCAAAGAGCTCACATCCCAGGAGTATAACAGGGTCCCCATACTAGCCCAAAAAGTTATAACAAAGATGTCACACAGAGTGTCTAGCAGTACAACTGTTAATTCTTGTCCTCAAAGGTTTATAATCTAGAATTCTCATCTAACAGCTCATTCAATGAGCATACAATCTAGAGTTCAATAAATGGGGATTTAGTCCCAAAGAGCTTACACTCTAGAGTCACTGTCTGAAATCTCCATCAAACATCTTACTCTTTTACCCAGGGCTGAGAGAATACTCCTGCCATTCTACCACACACCAATCATTCTCGAGGATTGACTTAGCATTGGTATCCTCGGATATTCTCCCATACATACCACGCATACTTTCTGATCATTCCCCACTTTTACTCTCCCTAAGATGGTCGACTTCTGCGACCTCGAGATTGTGGAGACTCAGTCCTCTCTGGTTGGCCAATACTGAAGGTTACTCTAATTATTGGGACCTAAATGCAAACTCAGCCCCCCAGGCTATTCTCTGGGACGCCTCTAAGGCGGTTATGCGGGGTACGCTAACAGGAGCAATAACACAAGCCCGTAGACAAGCCAGAGAAACCACAGAACTGGCAGAGGCAGAAGCCTACCAAGCTGAAACTGACCACACCACTAACCCTACACCAGAGAATTACTCAATTCTACTAGAGAAACGCAATGCCTTAGAATGACATAATACCCTGCTGACCAAAAAAGTCCTTCTCTACCAATCACAGAGATACTTTGAACAGGGAGATAAGAATGGGCGGCTATTAGCATACTTTGCAAAGACACAATGCCCTACTACAGCTGTACCAAACATAAAATCGGCAGGGGGCAATATGGTTAACGATCCCAAGCTCATAGTAGAGGAATTTGCAAACTATTATCAAGGGCTGTACAAGTCCACAGTCCTAAATCGACCTATTACACTAGAAGAAGTAAAAGAAGCCATTGCCTCCCTCCTGGCAAACAAAACACCGGGCATAGATGGTCTTCCCTCCAACTGGTACAAAGCCCTTACAGAACAGCTGGCTCCCCAATTGCTGGCTACCCTACAAGCCTCCTTTGATCTTGGCTCCCTGCCCCCTTCATTTAGTGAAGCACTTATAGTTGTGGTCCCAAAATCCGGTAAAGACCCTGACCAGTGCAGTTCATATCGGCCAATCTCACTAATAAACACTGATGCCAAAATTCTCGCCAAAATCTTGGCCACGAGATTCCAACGCTATATAATAGACCTGATCCACCCCGATCAATTGGGATTTATGCCAGGTAGAGCCACTAATATTAACATTAGGAGATTATATACTAACATTGAAACGCAGCATGCCAATGTGGGAACAAGAGCAGTAGCCTCCCTAGACTCAGCTAAAGCCTTCGACTCAATAGAATGGCCCTACCTATGGGAGATTCTTTGCAGATTTAACCTGGGTGACCAATTCATTAAATGGATACAGATGTTATATTACAGTCCAACTGCACGGGTCAGGGTCAACGGCATGATATCAGATCCATTCCTACTGGAAAGAGGTACGCGACAGGGATGCTCGCTATGCCCATTTCTCTTTGCCTTAGCCATAGAGCCTCTAGCCATAGCCATACGCGAATCTGAACAAATAGTAGGTCTCACTATTGGCCCACTTACTGAAAAGATCTCCCTGTACGCAGATGATGTTTTGATCTACTTGGCAGATACCCAGAACTCACTAGTATCACTACTTAGAGTAGTGGAGCAATTCGGAGTTTTCTCTGGCCTCAAAATAAACTGGGATAAATCCATCCTCTTCCCCATTGACAATCAGGACCCTCCTAATGATCTCCCCCCCAACGCTCCCATTAAGTGGGTCCAGAAATTTAAATACCTCGGCCTCCACATACAAACAAATCTGTCAAACTACATACAAGAGAACCTTGATCCCATAATCTCAAAACTTGAATCTGATCTACTGATTTGGGCTAATGTCCCCCTATCTTTGCGGGGGAGAATAAACCTGATCAAGATGATCTATTTACCAAAATTTCTATACCACATCCATAATGCCCCCATATACATTCCCAAATCAGTATTTAAAAAAATCAACCAATTGATACTTCCCTTTATATGGAACCGTAAGGTACCGAGAATTGCCTGGGAGAAATTGACAGCGGAGAGGGAGGATGGTGGACTAGCTTTACCCAACTTCCAGTTGTATTACGTAGCGGCCCAAGTGTATTACCTGCACTGGTGGTATCATCCGGACCCATATAACCCAAATATGGCGCTACATGCAAATATAATAGGGTCACTGGAAGGACTTAAAAATCTACCCCACCGGAAAATTTCGGACGCAGGCAATCTGCCATCCACCATCTCCACTCCTCATAGAGCCTGGACCCAAGTGTTGAAAATATTTAAGAAGGGACGTATTCCACTCAACCCCCTCTTAACACTATGGGGCAACTCCAATCTGTCTCATTTCCGAAACTTGGAGGACTTCCTCTTCTGGCCAAGGCAGGGCATCAAATACCTGGGCGATCTTTTGCAAAACCGTACCTTCCCTTCACATACTGAACTTCAAGCCAAATGTACATCTCAGAACCTCCCACTTTTTAGATATTTCCAAATTCGGCACACTTTTAAGGCCCAGTTTGGTACACTTTCTCCTGTCCTTTCCACAATGACAATTGAAGAGACCCTCATAGCTGAGCAACCGATACAGTTGGTGTCCAGGCTATACAGAAATCTTCTAGCCAGTGTCCCCCCTCCATTCCATACAGCTCAGGTACGATGGAAAACAAACATTCCAGAGCTGTCCCAGGATGAATGGGACGAAGCAACAGAAACTATGTATAAAAGCTTAATAGCAATAAGGGATAGACTGATACAGTACAAGGTGTTCCATCAACTATATATCACCCCACTTAAACTAAAGGCAATGGGTAAGAAAGACAATGACTCCTGCCCCAGATGTGGAACTCCTGAAGCCAACTTTCTACACATGATCTGGTCTTGCCCAATTATAAATACTTACTGGTCGCAAGTAATGGCTTCGCTAGCAAACACACTGGAGTTCCCACATATACTCTCCCCCACTGTGTGTCTTCTGGGTGTAGTGGAACACCTTGTACCCACTGTCTGTGCAAGATTAAGGTTTAGAGCGTTATTATTCTATGCTAATAAATGTGTCATTATGCACTGGATGGGACCTACCCCTCCCACAAAGGACTCCTGGATTAACCTAGTTGATTCAACTATACCCAAAATAAAGCTTACCCATGAAGCAAGAGGCACAGCAGATAAATTTCAAAAGGTATGGAGTCCTTGGTGGGAAATGGGCCCGGGCGTGCAACCTAGAAATGATCATGCAACCGGTTAATACATATGCTTACATGGTACCCGTAATGACTTCTGATGTTAATTAAACCTCAATCTAAGCTGCAACATTTGAAAGCAAATAATTCAGGACCAGTGTCACATGTTTTAACTGTACACATGTTTATTGATATATTACTATAATTTTTTCTTTTTTGTAATGTTTATTAACACAAATAAAACATAACCTTTAAAAAAAAACATCTTAATCTTTGGTAGTAAAGAGGGAGATCTCACCCCACAGCCTATATTATGATCAGTTACCCAAAGAGCTAACACTATGGGACCAGTTGGAACCCTTGGTTACAGAGCTTACACTCTAGTAGCACAATGGCTCTGCTGGAAGCATGGAAATAAGACAGACAATAAAAGTATAGGAGTATTTATCCACCCCTGCACCGTGTGTCTCCGCCTGAAAGAACAGGAACAAAAGGAAAGTCAACAGACAGATCTGACTTCAATAACTCTCCTTTTCCTGCAGTCGGAGGGGGGGTTTATTATTTTGTTTACAGTAACGATCTAGGGGGCCCGTTCTATACCTTTTGCAGCAGTGGGGGGTCCGTGGAAATTCCATGCACCCCTCCCCTTTCACCGGGCTGCTGCTTTGACATTTGACAATATGCTCCATTCAAAGTGGAATAAAAGAAAATATCAGGATGGAGTCAGATCTGTCTGATCTGGGGGCCCCTGCAGCTCCACAGAAACCTGTATAAAGCAACCCCCAGGGGCCCATAGAAACCTGAGGATGGCAAGATAAAGCACAAGGTTTCTGATAGACTAAGAAGCACCCCCGCCACACACACACTCTGGTTATACTGCAGCCTAAACTGCTGCTCTCATGCCATGATTGGGGGTTAACTGCCCATGTATGAACCAAACCCAATTGCCTCCCAGACAGACAGATTTGTCAGGTTTGATCACCATGTTGGAACAAGGGGCCATATGGGGCATACTGACGTCACATTCCTGACACATTTCCTTTCATCGTTGGCCCCAGCGGATGTGAAGGTGCATGGCCAACAGCGGGTGCTAGGGGCACAGGATTCAATGTCTAAAGCACTCACAATTAGGGTTGCCACCTTTTCTGGAAAAAAATACAGGCCTTACTATATATTTATCTTCTTTCCCTATTAATAACAATGAGGTGGCAACCCTACTCAACCATGTAGATCAGGTGGTCCAGGTGCACTGGCCTCAGACCCTTATCTAAGGGAGCAATGGCAAAAAACAGGGGACATCCAGGCACTCAAGAAACTCCACAAGGGCCACAAGCTCCAGTGAATCCTGGAAAGGTGGCACCAAGACAAAGATTATTAGCACTAGGGTAACTATATACTTGGGTGCCATGGGGCAAGGAAACAAACAAGGCAAGAGGCGAGAAGAAAGGGGCCCTGAATAATGAATGCAGGTTATTTGGGCTGCTGCTTCCCTGGCACAAAGCCATTTAGCATTGATTGAGATGAAAGAGGCAGAAGGCGGCCCCCCCTGCTGGTGTGCTAAATGGAGCCTCCCGGGGCCGCACTCTTTGCTATAATAATAGTGCCTTTAAACTGTGCACTTCCCTCACACTCTGTCATTATGGAGCTAATCATATAACAGCCAGGGAGCACTGGGTCTCACCCCTTTCAACTAAAGATCTTTCTGTTCAATGAGACGGACATCAAAGCTCGGCAACTAATTCCAATGTGGCAGCGGAGATGTGAACGACTCACACCGCGACTCTATGCCGACCCCGGGGGATAAAATGCGCAGCTTTATCAGACTCAGGGGCCGGGAAACCAGGTGTTTTATTGGATTTAACCCATGACCCTCTCTGTGACCGACTGAGATCCAGCAACAGCCGCAGGGTCTTGTCCACCAAGAGCTTGCAGTCTAAAGAAATTGGGAATAAGTGAAACTCTGTAGCCAAGATGTTGTTATGTTAAAGGAGACATTTAGCGTTAAAAATAAGAATGTACCAGTAGGTTGTACTAATTTAGATATAGAAGAATTGTGCTTTAAAAAGTAGTGTTTCAGGTTGATTTATTGAATATTTCTGCAAAAACCCTAATAAACCCTCCCTTCTCTTCCACTTCCTGCTCCCGGAATTCCCAGGCTGTGCAGCGGAGCCGGCGGCTCTCAGCTCACTGCACTGTAGGACAGGAACCAATCAGCAGCTAGCAGGACCTGATAGGGAACTGAAGCCTGTCTTTGCTTGTGTGACTGCAGGGCTGTGATGGGCTGTCCCCCTCCTACCGACAATATTAATTTTTAGCACCATGTAAAAGAAACACCATATATTTCTCATAACTGCCTACAAAATAAGAATTTTTTAATTCATCCTATATGTCTCCTTTAAAGTTGGAATTCTATAGGCAGGGCATATGAAATTCCTGCCCATACTGACACTCAACCTATGGAATTCCTTACCAGACTGATGCTCTGCCTAGTGGAAAGCAAGAGAAGGAAGGAATTTCACAGGAGAGGTGTCAGTCTGGGAATTAACTCAATTCCAGTCTGGAAATGAGTCTGGTTAGGAATTCCATGATGGGGCATCAGTCTGAGAAGGGATTCCATAGGCTGGGTGCCAATCTGGAAAGGCCACAAAGGCCTGGGCCTAGGGCGGCAAAGAATTAGAGGCGGCATGTCACTCCGGCCGCTTACTTGGGAGCACTGGGGACGCGCAGCTCCTCCTCCGTGCTCCTTGCGCGGGTGGAGGTAGTGCGGGCGGGCGGTAGGACTGCATGGCCTAGGGGTGCCAGCCCTTGAAATCCAGCCCTGTCTGAGAGAAGGAATTTCATAGATGGTGCTTCAATCTAAGAATGACTGACACCTACAGGCAGCTTCCTGTATTACACTGATGCAGGTGGGAGAGAGTCTGCTTTCCATTTGTCTACTTAACCGCCAAATTCACCCTATGTAATATGATCCTATATATTTGAACACCCTTGATACCTTTTTCCCAATGCCTATGATTAAGGGTGGAAGTGCCTGAAATGCGACAGGTCTATGATGCTGTGTTTTTTAATGTTGACGAATAAAGCTACAGGTTTTTAAAGCTGCCCAGTGTTGTGGTTCTCCATTTTCTTCTACTTTATTCCCTATGTTATTGCCTGATTTAATGCTGCCAAGCTCAGTACCGTGAAAATTTTCTGAAGGCCTTTGCTGAATAAATAGCTGTACATTGACGTCATAGTTGCTCTCTGCATCGCTCATTCAACAAATGTCTTTTATTCCCACAAAGGGAACTGATGATCCCATGAATCAGATCAAGACAATAACATATTTATCGGCTGGAATTCAGCACAATGTTTCAGACACAGAATATGCATGATTTTGTTTGATCTCAGTGGCAGAATTGTATTTCCTTGCACATAATGGAGCCATTCAGTGGTGCAATAGGACTAAAGGTGAGCAAAATTATTCAGCAAGTTACCCAATTATACAACAATAACCAGGATTCCGTTAGTTCTTCACTATTAACAATCTGCCAATAAATACCCCCAAAACATTTGAGGAAGCATTTCATTTAACAATGCAGAATGCAGGAATGCAGTACATCGTCACATACTTCAATAGACACAATGTAGGAAAGTCACTTCTTTTGCTCTCAATTTCCCTACAGAAATGAATAGCAGGAATTAATAGCATAAAACAGGCAGAGCTGGGCCAGGCTGGCCAGGTGCCCTAGGCAACCTGGGCGGTCGCTGCGCAGACTGGGAGTGCGTGCAGGTGTGCGCATGTGCGATTAGAGACTCGGAATAGACGCTCGCGCGCACATGTGCCGGTAAATACACATACACAGGTGGACAGTTGGCCAGAGAGGAGACTGGACTAGTCGGCAGAGAAGGTACATGCCTGGTGCCCTCCCAGCTTTGCGCCCTAGGTACGTGCCTACTCTGCCTACCCTTAGTTTACGGCCCTGAAGATAGGTGTCTAATATATAGGGATAGAGACAAGGAGAATGTGTTGGAAGAGTTACTGCCTGCTCTGTTCTCATTTCTAGTGATGGGTGAATTTATTTGCCAGGCGCAAATTCGCGGCCAATTCCCATGATTCTCCGCCGGCTAATAAATTCGCAAAACCGTCGCAAAAATTCGCCAGAAAAAACACTTCACAAATTTTTGCCGTTTCACTAATTTCGCAGGAAAATCGCAAATTTTTCGGCAAGCGTAACTCCCCAAATTAGCCCATCACTGATCATTTCCCTACAGAAAAAGGGATTGGTAGCACAAGGTGGGTGAATAATATATAGGATTTTTTATTTATTTGGAAATAAAAATATATTTAATTATAATTATATTGTACATCATCTTGGGTGATGGTTGTGCCTTCTGGAGGACACGTATTCCAATTCATCATAACTAAGGATGCTCAAAATATGGAGCGCATTGTGCTGGGGAAACTTGCAAGAGCCCGTTCTCTGACAGGGGGCACTGCCTAAGGAAAGGTTTTTGGGATTCCTCCACTCTACATCCCCAAGGGCAATTCCTGTCTGCAACAGAAAGATGTTTTAGATTTCCCCTGCAGAGAGAGCCAGGCAAGATCAAAATTTAGGTGGCAATCGCTTGCTGTTTAAATCGTTAAGACTCCCCATACAGTCCTTCAGTACCCTCACCTAAAGATCACTCCTTGATGCCCCACACTCTTAAAAGCTTTAGTCCCAGAACAGGGTATAATAGAAACTGACCATGTCACACCCACACCTGCTTTACTCTTTAACCAGTCACAAAAGGAAATGCCTCAATTATGAAACTGCTTTCCCACGGGACACTGTAGGCCATGTTCCCAAAGATAAACTTCAAGAAAATGGTGCCAAAGACACTGGACATAACATTCTGAGCCCACCCTCTTTTTTCCCCAGGTAAGTTATCCCTATTTTGAGGGGATTAAACATGCACCCTCAGAACATCTGGAATGTGGACAGGATGTGGACCAGACAGTTTCTGGTTAGGTGAAAACATAGGGCACATGGGCAGGTACCATATAAACTTTGAGGAGCTTCACTCTTTCCCTATGCAGTTGCAGCATCTGTTTTGTCTCCCAATTAAGTCTAACATTATCTTCCCTCCTGATTTTTGACCAATAGAACTTTTCATAAACTAGGGATCAACAGATTATTCTGATTACAGATTGGAGCAACTTTCCAGGGTATACATTTCAGAAGGGTCTTATTTACAAGTCATTCTGAATTGAGAAACGTCTTCAAGAAAAACACAGCCAGTCCAGTTGATTTGACTTATTTCTACAGCTGCATCTTACTACCTCTACCTCCATGTGGCAATGTACATTTATTTCTAATAATTCTCTGAACAGTATTCACCTGGTTCTGCAGCAGCTGAAAAGAAGCTAGGGCCCCAATTGCTTTAACTGCAGTGGTAGTCAGCCTGGTCTCCTGGATAAATATAACATCAGCTGAGGAGTTTCCAAGAGACTGGAGTGCTTTAAAAATTGGAGAACATTGTCATGAGCATTAAAAAAGTAATTATTATTATTATGTCTCCTCTTCCTATTTATATTATCTTCCTGGCAATTTTCTCCCTGATTCCCAAATCTCTTGTCCTGAATCTCTGATAGTATTGTGTCTTCATCTCCTATCATTATCAAATTTTCCTTTCACGCTATCCTGAGATGTATCTCCCTTTGACACTGTCTTTTAATAATACATTTTACTATTTCTATGTCAAATTTGCTTTTTTCCCTTCTCCTTTCTGACTCACGCCAGTATCTGTGCCCATCGCTGAACCCTCAATAGATTCTGACCCACCATCAAGAAAATTTGGCTGTCACTACCATCTGGTTTATTTTCCCTGTTTTCCTCCCTATTAAAGCTCTCCAACTAGTTGATTTCTTCCATAGTATCAGCCCAATATTAGCTATCAGCTAGAAGATTACGGTACATTTATTCTCCAAAAATATTTTCATTTATGGATTGATTTTAGACTTTTTGGGCTGTTTCTCCAGTCTGTCTTTCTTCACAAGTGGTTGAAATGTATCCTGGTTTTCCCAGCGTTATCTGATTGCCTAGAAAAAGAAGTAGACACATTTACTTTCCTGTTGGTTAGTGATGCCTGAGGTTTATGATGCTGAGGCAGAGGCTGGACCATAAGTGGCTGGATAAAGGCAACCTTTCTGTAAAAAAGAAGCAGCATCAAAGGGAACAGAGGTGTCTAAAAGCTGCTGTGTAGAACAAGCTGGACCTTGGCCAGGAGACAGAGGTGGACAACAGTTCAGATCTTCTTGGATTTCCTCTAATAAGTGTCCCACCATTTCATATTCCAATTTACGGTAGCTTTCCATGATGTTGTGGAGAGCTAACCCTGTGCTAGTGACCATAGTACCTACATAGATTACATTTTACGTAACCACAATCTTTGCCAACATGTCCTACATCACCACAGAAAGAGCACCTAGTCAACACACAGGCACTTGCAAGGTGATGGTTGGAACCACATTTAAATCATGCCTTATGTTGGCCTGGATAAAATACCACTCCCTGCTCACTACCAATGAACAGGGAGTTTGGTAGATTGAGGAATATTATTTCTCTACATTAGTCCACCAACCTCCTGACCAGTAGCCACTGTTGTCGACATACATTCTTACGGGTATAGGTGCATTACATTGTCTTTTTAACCATTTGAGAACGTCTTCTGGCAGGATACGGTTATTCATCAAAAGAATGGTGACTTACTGTTTCAGCCTTTGTTAAAGGAAGAAGAATTTGTCGTCAAATGTCGAATTCCAGTGTCTGAGTGGTTTTAAATGCAATGTCATACTCCCTGTCTGAGAATTTGGTATAGGCCCTGCATCTGTGGGTGTTAGTGCCCATTGCTTCAAAAGCATTTGCTTGGCTATCTTCATCCCTTGTGAGCATTAGGTCTTTCTCTGTCTCCCATCTTAGCCTTATCACATTCGTTTGCTTGAACACTGGACTTGTGATATTGTTCTCCACCCCAGGAACTCTTATTCATTGGTGGGCCTGTTCCAAGTCCTTGGTGGTGGAAGACGGACTTACCTTTTTTTTGCATCTAGTGGGTTTTGTAGTTTGATTGCTATTATTTGCCCTCACTGCTAAAGGATGGGGAGGACTGATTAGGATTCACCTTTTGAGAATGGGTCGTAACATTAGTGACTACTGGGGTAGTAACATGACAAAAGGATGAGTTACTAAAGTTACATATGTCTGGAAACAATGGAAGGGCAAGCTACAAGAGCTTCTTACTGGGTATGATCATGGTCTCTGAGCATCAATGTGGCTGCCAACCTGATGATCCTGATGATCAAACTCTGTAATGGTCTTACAATTGTGAGTACCAACATGGCTGCCAGAAAAACTTGGCATCTTCCTTTACAATAACAGCTCCAACCAGAGTCTCTGAGTATTTGGCTTTTACCCTACATGCTACACATGTAACACAATATTTCATTGTACACTCAGCATCACAACCATCAGACACATTGCACAGACAAAAATATATATACATATTCTTTTTCACCATGTCCTGCAGTGCATCAGTAACTATATATAATGTAGGAGAGGTCTAATTTTGAGAGTTCATTCTTAGCAGAAACATACAAATCACCTCACATCAGCTTTATAATCCCCCCTTCCCCATGCTCACCCCCCCCCCAAGCCAGGATGGTAAAATGCTCCAATTTGTTCTAATCAAACACTTCCCCTTTGCTTTGGTTCCTCGCGTTTATGTGTCAGATTTAAAGCGAGGGATCCTAATAGGCTGTATCAAAGTTCTAATATTCAGGCACTTACAATAAAAAGGCACCTCTTTCATTTGGAATCGCTTCTGTTTCGAAGCCACTAGACCTTGCTATTCATTCCGCCCAGCCAAAATGATTTTGATCTCTTTGCTCTGATTCTTTTGGGGGGGATTTTCTCTTTATTAGGTTTATTAAATGGAGGAAGTGGCAGATAATATGACACTGCGGCAGGAGCATAGTAAGCGAAAATTAGGCTACCAGTATTACTGGAAGATCTAATTAAGGCTGAATAGGGATTTTTGAACTCAGCATAAAAAGCTCTGACATAAATAAAGCTCCGACCTAAATGTGCCAATGCTTGCAAAAAAAAAAGAGCCCCCATCCCTATTGCCTTAAAGAGATATTATCATCTCATAGAACCCCTTTTTCAATGATTTGCATTATACTGTACAGGGTTCTGCAACTGTTTTTTTGTTACTTTCGTAAGCAAAATTTATTGTCTCTACTAACCATCTAGCAATGGTTCTCTTGGAAACTCCTTGCCCTTTGTGAGTTGCAGAATAAGATATCAACAGAGAGTCTGATTTCCATAGGACTGCAGTCCATTTTAAATATATGCAAATTGTCCTTACTACATCTGGCTTGTGTAACTGTTCTTCTTTATCATTTGCTGGATTCAGGCACAGAGATGGTAATAGCAACTCTTGATTAATATGAAAGCTGGATACTACCTTTGGTAGAAAACCTGGTACCGTTCTGCGGACGACCTTATCCTGATGCATAACCAGCCATGGTTCTTTGCAAGAGAGGGCCACCATTTCTGATACCCTCTTAGCTGATGTTCTGGCTATGAGGAATGCCACCCTGAGTGACAACCATTTAAGGTCACCAGAGTGTATGGGTTTGAAAGGTGGTTTTTGTAGCGTGGAGAGCACTAACGGTAAGTCCCAAGGAGGAGTAGGGTCTTTGAAAGGTGGTCTGACATGTAAGATTCCTTGTAAAAAACAATGTATGGTGACGTCTTCTGCTCACCGGATATGTGAAAGTGCTGATAAAGCTGAAACCTGAGACCTCAGTTTGTTTAGTGCAAGGCCTCTAGTAAAACCATCTGTAAGAAAGTCTGTGATTACTTGCGTTGTACTGTCTGTCCATACTAATTATTTCGCTGAACACCAGGTAAGAAAAGAATACCTTACCTTGTGGTATGCTTTTGCGGTTGAAGGTTTTCAAGCCTGGAGATGTATTCTTATGGCTGCTGGTGAAAACCTCTTTGTTCTAATAATTGGGACTCAAGAACCAGGCCGTCAAATTGAGCATGGCCAGGTTGTGGTGTCTGGCTGGACCCTGCATGAGGAGGTCCGGTCGTGGAGGCTGTCGAAAAGGGTTGGACACTGACATGTTGACTAAGTCTGTGTACTATAGTCTGTTCGGCCAGTCGGCGAAATGAGAATGGTCATGGTCTGTTCTTGTTTTATCTTGGCAATTATCCTGGGAAGAATTGCCAGTGGTGGGAAGGCATACACTTTGTTGAAAGTCCATAGAATCACCAGTGCATCTGTATGTACTGCTCCTGGGTCTTTAGCCAAGGAACAGTAACAAGGAAGTTTGAAATTGTGTCTGGACGCTAAGATATCTATGTCTGGTAGACCCCATATTGAACTATTTGTGCGAAAACCTCGCTGTGTTGTACCTATTCCCCCTGGTCTATTGTCTGTCTGCTGAGGAAGTCTGCTTTCCATTTCAGTAATCCGGGAATGAACACTGCAGATATGGCTGGAACTGTGTTCTCTACCCAAATCATCACCTTCGCTACCTCCTGCATAGCTAGAGTGCTGCATGTGCCTCCCTGCTTGTTGACATAAGCCACAGCCGTAGCATTGTCCAATTGCACTCTTACTGGGCGACCCTGGAGTTTGTGAGACGTGCCTTGGAGTGGTAGTACTATAGTTTGTAGTTCTAGAATGTTTATCGGAAGCTGCGATTCTTGGTTCTCCCAATGCCCTTGTAGCGTGAAGGTGCGGTGAACTGCTCCCCAACCGAACTTGCTGGCGTCGGTTGTAACTACCTCCCATTGTGGAGGGGCCCGGCTTCTGCCCTGGGACAAATGAGTGCGTACTGTCCACCAGAACAAACTCTGTCTGTTTGTTGGGCACAAGGGAATGATCTGTTGAAGATCGTGGTGATTTTTGTTCCAGCATTGAAGAAAATTGCGGTGTTTTATTAACCAGCCATGTTGCTGCAGGACTTTTATACAGGTCTCTGTGTCGGTTGACGCCTGTGTTATGGACTGGGCCCTTAGAAGCAAATCGTCCAGGTAAATTAATATGTGAATTCCTGAGCGTCGTAGGTATGCCATGAGTGGTGCCAAGACCTTAGTAAATACCCCTGGAGCTGTGTATAGGCCGAAAGGGTAGTGCTGTGAACTGAAATGCTGGTCTTTGACTGCAAATCTGAGTAATGGTTGTGACCTTGGTTGAATCGGTATGTGCAGGTAAGCATCCTGCAGGTCGATTGATTTCATGAAATTGTCAGCTTCCATGAAGGCTATGGTGGAGCGTACTGACTCCATGTTGAATTTGTGGTTGGAAATTAATTTGTTTGATCTATTTAGATTGAGGACTGGTCTGATGGAGCCTTCCTTTTTTCTTACAAGAAAGAGGGTGAAGTAGAAGCCGCAAAACTTCTGAAGTTCCGGCACTGGAACAATGACTCCTGCTTGTAACAGAAAAGAAACTGCCCGATCCAATGCCTCTCTTCTTTGCGGGGAGGGCATAGACGGGACAAATTGTTTAGGAGGAAGGGTTGAAAATGGAATTTTGTATCTAAATTGAATTATTTGCAGCCCCCATTGGTCTGTAATATGTGCTTTCCAGTAGGAGAGGAATTGTGTTAGACGACCTCCTACCTGGGACTGTTGCTGAGGTGAGTCATGAGGAGTTGGGTTTTGAGGCAGCCGGTTTTCTGGCCTGCCTCGCTGGTTGGTGCCATTGAGGTCTATTACTCTGTGCTCCCTGATCAGCATTGGGATTGCGAAAGGAAGGGTTTCGAAAAGACCAGTAACTGCGATGTGGAGCTGACCATGGTTTTTTGTAGAAAATCTATGTGTTTGCTCTAGACGGCCTCTCTTTACCATTGGAAGAAATGTGCTTTTGCCCCCTGTCACCTCTGTAATGATTTGTTTAAAATCTGGTCCAAACAGGGATTCACCTGAGAATTTGATGTTGGTCATCTTGTTTTTAGAAGCTGTGTCTAGCGATGGACGAATTTGGGGTGTTTTGCTCTGCCGAAAAATTTGCAAATTTCCCTGCAAAATTCGCAAAACGACGAAAAATTCACGAAACAGCGCCGGGTCTCGTTTTCGTGAATTTATTCACCAGCGACGAATTGCAGGAATTCGCAGCAAATTCGCCCATCACTAGCTGTGTCGCCTGACCAGTGGCGAAGCCACAGAGCTCTTGGTTATAGGGAGTAATCATAGGTAGCACAGCATACCTTTTACTCTAATACAAGTGCTGCTGAATGTATTGGGCCTACCAACAGCGTGATGTGCACTAATTCCACTTGCTGTATGTAAGCAAGGAGGGAATTACTGGCCTCTCTGGATGCCCTCTGATCCATCCAGAGCTGATATCTTCATGTGATTCCACTTGCTGCACAACGCACTGCAAAGAGCGAAAGTCACCATACGTTATGTAACAGCAAAGCATGTCTTCCATATCTGACGATGCCAGTGTGCCCGGGGCAGCCAGCAAGAGGGGAGACTGGCCCAGGAGGGCACAGTGCCAGTGTGCAGGGGCAGCAGTACGAGACGCTACCAGCTCAAGAACTGAGGTGATGGGCAGCAGCAGCCAGAGCCGGCCGGGGTGGGATTAGTTCGGAGACTGTTTCTAAAAGAAAAGCCCCCCGAAGGTGTCATCCCACAGCCCCATGACGACAGCATCCCCTGCCCCTCGGAAAGGCTTTTCCTGCTCCAGATGCTGCCTGCAATGATCCCAGTCCAACATCAGCTCCCGCTCCTTCTCCAAGTTCAAATTGTTCTTCCAGTACTGCAGGCTGGAGCCGAGGTGATGGAGGAGCTGGGCAGCGACAGGTTTAACCCCCGGCCGGGAGGAGAGGCTGTTGGCTCAGTCCCAGACCCGCAGTCAGGGGTGCTTCACCAATGAGGCGAGTTGAGGCTGTCGCCTCAGGCGGCAGCACCCAACTAGGTACCAGGGGCAGCAAAAATGCTGCTCTTGGTACTTTAAGAGCGAATTTCCGGGGGAGGGGGGCAGCAGCAACTGCTGCTGCCTCAGGTGGCGGAGGGGCCAGGATCGCCCCTGCCCGCAGTGTCAGTGTGGCCAGGTCTGAGAGCGGCATGAGCTGGAGGAGCGAGGGAGAGGCAAGCCAGGGAGGAGAAATCGAGCACCGCTGGATGGATGGTCGCCCTTTCGCATTTTCTGAAGAGGATAGGAAGTGGAGTTTCTGTAAGTTATTTCTTAATAAAGGCGTTGCTATTTTAAAGTTTAATTTGTGTTGGTGTTTTTTTTTCGTTGTATAGGAACAAATTTTTTTTTAAAAAAAATTTGATGTTACTGGTCCTTTAAGCTAAAGGAAAAAGAATTAGAAAGAAGAAACTTTTCTGTCCTTCACCTTCAAGGCAGGACAAAGAACTGGCAATAGGAGGTGGAGCCATAACTTATATACCAGGGGAGGGGTCAAGAGTCTTATTCTTCTGTCCTGCCTCCAGAAATGAGATTGTCATTAACCCACATGTTTGCACTGACAGGAGGGCCGACTAGACAAATGACAGCTTCTAGTCATACAGTACTAGGTCAAGAAAAAGAAAACAAGCTGCTACCTCTGTATATACCTCTTATATCAAGAACAGGAGAAATTGGCTGGACAATAGGGAGCGGGGGTGTTTCTGCTCTCAGACTCGTTGGGAATAATATGAGGACAAATTAGCATGACAAGGAAATAAATAGGAGATCAGGTGGAATATACTGTACTGACGAATAGCAGGAGAATGGGTTTGGTACAGTGAAACCTCATTCCCTTTATTCTCCTTTACACATTTCCCTATTTGCCTGACAGATTTCTCTCTTTTAAGTAAAAAAAAAAGTAAATTTTTCCCTCCATGTGAAGTAGAGATGATGGGGCAGATTTACTAAGCTTGAGTGAAGGATTCGAATAAAAAAAATTTGAATTTCGAAGTATTTTTTTGGGTACTTCGACCATCGAATGGGTCAAATTCGATCAAATCGAATGATTCGAACGATTCTAAGTAAAAATCGTTTGACTATTTGACCATTCGATAGTTGATCGCTTAAAATCGTTTGAATCGTTCCATTTGAAGGATTTTATCGTTCAATCGAACAATTTTTACTTCGATCGTTCAGTCGCAGCATTTGCGCTAAATCCTTCGAATTCGAATACGAAGGATTTAACTTCGAGGGTCGAATTCGAGGTTTATTAACCCTCGAAATTCGACCCTTGATAAATGTGCCCTGATGTATCGCTGCATCACAAATATACAACTTCTTTCATCCATTTAGTTCGCATCTGCAAGAAGTTCCTCCCCATTGGAAAATTCTAAATATGCAATTTTAACTCTGATATCAGTAGCCCCTCAATGCAAAACTCACTGGCCACTAAATAACATTTATTATTAATAACATGATCACCAGAGTCAAACAAGAATCAAACATGTCCTATAACTTCCCCTCTGAAACAGCCATTGTCTTTTGTACGGTACCAAATTATCTGTTACCTTCTGGGTAGCCTGGCAACGTATGGGTTCCTTTAGCAGCGTGGTACAAGGTAAATAGGCCACACTTGCTACATTTATAATGAGAGTGAATGTAGAACTCTCTGTTTTACCAAAAACATGTAAATCAGAACCATGAACAAGAAAATACAAAGAAAGTCAGTAAAAAACAAAGTAATACAGTTATTAACTATGTATTAACCCCTGTAGTGCACCACAAATAACCGAGAGATCAGGCCTGCTTATTGTGTACACTTTATGTTGGTGCGCACATATCTGTAATCCCTGGTGTTGCATCCATGAATTCCACTACATTTGTAATCCATTCATGTGTATCCATACAATATTCCCAGGGACTGCAGAGTCCAGTAACCAGTCCTGGCTCTCCTTTTGGGTAGAACTGGGCCAGTAAATAAGCTGGGGGTGACTGACCCTAACAGGCACTGGAACCAGGGGCTCTAACCTACTTTGCTCAGAGAAGGGGCCTGACTAATAAACCTACTGGTTCTTATGGAGCAATTCCCTGAGTCCCTAACTGAGCCCTAGATGTGCAACAGTGAAGGCCTATTGGAACAGGAACCTGAGGGGCCTAAATTACAAGGAGAGTGAAGTCTTTCCCTGACTGACACTAAGGTTGCCACCTGTCTGTTTTTGCTCATTTTCGGGACGGATGTCCGGGTCAAAACTGCAGGCGATTGCTGTGTCAATCTTAGGTAATCCTGCCCGTTTTTCCAAATTAGGAAAACCAGGCAGGATTACCTAAAATTGACGCAGCAATCGTCTAGTCATAGCTCTGCCCACCGACCCACCTGTGAGACATCACCACCCGCCCACAACCTCATCAACCTGCCCATGACATCACTGGCCAGCCCCATTCCGGTTACCACCTTTTCGCCCTGTGGAATCCGGGTGGGGTTGTGACACGACATGGCAGGGGCCAATCAGTGGTTGATGCGTCAATTACAGGAAATCCTGCCCAGTTTTTCTAATTTGGAAAACCAGGCAGGCAGTTTTGCCCTGGACAGCTTTTCAAAAAACCGAACTGTTTAGGTCAAAACCTGGCAGGTGGCAACCCTAAGGGCAATCTCTAGTTTGTGCAACCGTTTCCTGCACTTTACCAATTTTACCTCACAGTGGGTCTCTGTCTCCCTGCAGTTGCCAGACCTGTGCCTTCATCTTTCCCATCATCCCTACACAGTCACATGGCATCAGCCTTACTGTTTGCGGATTGACTAACACTGCCATCTGTAGGCTGGAGGTGACCTTTGCATCATCCTCATCAGTGGCGCTCCACCAATGAGGCGAGTTGAGACACTCGCCTCAGGCGGCAGCGCCCGGGCGGCAAAAATTCCGCTCCTGGTAACTAAGAGCCAAATTTCCGGTTTTCAAACCGGAAATTCGGCTCTTCTAGTGCAGAAAGCGCTATTGCGCTCTCTGCACTATGCATCGCGGACCACCCCTGACCTCTCCGGCGCTGTAAAGGTTAGTGCCGTGGGGAGGGGTGGGGGCGGCGAAAGAAGGCCGCCTCAGGCGGCAAAATAGCAAGAATCGCCCCTGATCCTCATTTGTCTGCTTATTACACTGCCCCTCCTTTGAAAAGATGTGTCCTTGCATCTGGATAACTGATCACAATAGTCTAAGTGCCACTTAGGTACCTTTCTCTGTCTCTGAGGCCTGGGTAATCCATGAAGTTCTGTGACCCAGGATCTAAAGTGACATCAGGCATGGGGGTGGCATGTAACAATGGTTCCTCGTCTTTTTCAGAATTGGAGTCATTGGACCCTTTTACATCAGTCAACTGTAGATAATCTAATTTGGAAACATCTGAATCCTCATCAGACAGTGAGATTTGAGATGTGCCGGGCATCCTTGCAACAGGATCTTGACAAACTGGCAGCTAAGTGGCCAATGAGATTCAATGTTGATAAATGTAAAGTCATGCACCTGAGATGTAAAAATATACAATGTAGATAATTTCTAAAAGAGAGTCGCACAAACACCATATGTATTGCAGGTGGGGAGCTTACCCCTTTTATTGTGACCACCTGTGCATCAACGTTTCGGGGGGGTTCCCCTCCCTTCGTCAGGACTGACTGACAGGTGGTCACAATAAAAGGGGTAAGCTCCCCACCTGCAATAAATATGGTGTTTGTGCGACTCTCTTTTAGAAACCATCTACATTGTATTGACGTCTGCTGACCGTCTAGTGAGATCTGCACCACCTAAGCAGGAACATCATAGGAAAGGTGAGAGGTGCGGTTCATCTACATACAGAACTATTGACTTCATGTAAAAATATACAAGCCACTTATATCTTTAATTGGACTGCATTAGGCAAATCCATTAAGGAAAAGGACCTTGGAGTCCTTGTAAATAATAAACTTGGCTGTAGCAAGCAATGCCAGTCAGCGGCATAAAGGGCAAATAAGGTCTTGACTTGTATTAAAAGGGGCATAGATTCAGGAGAGGAGGGGGTTATTCTTCTACTTATAGAGCACTGGTAAGGCCCCATCTAGAATATGCCGTACAGTTTTGGTCTCCAGTGCATTATTGTATTAGAGAGGGTACAGAGAAGGGCAACTAAGCTGGTAAAAGGTATGGAAAAAGCTATGAGAAAAGACTGGCCAAATTGGGGATATTCACGCTAGAGAAGAGGCGCTTAAGCGGTGATATGATAACTATGTATAAATATATAAGGGGATCATATAATAATCTCTCTAATGCTTTATTTACCTGTAGGTCTTTCCAGCTGACACGAGGTCACCCATTCTGATTAGAAGAAAAGAGGTTCCGTCTAAATATTCAGAAGGGGTTTTTTACAGTGAGAGCTGAGAAGATGTGGAATTCTCTCCCTGAATCAGTGGTACAGGCTGATACATTAGATAGCTTTAAGAAGGGATTGGATGTTTTTTTAGCAAGTGAGCGAATACAGGGTTATGGAAGATAGCTCATAGTACAAGTTGATCCGGGGACTAGTCTGATTGTCATTTTGGAGTCAGGAAGGAATTTTTCCCCCTCTGAGGCAAATTGGAGAGGCTTCAGATGGGGGTTTGTTGCCTTCCTCTGGATTAACTAGCAGTTAGGCAGGTTAAAAAAAGTTAAAAGGTTGAACTTAATGGAAGTGTATCTTTTTTCAACCTAACTTACTATGAGGCAAACCAGAATACTGTGCTTGGTCAACTGTACAGGGTCCTATACAGCATAGACAAACCAGAAAGGTCCAGGAAATAATCCATGAAGAACATGGCACCGATGACCCGGCAAGGTGGGGGTGAAAGTAGCCTGCCTGTGATGGAAGGAGGGGCAAGCTGTCTGTCCTTAGGTCGGTCGCTTGGATTGCCAAGTCGTTCATCCCAAAGGTCTCCCTTACTTGGATTCCCAGGGAGCGTATTGACATTTGGTTGTTGTGGTCATCGAGAACCTCACAGAGCAGCTATTGGATCTGTGGCTTTTTTAAACCTTTGTACAGAACGCTGTCCTCATTAAGAAATGTAAAGAGGTCAAGTGCAGATCCAAGACAAGCCCCAAAAAGGGCAGAGGATTTAGACACCCCGCCATAAGGTTCCGCATAACAACCATATGTCCCTTTGTGCCTTTACATCAAAAGGCAGTGTCGGCAGGCCAAGGTGTTGGTGAAGATAGCCTGCCTTTGATGGAAGGAGGGGCAAATTGTCTGCCACTAGGTCAGGTGATGGGATTGTCAAGGTGGGGGGGGTGAGGTAGCCTGCCGTTGACGAAAAACAACATGGAGGTTGGCAGCTTCCTTTGCTGAAGGGCTGTCTTGTCAAAACTCCATTTGGCTGCCCTTTTCCTGCAGGGGTTGCCTGTAAGATCCCTTCCGCTGCCCTTTTTTGGGCATGTCTTGCATCAGTTCTTAGTTGACCTTGGTAAATTGTTTAACAGGATTCAGTACAAGATTCTGTAGACAGCTTAAAAAAACATTTGAGAAGCTGAGTAGTGAAGGCAGCTTCAGCGAACCATAAATCTGTCAATTACTCAATAATGCAGCCCGAAGAAAAGGAAACTTCTGTCGAAAGGTACCCACCAGGATTCAAACCCGAGGCCCCAGGGGGGAGAAACAAGGCCATTTGCTGCACACACCATAGAACAGACACACAGAAAGGCTGTATTTGCCAACTCCAAAGTAGAAGTCGCTCTTGAATGCAGCCTGAAGAAAATGGCACCAACCAGCCTTGAGGGCTCAAAGAGGGCATTGAGTAGGGGGCTGATCATCCAGTCCATGGACTTAAAAATGGTTTCAAGCGAGCATAATGTTGAACAGAACTGTGTTTTCCCTCTGTATCAAATACTCTATACCGTGAGTCCGCAACCGCTGGGCAGTAGCCCACTGCCGGTCCGCAGACATACTTGAACTTGGCCGCCGAGCCGAGTCCGAATTTGACGTGGCATGACTGAATTTGACGCAGCACATACGAAATTTGACATTGGCGCATGCGAATTTGACATGCCATTTAAGAAATGTATGCACTGAGTACAGTTGCCGCCCCCCGGTCCTTCAGAAAAATTAGGGTTTTACACCGGTCCCTGGGGCAAAAAAGGTTGGGGACCACTGCTCTATACAATACATTAGACAGTTGATGGACAATTTCACATGGACCTTTAAACTTTGGTTGAAGTTTAGGACAAATACCTCTTTTCCTGGTTGAATCTCTTACCCATACTTTTTCTCCTGGTTCATATACTCATATACTCTGTTTCCCCGCATCCCTTACACAGTCACATGGCATCAGCCTTATTGTTTCTGGATTGACTAACGCTGCCATCTGTAGACTGGAGGTGACCTCTGCATCTTCCTCATTGTGGGCCATGTCCCACCACATAGCAAAAACGGGGGGGGGGGCAAACAAATTGACACCACCCAGGTTAATCTGACCTTTTACCTAAACTTTTTGTCCTGTCATGCATATATGCATTGTGAAGTTTCAGGCCCCCCCAGGTCTCTGAAAGTTCAGTTGGTCAAACAACACAATCCAGGCAGCTCTCTCCTGTGCAGCGCCTACTTACACACCTACACACCTGCTGCTCACTCCCTTAAACACCTCTTGACTCGCAAGTCAACTGACTTATTACATCATGAGATCAACCTATGAATCTAGAGGCAGTGCTTTCCTAGCTAAAAGCGTGGCCCCCTTCTACCCAATAGAATCTTGTTTTAGATTACACAATTCCGCCATTGGTCCAAAAAGGGAAACTGATCCCCTTTATCCAGCACCTTGTGAAGCAGGAAGGGGGGTGAGGTTTGTTTGTACAGATGCTGCGTCCAGCCGTCAGGTGCAGACCACCCTGGACGGGACTTTCTTTCCAGCACAGAGTTTGAGTTACAAGTATTCAGCCCCATGCCATACTGTCATACTTCTTACAGAAAAAGTTTAACCCCTTATTCAGCAAATAAAATAATAGTGTACAGAAGGCTGGGCGGGGGTTCAAGCTAAATGTAATTAAAGATGGTTGCTAGTTGGACATTCCTAATCTCCTGCTCATGCTGAGATCAAGATGAAGGAAATATCAGAGATTCAGCTTAAAACAGATGCAAGCAATTGTTCCTTCAGCCAGTCTGAGACTCACAGCATTTATGACAGCAAAGCAGCTAGAATATGAGAAAGTATGAGCAATGGCAGACTGGGTGTGTATTTATTACACTCATTTTCACCCAGGGGCATTATTCAACTTTATTTAACAGTATCTAATAGTATCTGACTGTATCTGGCAATATCTAAAGGTATCAAATGATGTTTAACAGTATTTAATATTACTATATGGTATCTAACATTGTATATTGGTATCTAGGGGTATAACCGCATCCAAAACAGTATATAGTGGTACATAACAATATCCAAACATATTTAATGGTATTTAACTGTATCTAACAGTTATGTAATAGTATCTAACAGCTATTGAATGGTATCTAGTGGTATAAAACAGTATATAAAGGTATCTCATGGTATCTAAATGCATGCAACAGTATCTAATGGTATCCTATGTTAATTAATGGTGTCCAAAGGTATCTACAGTAGAACCCCCATTTACGTTTTTCAGGGGACCAGGAAAAAATTATATAAAATCCAAGAAAATGTAAAATCAGGGAAATGTGTAACTTTTTCTTCAAGTACTGAAAGGATATAAGCACAAGAGCCCGTTCTACTTTGAGATACAATATCTGTAAATAAATGTGTTAATAGCAAGGGATAAACATTGAAGTGTTAATGTTACACTATGGGGGGCATATGCAAGGTCTCTCTGTAGGGTTGCCAGCTGGCCGGTATTTTACCTGCCTGGCCGGAAAAAATTATGGCTGATATTAATAGGGAAAAAAGATGAATATAATAGGAAGGCCAGTATTTTTTTCCAGAAAAGGTGGCAGCCCCACCTCTCTGTCAGTCACATACACAACCTAAAGCAATAAGTGATTGTTGCAGGACTGTATAAGGGGCAGACTCATTGGATTTTACTATTTACAGGTAGAACCATGGCATAATATACACCTGCTTAGTATTTTAAACCTCTTTATTTCACAAATAAATACATTCATAGAGGAAAAAAACAGTTTTTGGGAACATCAGGACAAAATTTTCATTTAAAATCAGAGAAATGCACCCATTGAAATGCATTATAAATTGGTGGGACCACAAATACAAAATGTAAAACGCGGGAAAACTTAAATTCAGGGTACTTTAAATGAAGGTTTCACTGTATTTATATCTTACGGTATCTTAACTATATCTAAAGGTATCTAATGGTGTTTTACTGTATCTAATGATGTCTAGCGGTATCTAATGGTGTTTTATAGTATCTAATGATATCCAATATTAACTAAAAGTATCCAATGATATCTTACCTTATCTAACAGTAGTACCTGCACTTTCACTGATTTGTTATTTCCTTATGGGGCAAATGAAGGACGGTGAGGTTTTTTGCACAGTTACAACTTCACATCAGCAGAGGCAAATTAATCACAAGGCCATCAGTGGGTGGTATGATTTGGCACTCAACAAAAAATAAAATGAAAGCGGCTTTTTGTTGGGCAATAATAATATAAAAAATTATTGTCAACAGCTTGCCCTACTCTACCCAACTGGCCTTCTTCCATCTGGTCCAACTGTTTCCAATTTGTCCCTCCTGATCACATAAGTCACCATATTCCTTACTGTCTCCATCTTGTCCTACAGTCTCCCTCTTGCCCTACTGTCTCCATCTTGCCTTACTGTCTTCATATTCCTTACTGTCTCCATCTTGTCCTACAGTCTCCCTCTTGCCCTACTGTCTCCATCTTGCCTTACTGTCTTCATATTCCTTACTGTCTCCATCTTGTCCTACAGTCTCCCTCTTGCCCTACTGTCTCCATCTTGCCTTACTGTCTTCATATTGCTCTACTGTCTCCATCTTGTTCTACTGTCTACATCTTGCTCTACTGTCTCCATCTTGTTCTAATGTCTACATCTTACTCTACTGTCTCCATCTTGTTTTATTGTCTTCATCTTGCATATCTGTATCAGTTTTGCCCTACTGTCAACAACCTTGAATTATTCTTACCCTAATGTGCTTATCTTGCCCTACTGAATACATATTACTCTACTGTCTCCATCCTGTCCTTCTCTCCTCTACTCATACACTCTTCTTTATTAATGTTTGCAGTACTGTCTCCATCTTGCCCTACTGCCACCATCTTGCTCTAATGCCTCATTCTTGCCCTATTGTAGCCATCCTACTCTACTCTCTCCATCTTGCGCTGCTGTCTACATCTTGCCCTGTTGTACCAATCTTTTCCAATCCAAAGTAAATATGGGCATTCACACATATTTAAAACCCCGAACAAGAACTGTGAGTGCCCCCCAGGTTCATTCATCAGAAGGGACATCAGGAAAGAATAAAAGGGAAATGGAAGAAAAGGAGAAAAGGAAGGATTAGATTTTCATTACGATAAGGCATTTTTGCTTAATTTCTAGCAAAGCAACCAAGGGCAGATTTCAAACAGAATAAATGGAAGCCAATGTCATTTGAAGCACTTACAAGTCTGCGCCGCGATTAAGGGAACACGAGAAACCTCACCATTAAGGAAAAAAGGAGAAGGAAGAAAACGCTTTCTGAATATATTAGGTTTAACAATAGGTTCCAACATGAAAATGGATTTGAACTGTCAAAGGGAGCGGGAGGGGGGGCGTTTTGAAAAAGAAAAGAATTTAGCAGGAGCGGAAAATTAGGAATGAGTTTGACAGATTTCAAAAGCTGAGGAAAATAACAAATTTACATCAGAAACGCACAGCCTTAAGTTACAGATTTTTTTATTTAAAAAAAAAAAGATTATTCAACTCAGGAAACTGTTTTATGGCGAAAGTGTTCAACTGTATCATTGGTTCCCACTGGCTGGGAGAGATGTGGAAGATCAATTGTAGTTTGGGAGATAAAGATTATTCAGGACTGGCGCTGCTGACTAGATGCTGGCTGAACTGCAGGGTTGGCCTTAAGTTCCTACCAACAAGGTCATCACTTTTCAGGAGAAAGGTAAAGGCCTTCATTTTCAGTGGTTGTAGGTTCAGATCCTTTGTAGGGCCCCTGTTTATACAGAATAAGCCCTCCATTGTGCCCAATAGTCTGCATCTTGCTCTACTTTCTCCATCTTGCCCTACTTTCTCTATATTGTATTTCTGTCTCCATCTTGCCCTACTGTCTCCATCTTGTCTTTCTGTCTTCATCTTACCCTAATGTCTCAACTTTGCCCTACACTAATTTATTTTACTGTCTTAACAATTACCCTAGAACTTAGACCAATTAGACCAAAGGGCAGCCTTGCACTCCCTCAAGGCAACACTTCACTAGCTCCTGCCAGTAGATAAATGCCCTACTGAACACTGGGAGTGTGAGGAAGACACAAGGGACTCCTGTGGGAAGGGTGCAAGACTTCATTTTTACTATTTTTATAGTCCCTTGTCTCACGCACATTAGAGCCATTTAGGCTTGTGCAAGATGTAGGGGAGCTCAGCCTGGAGAAACCGAGGCCAAGAATTTGCTCCTTTTCTGCTTGATGTGCTGGCACCCGGATACATTACTTCAGCGTTGGTGCAGGAAGACAAGGCAGATTTTGGAGCCAAATGCAAAAGTTTGTATTTCAGCAGCAGACTGTGCCGTGTCTGTGTGCACCTGGTCCAACACAATGTTTCTATGCGCAGGCAGGTAACGCACAGGCTGCATTTTAGCCCCATTAAATACAAGCCTTAGGAGCTTGAGAACTTTCTAAAGCTTTTTCAGACATTTTTAAAAGGCTGTTGTCACCCTGGTTATTTTCATCTCAAACCCCTTATCCCACACTGTGACCCTGTCTAAGATTTTGCTGTTTCAGGACTTATGAGACCAACAAACCTCTCTCTGTCCTGTCTCTGTGCTACACAAGAAGTTGAAGATCCCTTATCTGTGCTGCAGGCGGGTAACGAAAGGGTTTGGTAATCAACCCCCTGAAGTTATTTTACAGCTTCAAAGCCCAAAGAGGTTGACACAAAGACCTTTCCTCCGGCTCTGAGGGTTTCATGTCTTATCGCTGCTCATTAATACACTTTAAAGTCTTCTTTATTATTTCAAAGACAGAAATCAAAATTTGTTATCACCACTTGGCACCCGGTTGGCAACAAAACTGCCCTTTATCTGCCAAGTAATAATATGTTTTTTCCTTACAAAATGGCAACACAAAACCAAAGCTTACTGAGCATATCCTTTATGCCTTTTTGCAATTCTCTTTGGAAGTTTAAATGTTAACCCAATGGGCAAAGTGTTTGAGGTGGGGGTACAGCTGAGGCAGAGGTACAGTTGAGGCAGTGTGAGTTTGAGGTGGGGGTACAGCTCAGGTGGGGGTGCAGTTGAGGTGGGGGTACCGTTGAGGCAGTGTCAGTTTGAGAAGGGGGTACAGCTGAGATGGGGGTATAGTTGAGGTGGGGGTACAGTTGAGGCAGTGTGAGTTTGAGGTGGGGGTACAGCTCAGGTGGGGGTACAGTTGAGGTGGGGGTACAGTTGAGGCAGTGTGTGTTTGAGGTGGGGGTACAGCTGAGGTGGGGGTACAGTTGAGGTGGGGGTATATTTGAGGCAGTGTGTGTATGAGGTGGGGGTACAGTTGAGGCAGTGTGAGTTTGAAGAGGGGGTACAGCTGAGGTGGGGGTACAGTTGAGGCAGTGTGAGTTTGAGGTGGGGGTACAGTTGAGGTGGGGGTACAGTTGAGGCAGTGTGAGTTTGAGGTGGGGGTACAGTTGAGGCAGTATGTGTTTGAGGTGGGGGTACAGTTGAGGTGGGGGTACAGTTGAGGCAGTGTGAGTTTGAGGAGGGGGTAGCAGTGGTTGAAATGGGCATTTGAGGTGGGGTACTTTTGAAGAGGTGGGTAAAATTTGTGTTTTGCCACAGGGGGACACAACAAACCTAATAGGTATTTTTGTCCTGTAAGGGTGGAAATCAGGGCAGATTCAGGGCCTGAATGAGGAGCAGCCATCACGTTGAACACTGAACCATTAAAAGGATTGTTCACCTTTGGGTTAACTTTTAGTATGATGCAGAGCGTGATATTCCAATATGCATTTGGTTATAATTCCTTATTATTTGTAGTTTTAGAGTTATTTAGCAATTGCAACAAATATATACTGAAGACCAACAGAAAGGTTGCTTAGACTTGGCACCAAAGGAGAATAGGATGGAGCAAACGATTCAGCAGACTCTTGCTGCAAAACATTTATTAATCACGACATGTTTCGGATCAACATGGATCCTTTTTTCAAGTGTGACTTATATTGGTCGGACTGGTGTGGCCTAATTAAGGAAAGAGAGCAGCAACGCATAGTGGATTTCGTTAGAACAAACCCTCTTTTTTTACTGCTTAGACTTGGCCACTCTATAACATACTAAAAGTTACCTTCCACGTATCCTTTCTGACCACTCTCCACTTCTACTTTGCCTCCGCTGGTCGTCCTCTATTAGACTATGGAGACTAAGTCCACTATGGCTGGTCAATGACTATAACAGCCAATTTGGAGGGTTATGCTAATTATAGGGAAAATTTGGCACTCAAATTTGGGCAAATCTCCCCCTCACTTTGTGGGGAAGAATCAACCTGATCAAAATGGTATATCTTCCCAAACTAATTTATCATCTAAATAATGCCCCAACTCACATCCCTAAGTCAATTTTCAAAAAAATCAACAGTCTGATTCTCCCCTTCATGTGGAATTGCCTGGGTGAAGCTTGCTGCAAACAAAGAGGATGGCGGTCTGGCTCTACCTAACTTCCAACTATACTATCTAGCGTCCCAAATATACTATTTGCACTGGTGGTACCATCCTGACCCATAATAACCCTAATATGGCATTGCAAGCCAACATAGTAGGGTCGCTAGAAGGATTAAAAAATCTGCCCTATAGTAAGCTATCTGATGCAGGAAACATTCCATTTAGCATTGCCACACCCCACAGAGCTTGGTGTCAAGGGCTGAAAATTCTTAAAAAATAACCTGTTCACCTTACGTCCTCTCTGCCGCTGTGGAGAAATACTAACCTCTCACACTTCTGCAATTTGGAAGATTTTCTCTATTGGCCGCAAGGGGGTATTAAATACCTGGGCGACCTACTACTGAATAATAATTTTGTATCATACCCAGAGCTCAAAGCCAAATGTGCCTCTGGGTACTTACCCCTGTTCAGATATTTTCAAATTCGGCATGTGTTCAACGCACAATTTGGCAAACTCTCCCCAACCTTGACAACACTGGCAATATAAGACTCCCTCATTTAGCAGGTACCTCTCCCCCATTCCAAATAACGCAACATAAATGGCAGTCACAAATACCGGAGCTTACCCAGGAGGAATAGGATGAAGCCACCTAAACAATGTATGCCTGTATAATACCAGTGAAAGATCAGTGAAAAGATCCAATATAAAGTTTTCCATCAACTCTATACAACCCCAATAAAACATATGGCTATGGGTAAGAGAGATAATGATATATGCCCCAGGTGCAGAACTCCAGCAGCTAATTTTATACACATGATTTGGCCTGCCCAGTGATCAATACATACTGGACTCAGATAATGGCAGACCACACTTGATTTCCCACAGGAGCTGTCCCCTATGGTGTGTCTATTGGAGGTAGTGGACCAACTAGTACCTACTGCCCACGCAAGATGGAGGTTTAGAGCATTACTGTATTATGCAAAGAAAAATATATTTATGCACTGAATGGGGACCACCCCACCCCCCATGAGAAGCTCATGGATAAGCTTAGTCAATGCGGTAATACCACTGATTAAACTTACACACGAAGCCAGAGGCATGCCTTGTAAATTTGATAAGATATGGAGCCCGTGGTGGGAATCGGGCCCTGATACTCAACCAAGGTGACACGATGCAGGAATAAGGGTGTCTTTTTACAAATTAACACTGGGGGGCAAATTCACTAAGATGCGAAGTTGCGCCAGGCGCAACTTCGCCGCACTTTCGCCAGGCGTAGTTTCGCCAGGGCTCCGCAAATTCCCTAAAATCCGAAGTTGCGCACAGGGGTAGCGTAAGGTTGCGAAGTTGCGCTAGCGTTGATTCGCTATATAAAGCGAAGTTACGCTAGCGAAGGCTAATTTGCATACGGCGCGAAATTCAAATTTCAATGGAGGAACACGTATCTGCACTACAAATGCCTAGAAAACCTTCAAATCAGCAAATTAAAATTTTATTTTGCCCTACACATGTGCCCACTGTCTAGGTAAGTTGCCATGAGTCAGGAAATGTAGGGGGGAGGAAGGGGAGCCCCAAAAATTTTTCGATCTTTTTCAGCCTATCAGCCATCATGTAGAAAACACGCCAGCGTTTTTTGGGACTTAGAAAAAAAATTGACTTTTTTTTAAACAATCCCTATCTACTCTATTGCGCTTCGCCAGGTCTGAGGTGGCGAAGGAAGTCTAGCGTAAAAGGTAGCGTTCAGTACACTGCGCAAGTTAGTGAATTTGCGTAGTTTCGTCGCTAGCGAAAATTCGCCTGGCGTAAGGTTGCGAAGTAACACTAGCGAAACTACGCCAGCGTTCGTTAGTGAATTTGCGCAGTAGCGAAAATGCCAAACGCTAGCGAATTAACGCGGCTTAGTGAATTTGCCCCTGGGAGTTTTAGACCAACCTGCAAGTAAGAAATAAAGAATTTGATGCAACGTAAAATAAATCTAGTGCCAAATATATGTAACAGAAATGGTTATGCCAATGTTTATAAAACTAATAAAACAATACCTATTAAAAAAAAAAAAGATAACCTAAAGGTGAACCACCCCTTCAAAACCAAAGATTCTCTTTTCGTTATTGATCCAAGAAAGGGCAAGCTTAGGGATGGCACAGTGAGAAATGAGAAGAAGGGGCAAGAGAGAGGCATGAAGTTATTTTCGACACTGTACTGTCCTCTAAACTGAGATACAGAATGTCTCAGAACCGCCAGCCCCCCGCTTCCAGCCCCGCAAGAACACGTCTCAGGGCTGCAGATTTGTGTGGGGAAGGAGTAGAGTAACAAGCACTGCGCTCCCACCCTGCGCCGCCCTTTCATGTTGGTCTGGGATGTAATGATGTTGGGATCTAATCAGCCTTCAATGTCGGCTTCCGCCTGTGAACTCAGCAGAGGTGCGGCTGCGGGGGCTCTTTGACGCCGAGATATAAACAAATTCTGCAAAGGTTCCGAGCTTCGAAATAATAAGTTTTCCTGCACTGAAAAACCATCAAATTAGATTTGCTGCTCGCCCCCCGCCACTGTGTACAGAGCTTTATTATCATATAAATCCCATTTGTTTTGGGGTAAGTGAGGCACAAGATTATTACCCCATGACCTGTTTAGTGAAACTGAGAGACGGGTGGCAGTGCAAAGGTTGAATCTCTGCAGCTTAATTCTTGAGATGCTGGTCCTGCTTCCCCATCTCATCTCAGTGGCCTTGATCTCTAAGGCTCCTATAGAAGGGTGACTGTTACCCCAATGTTTCTATATATCTGTAACCTTGTTATGAGCTAAGGGGGTCCAGCCTGAAGGCCAGTTAGGGAGAGATTTGGGGTGAGTTATTGGTTTGGTCAGTCAGCAGGTCCTCACATCAGGCTGAACAGGAACCAGATGGAAAGACCCTGCTCACTATAAACCCACCATATTATAATGGGATTTTCCCAGGATTTGGGGGATATTTCATAATAGGATCTAGAAGGCCAGTTTCCAGAGAAATATTTCCTACAGCAGATCTGTCTTCTTGCAAAGAATGCAGCTTGCAATTATAAAACACCAAGGGCCAGAGGGGGCAGCACGGAAAGGGTTACAGGAAAAGACCCCGCAGACTCTGTGAAATTCTTAAAAGTACTTGTTGTCCCCAAGCAAAACTGCAGCACAGAAGGGGGAATTAGCCCCCAGGAAAATATCATCTTTGATGCAGGACCCCCAGTCGTGTAAAACCTTTGAAGAGCGTCTCTTGCTTCCCAAATGCCGAGGCTTTGATGTGCCAGAGAGGAGCAGTTTGTAATTATAAGATTCTTTCCCCTGTATATCAGAAGGAGCCGGGCTAAGCGTCTGAAGCCACGCCATTGTTCTTTTATTCCCAATAAGCAGCGTACAGCCAATTTGAAATGTATTACCAAGTCCCAGGGCCCGGGGCCCTTTCCTTAAAATAAGTGCTGAAAAAAAGAGCTTTATTCTGAGCAATTACAGTTGTCCGGAAATTTCCGACATCATATTCTTACAGCAGAATTTCTTAACAACAGAGTGCAGTGTCCTTCCAACGCACCCCCATAATTCATTCTTCTACAGGGGCCCCATTATACATAGCAAGTAGGATTGTCCAACCAGTGGCCCCTCAGCATAGAAAAAATTGAAGGAAAAACAGATATGAAGTCCTACTGTATCCATCTCATCCTACTGTCTCCATCTTGTCCTACTGCCTCCATCTTGCCCTACTGTCTCTATCTTACCTTTACTGACTCCATCCTAACTCACTGTCTCCATCTTGCCCATCTGTTTCCATAGTGTCCTACTGTCTCTATCTTGCCCCACTACCTCCATCTTACTCTTCTATCTCCATCTTACCTTACTGTCTCCATCTTACCCTACTGTAATCTCCATATTGTCCTACTGTCTCCATCTTGCTCTATTGTTTCCAGCTTGCTCTACTGTTTCCAGCTTGCCCTACTGTCTCCACCTTGCCCTACTGTCTCCATCTCACCTTACTGTTTCCATTTTACCTTACTGTCTCCATCTTACCCTACTGTTTCCATCTTGTCCTACTGTCTCCATCTTGCCCCACTGCCTCCATCTTACTCTTATATCTCCAGCTTACCTTACTGTCTCCATCTTACCATACTGTTTCCATTTCGTCCTACTGTCTCCATCTTACCCTACTGTCATCTCCATCTTGCCCTATTGTTTTCATCCTGTCCTACTGTCTCCATCTTGCCCTATTGTAATCTCCATATAGTCCTACTGTCTCCATCTAGCCCTACTGTCTGTTTACCTTACTGTCTCCATCTTGCCCTACTGTTTCTATCTTGTCCTACTGTCTCCATCTTTCCCTGCTGTCTCCATCTTGGCCTACTGACTCCATCTTGCCCCACTGTCATCTCTATCTTGCCCTACTGTCTCCATCTTGCCCTACTGTCTCCATCTTTAATATTGTCTCCATCTTATCCTACTGCCTCCATCTTGTCTTTCTGTCTCCATCTTACCCTACTGTGTCTAAAATGTCCTACTGTCTCCATCTTACCCTATTGTTTTCATATTGCCCTACTGTCTCCAACATGTCCTATTGTCTCCATCTTGTCCTGCTCTCTCCAGCTTGCCCTACTTTCTCCATCTTGCCCTACTGCCACCTCCATCTTGCCCTACTGTTTCCATATTGAGCTACTGTCTCCATCTTGACCTACTGTCTCCATCTTACCCTACTGTCTCTTATCTTGTCCTGCTGTTTCCATCTTGTCCTACTGTCTCCATCTTACCCTACTGTCTCCATCTTGCCCTACTGTCTCCATCTTACCCAACTGTCCACATTTTGTTCTACTGTTTTCATCTTGCTCTACTGTAGCCATCTTGCCTTGCTGTCTCCATCTTGCCCTTCTGTCTCAATCCCCCTTACATACAGCTTTGTTAAAATGGTGTAAGACGCATAACCCCATCTCATAAAAAGCAGAAGATCCCAGAGGGACTATACCCCTGATTCTGTGCCCACAGTTGGATGGTCTCTAGTAACAAGGGCCAAATCTATTTCTCTTTGCATGAAGTAGTAGCAAAAACAACACAGTTACATCAGGTTCAGCTATAAAAAAAAAGTGCCGCCATGGCTATGATCTCATATATAAATTCCTACTGCTCCATAGAGCTTACAATTTTAGTACCCAGTGTTGGACTGGCCCACTGGGATATCAGGAAAACTCCTGGTGGGCCCAGGTGTCAGTGGGCCCTCATGATGCTAAACATTTGAGCTTTTTCATGGCCATTCCTATTCCTACGAGATAAAGAGGCTAAGTAGTTAGAATAATAGATTATAGTATGTAAACAAAAAATACTAGGAGAATAGAGGTTGAGTCAGGAGAGGAAGAATAATAGTACTGAGAGTGGGCCCCTGGTCTAAGGTTTTTGGGTGGGCCCCTGGTGTCCCAGTCTGACACTGTTAGTACCAGATGATATTCTATGAACAAAGATAGGGCTGGGGCTTATTAACATTCCCACTTTAATGTTTGCCTTCAGGGTCCGATTATCCCAAATTAACCGATACTGTGGGTCAGATCCTTCCCAGGACAGTGAATAGGGCAATTTCTGCTTTCAATCTCCACTTTCTGCTCATATGACTGCTCTATGCCACTTTAAAGTGCAGCAGCAAGAGCAAATATATAAGCCTTAACTTTCCACCTTGGGAGGAGGTTTTTACATAGATATCACCAATGTCTACAGCGTTTACCTTATGGAGATACAGCAATCATAGCTGCCATACTGATTGCTGTTCTGCAGCCTGTAGTTTGTGTCTATAACCAACAGAGGCACCATCTCTCAGATCAAAGTGCTTATTCAGGGATGGAATATCCACTCCCAACCATGCCAAACCAAGCGCCAACCAAAAGCAGGGAGAAACAATATGGCAACTCTCCCCATATGTATAAATACAAATATACAGAGAAGGAATGTTCTGGGTGCATAATGAGCTATATCCTCATACTAGGAACAGGGTATATTTTTGTTTTTGTAAACCAACTTTGCATGCTACCCCCCCCCAGGCTGCCAGTAAATAATGAGGTGCTTTGGGTAATGCACAATATATAGTGGGAGATGAAGCATTTTGTGCTTTGCTGCAATTTGCACTTCATTTAGGGGCCCCAGTAATATCAGAGATCTGAGCTTCAAACCTATTTATCTGAGCCGCACACTGTTGCCCCAAGCAGGAGAGGTGGGTCACAGAGATCGGGCACTTATTAAAAATGTTAATACATCCCTTTGCCTTTGATGTGTGCAGAAGACGGGGGAGATGGGTACCGCGTGGGGGACTATAATCCTTTGTTTGTCACCGAGTGCGAAAACCCAACCGTGCGACGTGTCAAACTCATATCAATCATTTCACTTTGCACCACAGGTACTCCCACCCCCTGCAGATGCCTTGCACTTAAATTAGATTCTATTCATCCCCCTCCCTGTACAGAGACGGTGCATGTCTGCAACTTCAGCACAAACAGCAAAGTACAGTGGCATTCCGACAGCCACAAATCCTTGCAAGACAAGTTTCCAAAGAAACAACCTGACCTAAATTCTCAGAGGGGAGAATTCAGTAAACAGAGCCCCCTCACCCTGCCCTATGTCCCCCAAGCAGATCTGAGAGTCTTCTTTATCTGAGTCCCCTTTAATAGACAGGTTTTCTCCATGAACTGTCCCCCTGCAGTGACTGATATGATGGGTACTCACTTACCTTGGAGTACTGAGAAATAATGCAAAGTAATGGGTTACTAACATGTTTCTTACATGTTCCTTTAAATATACCTGTATCTGTACAGACCACTTCTTCTCTGGGGAAGGAGTTACCCCATTGTTTATTGTATGAGGGTAAAGCCTATTGTATGTCCACACCACAATACACATACATATAGGGTGATAAGAAGTAGGGAGCAAAGAGAATCAGAGCTCTGTACCTAGGTAAGCATTGGGGGAAGATAAGATTTACTTATCCGGGGCAATGTTCCTGTCAGTCCATGGGAAAGAGAGCAGCCCAGGAGCAGGAAGTACAGAACATCTGAGTTCTTCACCTGGGTAAGTACTGGAGTGGGAGACTGAATTCACTTAAAGTGTTTTAAAGTACTGCACTGTTAAAGCTCATCGGTTTGCTTCAGAAATACTACTATATTTCATATAAACAAGCTGCTGAGTAGCAATGGCAGAAATTGAAAAAAGGAAAAATAGTGGATAACACCATTATGTTCAGAGTTATGTACAGAGCTTATCTGCTATCTGCTGTGTAACCTGAGCCTTTTCTTCTTTGAATGGCTGCTCCATTGCTACACAGCAGCTTATTTATATAAACAGTAGTAGTGTTTCTTAAGCAGGCACATTACTTTTACCAGTGCAGGGCAACACTGTATTAGATTGTTATTACTTTAAAACACTTTTATTTTTGATGTTGCTATTCCTTTAACTAAGGGGAGATGCATGTCTGTTCATGGGAAAGAGAGCAGCCAAGAGCAGGAAGTAGAAAGAATCAGAGCTCTGTACTTGGGAAAGCACTCGGGGGGGGGGGTGTGGATTCACTTACCCAAGGGGAGGTTTCTGCCTGTTCATGGGAAATAGACAGCCCAGGAGCCGGAAGTACAGAAGATCGGAACTCTGTACCTGGGTAAGTAGAGGGGGTGGAATCACTTACCCAAGGGGAGATTCTTGACCATGGGAAAGAGAGCAGCCCAAAAAAAGATGTTTTCCCCTAAGAGCCATAAACAGCATGATATCTGTGTAGAGCTGCAATATAGATTAGAATTCTTTACAATAGTTCATTGGAACTGTTATTAAATACAGTATTCATTTCTTATATATATATATATATATATATATATATATATATATATATATATATATATATATATATATATATATATATATATATATGCCAAACAGAACCGGCGAGGCTTGACTGAGTGATCTGCAATTTGCATGAATAAGGAATGACACCCAAGTAGAATGAGGCAGGAAATTGTGACCCTCGCTAGAAGCTCTAGGAAGACGTATACATGAAATTATTCTACCGGCGGGATCACAAAGACATCTAAAACTCCCGGCTGCCTTTCTTCCTTCTACCGCATCTCTCAGATCCACAGCCCATATGTTACTGATTTCCCTCTGTCGTTTCAGAGCCGAGTTCTGTTCTATAAAGAAAGAAAATTCTATTCATCAACAGATCCTGCTGGGAGCGGCTGACCAAGAGGGCAGTTTCCTTGTCTCTAAAAAATGCATATTAACTATATTATATCCCCCTTTCTCTGCCTTCCTATTCTCCTGCTCTAATTTGAAAACTTTTCCGTCTGAAGACTAAGGGGGTGGGGGGCAGAACAGCAGAGAATCTTAACATAATGAGTTTGTACACAAAACCAACAGTGATGACTGGATACAGGGAATTGTGATGTCATTTCTCTGTGTCCGTATACCCAGTATATGTCTCTACTGATACACTCACCTCTCTGATATGTGCCACGAGCTAAATGGAGAGGGAATTTGTGTCTGTGTACCCCTGGGAAGGGACTGTGACTGTGGGATAGCAGGTATAGTAGGGAGAGATTGTATCTATAGTAACAGTGGGATAATAGTCTCTGGGAAGGGAGTGTGACTGTGGGATAGCAGGTATAGTAGGGAGAGATGGTGTCTATACTAGCAGTGGGATTATAGCCTATGGGAAGGGACTGTAGGATACAGGGCTGCCATCAGAATTCACAGGGCATGTACAACAACATTTTTTGGGGCCCCTGGTTACACCCGCCCCAAGTCCCACCACAGATAACGCCCAAACCACAGTAAAAAGGCCACACAGACATCAGCACTAAAAGATTATAAACACCCCTACAAGTTGTAACAACTCATTGGTGGCCAGGCCATCGAAGGTTAAAAAAAATTCATTGGTGGCCAGGCCCCTTCAAATTAATAAAAAACATTGATGGCCAGGGTCCCCCATAAAAGTTTTTTAAAAGGATTGGTGGCCAAAGTATCCATTAAAAGTTTTTTTTTTAAAACATGGGTGGCCAGGGTCTCCCATAAAAGTTTTTAAGAAACATTGGTGGCCAAGGGTTTAAAAAAAACAAAAAAACATTGGTGTTCAGTGGAACTTTAAAGATCTTCTTAATTCTCCTCTTCTTCGGCTCTGTTCGCCAACTTCAGCTCCTTTCGGCTTCTCCACTTCTTTGGGGGCTTTTGGCTGATTTTGTGGTTTTTGGCTCCACTCAGTGGCTTCCGGCTCCTTTTGCAGCTTTCAGCCATGATAGGTGGCTTTCAGCTCCATTCAGCGGCTTTCGGGGGCTCCCAGCTCTTTTCGCCTGCGACTTAAGCGGGGTCCAGCTAATACAGGAATTCTGCATGGCTGGGCCCCACTTAAAGCTTTAAAAACCACTGGGCCTGGAACAATTCTCACCCCTGTGCTCCCCTGATGGCGGCCCTGGTGGGATAGCAGGTATAGTAGGGAGAGATGGTGCCTGTAGTACAGTAGGGTTAGTATTCTCTGGGAAGGGACTGTGGGAGCAGTTAACAAGGGCAAGTTGGCAGCACTTATGACACACTACACACTATTAATAATGTACCATTAGTAGATGCCAAGCAATTCTAGGCTGTGCCCGTACAGAAGAAAGCAGATAAATTAGGAGAGTTTAGGAAGCACATTACGGGCAGAATGTGGGTCCCAGCACAATGGGTCCATGAATAGGAAATGCAAATTACAAAGGAGCAGAAGTCCATGGAAACAAAAGGCAAAAGGAGGCAGAAATCTTTCATGTTGCACATTGCTCAGAAGAGCTGAATCTGGGTGCAACACGCACCATGAGCATCAAAGCTCCCCTATAAACCCGGGTGTAATTTTAGATGAGGATTAATAAAGGTTATCGCTAGGAACTCAATCAAACAGAAAGAAATAAAGGGAAAGAAATCTAAAGAGCCATTTGATAATATTCATTTAGCGGCACAAGCTGATCAAAGACTCTGGGACAATGTGTCGCCGAGTGAAGAATCTGTCCCTCTCCCCTTGCTTTATTGCTTGTAAACTCGTGTTTGATGTAGCACAGACGTGCGAGGCTGCACGAGAGATGAGAGACGAGAGATGAGAAAAAATGGATTTCTTTGCTCTAAATTAAGGGCCACATAAAACAGATCAGAGCCGAGAAAGGAGCGAGGGGTGCAAGGGAGGGAACAGATGCTTTCACATGGCAGGACCTAATTAATTTCTCAAGCGCCAGATATTTAACCCCTTCATGGGATTGGCACCGAACTGTAACAGGAAAATGTGTTGGGTTCATCTTTGTATTATCATTTTTATTGATACATATGGGTGGGAGCTGCCATAGAGCTTCCCTTAAATATGTTAAAAGACACCACTGACGTAATCAAAGAGGAAGCAGACCCCACAGTGCAGTGGGCCCAGCGGAAAGAGGGTCCTGGAACAAGGGATCTGCTTACTATACAGAAATCCTCCCCTTCCCCAGGCTCTCTCCTACTTACTGCTGTGAGTTTAAGAATTTGTGTGTGGGGGTCAGTTAGGGCCACAGTGAAGACTTTCTTACTTCTTACTGCTCTAGTGAGTGTCAGTGAGGCCTTTAGGGTAAGGCCACACTAAGCGATAGCGCGGCGATTTGACTCGCCGCGACTATTCGCCGCGACTTTTAATCCTCAATCGCTGGCGAAACTTTGGCGCTGGCGTCTATGGGAAATCGCGCAAAATCGCCAGCGTAAAAACACACGCGGCGATCTTTTTTCTATTGTCGCTCGAAATCGCCTAGCGAGGCGATTTCGAGCGACAATAGAAAAAAGATCGCCGCGTGTGTTTTCACGCAGCGATTCCCCATAGACGCCAGCGCCAAAGTTTCGCCAGCGATTGAGGATTAAAAGTCGCGGCGAATAGTCGCGGCGAGTCAAATCGCCGCGCTATCGCTCAGTGTGGCCTTACCCTTAAGGGAAAAGCTGTGCATTTTAAACATATATGATTTCAAACTCTCCATACCCTCCAGACAGACTGACAGCTATGTACCAATCAGCCGTATTTAAGGCCTGACCTTTATAGAACAAGGGTTGCCACCTCACCCCTTTAAAACCAAATACATATGTAATCCACAGCCTGTATAGCTAATTAGCAATTCATTTAGATGCATGCCACAGACTGAACTTATTTATGTGCAGCCATGCATCATACATCTAAATGAATTGCTAATTAGCCTGAGGCGACTTCTCAAAATGCCGCCCCCTCGCCAGCTTACCCATCTGCAGGGGAGGCATCCAAGGCAGGAACACTAGTGAGGAAAGCGCAACTGCGCTCTCCCGCACTAGTAAAGCCGAATTTCCGGTACTTTCTTAAAAGTACAGGAGCGGCTTTTTGCTTCCCCCTGGAAATGTATCTGGCGCTGCCTCCTGAGGCGAGCGCCTCAGGCTGCCTCCATACCGGCAAATGCCTCCAACTGCGCATGCGCCCGAAAGTCACAAAGTTTCCGATTTATTTTTTGGAAACTTCGTGACTTTCGGCGCATGTACAGTAGATACGAACCGGCAAATGCCTCCTACTGCGCAATCGCTACCAAATGCAGATGATTATAAGAAGAAGAGCGCTCGGGAGAAGATGGCTGCCGTGAACTCTGCTGGAGAGGACCTAGAAAGAGGGGTAAGTAACAAGTTAGGGGCATTTGCCTGGGGGGGAGGTAGGCCGGGAGGAGGAGGGCCTACGCAGGGGGGGGGGGTTTGCACCTAGGGGGTTGAATTCTCCTTTAAGAATGGCTTGGATGATTTCTTGGACAGACATAATATCAAAGGCTATTGTGATACTAAGCTCTATAGTTAGTATAGATATGGGTATATAGAATTTATGTGAAAGTAGGGAGGGGTGTGTGTATGGATGCTGGGTTTTCATTTGGAGGGGTTGAACTTGATGGACTTTGTCTTTTTTCAACCCGATTTAACTATGTAACTATGTAACTATTGTCCTGACTCCTTATGTGTCTGTCTAACCCTACTGTTTCCATTGTAACCTACTGTCTCAATTTTTTTCAATGTTGCTTTACTGTTACTGTCTCCAGGACCATATTTGTAGGCTGGCCACAAAGGCCCAGGCATAAGGTGGCAAAATTCTGTGGGTGGCAAGTCGCACCACAGGTTGAATGTGAACTGGGCAACAGAATTTGAATCTACCACACTCCCAGTTCCTCCATTGGCAACAGCAGTAGGGGTGCCAGCAGGGGGTGTTGGTGGGAGCACGTGTTAGTGCGTGTGTGTGCAATGGTGGGGGTTGCGAACGGCTTAGGGTCATTTTGGATTGAAATCCGGCCCTGAATGTATCCATCCTGCCCTACCATTCTTTCTTTACCTCAGACTTGTTCTTGGGTGGAGGAGCTCCTTCTCTGGTCTTCCAATCTAAAGAATCATGGCTGGGGGGGGGGGATGTCACTGAACCTTTCCACAATTTCCTAGCTATATCTATTAGGTTGTTATATTTTCTTTCAGTATTAGAGTCTGACCTATGGGCACAACATTACCTCCTCACTTTGGGTCTCTGAGTTGCCCCATAGTTGCCTGTCTGTGAATATGAGCGGTATAAAAGCGTGACTATGTGGGTGTTGGTTAATGAAGGATCCATCAGGCTCGTTATAAATGAAGTGCAGAACATTTGCCGCTCGTTCAGAGGATTGAAAGAGACTTTCATCTCCAGTTAAACAACAGGCTGTCAGGCACTTGAAGAGACTTTCTTGTGTGTAAGAGACGGCCGAGCGCAGGTGGGTGGGTTTCGCCAGACTGATAACGATGCGAGGAATGGAGGACGAGGGAATGGTCTCAAGCTGCCTCTGGAACATTTATCTTCCCAGGAAGAAATCGGGAGCTCAGTGTGATTCATTTTAATAGCTGCACAATAATATGCAACATCACGTTAACTCGCGGCCCTTTGATGCCCAAACTTCAAAACCCTCCTTTCTTCTCCGGGAACAGTCATGTCCATTTTCTGACCCATTACCAGCTGACTTCATCAAACTCAATTTAAAAATAATAAAATAAGTTCTGAATAATAAGACACCCCCCCACCATGTGCGTCGGAAAGAGTCGATTCGCAGGAAATTTTTTAAAAACTAGAAACTCAAACTAAATGAATCTATCGATTTGGAAAGTTCTTTGAGAAGCTCCAGCGCCTGCGGCTTCCTTAACTCACAGATTCAGCACTCGCTTGTATGAACTCGGCGTGACGTTGGCTCCCTTTGGCGCAAAGTGAAGGTTTTACTGATCTGCTTAGAAAATCTGCACAGAAAGTCTCGACTTTACTCAGAAATCAATGGACACAAAGCAAAGGAGAAGGAATTGAAGGAGAGGATCCTGACGTTGGGGGTCTGTTTAGGTGGAAAGCTAAAGCAACTTTTATTTTTGCTCTATTCTATAGCAATGCCTCACAATGAAGCTGCAAAGGAGGCCTTGGCTAGTGGTTCTACCAGCGGCAAGAGAATATACAAGAAGATGTGGCTAACTCCTATGCTCATATGATTGCCATCTGTCTGGTTTTACACATGGGCTGTTGGTTGCAAAACTATGTGTTCAGGCCGTGGCAAAACACTGCCCCATAGGCTTTACCTAATCCTCAAATCACTAACTGCTACAACATTGGCCTGACTTTGAATCTGCAATTGATTCAGCCCTGAATGCCTTTGCCCCACCTACTGACATCATCCCAATATCTCAACATCATCAGCCTGCCCCTGTCTGGTTTGCAAACAGTGGAAAAGGTGGAAGCCTTGAACAGGGTGTATAGGATCACAAAATCCCAGGACAGGCTAGATGATGTAATGCCAATATGGTAATGGCATCATTATGGGGTTGGAACCAAATCTAGATGTCAGACATGGGTGTAGTAACATTTAGGGAACATAAATATATCATACTCTCAGTCTAAAGGGACAACTACTTGGGTTCTTTCCTTAACTGAATGCCCAGACCACACCACTACTATCAGTCACCCCTAAAATTCCAACCACTTGCCATCAGTGCAGACCTTAGGGTTGTTATCTTTCACCTCTGGCAGCAGGACTTTATAAACTGAAGGTGGCAATACATGGCCAGATTTAAGATGCCGATTTGGGCGCTTTAGACTGATTTGGCAGTTTATCTGCCCATGTATGGGGCCCACTGATGGGCCTCCCTGACCGATATTTGGCCAAAAATCAGCCAGATATCAATCGCATTGTTTTATTTTCCTGTTCGTTTGAGGACTGTATAAGCTAGTTTATGTGGTCCTCATCCCATCATGCCTATCATCCCATCATAATCTGATCATTTAGCCCTAGGGCTGAACAATCGGATAAGGTCGATATCACTTGCCTTTTGTGGGTACATTGGGGGAAAGATTGGATCTTATAATGTATGGCCACCTTTAAAGGAATAGTTCAGTGTGAAAATAAAAACTGGGTGAAGAGATAGGCTGTGCAAAATAAAAAATGTTTCTAATATAGTTAGTTAGCCAAAAATGTAATGTATAAAGGCTGGAGTGAACAGATGTCTAATAAAACAGCCAGAATCCAACTTCCTGCTTTTCAGCTCTATAACTCTGAGTTAGTCAGCGACTTGAAGGGGGGCCACATGGTACATTTCTGTTCAGTGTGTTTGTAATTGATCCTCAGCATTCAGCTCAGATTCAAAAGCAACAGATATGACCCATGTGGCCCCCCCTCAAGTCTCTGATTGGTTACTGCCTGGTAACCAGGGTAACCAGTCAGTGGAAACCAAGAGAGCTGAAAAGCAGGAAGTAGTGTCTGACTGATATGTTATACATCAAATCACTCCAGCCTTTATATATTACATTTTTGGCTAACTAACTATATTAGAAACATTTTTTATTTTGCACAGCCTATTTATTTACCCAGTTTTTATTTTTACACTGAACAATTCCTTTAATGGCTCTTTATCTATATACAGTATGGCATTGATATCACCTTCTATCCCCAGCTCCATAAGGGATAGGTGGCAACAGTAAAGGTAGAAGAATATTCAGAAAAGAGTAGATAGGATAGGATGGTGAGCCAAGAAGAACAAAGTGCAGTGCAGACTTTAATGGACGTCTATAAGTCTCCTGCTATTGCTAGAGCAAATCCCAAGGCTGTAGATCTCTACAATGGTTTGTTGCCATGTCCAAGTGGCTGTTTAGCAAATCAGTATGGGCCATGAAGGATTTGTTTGGTTTACCAGCCTTTGACTATGCAGAATTCATTTTGCTGGCTAAGCATGCTATGGAAATTTTTTAGAGGCTGTCATTCCCTTCTAATACAGCCCATACCTAACTAAAAGGGGTCGGTCGACCTGAACACAGCCAATTAGTAGAGGAGATACCATCATACTTGGTCAAACGACATCTAGTTTGTGCAGAGCCTTCTCCTTGCCATTTGCAGTTCTAGAGCAGAAGGATGGTACCACTGTGTCTTGGTTCAAGTGAACGTGAGATTCTACTTTGACAAGAGCCATTCTCAGCTCTAACTTGTCCTAATGAATAACCAGCCAGGGTACTTTGACAGGGCAACTATTTTTTTAACGTGCACTGCTTTTAATTTGCTACAGTTCAAATGTTGGACCCTGTAGAGTAATACTAATGTAGTAATAAATGAAGGTTTTATGAGGGTGCAGGACCTATATACAATGGTTTGAGGATGAAAGTGATACATGGCTTCCTGGGTTGCCCAGATCTTGTAGTAGAGCATCAATAGAACAGAGACCTGGGAATTCCCCTTGCTGAAACTCAGATCTTTCCTGAAGCCTCCTTCTAAGATCTCTACTATGTCATGTGTGTGACTTCTGGTTACCTCCCCTTTAATGGCACCATGAGGGGAATGGCAAGGTCATGAGAAAGGGGTCACGCCCCGAAAACGTTGCATCTGCAAATAAACAAGCAAGGTCTAATCCTGCTAGAAGTATCCATGCTGTGCTGGTGTGTCTTGTGTCTAAGGTCATGACATTAACCATAAAAGAAGACCACTGCTCAGTAGAGTGGACCTGCTGGTGAGAAGCACTAACTTAGCACTAACATAGTGTTTTAATAGTTGAATTGTTCCTACAAGTGGTCAGATTTTCTATCTTTGGCCACCATGGCAAGGCGGTCAAATCCTTGCGGACTCACCTTGTAGCAGCCCCCACTTCCCTGTGAGCTGCTGTTAAAATAACTCTTGTTTGTAGTGAACGAAAGGTTGAATCTAGAAGCTTTACTGTCTGTTGGGGTTGCAGGTACTTATTTTTGTAGGTTTATTCCAACTATGGTCCTGTAATACTCTTCATGTAGTAAAGTACTCTGACTGGTAACTCCAAAGAACACACACTACAGCACTCTGATCAGTTACAGTATATGTGGGTCCCTGGCAGGGGGACTAGCAGATTGTACCCAATGCTACAACAAGCAGCTTGGTATAGTTGTAATCTGACTGGTATTGGGTTCTACTCTGACTGGTAAGTCACTCTAATATGTGATTATCGTGATCTGTTGAGCACAATTAGTCCCATCAGTGGGGCCAAACACCTTCAACACCCAAACACCCAATGTTTCTATATATCGGTAACCTTGTTGGGAGCTAATGGGGCCCAGCCTGAAGGCCAGTTAGGGTGAGATTTGGGGTGAGTGATTATTTGTGCCCTGGGCAACCCTAGGATATAGCAGGGTGACTGTTACCCCAATGTTTCTATATATCTGTAACACTAAGGGGGCCCAGCCTGAAGGCCAGTTATGGTGAGATTTGGGGTGAGTACTTATTTGTGCCCTGGGTACCCCTAGGATATAGCAGGGTGACTGTTACCCCAATGTTTCTATATATCTGTAACGCTAAGGGGGCCCAGCCTGAAGGCCAGTTAGGGTGAGATTTGGGGTGAGGGCTTATTTGTGCCCTGGGTACCCCTAGAATATAGCAGGGTGACTGTTACCCCAATGATTCTATATATCTGTATAGAATATAGATTTTAACCTTGTTATGAGCTAAGGGGGTCCAGCCTGAAGGCCAGTTAGGAGGAGGAGTCACCCAATATTTCTATATAACTGTAACCTTGTTATGAGCAAAATAACAGAACAGAGAAACAATATTAATTTGAAAAATATAAACCTTTTAATAAATGCTACATCTCTTAATTACAATAATTACTGTTCCATGTGATCTGTTCTTTATAGGGTAACTCTGTATATAATGCATCATTTACAGTATAACTTGGACAAGAGGCCGATCGAGTCAGAAGTACGAGACATTATAAGCCGGAAAAGATCCATTAACCCCTTAAATCAAGGGAAGCATTAGACCCTACACAGGGTGACATACAGTGAATTCTCACCATAGAGGCACAAGGATTTCATTCATTTAACACTAAACATAGTGTCATTAGAATATCACAGACATATATTACACTTTTTTTTACAGGAATACTGTACAAGGTATGTTACATACAATAGAACAATAACAGAATATTATTTCCAAGTTGCAAAATCAGAGACCATGGCCCAGGCCCCCCAGTAGCTGCAAATATACAAGTCCCTGCATGTTCAATTAAAAATGCTGGGAGCTGCAGTTCACAGTTAGCTGAGGGAAGCAAGCCATAAAGGAGACTGTATAAATATGTCTGGGGAAGAACATTGTTACTGATTTATTACATACTGTTTCTCAGGGATTACTGGGGCTTCTAGTTGAAAATACAGATGGCAGCTGGATCTTCAGGTCAATAAAAGCTGTGACTCCACCCCTTCAGACCAAGTTGGCAGTTTTTTGTGCCTAATAGCCAATTATGAGTCCACAGCTTTTATCAGGCATGTTGTTATAAAGGCCCTCAAACATGCAAATTGCAAATAAATTAAAGAGCAAGAAGCACCATTGTAGCAAGTGCTTTGGGAGTAATGGGCGGGGCTTTGAGAAGCAGCATAAGATTTGGTGGATGTGGTTGTGCAGGTGGCAATTGCTGGAGGTGGTAGAGCATCCCACCAGGGGTGGTAATATACAGAAACAAAGAGAAGCCCTCTGGATTAAGTGTTTAGATATAGCCTATAGCCCAATGGTATTAGCTTGGAGCACTGAACCATTTTTGTAAGATACATTACTCTTGGTATTTTTCTTTCCTACAGAATAACTTAATTTTATAGCGCTCCTGCTGTAAGTTTTCCTCTCATCCCTACAACTATATGCAAGTAATGTTACAGGAGCCTTAGAAGTATATTTAATATAGTATTATAGTGTAGTATAAGGTATGATAAACAACATGGCTTGGGACCCCCGATAGGCTCCTATGAGCAGTATCCTGTTGCAACAATTTTTGATCCACTACTCTGGATGGAAAAAGTAATGCTTTAACATTTAAGACTTTTATTTGAACTTTTTGCCTTTTTTGTTTGCTCATGGGTCCACTTGTGTGTATGGTCCCTTATGATGTCATAAAAGGGGTGGGCCAAAGGTAATCACTCAGTAATGGGGGTTGGCCCTGAAGCAGTTGTGTAGAATAGACAATTAATGCACATATGCAAGGAATGATGTCCTGCGATTGAGCCTTTTGTTTCTACAAATTTCAATTATCACAGATGCAGCAGCAAAGGCCAAACAGTGGCCGAAACGTTCAATAAATAGGAAAATAACAAAAGTTAAGTCCATCACGTGAGAATTCATACGTGTCACACTGACATGTAAACTGCATAGGAGCTGGGCAACATGGGCACAGTCTGCAGTGACTCTGGCCCTTGGAACTCTCACCTTTCAGCCCACAGAATCTTTATGGTGAGTTAGAAGTGGATTCCAGGACCCCCCACGAGGACACATTCGATACCAGCCGTGCAAATGGCGGTGTAAATAAGTGCATAGAGTGTTTAACATGCCAAGTAGACCGATTCCCTCTCCATGTCAGACTTGAATATCCATTGCATGGAAATGTACAGCCGCTCAGTCGATTCGCTCCACTTTTCCAAGTACTCGTCCTTCGTAGGTGGGCAACATGGTGTTGTCTTCCCGGATCTCCTCGAACACTGCTCCGCATTCAAACTCCTGACTGGCCTTCTTAAAGTAATACCTGCAGAGAGACCAAGGGAGATAGTGAGGTGCACCACTCACCCAGCTGTATCACTACAGACAGTAATAACAAGGAATCAGCAGCTCCGCTGGTCAATGACTTTCCTACATCATTTGAATCCCATGAGCCACTTAATGACCAGCTTTTAGATGAGCATTATGGAGAATTATGTAGCTTCAACTTTAAATATATACATATATATTCCCACTCGCCAGTATGAAAATTATACAGCCTTCCCACCACCACAGATACCATCAATTGTATAACATAAGGACATCATTTAGATTGTATTTGTCTGCATGGGACTGAGACAAACTGGAGCAGACAAAGTGAGGAATTGGGAAGAAGAGTACAACAGATACAGCAGCTGGAGGGACAGAAGAGACAGGGTGCAGGTGGCTGGAGGGGGCAGTTCAGTGTTTCCTTACAGACAAATATATGAATATAACAGGTCATGCAATGAGATTTAGCACAGAGTGGCATCTCTACCTCCCACAAACAGTGCTGTACAATGAGGGTGCTAATATTACAGAGCAGATCCCCGACAAACACACAAGACAGAGCCGTGGAAGGCATGTCAGACTCACACGGTTGGCGAGACTCCTTAAACGGGAATACTTGTGGCCCCGTACCTATAGTTTCCTTTCTTGCTCAGCTGCTCCTTGAAGTGCCCCAGGGTCAGGCTGTGGGATTTCAGCATCCACCGGTACGGGATTTTCTCTTCGCAGAAGAAGTAGGTGACCATGAGCTCATTGGGAGAGTGGGGTGAGACAGCCTGCAACATCTTTGGCTCATTTTGGCTGGGGTGGGATAAAGGAGAGAAAGAGATGGGGTGTCACTTGGGCCTGTACGGTTCAACACAAACACAGACTAGATTACCATACAAAGTTTTATGGAGGATTAGGGTCTGTAAACTTTGGGGCTACAGGGGGAGCTCTCAGCATTTGTTTTCTGCCCCAATATTTCCATATAAACCCATGAATTATTCAGGTACTGATCCCCTTCAAATGCTGATACAAATATCCTATTTCTGAATAGTGAAGCTTGACCCCAGCTATGCCATAGACCCCAGGCACCATGCAGATAATTAGATTAGGGGACAGTTTGCAACTGGTCTCAATTTCTTTATTTTTAGAATAATTTAGCAGAATTTCACATTTTAACTGTTATCTGGTAGCTAAGGTCCCAGAGCCCTTAGCAACCAGGCAGTTCTGTTCAGTGGCTGCAAGATAAAAATGACATAGGTTATGAAATTATAATAATGGTCCCTAAAGTTGCTCTCTGGTTGCTGGGGTCTCTGACCCTAAATGTTATGGGCCGATTGTTCTGTTGGGTGGCACACAGTGTACAGTACAATATGGAATAATAGATTGCAAGCTCTGATAGTTAGTACATAGTCACATGACATGGCTTAGCACATGGCAGTTGTACTTACTCGTCAGACACTGGGGCTGCAGTGGTATTGGGTGCAGGTACCAACTGGCTGGGAACAGGGTGGATTCTTTGCTGCCCAGTAACAGAACATCTGCAATAGAAATGGGGGGGGGGGGTTAATTTGAACCCAAACAATACTATGCAGGGCAACATGTAATCAGCACATCAATTGGGTGAGCCGATGCACGGGCAGACACACAGCACAGATGCACACACACGGGATATTGGGGATGAGGGTTAAATTGCTGCAAACAAATATTCATATTTATAGTATATATCCATATTCATATATGGCAGCACCGGTTTTTTTTTTTTTTTGAAAGCCCAAGGACATGCTTTCTACAATCTCAAGTGCATAGTGTCAACTGCACCCCTGCAAAAAGACCTATGTATACTTGACCTATGTCACACATCAAAAATACATAAATAAATTCTTTTAGAAAGAAGTGTTTAAAAGTGCTAAAATTAAGTGCTTAAGTGCGGTGCCATGGCTCTAGCCAGTGGCCGAATTAAAAAATTTTCTTGCTGGCCAAAAGGCCGGAGCAAAGAATAAAAGCATTATAAAAAACTATAGAGTGCATGTGCAACTGTCATCGTGAGTAAGGCACCCCTTAGGGGTCATTACACATCAGGCTTCCATGATGCTTTGGCCCCTGGCCAGAGGATCAAGTGTTTCTCCATCTCACCAAAAGAGGCTTTACCACCCCTCCTGTTAAGAACAGATATTACATTTGATTTTAGCCAAAAGGCCAAGAATTGATGGTAGCATCAGTTCTCCCCATATCAGCATGGTACAGAAATGGTGACATGAGTGATGGGCAAGTGAATAGAATTCCTTTTATGCCCAGTGTCTGCCTGGAAATGCAAATGAGCAAAACAAACACAAGTTGCAGAGCGGCTGATGGGGGGGATCACACAAAAGAATTAGAGGGGGTTCCAGCTGAGTGTTTCAAGTGCAGAAAGTTTGGTAGCAGCAGGTTATGGAGCAGCGGGGGCTCCTCGCTCAGCCTGAGAGGTGGGGGGTAGGAGGGAGGCTAAAAAGAGATGAGTGCAGGCGCCTTTGAAGTGGGTTTCAGGTTTGTTTGGGCTGCAGAATATAGAACTGACGGCAGCAGCGGTGTTGTTGCTAGAGATGCTCTGTCTTCAGTCTTGCTCTGTGCGCCATGGGCTCAGGTGATTAGAAATTACAACAGCCCCTTCCACAGCTTTATCAGTTTATCAAAGCTTTTAGGTTTGATTTTAGCTGGGGGTTCTATCCTGTTGCTGCTAATGGAAAACACCTTCCTCTCTGCAGCACAGGTGGGAAGTGGTACTGCAAGTGATTTTAATGCTGCAACAATCTTTGGGCTCAGAACGTCTGGTGCTAATGGCACAGAAAGCATTTGAATGAGCCTGGAGAGGTCCAGAACCCTAAACTGCAACTTGCTGTTCTGAAGAATTGCAGAGAAGCAAATAGCTGCAGTTTTAAATGTGCCCTTCAGAGGGATCAGGGACCCTCTGCTCCAGCACAATCATCACAAGCCACCTTGATACTTCCCACCAGCCCCACTGCACACTTACACCAACAGTAAGAACCTACCTCTGCTTTGGCGGTTTGGACGCTTCAGTGAGTCTTCGGCAGGCCTCCTCCAGCTGGGCCAAAGTACTGGGAGGGGGCACAGGGGATACTGCTTGCTCCTGGGCAGAGAGATGGGAAGGTTGCAGGTTCCGTGGGTGCCCGCTGCATGCCCCCCAAGTATGATGGCGGATGGTACGCTCTGCGGATGAGGAGCGAGGTTCACTAGAAGGGTTTTTCTTGATGTGCTGCAGACTGTGTGGATAAAGACAAAAGATGCATTAACCCCATGTTGTCATGTGCAGCCCCACACACACCTGCAGAGGGCGATGTTATCTGCAGGAATGTCATTATAAATCATACAAGAAGGAAGCACCCACGGAGAATGGGCAAAGTATTATATTTTATTCCAGAAGTAGGCCCATCAAATGATTTCCCAGCCCTGTTCAATAATCTTACCTGCAAGCACTCATAGAGCAAGCAGTCTGAGAGTGAACAGAGAATAGAACAAGCAGTCTCAGAACTAGCAGTCACAACCACAGTTTGATAAGTGTTCCTACCTGTGAGCTTTGTGTCTGCTTTGCCTTTCTTTTTCAAACTCTACAACTCGCTGCCAGCTGGTTGCTGTAATTTCTTCACCCGGCAGTTGGTATATAAATGTGGCCCCATCTATAGGGCCGTCATCAGGACAGTCAGCCATTTTGCAGCACCTCCTGGATATGGAGCCACAGCGAACGCTGGAGCAGAAAGAAGGGGGCACAATGTCACCAACAGCCATGGACTCAGAATCATCACCAACTTTATGGGCAATGCTTGTTGTGACCAGGGCAATAGGGCAGAGCAGTCATTTAATGCCCGAAATGATGAACACATTTACATAAAATATATCTATGCCCCCATCTATTATTACGTACCCATCTATTCCAGCTGTCAGTGGGTGCAGGGAGTTGTATTTCAACAACAGCTAAAAGGCTACAAGTTGGGCATCAATGATATTTAGTGTTGCCACCTTGCCCTATTGCTACCAACCTGCTCTATGGTCGCCATCTGGCACTACTGACTATGGCTTGTCCTACTGTCACCATTTTCCTTTATATATACCAGCAATGCCCTAACAAAGCCTGCTGTGTTGGTGCCCACAACTTGCCATCGTCCTATTGAGAGCTCTGAGGACATGCATGTGGCACAGCCCATGTACATGTGTATATACTATTTGTAAGAACTATCATTGTCTCACATAAAGCACAGACAGGGTCCCCTCCTTACCCAGCATGCTCTGGAGGTAGCAGGGAGTAGTCGAGGTCCTTGGAATGCGTTTTGGTTGGCAGGTAGCAGCAATACTGGGAGGAATCACTGCAGATGCACTGTACTCTCCGTGCAGCTTCAGCCTCAATCTCTGCCTTGGACTTGGGTGCCGTGTGGTGGTGGATGTAGTGGTGGTGCACGTGCTTTGTGGTTTGCTTGGTGACAAAGCCCTTGGCAAGAAGAGCACAGGGTGATACTGGCTGCAGGGTGGGCCAAAGAGGGCAGGGTCGGTCTGGGGAATGGGGGCATGGACTGTGTCTGTCCATCCCTGGAGACTGGCATCCTGGGGTCTTTAAAACCCTGGACAAGTGGTCATCAAGAATTGCTTGAGGGTCTTCATCGCTTGAACCAAAGGACAGTGTGGGCAGAGGCTGATGTGGTGGGACTGTAGGTTGAATGAACATAGGGGTCTGGAAATCTTCATCCTCCTCCTCCTCCTATAGGGAGACACAAATCAAACCCATAACTTTATAGTGCCAGCAGCATCAGTGCCAGTAGTAGGTTTTTATATGTAAGTGAAGTCCCAGCTTGTGTCGTCAGTGGGGCAGGTGGGTCAGAACCAGTTTGGTGAAGGGATATGAATGCAAATGCATGTGTTTTTGTGCAGGTGAATGAATGCATAGAGGTAAGTGAGTGAGCACATGTGTGCCCATGAGTGTATGTAGGTGTTACACAGTCCTGTATATTGGAACTGAGGCAGGTCAAGCCCCGGCACACACAGACAAAGGGGACACATGTCTTTGGGGAAGGGATTTGGGGGTTACCTCCAGTGACAGAGAGATGGTCCCTTTCCCCAGTGAGGGTTAATTAGCAGTTCACTCAGGAAGCCCCAAAATCCATACCCTGTGCCATTCCCGGTACTGCATAGGATGACATAGTGACACTTGTATTTATACACACGCACATACTCTGTACCCACCCATCTACAGACCAACATGCACATGTGTATATTCTAAGGTATGCCAATATGGACTGCTGGTTACACACACGCATCTTAGTACTTATACGCACGTGCTTGTCACCTCTCCCCTTCAAAAGTAGATGTCCTGCCTGCTTATTTAGCAGTTAGTTTGGGTGCATGCCATAGACTACACTTGTTCCCATGTATCCATGTAATAGGCATTCAAATTAATTAGCCAAATAGAATATGTCCAGTTTAAAGGGATGAAGTGGCAAAAGAATGATACTCTGCACATTACATACATCCGCACAGGATACTAAGGTACTGGGACACACACAGACCCCCACCCCCTGAGCTTTGCAGCTGAATAGTTCATTGCACACTGCAGTTGGTCCCTCTAGTGCCGGGGCAGATAATTACCTCTGTGATGTGCTGTTCTTCCAGGCTGTCCTTCTCCTCCTGCTTCTCTTTCACCTTCTCTAGACGAACGATGAGCTCAGCTGCAAACTCAGACGGTTCCACGGGGGTCATCTCTCTGGGCAGCCGGCTTGTCCTCTACACAGAGCGGGGAGAGGAAGAGAGAGCCATGGGTTAGCGGAGACCGTCCAGCCGAACGGCTGAGTGTGAGAGCTGCAGTAATGTGCCTGCACTGGATATTTATCAGTCAGAGCGATGGCTTCACGGAGAGGCATCCTGCCCAGCAGCCTTTGCCTACGGCTCTAGCAGTTGGTTACACTCTGTGGAACCCTGCTTGTTCCCTCTGTACTACAACCAGCCTATCAGGAACCGCTCTGTAGTCGGAAATCTTCAAAGACTGTTGTCAGACATCAAAAAATGAAGGAGGTGGGAGGGAACAACTGAGGAGAGGAGAGAAAGGGAGAAGGCAGGAGAGAGGGAATCAGAGAAAGAGAGACAGGGGAGGAAAGGAGAGAAAGGGAATAAGCAGGAGGGAGGGCGAGAGAAACACAGAATGGAGGAAAATGAGAGAGAGAAACATCGGAGTAGAGGAATTAGAGAATAAGTGCCAATGAGAGAGACAGTTTAGGAGTGAGAGGATTTGAAGGAGAAACAGAGAACGACAGGGTAGGAGAGGAGTGAGAAGGAATGAAGTGGAAAGAGAGAGAGAGGGGATGGAAGGGAAGGAGAGAGGGAATGTAAGAGAAAGAGGGAATGAGAGAGATAGAAAAATGCAGGGGAGGAAGAGAAAGAAGAGAGACATGGAGAAAGGTGTAGCAGGAAATAGACAGAGAGAGAGAGGAAGAATATTAGGCTGGAGTAAGAGGGGGAATGAGAGTGAGACAGAGAGAGAGAGAGAGAACGAGAAAGCAGAAGGCAGGAGAGAGAGAAAGATAATGTTCCTGTTGCTAATAGTCAAATTTTGGGTTGTCTTGATAACAGCCCATCTGGTGAGCACATTAGTGACTGTCACTGTACTAAACCAAAATGACTTGTGGGAAAGAAGCCTTTGGCTGACAGTGGGTGCTGGGACTTGTACTGCAGGGCTTCAAACTGGAAACCAGTCATGTAAAGTCATCTTGTCTTCCCATGTCCATTCTACCCTCCGATCTCCATCCCACCCTCCTAGTCTCCATCTTGCCTTTCCCTTCTCCATCATGCCCTCCCGTCTCCATCTTGCCCTCCTGTCTCTCCAAGAATAGGAAGGCAGGTAAACATCCTGCACTGTGTTTATTTTTAAATCTTCATATGGAAATGTGTGGACCCCCCTGCACCCAACAAAGGGAGTGCCCCAAACTTACAGGAAAAAGAGGCAGAGAGACCAGCCCATTGGCCTTGACACTCCGAGCCATTTCCCACTGCAGCTGCTTCTTGCTTCCCATCCTGTAGGGGGGGATGCCGTCCCTGTGGGAAGAGACAGACGGAAACGGTGAGTTGCACTCGTAACAGCAGCAGTGGCGCTAGTGGTGGGCATAATATTCTGAATAATATGGGCAAACATCCCCTTTCTAGATAAGCTGTAACATAAGGGATTTCCCATAAGCAGGATACAGCTCAGTAGAATTCCCAAATTATGTCAGGTGAACTCTGGTTCAATTCCCAAGCCAGCACCTTACTTGAACATTCACCTCTGCTTCCCCCCCTCCCCAGAGAAGCGCTTAGATTGCAAGCTTAACTAGAAAGAACCTGGGACTTCCTGAGAACAGCAGATCAAATGGCACAGGGGTCCACCAACTAGTGCCCATCCCACACCAACCAATAAGATCTGACACAGAGTCATTGATTATCTGTCCTTTCAGTTCCCCTCATTATTTAATGAGCCGTTTCTGCTTGGGGTTTGTTTCCCCCGACCTACACATTTTTAGGGTGCAAGGGATTTACTTACACGCTGTTGTCTGTGATGGACAGTGAATCGTCAGTCAGGGCATCACTGGAGATCTCACTTTCATTGGCACTGGTGGCTGGGGCAAAAACATGCCCAGAGTTAACATGGTAAGGGTTGACGAGGTTTTTCCTCTTGTAGGACCTGGGGGGGGGGGGAAAGAGTGACAGTTGAGTATTGTGGAACCCACAGGAGGTCCATTATTTAGTCCTATTCATCATGCAGTAGTGTCAGCCATAAAGCCGAGTCTTAAACTGCACTACCAGCATGCACTGCCAGCCAGCATCTAAGGTTTAGGCACTTCCCTCATTCCCAACCTCTACTTTATTAAAGGAATTCTGTCATGGTTGTTATGATGTAGTTTTTATTTCTAAATTACACTGTATACACTGCAAATAATTCACTCTACAATATAAAATTGAATTCCAGAACCAGCAAGTGTATTTTTTAAGATATAATATTGGTGTGTAGGCAGCCATCTCAGGTAATTTTGCCTGGCCATGTGCTTTCAGAAGGAACCAGAACTTTAGGATGGAACTGCTTTCCGGCAGGCTGTAACTAAATGTGTCTCAGTGGGGGTTAGGGAGCTGCCATCTGGTTACCTTGCCATTGTTCTGTTGTTAGGCTGCTGGGATGGGGGGGGAGGGGGGGGGTGATATCACTCCAACTTGTAGTACAGCAGTAAAGAGTGACTGAAGTTTATCAGAGCGCAAGTCACATGACTGGGGGCAGCTGGGAAACTGACAATATGTCTAGCTCCGGGTCAGATTTCAAAATGAAATATAAAAAAATCTGTTTGCTCTTTTGAGAAACAGATTTCAGTCCAGAACTTTGCGGGAGCAGCACTATTAACTGATGTGTTTTGACAGTATCTCTTTAACAACTCAATAATATGTGGCAGATAGTTGAGGCTTGTCGGAGATTTAGTTGAACCCAATGGAATATAAATAGATATTACAGAGGCACCGGCAGCGACAGGTCAGTACAGTTAGATGCTTTATCTACGGCAGCACAGAAACCATTGCAGCCTACAGATTGTTAACTGCTCATTAGAAATGAAGTATATGAGGTGTCAGACCCAGTGGAGCCAGAGTATTTCACTCACAGCTGGGGGCATTCCACTGAATTGGAACTGGGGGTAAACAACCACCCCCCTTACAGGGTCTCCAAAGAGCAAAATATCTGACATTGAGATTCCTCCTTTGCACTGTGGAGACCATGACATTTAATGGGGGGGGGGGCAACATTCCTCTGGGAACCAATCATGCTAAAAATTTAGGAGGAAAAAAGTCAGAAGACAGTAAGGCTAGATGGGAACAGTAGGGTAAGACAGAGGAAAAAAGTCAAGATAGAGACAGTAGAGCAATACAGAAAGAGTATGGTAAGGCAAGGTGGAGAGAGTAGGGCAAAATGGAGACAAGGTCAAGATGGAGACAGTAGGGCAAGATGTCCAACCTGCAGTCCTACAGTGGTTCAGTGTCAGCTGCTGTACCGTCCGTCCGACTGCCCTACATTATCTTATAGGTGCCCATTAACTTCTGATTTAAGTGGCATGGGGGAGATTTCAATTGTATTTGACCATACAGGAGTCATGCCAAAGAAACCCTAAAATCACAATGATAGACCAGGGCAAGAGAACAAGGCATGTGGGTAAGACCCCAGGGTCTACCTTGTGCCATCAAGATATGGTCAACAACCCTAACCTTTTTGAAGCCAAACCCAGATCTAATCCAAATGCTTCTTCTCATTTTATTTTTGGTGTGTGCAGAAGACTGCACCTGTTTCTGTACAGCCATGCAGGTTGCAGCTACAACGTATGAGATGACCCAGCCTGGAGTGCTAATGTGACATCAGCCATTCTCTAGGCACAAGATGTACTAGTATTGTGTTATTGCCAAGACATCCAGCCGATAACACTGCCTATTTAATAGCTTCTCTCCTGCCCAGACAGTGCTCTTAATAGCTGGATCAGTGCTTTCTAAGAGAGGTATGGGTATTCATTCAAATGGAATTTAGATGCTGTCTGCACTGATTTCTGTATTTATATCAACTGCTAATCAGCCATGCAGGATATAGAGTTAATACAAGTCTGTTGGTGGAATGTCAGTGCTCTGAACTACAGGTATCTGCTGGCAGAGGTAAGTACACTCTCTGGGAATTTCAGGCAGTGTAGTTACAAACACGGGCACAAGAGGGCAGTCTTCACAGTCTCATACAGCAAGGTCAGCTCGGGTGAGAGCGGAAAGCGTTTAGCGCTTCTAGTAGCATGGGTGGCAAGGCGTCATGGCTCCTTTAAGCCCTCCTCACTCTAATTTCTCTAGCAGTGTTGGACAGGCAAGCTAACACTTCCCCAAGGGGTACTATATCTTGAGACACCCCTTTACAAGCAGTCACATATTAAATACATTTTGGCTCATTTATAAACACTGGGCACATTTGCTCCATAGCATCCAATCAGTAATTCAGCTGCAGATAGAACAATAAAAACAAACATCAACTGTCTTCAAGCAGTCCTGTAGACTAAACTGGCTTCTGTATAGCCACAGACTATGCATCTAATAAACGTACTTACTTGGCAACCCTGCATTAACTTCCACTCATAGCCTATGGCAAGCATCTGCCAGTGATCACCCAACAGACTGGCACCAACTCCATGTTTTGACTCTCAGACGTCTGTCGCTCCATGCATCAGTAGTAAGCGTAAGAGGATGAGGTGCAACTATTTCTGCACCGACTTACATAGCCTAGAGTTCTTGCACCCACTGGGCATCCTTATGCCTCTCTTGTACCCTAATTTAGCATATAAATCCCTGTGCTGGGAGATCGGTACATGTAAGCACAACTTTTTCTAATCTTATCGCTCCCATTCTAGCTTTCCCTTTCCTGAAGAACTGACTAAAGGACTTGGATTCCATTCAAAAATCCCAGAGCTGTTATTCAAACTGATGACATCATGGCTAACTACTGGCCAACCTCTTTGCCCCACAAGGCACCACTGTGTAAGCGTTTCATCTGTCATCCCCTGAGGCTTCCGAATACCATCTCACCCCCCCCCCCCCTCACATGGTCACAATTAGGAGATCAGAGGCACTGGAAGAAACATTCCTAAATGTCAGGGAAATAGATAAATGGAATGAATTCCAACTCTGCCTAACTAATGCAAGGGGTTAACCTGTTCCACTCTGCCCATTCCATGTACGGGGTTAACCCATTCCACTCTTCCTACCACAAGCAAGGGTTTCACCTATTCCACTCTGCCCACATCAAGTAAGGTATTAACCCCACTCCAAGCATGGGGTGAACACGCTGTATCCTGCCCACTCCAAGTATGGGGTTACCCCCCCTCTACTCTGCCCACCCAAAGCAAGGGGTTAACCCATTCCACTCTGCCCACCACAAGCAAGGGTTTAACCTATTCCACTCTGCACACACTAAGTAAGGTTTTAACCCCCTTTATATTGTGCCCACTGAAAAAGAGGGGTTAATCCATTCTACTCTGCCAACCCCAAGCAAGGGGTTAACACCCTTGCAAACCTAAGCAATACTTTAACCCAATTTTAACATGCCAACTCAAAGCAGAGTGTTATCCTGGTTAAGTCGGGCCAAATCTTAGCTCAGGTCCCCTAGAGACATCACAACACATGGAAGCATCTCAGAACCACCTGTTAGACATTAGCAGAACCTCTCGTTACAATGAGGTACCGGAGATACTGCAGAAAGTTGGCGCTTACCTGTAGCCACTCTCCGCTGACTCCTTGGCTCTCAGGCTGATGGTAGCCCTTAGGGCTTTGCTAGAGAGACCCACCACAGAGGTCAAGGTCTTCTGCTTCAAGTCCACACAGCTCCATTCCTCTTCTTCATTCAAGGTCGGTAGGTATCCACTGACGTCTTTCAAACTCCCTGACTCCACGTTGCTGAAATAAGCAGAGTTCTCCCCACCACTTCGCACATACTCCAGGTATATGTCCGACGTCAGAAACACCTGGTAGGCATTGTCCTCCATGACTGCCTGGACCTCGGACTGTGCTTGGTCGAACATGGTGGAGTTGATGTGCTGCTTCTTAATGCAATCCCTTAGGAAGCTTTTGGTCAGGGGCTTGAGCTGTATGGAGATGATGTCGCAACTCTCAATATACCTTTTGTAAATAGCTTTGGCCACTCTCTGAGTCTTAGAATCCTTGAGGTCCATCTGCCTGAAGCCATTGCAGGCAAACCAGAAGTCTAGGGTATCCACGCATTTCTCCCTTTCCAGAAAAGTCCTAAAAAGGTCAGCTCCTTCCTTGTCACCCAGCAGAGAATGCAGTGACTTGGTCCATCGTGCCAGAGGGGAATCTGGGGAGGCGCTGCCTTCAGGTTCTCCCAAGCCGCCTTCATCTCTCCTAGGGTTGGAGGAGACGGGCACAGGCTTTGATCTTTGGCTTTTCATGGGAAGTTGGCATGGCGTCTGTCCTTCTTCACCGGGCACTGGGGGACGTGGGGCGTCTTCTCTGAAGCTGCTGCTATGATCTGAGAGGTGGGTCACCAACAAAGAGCTACTCATGGCTCTGTAATTCTTATTGTATGGTTTAAATTCCACGATAATCTGCTCTCCCTCTCAAGTCAGCGGGGGATCCTCTGCGCCCTCTTCCCTCTGTAAATGAAAGAAAGTATTGATCTAATCAAGTCCAGATCCACCCCAACATCAAAAGGAGAGACAGGGAGTTAGCAGCTTTCAACTCCTCGCTGCCACATAACAGCGCCATTGGCCACAGACGCATCTACAATGCAAATCAAAGGATGGAATCAGAAGCGTCTACTTTGCCTTTAACCCTGAGCTGCACTGATCTGCAGGGAGAATTGATTATGAGATATATATATATATATATATATAGATATATATATATATAGATATATATATATATATATAGATATATATAGATATATATAGATATATATATATATATAATACATTGCCCTGCACGCACCTACAACTCCCAACAGCCATAGGGGGCACTGAGAGTTGTGGTGCAAAAATAAAGCCTCTGATGCAGAAGGTTTACACCCTGATTGCGAGCGCTGAACATATTGTTCTGATCCAGAGACAGATACAGGCGGCAGCAGGAAACAGGGGAGCGGATCAGGGGATTTGGGGGTTTTGAGAAATAAAAAGTCATTTTAACAGAAAGGGAACGATGCCTCTCTCTGTCTATTTGTCTCTCTCATCTGTCCCATCTTCCCTCTTCAGATTAAGATCACAAGCAAGAAAATCCTCCCCTGCTGAAAACACAAGATTCACTGCCGGGGGTGGGAGAGATTTGTATTCACAAATATATAATAATAAAAACAAGTCCCCAGTGGAATGGCGCAGCTCACAATTACATGAATACAGCTTCAGTCCCTTTTAGAAAAAACCCTTGGCTACCCCCCCCATCCAGTTTGAAGCAGTCTCCAATAAACCCTTTATGTTAAATAAAAGGACAAATCAATAAAGGCAGCGCTATAATCCAAGTGAATGGTAATGGAGTCTGGATAACCCCACGTCTGCCCAGGCCATGAGGGGGGCACAGTGACAGCTGCTGCACAAGTTGACGTGTATAATAGATGCCCCCCATGATGCCACCCATTAAGGGGCCCAATATTACCTGAGTGCATGCGCATCCATCTCTGCCTTCTGAAGATCTGCCCAAAAGTTACCAAGCCATGAGGCCCCCCAGGCATACTCCTGCAGGGCGCAGAGTGCAGGAATGGAGAACTCTGGGGGGGGGCTGGCAGGGTGACAAGTGGCCAAGAATGGGGGCACAGTCCTAGCTCCCCATGCCACTTGCTGCCTCCAGGAGACCTGTATAACTAAGTGACCCCTAGGCATGCAAGCACAACTCCTTTAGCCATCCCAGGGGGGGGGGTGCTGGGGAGGGGCTGGGGGAGGAGGCTAGTGTTGAGGGTGGGTAGGAAGAAATCTGTCACATTCACCTTAAGAGAATAAAAGTGAGTATTTTGCAAACTCTCAGCGCAGCCCAAGCAGCACAGCCTAAGCAGCACAGCCCCCACTGCCTCTCCTAGCATCGTATCACAGGCACTCACCATGTGTGTGTAGGGTGCTCCATTCTGTGCACCCGCTGCTTTCTGCCAGTGCACCCCACTTCTGCAGCTGCATCAGGTCCACGAAATGTGTCTCCTTCTCTGCTCCCCTGGCTACAAAGGCTGAGATTCCTCCACCTCCTCCTCCCTTTAGTGCACCAGCAGGTCCTGTTTCACAGTCAGTCCTTGCACCAAATTTCCTGTGGGCTCCATCCAAGCTCAGCTCCACATCAAAGGCTCCATGTGCTGGCAGCAGCGCTGTGTGTGTGATTCATCATCATCATCCCAGGCTTGCACTCCCTCTCCAGCCCCCTCCGCTCACACACTCACACACAACCCCCCTTTCTCTCTGCACACACACACAACCCTCTCCTAGGTGCTGCCCCCCTGTGGTGCAAGGGGAGAGGGACAGCAGCAGAGTCTCCGTTGCACAGGGACCTTATCAAAGAGAAGCAGATCAGCCAAGTCCCCCAGGCTTCAGAACTCACTCATCCTGCCGCCCCAATCACATTACCCCCTGCCTCCCCTCCCTGCTCCACTCTTAAAGGGACAGACACCTTGGCTACAGGGTTAGACCCTAGGAGGAGACAGTCTATAATACCTAGATGGAACTCATTTTAACCCCTTGGCTGAAAGGGTAGGAGTGCCAACCTTTTTTTATTGCCATCTAGGCTATCAAAATTATAGTACAACTAATATTTAACCTGAGTATAAATCAGATCACCGGGACACATGACACAACACAGCCTCAGCCTAATATCTGCCAGTAGCCATGCCCTGAGCCCCCAAATCTACATACAATGCAGCCCCAGAAACAAAGAACTGATAAACTTCTGGTATATTTGGAGACTCAACAACAAAGAGCTTACAGCCTAGTGATATAATAGGAAAGCTTACCCAAAGGCGCTTAAAATCTAATGATATAACTGCAGATCTTGCTGCATGGAGCTTACAGTCTAGTGGTATAATTGAAAGCCCCTGTGCGAGGAACTGGTGGGACTCTGTAATTTGTACCTCCAAAATATCTGAAAATGCGAACAGCAGTTTGTGCTTTGGTCTCAGTTGCAGTGGTAGCCTGGCAAGGGTTAAACATTCAGCTCCCCTCCTCCCCCTCCATAAAACCCCTTTCTACGTGCCTGATTTTCCCAACCTGTAAATAATCTGCTTTGCTCATCTTTAAAACATTATTTAAACGCCATAACGAAACATGGAGCCATCTTTCATCTGGGAGCTCCGCCTCTTCCATCCACATGTCAGCAATTAAAGGGAGCGCAAGAATTGCCTTTTTCTCTGCACTCCAACAGTTTTTATTTGGGGGCCCTCGCCAACCTGATATGATCCTGCTGTCTGTACCCATCCCATCTGGACCATGTGTGCAGTGTCCCCATTGCAACCCCCAGTCACCCAATTCATTGCATCCCTATCATTTATAAGATATGGCAACGACTGCAAGCTCTGTGGCACACTGACCACATGCAAGAATTAATTACCTCTAATGTCAATTATACAGCGCATAATTTGCCTCCTACTGTACACTCCTGTACACTGTCTGATAATATACCCCCTACTGTAAATTATAAGGACATTAGAAGTCACTGAGGGGTTCTGTGACCATATAAAGGCACAAGGCTGCAGGTTGAGTTATACAGGGAACTCTGAGTATCATTCATGTATTATAAGGGATAATGTTCCCCCTACTGTAAATTATAAGGATATTAAAAGTCACTGAGGGGTTCTGTCACCATATAAAGGCACAAGACTACAGGCTGAGTTATACACAGAACTCTGAATTATCACCCATGTATTATAACGGATAATGTACCCCCTACTGTAAATTAGAAGGATATTAGAAGTCACTGAGGAACTTTGTGACCATATAAAGGCACAAGGCTGCAGGTTGAGTTATACAGGGAACTCTGAATTATCAACCATATATCATAAAAGATAATTTACCCCCTACTGTAAATAATATCGATATTAAAAGTCGCTGAGGGGTTCTTTGTGACCATAAAAAGGCACAAGGCTGCAGGTCAGGGAATTCCCTTTAAAAAACTGTAACAGATCTAGTGCCAGTACCAAAGGAGTTAAAAGGAGACAAAACCAGTGGAAAACCCCATAGCTGTCCCTAAAGTCAATGTATTCTCAGGCAGTTGACTGGAACAGATGGGGTTTCCGAGGCTGAGTTGGAGGGAAGGCAGGCTGATTACTTTTTATTGGCAAAAGGCAATCAGTGTGGTGGCTCCGGCCTTTGATGTGCAGAGCAGAGAAATACTTTTTATTGCAGGCTTATCGCAGTACAAACATCATGCCCTATCACATGAACTGGTTATGACTGAGACACGTAGAATAATTACACTATTTTGCGACAGCTTGTGGGCTCCAGCGGGCTCCCATAATTCCATGCTAGTTCTATAGTGTGGAAGGGTCTAAGTAATGGTGATTATGAAAAGGGAAGCGCAAACAGAACCCTACATTCTCCTCCTGCTAAATACTCTCTGGCCCTGGTTATGCACCCCACCAACAGGGACCCCAGTTACCCACAACAATCAGATGTTATATCATTATTAAGATAATTACCTAATCAGAACAACAAGACAATGGCTTGGCTGCTCTGGGGTGTTGTTGGATTGGGCAGATTTGGCTCATTATCCCAAAACCACCCCAAATGGTTCTCAAAAGGCAAGTGAGGCTTATTGCTGTAAATTGGGAGCTGGTTATTGGTGGATTAAGCAGTTTCTAACTTCAAATCACAGAATATCAGACCTGGATCTCACCCAGTGGAATTTGGTTTCTGTTATTAAAGGGTAAGTAACTCCATCTCTTATATAGAGCAGTGACCCTCCCATTCTGTCCCCTCTAGCTAAAGCAGTCCTAGGCCTCAACAACCAGCAGTACTGCCAGGAGAGATAACTGCTGGGAATAGATCTGAGGCTACTTATAAAGGGGGCTTCAGGAGAGGGGACACATCGGTGTGAGATTAGGTTAATATACTTATGTTTTGGGGGGTAATACCTGTCTTTGATGCATGTCCTGTCCGGGGCCCCATGTAACCACAGCAATATGGCCGTACAATAAAAACCATGTGAAGGGCCAGCCATTGTATATGGGTCCTGTGATCACTTGGCTGTCAGTCACCTGGGTGTCCGGTTGCCTTTAGCCCAGGGTTAAACTGCTAACGCTTTGCTTTGAAGTGATTATCCTTTTATGTGCGGGTCGGGGGGGGGGGGGTAAGGATTCCAGAGACAAAGGCACAGAAGAAAGTACTTTCATAAACCCCATATGACTGAGCAGTCAAAACTATTTGCACATCAAATAGAATATAAGAGAAATAAGATGCGGACCCTAATATTGCCTTACAAGCCACCCCCCCTATAAAGACATACAGGCATCAGGCACCATACTGCTTCAGTCTGAGATATCACAATGTCACCCATCCAGGACATGAATTTTATGTTTAGGTCATGTGATTCAGACCCAAAGAGTTCACTTCCTTGGGTGGGACTGCAGAGCAGCTACTGTTTCCATCTTGTCCCTCTGTCACTATGGTCGCTGGTGTATTCTGGTGACCCAGCAGATGACACGTGACCTGGCCAATCTAATCTGATAAAGACCCAGCTGCTCAGTGCTATGGGGTCTTGCTGGGGTCACTGGGTGCATTTGCTATAGGAAGGTCTTGGTATGTAGTTGCAGACTCCCAGGGGTTAGTGATACTGTCCGTGGCCTACAGTATCCTAGGCTGTCCACGTGTTTTCTCCTCTTGATTGGCCGAGGAACTTCCAGAGCAGGTGGCCTTTGATCAGGAGGCTTTTACATGGGAACATAAGGCCCCTTTCTTAGGGATTAGGCTCTATGTTTTGCCAGGTGCTGTCACTATCTCTCAGACTCAAGAGGCTGTTTGCCCTACAAAGCACTAATCCACTTAGCTGCAAATAAACAGGGGAGAGCAGCAAGTGCACTGCACTTCAAAGGGATGTGGCCAATTGTTCAGGGAAGAGCCATTTGCAATTCAATCTGGCCCCTGGACTTCCTTCAGAATCAGCCAAACACAATTCTATCAGTCATCAGGGGCAAGTTACAGCTTCCTCTGTGTAAGTAACGCTGACCCCTCCCCCTTCTCTTTAATAACCGCCATTATTATTATGCAAGTCGGTGCTGTCCTCAGCAGGTCAAATAGGGACCTACGGGGGAGGGGAATTCGGTGTATGAAGTGATCTGAAACCAATGCAATATTTACTCCTGTATTCCCTAATTAGGAACCTGGAAATAAAGAGAACCCCAATGACAAGGCTGCATTGTGTATATGATCATTAAGCCCATGTATGTTGGGCTTGCAGGGAGTTGCCCTGGGGACAGAGTGGCCTGTGTGCGGAACAGTAGCCATTAAGCAGAATTGTGTAAACACAACATCAAATGTTTTTCCAAGGCCCCGTGCCCTGGGAGGGGGGTGAACAAAAAATAAACAGTCCCACCTTTACAGTCCTTTTTATGTGGTGGACTGTGTTTAAGTACAAGGTCACAGAGGGCGACCCTGGGGCCCTAAGTCATTCCAAGAGAGATGTGTTGACACTGGGAGATATGGCTAAGCAGCACTTAGACTGTTTTTAATGTTCAACTGCTGGGGAAGCATTGAGGAGAATTAGAGAGCAATGGCAAGGCAGGGAACCTGGGGCAGCAACTACAGGAGCAGGGAGTTATTACATGTCTAATGTACCACGTTTTAGCTGTTATGGAGCTACAACTCCCAGAATCCAAGTTCACCATCCATGCAAAACACAGTGAAATCTTTAACTCAGGGGCTGCTTTACTAACACAGGAGATAAATACCATCAGTGCTCCTGCCCATCAGTATAATGAGTTCCTCTAACATGGAATGAGTGTGGGATCAGTTCTGCTGGGTGCAGCCATACTGTATGCATGCTTTGCTTCCCCGATGCAACTAGCCAATACCATGTCTTGATCCCGCCCCTTCTTTGGGCATAAGGAAACAAGGGGAAGGGAAGACTACACTGCCACCTAGTGGTGCGTAACATTACACATACAGTAGAAGTTGGTATTTTAGGGTGTGATATTAAAAGGAAGTAGAAAATTTACCTTTGAGGTTTTTGCAACCTGTCACCACTGGCCCAGTATCAGTGCACCAGTGGGATCTGTATAGACAACACAATGACTGTTGTCCCGCTCTGCTACTATAGGCGCTCCTGTGCTATTATCCCACTGCTACTTTAGGTGTTGTTATGCCTATCACTAGTCAATGTGCTATTTATATAGTTTTCCCAGGCTATATCTATATATATTTACTGTTCTGTATGGCCACAGCATATGCAGAGACCAGGGCTGTGACCCCCACTAATAACATCTAAAGACAGCTATGCATGCTGAATAAGAAGTGGCAGAAGTTGAGTCGTCTCACATGAAATTGGGATACCCTGCTGGAACATGGATGCTTACATGTGCAACCTTTCCTATCCCACGCCCTGAGCCACAGGCAACAGCCCTTAAAAAAATTCCCTTTCATTTCCTTGAAATATATTAGACTATGTATGATGTGGTGCCTGCAGAGTCATGGGAATGAGACTGAAGATGAGACATTATTCTATCAGCCTGCGCCCTAAATGTTGTGCAGGGCCATCGGGGGTACAGGAGGTACTCCTAACAATGACCCTAAGGGAGTCCTGAGAAACATGAAAGTGTGATGTATGGGTTGTTGGGGGGGGGGGTTATTGGGAAGTTTGGTAGGGCCCATTACCCAGAGGGCAAAACCTGACCTGATGAAAACCTGACCTGATGAAATGTGATTATTTGGCATGGCACTAAGTTAAGACCTGGGTTATCCCCGTTTGGCATTACCTTCTGTGTGCTGCAGTTGCTTTTTTGTTATTCAGCGTGTCTTTGTGATTATTACCACTCAGAGGATTCAAGATTCCAATGGGCTAATAGTTGAGAAAGCCGTGATAACTAAGTAGTATAGGGCTCCATAAGTACTATTGATAACTCTGGTGCTGTGGTCCTTATACTCATTCCTGCTGCTTCTGTAAGGTTCCCACTCTAATACTTTAACAACAGACACATTCATTCCAAAAGTAGCCTGGGAATTTATAGTTACTTTAATTTGACTTTGTTCTAGATATTAATATCCCTGTCCATTTGCCAGACGCATGTCCAGGGTTACTAAAAAGAATCACTGGTCCCAGTCTGCAATGCCCCTGAAATAAAGCCCACCCTTTATTAGAAACCCTGCCTGGCCCTGTATTGAATCAGGAACATTCTCCCCAAATGTCCACAGCACTGCCCCTAGCCCCACAGCGGGGCAGACCCACGGTTTGTGCTGTGAACCCCTTATGTAAGGGAACCACTACATTCATTTTTTTTCTTTTTGCTTTACTCTGGATTAACTAGAAATTGCATAGAGTAAGAGGGAGAACTTGATTTGTATTTTGCAGCCTCAGCTACAATGTTATCAAGTAACAAGTAGAAGAAGCCCTTTAGCTAAAGAATGTTCCGGTATCATGGGAGATGTGAGCACAGGGTCTCTCTTTATCTGCCGTTCTCCAACAGTAGATGGAAAATTTGCTTCCATTCTATATATATGTGCTTTAGAAAACCATCCCCATTATCTCCCTGCACTGCTCTGTGTATGGGCTCCTGCCCAGCTTCGCTTGATGCCATCAAAGTGCCCCGCTGCACAAAAGCTAATCTAATTTTAAGTCAGTTCTTGGCCACCGACTTCAAACTGATCAGTTGTATTCATTTCGGAAACTTGCAAGTTTTGTTTTAAAGAAAAGAATTTCCTTAGAGGAAAAGAACCTTTCCCTAATGGTGAGGATTTACTGTAATGACCTTTTTATGTGGGAGAAATCAAAGAGAAGAAAAAGAGACAATTCTGACCCTAGCCGCTCAGATTTTCCCCCGGATGGCGATGTTTCAGAATGTGCCACTGTCAGGAGGTAGGAGATGGCTGTGCACCTGATGAGTTGCTAACTGGCAATGCTTATTTCAACTAAAAGGGCTCTCTCATCACATTATTAGAACCTTACCACTGTGCTACATATCATTACCCAGTGTTACGTCTAGGTTTCTTACTTTTACATATACTGAAATTCATTGGTTTGCTTTGCCTCAGCTTAGCGGTCTTATCTTTCCCCCTCTTCTAGCTAAATCAGTAACAGGCAACTCCAGCCAGCAGTGCAGTGGAAAGAAGCTAAATGCAAGTTGCTCATATCCCCCGATTTCAATCAACAGGACGCCTGTACAGAAATATATTAGTTTATAAAGAACTACAGAGTCTGTGGGAGCCCTGTCATAAAGTAAGAGCAGGATCGTAAGCTTATTCCTAATGAGTAGCTTATTCATAATGTGGAGTGAAAACCTTTACCCCAGTCATCCTGTGCAGACAAGTCAAAAAATATCAAAAATATCAACCAAAGCTTTGGTTATGAACGAGCTGGACCTGATACCAAGCAGAGATTAGTTCATGACCTGTGTACCTTCTACTATTGCAGCAGCACACTGTTCCATGAAACTACTACAACTTCTGCCATATTAGAGACACGGCATGCTACAAAGCAATGGGAGCTAGTCACAAGCAACTCTTGAGAGACATAAATTTCACTAAGGGCCTGTTCCAACTGCAGAGAACAGTTTGTTGTGTAAATAAGAAGCAAGCACTTGGACCCTTATATCCACTCTACCGAAATTGTAGTCAATCTAATGCAAGACCCAAGTCTCTGGCCCAACACAGCAAGTCACATTTAGGCAGCAGTATCACTGGACCAGCCTGCAAGCTCTAGTCCGATCCACTTTAGCAATGGTGGACTGGGCTCAAACTGGGCCAATGACCAAAGTTAGAGAGCATCTATAATGCTATGCAATGTCTATGAGAATCAAGGGCTTAAGACACACACAAAAGCCTGGCCATGGTGTCCCCCAGGATGTGTTCAGGGTGACAGAATCTCGTCTTGGGAAAGCTGCAGAGTGCCTTATGACACTGGCCTGCAAAGTAGTTGTACATATTCTGGGCATTGACTGATGACATGCAGGATACTAATGCAAGTAACAAAAGCAACTTCAATGTGGAAAAATAGTACAAAATATCTTTAATATATTAAATAGTAAAAGTTGATACATAAGGCACAAACATGTTGAATAAATAGCAATAAAATTGGCTGTAAGGATTTGTAAAAAAAAACAAACCAAGGTCCCCAAATGCACAGGCATGGTGGGTAATCTCTGGGTCTGATGAGCAACATGGGAAAATGGAGGAGAGGATGAAAGGGAATGGGGGTGTAACGGGCAGATTGAATAATCATATTATATTAATGGGGCTCACGGTCTGGCTGCGATGTCCAACTCCAGCTGCCATGATATTCTGAAGCAATGGGGGAATCATAACCTGGAAGAAAGATGCATTGGGACAGGTAAGTCTCTGTGCCGGACAACTTCTTGGCTAAAATGGAGAGTTGGGTGCGATATACCCCATAATAAATTAGGAAGTAGAACTGACTCATATTGCACAGAAATACACACACTGCAACAGCTAAGGCTGAAAAAATACCCACATTAACCTATTTATACTAACCCAGAATTCAAGCCGAGTCTCAACCCAATTTTATAAGACCAAAGATGAGGCCCAGAATATTGGCTTCTGCCAATATATGCCAGTTTCTATTCCATCTCTTGGTGCCTACTGTAACCACTCCGCTACTGCCGCATAGCCGTTTCCCTGTTTTGGTCCCTTGAGTCGTTGCCTATGTCAGGAAAACATTAGCTGACCCTGTTACTGAGTAATGGGGGTGAGGGATGTTTGGGTCTACATTGCATGTAATTCCCTGAGCAAGCAGTGTGGTTAAGGTCTGGGCAGCCTTCCAACAAGCTCTTTTCAGAGGAAAACAAGATGATTTTCTTTCTGGAAATGTAAAACAACTTTAAAACCCTTAATTATTCCAAGTGTAGAGCATAGCACATCTCTATCTCCCTTACCTTTTACTCTGCTGAATATCAAGGTCTTCCTGGAGAACCTGTGCCCTCTTCTGTAGAAAGTTCACCTGGAACAAAGGCCCAATAGGTTACATATAGCACACCTGACAAACACTGAGCCAATCCTGTCTCATTACCCCCAGACTGTACCTGGGATTTCAGTGATGTGATTGTATCTTCCAACTCTTGCCTCACAGTTGCAGGCATAAAACCTTTAATCTTCAACTCATAATCCTGGCGGATCTGAGTCACCTGCAGAAAGAGAGAGCGAGGGACGTGAGTAAGTCAGGTAGTGAGGCGCTGTGCCAGCAGCAAATCCCACAAAAAGAAAACTTTCACTTACATGAACACAGGAAGTGATGAGAAGGGAAATATTCATTTCTAAATGGGAAATTAATCATTGACATAGCATATATTTATTTCTATTTATTGCAATAAACAGTAAGACCAAAAAATTAAAAATGTTTTAGAGTAATGAAAATATCACGTAATGTTGCCCTGCACTGGTAAAACTGATCTGTTTGCTTCAGAAAAACTACTATAGTTCATTCTACTGGCAATGGCAGAAATTGAAAAAAGGCTATATGGCACAGGTTAAATAGTAAATAACAGATAACACCATTATGTTCTACAGAGCTTATCTGCTGTGTAACCTGAGCCTTTACTCCTTTCAATGGCTGCCCCCATTGCTACACAGTAGATTATTTATATAAACAATAGTAGTGTTTCTGAAGCAAATACAGCAGTTTTACCAGTGCAGAGCAACACTGCATTATATTTTTATTACTTTAAATCACTTTCATTATTTGATGTTACTGTTCCTGGACAGCAAGATTTACAGTACATTCTGTGTCTAGGGTTGCCACCTGGCCGGTATTTTACCGCCTGGCCGGTAAAAATGATGGTTGATCCCAATGTTATTGATAGGGAAAGAAGATAAATATATAGGAAGGCCGGTATTTTTTTCCAGAAAAGGTGGCAACCCTATCTGTGTCCCACCTGCAGGGTCTACCTATTCTTCTTATTCCACATACACCTACAGTTAGATGTCCTGGGCTTGAAAAACAATGGCTGTGCTGGTGGCACCTGAAATATTTTGTCTGAATCTCACTTAACCATTACTTTTACTTTCTCCAGAATGATTCAGTAGAACAATCTTTAGGGGTTTATATAAAGTAAAATGCCCTGGCTAAAAGAGTTACATAGTTAAGTTGGGTTGAAAAAAGACCAAAATCCATCAAGTTCAACCCCTCCAAATGAATGCCAGCGCACATATCTACACACACACCCACTGAAACTGTATATACCAATATCTATATTAATTGCAGATTTTAGCATCGCTATAGCCTTGAATATTATGCTTATCCAAGAAATCATCCAAGCCCCTCTTAAAGGTGTTAACAGAATAAGCAAATCAAAAAATCATCCAGCAGTGCATTTCACAACCTCATTGTCAAGAACCACCTACACAACTTCAAATGAAAGCTCTTTTCCTCTAGTCTAAAAGGGGTGGCCTCTGGTCCGATCATACATTTTATGGAAAAATAGACCTCCTGCTATTTGTCTATAATGCCCTCTAATGTAATCATGTCCCCTCGCAAGTGTCTTTCCTCCAGAGAAAACAACCCTCACCATAACAATCTACACCCATAGTTTAAATCTTCCATCCCCTTAACCAGTTAAGTTGCATGTCTCTGCACTCTCTCCAGCTCATTGATATCTTTTTTAAGGACCGGAGCCCAAAACTGCACCTACATACTGCAGGTGAGACCTTACCAGGGACCTATAAAGAGGCAAAATTACAATTTAATACCTTGAGTTAATGCCCTTTTTTATGCAAGACAGGAACTTTATTTGCTTTAGTAGCCACAGAATGACACTGCCCGGAATTAGACAACTTGTTATCTACAAAAACCCCTAGATCCGTCTCACTTAAGGGAACCCCAAACACACTGCCATTTAGTGTATAACTTGCATTTATTATATTTCTGCCAATGTGCATAAAGGAGAAGGAAAGGTTAACACTAAGTAAGTCTTATCAGAAAGGTCCACGTAAATATACAAGTAATTCCTCAAAGTAGTGCCGCTTTCCTTCTCCTGTTAATAAACAAGTTAAAATGCAAAGGATCAAGTATAGACCCTTGTGGTACTCCACTAACAACACTGATCCAATCAGAAAATGCTCCATTTACCACCACACTTTGTAATCCATCATTCAGCCAGTTCTCTATCCAATTACAAATACTATGTTCCAGGCAAACATTCCTCAATTTAACCATTGACCTTCTGTGTGGTACTGTATCAAATGCTTTAGCAAAGTCCAAGTAGATTACATCCACTGCAGGGTCAAGGTTCCTGCTAACCTCCTCATAAAAGGCAATTAAATTTGTTTGGCGAAATCTGTTATGCATAAAACCAAGCTGTCACAAACTCATAGTATTATGATTTACAATTAAGTCAACTATTTTCTCCCTTAATTCCCCTTCGAAAAGCTTTCCTACCACTGATATCAGACTAACAGGCCTATAGTTTTGAGGCTGAGAACGGATTAAAATGGTGGCAAATGGAGCATTTTCTTAGTGTTAACCAGTATCAGATTTGGTGAGGTGAAAATGTGTGGGGGCTGACCATTCAGCGTGACATTCTTTGAACCATTACGGAGTAGTTTTGTGACTATCCCCTGGAAACATTTGGCCACATGTTAATATATCAAGGACTGCCCCAAGCTCCCGTATAGGAAACTATTCAAGGCTTTCCAACTAGCGTTGAAATGAAACGACTGACCATGGATATTCATCTTGAGATGGCAGCAAAGTGGCCAATGCAGTGGGTTCTAGAGGGAGTAGATGAGATGGCATTTTATATTCTAATATGTTCTCTAGAATGAAATCACTCCAAGTTGGTCTTGACATATTTAGTCATAGACAATGGCTCTGATAAAAGCAAATAGGTGACATAGCAGAAACTTAAAATAAAGATAAGTTTTCATCACCAGAGATGCATCTGGAGACAGTAGACAACATGGAGAGAGTAGGGTATAATAGAGATTGTAGGGCAAGATATAAAAAAAAAATGTATAAAATGGAGACAACAGAAAAAGATGCTGACAGTATACGTAGCTTGATACCAGTATTGTCCAAATTAGTAGAAGCACAATCCCTTGAACTCGCTGACAGCCCATTAGGAATCCTGGGAGTTGTAGTCCAAGTGCAGCTGAACAGCTGCAGGTCAGACAGATTAACTTTATATAAATAAGAGGGCTGCACAGTCAGTTTGTATTGGGCCACGCTGCAGCCCTGATTCTGGCGCTGGCTGAGAATTTTCCCATAACGCTGTAAGCTTCCTTCCACCAATCTCTGGGCACAAACCTGCACCAGCTGAAGGCTGTTCATGGGCAGAGGGGGAAAAAAAAGCCAGAAAGGGATATGTATTCCAAGAGTGACATAAAGGAAATTTATGTTATTGTTTTGTTTCTAGAACTGCACTGAGCATTGCGGAGCCTTTTGCCTTGTGCCAGGATAAATACTGCCTGTGCCGAGGGGTTTTCGGTATGGGCTCTGTGGATGAATGAAGAAAGCAGACTATCAGCAACAACAGCAAAGGTGCCCCCTTTCCATGCCAGGCCAAAGAGATGGATGCAGGCGGGGGGCTCTTTTTATGCTTACAAAGCTATGCTTGTGGTGCCAAAACCAGGAATCCAATGAGGAAATGTTACTCTTTACATACTAGTCAGTAAATGCTAGTTTAGGTGCCCTCCTTGCCTGCATTCCGGAAGCAATGTTTCTGCTTGGGTGCAGGCAGATGTGCAGATTTCAGTGCCAAAACGTGTCATTTTGCGCATTCAGCTGCAGATCAAAAGGCTGGGGTGCAGCAGGACAGCGGAATCTCCACCTGCAGAGTATCTGTGATATAATACCCCTGTCCCTAGCCTAAGTGTCAAGAATGAAGGACGGATGTGATATTAGCCATTGAGCCTCTGTGGGCTAGTGACTCCAACAGAAGCGTCTGGTCAGAGGTCAAGAAACAGGTTGGGAAGGAGGTGCAAGTACCTGAGGATCATATGTCGCTGTGTTAAGAGATCCCCAGCGCTGAAGGCCGGGACAGGAGCCAGCACTCGTTTCAGACCCTCAGCTGAGGGAATTTCAGAATGACTGGAATAATGATTTCCCAAAATAGCAGGCGGTGGTTTGAAGGAACTTCAGTGGTCTCTGGGACACCGCAGGTACGCGGGAACAGCCACGCTTCTGTAAGGGGGCCAGATAGAATTGCAAGGGGATTGGAAGGTTGTGTATATACAATGTCTATTCCTGAGCTTGGCTTGCCGGCGTGCTGGTGTCAATACGATCGCCATCTGCTCTTTGGAAATGAGCTTAACCTCTCTGATGCTTGCCACCACAGGTTGGAAGCCAGGGCTGGACTGGGAGGAAAAAGTAGCCCTGGCAAAAGTATCAAAGCAGCCCATGTATTCACGCACATGCAAAGCATATTTCCATCCTCAAGGTTAACTAGAAATAGTGTTTATTAATAGATATTTTAAGAGTCCATTTCCATATAATCCCCAGCAATATTATACATCCTATGTGCTGGAACTGGCCCAACAAATATCTCACCTGACTTTCTATCACAACTATTCTATCAAATGGATTATTATACTTACAGTATATTCAAAATTTTCCTTTGTGTGCCCCCAGCTAGACCACGCACCCTTGCAGATAAGGACTTTAATTACCATGTGTGTCACAGGACCAAAGTGTAGCATACTTGAAGATACTAGGCTGCCTCATGCAATTAATGCTACATATCACAGTTTTCCATATACAGGCTGAAGTGATTGTTCTGAGCCTGTTGCCAACATACCTATCATAATAATAAGGGATTGGATATATAGCAAGCAACGTTATATAACATAATACTCTCCCCCCCATTCAATGCCCCATTAACTATCACAGGCAGATCCTTAAAGAAGTACTGTCATGGGAAAACAGAATGGCTACTAGAAAGAGCATGAGGCTTGAGGGTTGTATGGGGCCAGTAATTGATGCACAAGACAGCAGGCATGGTGTCTAGTAATTTTGACATAAGGTCTAATAGAAATAAAATGTACTAGCATTGTACAAGTCAGCAGAGCTACTAGGAAAACAAAATGAGCAGTAGGTGATGAGATAGAGAGGGGTGATAAAACAGAAAGAAACATAATATTTATTCAAAGTAATAATTAGCCCTCGTTAAGCGAGATGTACTACTGGCCCCACAGCAGGGCTTAATATTTACCCCCTTGTCTGGGATTCAACCAATCACAGCACACCTCTGAATAGAAATATATAATTACACCATTGTTTTCTGTACTCTTGTACTGGCTACGGAGGACCTTTCTGAAGCTTGGGACCACTGTGGAATGTTCTCTACTTACACATCCAACTGGACATCTAGTCCCACTTCAGACTTCCAATGTCTCATGATTATTTTAGACAGAGCCAACAATTTCCCTGTGTGCCATGCATTCCTCAGTCCCAGATTCCATCCCAAAACTGGTGGCACACGCCAGTCCTCTCGCTGGGAGGCTTTGTTCTGACACCTTCGTCTGTCCATCGCCTCCACGGATTGAGTGTCATTTGCACTTTGAGCTGCTTTGAAATGAAATCCTTCCTAAAGACGTGTGTTTGGAGGCAGCGCAAGCTGGACTAGCCTGACCCAACGAGACCAGTACACACACCTGTAGCCCTGGATATATGCTGAGCATATAACAAAGTAGCCAGTGTATAAGAAAGGATATATCTTCCACAGTCTCTCAGACTAACACCGTATGGCCAATGAATTTAAAGTGGAGGGATCATAAGCAAACAGCCACCTTTTGCCCCCTGGGTATCTGGAAGGGTGTTCTGTATATATGCCAAAGCAATGATTTCAGGATCTTCCAGTCAGATGAAATAACCCAGCCAAGAGGATACCCATGTGCCATGACCCTAAAGACACTAGCTGGGCAGACTTTAGGGATCCCCTAAAAACTATTTACAAATGCTAACAGACTCCCAGAACTAACTGCCACCAGGCTCACCTTCCAAGGGCAGCATAGGGCAGGCACAGAATATCACACACAGGTAGGAAGATTATCGAAAACTCAGGGAGAATAGGACAGACAGGGTATTGCAAACAATTGGCATAGGGCAGGCAGAGTATAGCACACACAGGGAGCATAGGGCAGGCAGAGTATGGCACACACATGGAGCATAGGGCAGGCAGAGTTTGGCACACTGAGGGAACATAGGGAAGGTAGAGTATGGCACACACAGGCATCACGAGTATGACACACAGAGGGAGCATAGGGCAGGCAGAGTATGGCACACACAGGAAGCATAGGGCAGGCAGAGTATGGCACACACATGGAGCATAGGGCAGGCAGAGTTTGGCACACTGAGGGAACATAGGGAAGGTAGAGTATGGCACACACAGGCATCACAGGGCAGCAAGAGTATGACACACAGGGAGCATAGGGCAGGCAGAGTATGGCGCACACACAGGGAGCATAGGGCGGGCAGAGTATGGCACACACAGTGAGCATAGAGCAGGTAGAGTATGGCACACACAGGAAGCATAGGGAAGGCAGGGTACGGCACACACAGGGACCATAGAGCAGGCAGGGTACGGCACACACACAGTGAGCATAGGGCAGGCTGAGTATGGCACACACAGGGAGCATAGGGCAGGCAGAGTATGACACACAGGGAGCATACGGCAGGTAGAGTATGGCTCACACAGAACGCATAGGGCAGGCACATGCAGAGCAGGGTAGGAGAAAGGGAAACCTATATGCAAGTAACCAATCAGGACCACTCTAAGATGAACAGTATGTACTGTACTACATACAGTGATATAATGCTGTTGCCCCTCCTACAGTCTGAATGAGATGTAAGCAAGTAAACAGTGCAAGCACTTCTAGGTCTAATGTATGAACAATAAATGGCTTACAGGTGTGAACAATGCAGAGCTTTACAGTCTGAGTCTGGAGTGTGAACAATGCAGGAGCCAGTTAATCTATGTATTGATACCTGTATCTCTATTGATAACTACCAAAATAAATTGTGGTCAATGTTAGGTCTGACGAAGATCTTTGCTGCAAAAGCTATAGGTGCTTTATTGTGCCACGACATGTTTTGAGCCAAGCTCTTTCTCAAGTGATAACTACAAGGGTTGGAGGCTGGATGTGTAAATCGGACAGCCAGTTGGACAGCACTGAGTTAGAGGATGAGGTTACAGGTCAGGGGGCAATGTTGTAAGTGATGATAGGTATATAAACGTGTACTCAAGGCCAGATTGTAGGGGTTTTATTCTCCAGCACAGAGTGTAAGCCCTTGGAGCTCTCTGGCCAAATATTACCATCCCCAGTAAGTGTTGAGGAAGCTCTGAGCAGTCACAAAGATGCTCTGTAGTCACAAGGGTCCTGTGCAGTCACGCATGCTCTGCTGTCACATGAATGCTCTGCTGTCACCCAGCAGGGCTGTTAACATGAAAAGTAGCTGGGTAGGGGGGTGAGCCTCAGACAGACTGTCTCTCTTGCCTGACCCCTGCTGCCTCCTTATCTCAGCCAGTATAGGCTGTATATGTATATACAGCCAGGGGGAAACAATACGGCATGAAAGGAAGGGCCGCAGCTTTAAATGGCACAACTATGTCAATGACTGTCAGGTTCCAGCTTGGTATGAGGCTCCAATCATGACAGGAATGCTACTGTGACCTGCATGTCCTGGTGTACAAGGTGGCAACCAGAATTCTGTTCATGGTCCCTGACAATGGCTAATTCTGTTCATGGTCCCTGACAATGGCTAAACCTGCAGGTACATTATACCCCACATGCAAATGTATATTCACTGCCTATTTATTAGTATTATTAGTACATTAGTGTTTATTCATACTAGTGGGAGCTTGATGTTTGCACTGAGAGCTAGATTTTATGATAATAACCTTGGAATGAAGCATACCTTCATTTATTCTCTGTATATATATATATATAAAAACGTAAGATAGGATATAGCACTCCTGGGATTTATTTTAAAATTTTTTAAGTTTATTCCATGCTTGTAAAATGAATCAACGTTTCGGCTACTGTCTGAAGCCTTTATCAAGATTTTAAAATAAATCCCAGGAGTGCTATATCCTATATTACGTTTTTGTACAATTTTCCCTTTGGAGCAGCACCCGGGTCATTGCATTATTTTTTACTGACGGAGTGCGGATCTGTTTGGTTCGTATATATATATATATATATATATATATATATATATATATATATATATATATATATATATATATATATATATGAGAGAGTAGGGACATATAAGTGTGTGTGTGCTGAATGCCCCAGCCTCCACCCCCCCCCCTCCGTGGCACATACCAGGAATGAGGCCTTGGCATGGTCCCAGCAGTGAGTACAGGGAAGGAGAATGAAGGCAAATGATGGCAAAATTCAGAAGTTAAACAGACCCAATGACACCCCAACGTCCTCCCTCCCAGCCACTTTCTATGTTTCTGTGAAGAGACGCTGATGGGGTACACAATTGATCCCCCCCCATCTCAGTTTCCACTGGCCGCTCCAAGCTGCTCTCTCTCTTTGGTGCAGAACAGTCCTTGAAGCCACATGTAAGAATGTTATTTTCCCACGAACAATAAAAGTGCTGGGAAGGTTTTATATTCCCTATGGGCCCTGCACTTCTGGAACTGGTTTCCCCATACCCCCAAGTCCTAACACATTCCCCTACTCCTCACACATCTGTGTCATTAACTGCTCCCTTTCTGCTAAGCGCATCCCATTCTATAGCCTCAGTCAGTCTAAGGCTGGGCGAATGGGTATCAGGGTGGCATAATATAAGGGGAGATGTGTGAGACATGTGGAGCTATCCCTACCCATAGTATATACACAAATGTGACTCCCTAGGATACCCCTAAAACCACTAGGTTGAGTATACATCAGTAATATGGAGAGGAACTAATGGGGAAGCAGGACCAAATGTTGGACTACAGACTATTTGGGAGAGGGGCTAAAGGTTTCGATTTTTTATTATTTGCTTCCGATCTTAAATAAACTGAAGGTAATAAAGGCAAACTAGGACTATAATTAACAGGAGATTGTCTGGTCCCCAGTTTGACCCAAGGGATGAAAGAGAGAGCATAAACGGCCCACTGGGAGAGAGTGAGAACATTACCTGTTCTTGCGCAGACAGTTCCTTCTCCTGAAGCTTCTTCTCTGTGGCCCGAAGTTCCTGGCTGTAGGTTTCTACTTCGTCTTTCAGAACCTGCAACAGAAATAAGAACTGTCAGTGAGTACTGCACAGACCCCCTGGCAATGAGCAGATGCACCAGATGAGGGGCCGTACAGGACACTGAATTGTTCTCTAATGTGTTGGCCCTGGGGCCGAAGGACAAAATCAGGCGGATTTGGTAACACTTGGGTGGTGAAATCAGGCAAAGATTCTGCTTGAGTTGTGACCTAGCAGACTGATCAGATCTGCAATTGTGTGGCTAAAGCTGGCCTTAACATGCAGATCATTAGGCTACAGTGGTGTGAAAAACTATTTGCCCCCTTCCTGATTTCTTATTCTTTTGCATGTTTGTCACACTTAAATGTTTCTGCTCATCAAAAAACGTTTTAGTCAAAGATAACATAATTGAACACAAAATGCAGTTTTTAAATGAAGGTTTACGTTATTAAGGGAGAAAAAAAACTCCAAATCTACATGGGCCTGTGTGAAAAAGTGATTGCCCCCCTTGTTAAAAAATAACTTAACTGTGGTTTATCACACCTGAGTTCAATTTCAAAGGTTATAAAGCCATTTCTAAAGCTTTGGGACTCCAGCGAACCACAGTGAGAGCCATTATCCACAAATGACAAAAACATGGAACAGTGGTGAACCTTCCCAGGAGTGGCCGGCCGACCAAAATTACCCCAAGAGCACAGAGACAACTCATCCGAGAGGCCACAAAAGACCCCAGGACAACATCTAAAGAACTGCAGGCCTCACTTGCCTCAATTAAGGTCAGTGTTCACGACTCCACCATAAGAAAGAGACTGGGCAAAAACGGCCTGCATGGCAGATTTCCAAGGCACAAACCACTTTTAAGCAAAAAGAACATTAAGGCTCGTCTCAATTTTGCTAAAAAACATCTCAATGATTGCCAAGACTTTTGGGAAAATACCTTGTGGACCGACGAGACAAAAGTTGAACTTTTGGAAGGTGCGCGTCCCGTTACATCTGGCGTAAAAGTAACACAGCATTTCAGAAAAAGAACATCATACCAACAGTAAAATATGGTGGTGGTAGTGTGATGGTCTGGGGTTGTTTTGCTGCTTCAGGACCTGGAAGACTTGCTGTGATAGATGGAACCATGAATTCTACTGTCTACCAAAAAATCCTGAAGGAGAATGTCCGGCCATCTGTTCGTCAACTCAAGCTGAAGCGATCTTGGGTGCTGCAGCAGGACAATGACCCAAAACACACCAGCAAATCCACCTCTGAATGGCTGAAGAAAAACAAAATGAAGACTTTGGAGTGGCCTAGTCAAAGTCCTGACCTGAATCCTATTGAGATGTTCTGGCATGACCTTAAAAAGGCGGTTCATGCTAGAAAACCCTCAAATAAAGCTGAATTACAACAATTCTGCAAAGATGAGTGGGCCAAAATTCCTCCAGAGTGCTGTAAAAGACTCGTTGCAAGTTATCGCAAACGCTTGATTGCAATTATTGCTGCTAAGGGTGGCCCAACCAGTTATTAGGTTCAGGGGGCAATTACTTTTTCACACAGGTTTGGATTTCTTTTCTCCATAAATAATAAAAACCCTCATTTAAAAACTGCATTTTGTGTTTACTTGTGTTATCTTTGACTAATAGTTAAATGTGTTTGATGATCAGAAACATTTTGTGTGACAAACATGCAAAAGAATAAGAAATCAGGAAGGGGGCAAATAGTTTTTCACACCACTGTATATCAGAGGAACAAACGTCCGTTCCAATATTCCTGCAGCTAACTATTCAGATTAAAATAAAGTAGTAAAGAGAACAAATCACACGATGCTCTGGACATTAATTGACAGACAGCAATTGTAATTATGTCTGACGAATAGTAGTGACAATCTCCTATTGATATTGTCAGATAGGCAATACATACAGAGGTATTATCGGTAGCCAATAAAAATATTTAATCTGTCCAATAAACTGAATGACCGATCAACACGGCACGAAAAAATGTTGGGACACTCCACACACAGTCCGAAAATCGTATGAGTTTTTTTTTAAAAGGTAGAGTGCGCTATCGATTGCTGATAGATTAATTCCCAGGGACCTGTATAGGGAGACAATATATAGAGTAGTATGCCCAGAAGAGAACCTTTACAGATTTTCTATGGAACTACTCACAGATTTGGTGTTTTGAATGAACGTATATCGTCTCCGATGTGTTCCTGCAATACAGAGGCTTCAAATGGTGTTATATCGTAAGGGCTGCCGGTATCACCCTGCGAGATGTTTTCCACTTACCGGATCGTGGTGAGAAGGGGACTTAGAGTGTAGCGTGTGTTCTCTTGCTTGCAGCCGCAGAGAGAAGAGGCAGCCCAAGCGTGGGGAGGAAGAAATCTATCACATAATCTGTTTGTCCACAGTCTTTCCTTGGGGCTTACAAAGGCTACCTTTGCCGAAAAGTTTGTCCCCAAACATTCTGGACCACTGAACCTGCAAAGCGGAGAAATCCAAGAACGGCACGAACGCCAACATACGTGGAGAGACGCCGCAAATATCCGGTCTAGCAGTCGCTCTGAATAGGCGATAATACTTTTTGTTCGCCAACAAGGAAGCGCAACCCTGGACGACAGGGCACCTTGAGGAACACACGCTACACTCTAAGTCCCCTTCTCACCACGATCCGGTAAGTGGAAAACATCTCGCAGGGTGATACCGGCAGCCCTTACGATATAACACCATTTGAAGCCTCTGTATTGCAGGAACACATCGGAGACGATATACGTTCATTCAAAACACCAAATCTGTGAGTAGTTCCATAGAAAATCTGTAAAGGTTCTCTTCTGGGCATACTACTCTATATATTGTCTCCCTATACAGGTCCCTGGGAATTAATCTATCAGCAATCGATAGCGCACTCTACCTTTTAAAAAAAACTTATATTTGAACACAGTGGACAGGTGGATCCACAAAAACCAGCAGTGCAGCTTTTATCATACAGATTTGAGTGACCGCGCAAACCTCAACCCTATACCGCACGAAAATCGTATGAGCCTTATTTTTGTACGATAGTCTAAGGTCAGCTTTAAGGGCCATATCAGGATCAACACCTCAAGATGTTTGATGCCAGGTATTCACAGATGAATTCACAGATAAGAGCCGTGCTGATGGGCAGCAGAACAGACAGTCACTACAGTAAAATAATAAGAGTGGGAACTATCGCGAAAATGAAAATTGAATATAAGCTTCATCATACTGAAATAAGAAACTTTCTAAATACAATCAAATATTCTGATATAATCAAGTTCATCTTCACTATTCCTCTCTCAGCATATGTTTCTCTTCTTTCTCTCTTCATGCAGCAGTTGGGTGTCAGATAATCATTGACAGTTACTGTAGATCCAATATATCTTATAGGGGGGCTCCCTTTCCTAGCAGATGTATTAGAGCTCACTCTATTCAAATTACCAGACATCAGGTCTCTCTACATGCAGAATTTGTGCAAAAGGCAGTTATTTTGTTAGATTTTTTTTTTGTACTGGAATCAGTTATTTGAGTGAGCTCTAATTTATCTGCTAGGAAAGGATATATTGGCTCTAAATGTCATTGATTATCTGACACCCAACTGCTGCATGAAGACAGAATGAAGAGAAACAGATGTTGAGATAGAGATATTGAAGATAAATTTGAATATTTCAAAAACGATGCACAATTTTTAATTGATTGTATTTAGAAAGTTTCTTAATTAAGCATGATGAAGCTTATATTAAATTAAAATTTTTGCGATAGTTCCCCTTTAATCTTTAAGCTCAGTAATTATCCTACATTAATGATGCTTTTAATCTTGTGCATGAAAATGATACCAAAGCCAAACCAAGCACTTCAACCAAAAAACTGTTAGCTGGCACAACAATCTTTACCCTCATACTGGACTGTTTACGAGAAACAATGTGGCGCCTCCCACCCATATGAATCAATACAAATATACAGAGAAGGAATGTTCTGTGCATAATGCCCAAATGTAGAGCAAAGCAGCCCAATTAGTCACAGGCTAGAAATAAATGGATGGTGGGAGTCAAATTAAGGGGCTGACTATGTCAGTATATGCTTGTGTCGTCTATGCAAACTAGGGGTAGTAGTTCAGGGAAGATACTGTGCTATTAACTGTTATGGAATGATATCCCATCTATAGAGATTTTCTCCTGCAGAATTACAACAGTGCCAGAAACTAAATGTAATGCCCCAAGAACGTGCCTAATCTGTGTGAATCATAAATTCAGCCCCTCCAGAGAGAAGTGACCAGCTCATATAAAGCAGATGAGGCTGCCAGGTGCCGGTCCTCTGGGAAATGTTACAGGATGATGTTGCCTTTGATGTGTGAGGCACAAACAGGCCTTTCCTTCCCTATGTATAAATCAAAATATATAGAGAAGGAATTTTCCGAACACACAATAAGCTATATCATCATACTGTACTGTCTAAGGGAAAAAATATGGCAGCTCCTACCCATATGTATAAATACAGATAAACACAGACTGGACAAACCTAACTGAATTTATTAAGTGTGCAAACAGATATCTAAGTTGAATGGCATTTTGAAAAGTACTAATGGGGTCGGGACCAGATATGACTTACTGTTTCCCTTACCCCAATTCCAAAGTATCAATACTTCCATGAAAGCCTCCTTCCCACTTGGGTCTCCTTTTGGTTATGAGAGAACTGTATCTTCTGTTTTTAAACGAATCCATGTGTTGGTGGGCTCCATATGGTAAGAATCCCTCCTAATGGGAATATTCCCCCTGGATGAGCGCTTGCACAACACCATATATATCTCAACATTTGGCTTTGAAGTTGGAGTGCGGGGTCCATGTGAGGGGCAGCTCTGGACTCAGAGAGGGGAGAGGCGGAAGTGAGCTTCATATTAACAAAAACAAATAAGCTATAGTGCCTTTCTTCCCCAAACAGATGTGAGTAGAAAGCAGCATGAATGTATCTCCGAGATAGATTTACCAGAGGGCTAATAAGCCCTGTTATACCTTACAAGAACAGTGTAGCAACTCTCGGCTTTAACCCTTTCCCCTCCACAAGGGAAATATGCCACCAAATGTTCTTACTGATTTGTGGCCACTTTTAACTGCTCTGTTGTTGATCATTATAAAATGGTAGGTGTCTCAAGGTGGATAGAGGGAAGTGGATCCATAAGGGCACAGATCATGTGTAGGTCCAGTAAATCAGAATTAAAGAGGCATCTCCTGTGCCGCTGCCGTTGCTTAGGACAGAGCAGAGAGATTATTGGCTCTGGCTCTCCAACATTAGAGGAACCTTTGAAAGCTACAGTGTTGGAGTCTTAGGTATCAAGATCCAACCAAGCAGAGCTACATGTGCAACCAGAACTCTACACAAGCTTCCCTCACACAGAACTTGGCCCATCCTGGCTCTCCAGCGCTTTATGAATTGGCTCTGAATGAACTGAATCTTGGATCATGTACGGTTTTACTAGTTTTATAGATTTTATTAGACAAATATTCCCTTCTTTTGCCAGCAGTGTGGAACAGTCTGAAATCTGATTCCAGACTAATTAGTGGTATAACAACATAAAAGAGAAGGTACAGAGGAGAGACTGGGGTGCTGAGGAGGATTAAGGGTTTTATTCGAGGCTCACAAACACTGAGTCAGACTCATGACCCACACTTAATACCAACCCAACACTGCTCAACTACATACCAGTCATTACCCTATAATATATCATTCTAGTTTTGTCCTGCGCTTCCAATCTAATGACCTGGTTACCCAACACTTCACATATTTGGATTATATAAATTTCTCTCCTAAACTAACCACAGAATTTGCTTCTTGCCATAAAAATGCAGATAGTCAGTCTATTGCAGATCTGACTCTTGTCCATGCAGAGTATTCTTTCTGCTCTGCAGTGTTTCAGGAGAGTATGGCTTCCTCTGCTGAGTTCTGACAAAGTCAATGTCACATTAATTTAGACATTACTTTAGATGTCATTTAAAGTAGAGAAGAAATCCCGTGGCAGCACAGACTAAGTATTTCTGACAGAGGTGGGACAACATTTGGTTTCTAATTCAAAAGCTATCTTCATTTTGACACTGATCCACCAAATGGAATGTTCTTTTATATTATGCGCTTCTACTCTCTCCTAGGGCACACTATTTATATCAAATGCAACTGCTAAAATAAGGATGGTCTAATTTTGTAATAAAGGACACAAGACCTATGCAAAATGCGGATGGAGAGATAAGCCAATATAAAGTATAAACCAGTAACCGATAATTCCCTCCCCAATGAAAAGGAAACAAACGGTGCAAGCTGGAGAGGAAATCAGATTATACTGGAAAGGCAGAGAGAGTTGGGAGCTTTGCAGGAAAATGTTTATCAAACGGTGAATTCCTTTTAACACGGCGGCAGAAAGAGAATTAGCCTCCAAAGAAAGGAAGCCAATAGGATAGGGAAGATTACTGGGAACGCTCAGGCTTTGAAGTGAGAGAATTTAGCACAAGGCAGAGAGCTTGCATCTTGTAGGCATATTAGGATGTGACTAGGAAGTAAATCACACACAGTTATTTAGCAGTAGCACATCTGTGCGCAACACAAGCCTGGGTTTAATCTTTTATGGCCGGATAACAACTGCCTATAAGTCTCCAGGTGTACAGATCCATCACATGGAAATCTGGGCCCAAGAATGGGGAGGCCGTCATGGACAGGGCAAATAAAATACAGAACAACTGTACATTCAGTGGGAGATGGAAAGATAAAAGGGAGACGAAAGCAGGGGATGGGGGCTAGAGTAACAGGTGGGAGGAAGAAGGCATTTGGAACATGGGGGGCAATAAAAAAGGATCTGAAACAGAACAAGGAGAAATCAGGATATAGAGGAGCAACAAAGATATCATGGAGATGGTGGGTAAAGTGACAAATTGGTCTGAAAGGAGTACAAGCTATGGTGGGGCAGATACTGCAGGTAGTAGATACAGAGGATAGTGAGATATTTATGAGGGGAGAAAAACTGAGATATGGGGGGAGGAAACAGAGGAAAATTTAAATATGGCAGATAAATAGAGAAGAGAGGAGATTTGTGTGTCTCTCTGGCCAATCCAACAGCATTCAGGCACTACTAGTCACACTGTGCTGCCATACCTGGGACATCTGTGCTACAGTTTCAATCCCCAAACTCAACGATAACCTGCATATTGTGCTGTGCTCCAGTGACAGGGGCATGTGTCACTGACAGTGAAAACCAGAACATAGGAAACTTTAGTGCTGTGTTAGCTAGTAACATATAGTCTGCTGTACATCGCTTTTGGCCAGACTATTATATATTAGTATCTCTGATGGGCTCCTGCAATGCTTTTACCTAAGAATGTTATTTAGATAGGGCAATTAAGTAGGGAATTATATAGGGAATTCTTTTAGGGTGGATACATAAGGCAATTTCAGGTGCCAAGCAGGACACCTGGCCAGTTTCAAGTCACTCTTAGAGTGAAAAGGTTAAAATTCAAAAGAAATCACAATCTTTCAAAAGTAAGACTAAAAAAAAGAGCTGAGAGGCAGATACTTGGCCCTTTGCTTTTGTACATTTAATCTCTTGTTGGCAGTAACGGCAAACACAGGGAAGACTGAGAGCGTAGGAAGAACTCTGCTCTGACAGAGTCTTTGGAATGTGAGAGGCACTTTCAGAGTCAGACCAGTCCATCTGGCCAGCATATTCATCAATAAATGATAATGTGGAAGCGCCCGGCCGGCCGTAGAAAGGCTTAGAGAATGGGTAAAGTGCCACTAGAGACAGAATTCCCCCATTTATTGACAATCGAAAGATTGATTTATCAGACAGTGTGTGAAGAGAAAGAAGTGGGATGTGAAACTGAGTGTAAGATTCCCTGGGAGGATCCAGTAACACAGGAATGTGGCTTTGGGTGATGTAACTGTAGCACAGAAGGTAAAACCATTTGCCAGCTGCTGCTAGGAATGATAGGATACTTCCTCCTGAGGAGGAAACAGACCAAACTGTCATGAGAATGAAGGGGATCAGCAGCTGCAGTGACAACCCCAACAGCTCAGCCCTAGGTACTGGTGAGGAGGAAGCCACGGACATAGTATTTACTGGTGGGTCACTCAAGCTCAGCATCATGGCTTAATCAATCCTACAGTATGTACTCCTCTAAACATATATGACAGGTGTTACAATGCCAGAGTTGAATAAATAACATGCAATAAACAGGGGGTGAATGGCCTTGGCTCTCTGTAAATAATGGGGGCTCACAGTGAAGTATCTGTACATGATCAAAGGTAAAGCAGGACAGGATGGCAGCAGTAAGACATGATGGAGACAGTAGAGCTTGTGACAGTATAGTAAGATGAATACAATATAGCACAATAGGATGCCAGCAATAAGGTAAGATGGAAACTGTAGGACAGTATGGCTGCACTAGGGTTAGATGGAAACAGCAGAGTATGATTGCAGCAGTAATGCAAGATGGAGACAGAAAAGCAAGATGGTAACTATATGGCAAGGAGGACCTAATGTTTCCATCTTGTCCTACTGTCACTATGCTTTACTACTGCGTCAGTAGGTGCAAGATGGTGACGGCAGGTGAGTGACTAGCTGGTGTGTGACTGCATGCTTTGCTAGGTGCTGGGATTCCTGCCCCATCATTCCATCTGTTAATACAGGTTTCAAACCTCAATTCATTTGCAGACAATCATGATCAATGGTGTCCAGTCAATCTAATGCTAACTAAACGGAGGCAAATTCTCCTCCACATGGTGAATGATGGTTATAATAAATGTGATTTTCTGGCCAGCGGCGTGTGCTGATATAGCAAACAGAAATAAGGGGGCAGGGCTGCTGCGGCTATAAGCTTTACTCAAGGTTCATAATGTCAGGTTCATTTCAAGAAACATGAAGCGATATGGAAGCAGTTTAGGGGCGGTCTATGGCCCCAGCGGTGAGATCAGGTTACAAAAAGCTTCACAGGCAGATTCTCCCATTACCGACACAGGGAAGTGGCTGCAACTCTCTGGACTCACTTAGCTCAATGATTGCCTGGAATGACGGATAGCGCCAGTCCAATTAAATACAAACACCAAAGTCTGTTTACGCAAAGTGTATTTGAGTTTCCCTTCAGTCAATATTAGTGAACCACCAGCATTTACTTGGAAAACATGACCATCTCAACCACCGTGATCTATTATATGCCTGTGCCCATGCAGCCCTCCCCCTGGTGATAGCCGATATGGGCAGGTTGGGCACTGCTATATAAGAGATCTAAACATGCCAATTCCACTTCTGAGTTGGAACAGGGTGGGTTAGGATTGAGGTGTGCATTTGTGGCAGGCAGGTATTTTTCAACGTCACCTTGAACGGGTGGGAAAATGGAGCTCAAAGTTTCCTCACAAAGCACCTTCAGGCATCTTTTTTTCCCCACTGGCAACATTGCAAGTGGGAAAGCATTTGAAGGAGTTTAGTTGCCTGTGATATAGGCAGATTTACCACGGACAACTAATCTTTACATGTGCCATCACCCTAACACATCCCATCCAAGCCTGTGCCAAACCTCTTCTACTTTATGGCCCTTTATGATGAGATCACTACAGCATTTGGACACTAGCAAGGAAATGTCTCGTACATAAATAGAACATTAATAAGAACATAAGCAAACAATAGAGGATAACAGGGATTGAATAATACAGCTATTTATATTCTGACCACACCAAACTGGTCCAGGAACAGACAAACGCCCAATATGGTATAATAAAAAAAAATGATCCCTGAATTTCACAATGAAAACCATCTGGGGGTTTGGGAAACTTGACTTAAAGGCAAAACATGATCTGGCCTAAATGCAGACGTTGGTTTGGGGAGCTATAAATAGCTCCTGAGAGCTGAATATGCAGCAGTTTATTAAGAGCCTCCCCAAAAGACGTCAAAGGATGATCTGGCTCCAGTGTGGGGGCATTTAGGCTGTGTGGTGACATAAGCAAATCCTACTTGTCTCACAGGGGCTGTAAAGCTCAACTCCTGGTAAATGTCTCAGAGGGGTTGTAAAATGCAGCCCCAGGTAATTGGCTATGCCTGTGTTAGGAGAGCGGATGCATTATACAGAGACAAGTGTCCTTTACTAAGCAATGTAAGGAAAGCAGATCTAAGCATCTTGGGAAAGCATTTCCCTTACACCACTTCATTCTTCTGGTTGCACCAGAACCCGCAACGACAGTGGAGAGAAGAACAAGGAGGGAGACTGCTCCACTCCAAAAGACATGACGCACTATAAAGGCCTGGGGAGGACTTTATTTTTGCTTTCTACAAAGAGCAATTTGTCATTTCCTGCAGAGACAAAAATACAAAATTTATTAAGACCCCTTGTGGGGTCCGGGGTCTGTAAGTTGGATGAGATGCATGTGTGTGTGTGGGAAAGACAACTTGACTGGGAGATTTCTCGCCGCAAGAAAATCAGCTTGTTATTCACACGTGGCATTCACAAAGCCCTCAATCAACATACATGGTTGGGTGGTGGGTGCTCCAATACTGCAAACCAATCAAGTCAATGCTGCTATGGTACTCATCAAGTATGGGAGAAGGAGACTCTTCCAGCCATAAATATTATGTTTGATTTCCCAAGACTTGCCGTTGTGTTTCATTAGTCTACTGAAGCCCTACTACAGCACAATTCTGGTGGTTCGTGGCAGGTCTTGGGCAAGCAAAACTCATTGCTTGGCACACTAACCCTCAGTAGAAACTGTGATGGCTCAATGAACAGGCCAAAGACCTCAACTGGGTTCCTTTATTTTAGAGGCACTAAAAACAATGGTGTTTTTGGGGTTAAACCAATACAATAGCTAGCGTGCACAAAAATTATTTGTGATAAACTGTTGAGTTAGGTTCATACTTCTTTCATAGTCTCTTCAAACTAATGAGCATGGTCCCTTGCACAGCTTGCTTTTTAGGCACAACTGATTCATTGAACAGAAGGGGGTGCTCTTTCCTCAGAGCCACTGAAGTAGTTTAGTTGAGTTGGCAACTTCCAACTTCTTTGAGACAGTCCTGGTTCTACTGGGAATCTCTCTCTCTTACGGACACATTACACATTGACCCTTAATACTCCACAATCAAGCATTCAGGCAAGGCTTCTTGTTCACATTTCCTTGTAATGAAGCCCTTCATTGACTTGTAGGATTTGCTCATTTCCCTTGCAGTGTAGAAATATATGGTAATAATAAATAGAAGTGACACTCTAGTGATGCTGGAAGATGGCAGGCCCCAGAGTTGTCATGCATAAGAAGTAATACCTTTATAGCTTTCTTGTTGTCTTTAATCAGCTGCCTCTTCTCTTCCTCGTGCCTCTGAGTTGCCTCCTGTAACCTCCGATCCATAATGAATTGCTGCCGGTTGTTCTCCTCTCGGCCCGATGAGATGGACAACTGGAGCTCATTCACCATCTATGGACAAGAACACTGGTTAAAGGTTCTGCCAATCAGCTTGTTTGTTTCTGTTAATAACCTTCCCTTCAGCTGGACAATAATGGGGTTTCACTATTTAAACTGGGGTCAATCTCCCACAGCCAAATATCCTTCTCTTCTTGGATAATTCTAAGCTACTTAAAATGACCTTTCTCTATTTTCTGCACTACTGGTTTTGACTCTTGAAACAATGTAGCAGAAGCTGATTAGCGGACCTGTAGTTAAACTGATATCTAAAGAGAAAGAACAGGTTAATTAATATTTGTAGGAACGTTGCTTAGAATATTTTCTTTTCATTACGTAATAAACTGCTTTTGGGTATAGTTCACCTTTACTGGGCCTTTACTCAAACCAAATCCTTAAAGGGATTCTTTCACGTGTTTTTTTTTAACTTTTGATATGTTATAGAATGGCCAGTTCTTAGCAACTTTTAAATTGGTCTTCATTATTTATAGTTTTTAAATGATTTGCCTTCTTCTCCTGACTCTTTCCAGCTTTCAAATGGGGGCCACTGACCCCATCCAAAAAACAAATGCTGTAAGGCTACGCATTTATTGTTGCTACATTTTATTACTCGTGCTTCTATTCAGGCCCTCTCAAACCATTCAAATCAGTGTATGGTTGCTATGGTAATTTGGACTCTTGGAATTGCAAACTGGAGAGCTGCTGAATAAAAAGCTAAATAACTCAAAAACCACAAATAATAAAACATTGGAAACTGTCTCAGAATATCACTCTCTATATCATACTGAAAGTTAACACAAATAACCTCTTTAATAGCACTCCTCCATCAGAATCCTGCATTGAAATCCATTTTTCAAAAGAGCAAACAGATTTTTTTTATATTCAATTTTGAAATCTAACTTGGGGCTAGACAAATTGTTAGTTTCCCAGGTCCCATCAGTCATGCAACTTCAGTGACTCTTCACTGCTGCACTGCAAGTTGGAGTGATATGGCCACTCTTCCTTCACTCCTCCCCCTTCCCAGCAGCCTATCAACAGAACAAAGGGAAGGTAACCATACACTATAACAGCTCCCTGGTAGATATAAAAATTGCATTCAGCAGTAAAAGTCCAAGTACCACTGTGACTCCTCCAGTTACACTGAGTAGGAGAAGCAACAGCTTATCAGAAAGCAGTTCCATTGTTGTTTTTTTAATGAAAGCACAGCATCAGCACAATAACTTGAGATGGCACACCAATATTACAGCAGTCACTTCCAGATTTTACTCTTCCTATTGTTTTGAAATAAAAAATAGTGGTATAAAGGTAATACCTTTATTGCCTAACTAATATAATCATAGCAAGCATTCAGAACATTTTAGTTCCTTTTTCAAGCCGATTACCTTGAAAAAGGAACTAAAATGTTCTGAAAGCTTGCAATGATTAAATTAGCTAGCCAATAAAGGTATCACCTTTATACCACTTTATTTTTTATTTCAAAAGTGTTGCCCTGTAACATTTTTACTGGCTAACACAGTACAACAACTTTACATACTCTTCCTATCCAAATCCCACTAAATGACCCTGTGACATTGACAGTGAGTTGGGGGGGGGGGTGATGGTGATGTGTCAGCTAAGTCTGTCATACCTACGTGGGTGCAAAAAGCTGGAGAGCATTTGAACAAGTGTGATTCTTTCCTAATCTGAGTTATTGGATCTATGCAGGGCAATCCAGGCACTGGGTATAAGAATTGTGGCAAAATGCTCAGGGCAGGCTTATCAGCCAATAAGGAACATGAACGGAGGAGGGATATACTCACGTCATTTTCATTGTATGTAAAGAGTAACCTATAGATCACCAGTTCTATTTACTGAGAGGCCTTGAAGGTATCACAAGAGTATTGGGCAAGTCCTGGTGGTGATCAGAGCATTACTAAGACCTCAAAGACTTAAGCCAGTCAAAGCCAAATGAGAACCATCCAGCTGTGATGTGTAATGAAGCCATCAGGCCCTATTTCTTCTTTTCAAAGGAACATTTAGAATTCTCTTTGAGCAAAGATTAGATAGGAGTTGGACATATTGCAGTGCTGCCGGCCTACGCAATCCTAGGGTAACCAAAAGACCATATGGGCCGACTTAGAAAGGCCATGGCTAATTCTTCCAGCTGGCAGGACAGCAGCATCCTGGGATACAAACAAGAGCTCTGGAACGCAGGGAACTGAGATGGGTCAAAGCCAAAAAAAGAAAAATTGAGTGCCGAGGAAAAGGAATGTTCCTATTTTATGTGCTTTGTTGTGGAAAACAGATTCCACAGAGAGCTTATTACTAGGGAAACAGCAACCAGAGCTCGTGTGTGTGTGAACTGACTCCACTTACACTAAACAGTTTAAAGTGCTATGATTTAGTTATTCCCAAATCTGACCTGGCCACTGTGCCGAAAACCTTGTACCTATTGCAGTCCCAATCCTGATGCAGTCACTGTACAACAACCCTATATATATTTCAGTTCCAATCCTGACTCATCAGTCATGCACCCAATGCAGTTACAAACCTGACCCAATCACTGTGCCGGACCTAGGGTTGCCACCTTTTCTGGAAAAAAATACTGGCCTTCATATATTTATCTTTTTTTCCTATTAATAGCATTGGGATCAACCATCATTTTTACCGGCCAGGACAGTAAAATACTGGCCAGGTGGAAACCCTAGTCGGACCCCTTATAGCTATTGTAGTCATAATCTTGAACCAGTCCCTGTTCTGGAAGCCAAGTACCCATTGAAGTCCCAATCCTGACCTTGTCACTGTGCCAGAACCCTCTTACCTATTGCAGTTAGGGTTGCCATCTGGCCGGTAAAAATGATGGTTTATCACAATGTTATTAATAGGGAAAAAATATACATATATAGGAAGGCTGGTATTTTTTTTTCAGGAAAAGGTGGCAACCCTAATTGCAGTCACAATCCTGACCCAGTAACTGTGCCAGAACCCTTGTAGCTATTGCGGTGTGAGCTTATTACTAGGGAAAACAGCAACCAGAGATGAGCTGACTGCTAACCAGTTCAAGGTGCTATAATTTTGTTATTCTCTTATTTTGCTATTCTCTCTTATTCACTGCTGTGCCAAAAGCCTTGTACCTATTGCAGTGTGAATGTGTATCATGTTACTAGCCAAATTTTTAGCTGGATGCCTTGTATAAAAATAAATGAGTCATTTCTGGTAATTCAAGACAACGCTTGCAATACATGGCATAACACACGTGGCATAGTTGAACACTTGTCATATACAGTAAAGCAACTGCTGAAACTCTGATAAGATTCCCTATTGTAATTTGCCCAGAATTCAGATGGATAAAGTGACTGTATTAAGTGACCCAACTCCTTCTCACACCTGCCTCAAACCATAACCACTTGCCCTAGTAACACCTTGCTTAAAGTACAACCACCCGCACCTATTAACATCCGGTTTAAATGACACCCTCCTACTCATCTCCACACCTGGCTGAAACCACACTTACCAGTGGTATGTAAGAGGTCCACACCAGCAGGATCCACTCTAGCTATGACTGTGCCATGAGTGGGGTTGGGACCACAAGTTCCATAAAACCCCCAGTTGGCTGAAGCTCTAAGTGGGCAAATTTGCAAATATGGAGGGTCGGGAGCAGCTCTCGCCATGAACTTCTAGAAAAACAGCTAATTGTTTATTTTGTATGAAGTTCAGAGAGATAATTTGCTTGAAGCGCAGCCCCGTGTCGGTGTCAGATAAGTATGGGGCTGACAGCTGTTCCACTACATGACATGACCCCCCCCCAATGCTTAATTGCATCAGACCAGGCAATTTTAATACAACCAATTCACTGCCAGTGGGCTGTATCTTTCCTCACTCACCTTTCTGATCAGTGCACACCAAATATCTAAGATACAGTGGTCTGTTCCCCTTTTCCCTGCCATAGACTTGCAACTCGGTTCTGATGAAATAGGAGGGCTAAAATAGGACTGTTCTGGTTGAAACAAAGGGAAAGGTGTTCATAGGGCCTTTCAGATATAGTTAAGATAGTGGGGATACAAGCTGCCCGCAGATGCCATATGAGGAATTATCTAATAGTTAGTTCCTTTAGACCAATGATCCCCAACCAGTGGCTTGTGAGAAACATGCTGCTCCCAGTGGCCTCAAAGCAGGTGCTTATTTTTGAACTTAAGAGGCAAGTTTTGGTACAGAAAAACCAGGTTTACTGCCAAACCTGTAGGCTGCCACCGTAACTACAACATAACCAAACAAAACCCTTATTTGCATCCCCAGGAACATTTCTCATGCATGTGTTGTTCTTCAACTCTTTTTATATTTGAATGTGGCTCATAGGTAAAAAAAAAAAAAAAAAGGTTGGGGGCCCCCGCTCTAGACCAAGTTTGCAATTTACTGACCAGTGTATGGGGCCCACTGATGGCCCTGCCTGACGCATATCGGGGATAAAATCTGGTCACATATTGACCGTTATAATCCTTCTAGACTAGGAGTACTTAGGCCCATTGATAGATATCTATGGGGTTAAGATAATGGTGGTGATTTGGAACGTAGGTACTGTATATGGGAGTAGGCTCTATGGTGAGATGTTGGGTGGGATGATATATTGGGGATGAATAAATTGGTGATGGCGACTCCATTCCTGGGAGGGCACAGAGGAATTACACTCGAGTTCTGGACAGCCATGATGTGGTGCAGGGGTGTGTACAGTTACCCCAGCGTTCTCTCCCATACCTGCATGGATTTGGCCAGCTTGTCGCTGTACTCCTTCTCAATGTGCTTGAATCTGCTGTTGGCCTGCATAGAAGAGAGAGAGGGAAAGATTAGTGGGATGAAGAACAGGCAGAGACACTTTGCTAGTGACCTCTGTGTTTGGCACCTCATCTGCATGCCGGAGTCACCGGGCTGCCAGCCAATTCCAACGCCCTCTCTCTGGCAGCCAGAAAAGCAGGACGGCTGCTCTTTGATCTCCTTACAACTATTCATTACATGAAAGGAGGGGGGGGGAGAGGGAGCGAAATGGTCTCTGCTGCCAATTAGAAGGGAAAACAAAGCCCCGTGTGGACAGAAGGGAAGGAGAGAGGCTTTATCAGAATGACTTCATCTGGCTTAGAAGGAATGAGCCGAGGGGGAACATATGGGTTGGAGGATCAGATAAACACCAATCACTTCTCTGGCTTCAAGGGAACATACAGCAATGTATCATATAAGCTGCACCCTCCTCACCATCCCTAATAGCTCACTTGCACCAGGTCTGGTTATTCCCACTGTTGCCCCCTTTGCATTTTAAATGCCCCATGTTTAGTCCCCTTGTTAAACCAATCACACACTTCTCTAAGCAGCAGTGCTGTCACTATAAATAAGCTTTGATTCTAACAGGACTGGACAGAATCGATGCTACAGGAAAGAGAGATAAACAAATGAGTGCCAAGTTTTGACCAACCCACCTCTTTAAAAAGGCCGTCAATGAATGAAGCAGCATATCAGGCAGCCTCATGGTTGGAAAGAGAGAGAGAGACTGGAGTGGGACAGAACCCTGATAACTTTTCCTGGTGGCGTACAAACTGCATTACTATATAACCCTACATTCATTAAAACTAGACATGTTTTAGCCCAAAGAAAGATCATTTTAACCGCTAAATATTTCCACTAAAGCAGTACCTCGTAACCGATGGGTCGGGACTCGAGATTGGGTCTCCATGCTTTTTAAAGGTGGGGAATAGAATAATAGAATGAAACATCCTGCTAAAATAGGTAAAAGTAACTAGTTTTTTTAAAAAAAGAAGAGGTGCATCAGTCTGTGGACCCAAATCATGTTACTGTTACTTTTCCTTTAATTCTAAACCAGTGTCATTAAACAAATAGAAAGGGAAAAGAAAAAGAACAATGATTTACTTGCCCTTGTGTAACTTGACTTACCCCCGTGCCAAGCCTCAATCACTAAAACTCAGCCCTGAAGCTGCACAGAACAGGGGTAAAACAGCAAAATATTAGGCCATGATACCAAATCCAAATAGGATTCTATACCTGTATGGGCGGGCCTGGCCGTGCTGTGTTTCCTGGATTTTCTTTTTAACCTTTGGGCACTAATTTTTATTAATTTTTTCTTGGGGGGCCCTGGCCTCTGATGTTTTTTTGTTTTTAGATCGGGGGGCCCTGGACACAAATGTTTTTTTTTTTAACTTGGGGGGGGGGGGTGGCCACCAAGGGTTTTTTTTTCTTGTACTGGTTAACTTGTAGGGGGGCCATGTTTTTTATTTCTTGTAGGCGAGCCCAGAAAATGTTGTTGTACAGGGCCCCGCAAATTCTGATGAAGGGAATGTACAAAAGACTCCAGAATGGAGAATGTGTATTAGAAGGCAGACTCTTTTTTCCTAAATCTGATTTTCTGAGAGTAAAACCTTCGATCGTCTCCCCCCAACCCCCTGATTCTTGCAGTGTATAATCTGTGAGCCAAAATCATGGGATTTGCTGTATCTCTGCACAGGAGCTGCAGCTGGCACATTTACGCAAGTCGGCAGGTGTAAATGAGAGGGGGAACTATGGTTCTGGGCAGCAGGACAGGCAAATGGACTGAGCTGTATACATAGGGCTTATATAGAACACTGCCTTATTTATTGCTGGGAACCTAGGTTTGATTCTCCAGGGAGTTTCACTGGCTTTAGAGTCAGATTGACAATAACCTTCCCTAAAAGTATTAAAAGGAAAGAAGAACAAGAACTCTGGATACTCTGGCATCCAACACACATCTGGCAACTCTTGGAATTCACTAAATCAGTTTGGGGATCATCTCTTAATGTCTTTAATTCTCACGCCATGAGCCAACATCATACACACACCCTTATTAAAGGCATATTAACACACTAACATGGTAAAATGGCTCAGAAACACTTATCGAGAGCAAATGTGCACTACTTTACAGCAACTTATTGCCCTGGGCCCAAATGAATGCCAGAATTTTGATGCCCAATATGAATAGAGTTTCCCAACTGAGTGGTGTATAGACACCCCAAAATGTAAGTAGCAAATACAAATGTTTGGTCAGTACAAACAAAATGGACTTAAAAACATAATTCTCCTAGGGTGGCAAAATGTTAGGGCAAGTTTTGGGGGTTGAGATACCAGTGTGGAAAGATATAGAAATGGCCATTGTTTGGCGCGCTGGGTACTAGTACTAGTCTGCTCTTCCCCTCCAGTGGAATGCTTTGGGCAAAAAGGCCTGCTGGAGGTTCAGAATTGCCCTTGCTATGGTTTATTTTAAGATTCAAAGACATTCAATTGTTTAGTAATTGCTCCCTGAGATATTATTGCATGGAGGAACATGATCTTATCCTTGATGTGTCCTTGGCACGACACCACTCAGAGCAGTTAGACCCTCTCATGGCATTCACTTTATCACACATATCCCTTACTGAAGCTGTCTTAACCCCTGTTGGGCTGGAGGGCAGCAGGACCAAAGTCGGCCAGATCTCGATCGGATGGGACTAAAAATCCCATCGGATCGTGGCCGCTCTGGTCATTGATGCGGTCCCCCGATCCGAACGCCCGTTCCCATTCGTTAGGATCTGATCATTGGGCCCTAGGGCCCATGATCGGATCAGCCCTATATTGTCCACCTCAAGGTGGGCATATCGGAGAGAGATCCGCTCGTTTGGCGACATCGCCAAACAAGCGGATCTCTCTGTGTATGGCCACCTTAAGAGCCATGTCAGATGACCTATCTGATAGATATCTGTCCATAAATCATATTGGGACAAAGACTGCATCAAATCATTGATATTTGGCCAGCACACTAGAAGGTTGGCCAGTAGAGGAGATTGGTTGAAATGAATGAGTAGTAAATCAGTCTGTTCAGGGAATAGTCTGGGATGTAAGGTTAGGCTTTGCGTCTGGATGGAATGGGGGTATCAGGAGAAGGCCTGATCTGTGCAGTTAATTGTCTGGGATTGCAGCAACTGAAGAACAGTTCAGGTGAGAATCTAAAGATGGCCTACCTATAGCACATAACAATTGTGTTGGGAATTTCACAGCAACTAGGGGAGGAATTGCACCAAATATATCCTATTTTCTCCTTGCTGCTCTCCACAATGGGGCAGGTCAATAAATAGGGGCAAATTTACGAAACGGCGATTTTAGCCTCGTAATGCAATATCACACTTCGTGCAACTTCATCAGACTTTTATTATGTTATAGAACTGCCAATTCTAGCAACTTTTCAATTGGTTTTCATTATATTTTTTTAGAGTTTTATATTTATTTGTCTTTTTCTTCTGACTCTTTGCAGCTTTCAAATGGGCTTCGCTGACTACCTTCTAAAAAACAAATGGTCTGTAAAGCTACAAATGTATTGTTACTTTTTATTACTGATCCTTCTATTCATGCCCTCTCCTATTCATATTCCATTCTCTTATTCAAATCAATATATGGTTGCTAGGGTTATTTGGACCCTAGTTACCATTTTGGTTAAGATGCAAATTGAAGAGCTGCTGAATAAAAGAATCAGAATATCTCAGAATATCACATCATACTAATAGTTATCTCAAAGGTGAACTACCCCTTTAAGGTTTTGAGTTATTTAGCTTTTTATCCAGCTCTCCAGTTAGCAATTTAAGCCGTCTGATTGCTAAGGTCCATATTACCCTAGCAACCATGCATTGATATGAATAAGAAATGGAAATATGAATGGGAGAGGCTTGAATAGACAGATGAGTAATAAAAAAAATAGCAATAACAATACATTTGTAGCCTTACAGAGCATTAGAAGGGGTCAGCAACGCCCATTTGAAGCTGCAAAGAATGAGACGAAAAAGGCAAATAACTATAGAACTATAAAAAATAAATAATGAAGACCAACTGAAAACTTGCTTAGAAATGGCCATCTTAGAACACACTAAAAGTTACCTTAAAGGTGAACCACCCCTTTAATTCACATCCCATACACTTATTTATCAAAATGTATAAGTTCCGTCTCGCCAGACGAATGCTGGCGAAGTTAAAAGTTACAACTTTTAAACATAATGCCACATTAAAATATGAAAAAAACGCCAGTGTTGTCTTTTTTTATGACTTTGGCATTGTCACGGGGGCCTAGCGGCTCCCAACAGGAGTAGTTAGGACCAAGGAGGAAGCTAGAACAGAAGTCCAAGTTCGCAGTATCCAGAAGGGGTCAACAAGAAGTGTAGTGAGAAATAGGCAAAAAGTCCACAAGGCAGGCAGCAAGGACAACAGGGACAAGCAAGGGTCAATAGTCCAGAGTTTAAACAAATAGAGCAGTATAATAACACCCAGGTACACCAGGATTGAAAACTAAAAATAATTGGGCAAAGAACTGTTGCCCTGGGCGTCTTTTATTTTGACAATGCACAGTGTTATAGCGTCAAGCATTTACAAAACCTCCATTTTGGCCGCTGCTGAGCGCTCCTGACAGGCATACAGGTTTTGATGTCACTGACATAAGATTGTTGAGGATGTAGCTTCATCTTATCAATTCGCCAGGTATAATTCTGGCAAAAAGGGTAAAGTAGCGGAAACATTGATGAAACTGAGTGAAAATTCGCCTGGCGAAAGGGTGCATAACTTTGTCAGCATTGAGCTCTTTCGGCAGTGAATTGACCTTTACGCCTTTTAGTAAATTGGCGATGTCCCTGTGAGCCGTTTTGGCGAAATTGGGTTTAAATGGGAGAAACCTGATAATAATGTAGTAAATCGGTCTGTTAGGGGCTATGCCAGCCATAAGTAACACGGTCTGTCTGTTGCAGAGCTAATTGGTTATGTTTTATTACGGCTTTGTCTAAAAAGTGTAAAACACCGATGAATACCACCCTGTTCTTTGTACAACTACACCCTGCCTGGACTTTTCTGAATTGAGGCAGGTCTACGCACCCCAAAATGGAGATCTATGTGGACCACGTGAATATATTACTCTCTGCGTTTGGCAGCAAACAGAGGTTTCAACTCAGAGAGAATGACAAAAATCTTGTTACCCATTTTGGTACCAAAAACAGTGTAATGGCAGAATTGTCAGCAGACTCAAATAACAATGAAGAGAGAATTCCAAAGCAAAGGAGATTGAGAGATCTTTTATGAACAAGTGGCTGTTGGTCCTTACCTTTTCCATTGCCTCCTCCATTTGGGAAGCATGAGCCCTCTGTAGGTCCAGTCTCATGGTCTCCATTTCTGCCTTTAGCTTGCCAATCACCATCTGATGTTCCTGAGATGCTTTCTGCTTCTCCTCATCACGCAGGAGCCCCAGTTCCACCAACTGCTGCTTACGTTGGGAGTTCACCTGGATTAGTTCTTCTTTCAGGTGGTGCACTTGACCCTCCAGCTCCGAGATAATCTGCCATGGCAAACAAGTAACTTCAGTGCTAGTTCTACTCGTTCTGCACAATGGGGTGGGGGTGTAATAATCTCTTGCCTCATGAAATAAATATTAGTTGTAGCAACTTCTCATGAAACATTTTCAATGATTTTTAAGTTTCCACCTGAACATGTCAGACTGGTTAACTAGGGTACTCAGAAAAGTCCTGGTGGATCGAGCGGTGTCATGGTCTTCATCCAAACCCAACCATTTGCCTTTGTAAGCCTATAATATGCCTATTCTGCATTTCTGTATAAGAATATAGAAGAGTATAGGAGTGAAGGATATATACAAGTATATAGATGGTAGAGAATAGGGTATGAGAATAAAGAATAGGTTGGTGAGTGGGCCTAAGGTTTTCTTTTGTGGGTCCCTGCTACCCTAGTCTAACTCCACTGTCTGACCATTGCTAACAGTGTGAAATTGAGTTCTCTGGGGCTACTGCACCACACCCACCTGCCATGATACTACTTTATAGATACCTTGTAAAGTTTCACCTAGAGCTCTGAGTTTAGTTCTACAGACTAGATTGCAAGGGGTTAAAGTAAAAGAGAGAACCAGTAATACCACTTTATAGATGACATATAGGGACAGTAATACGACTTTTTAGATCCTTGGTAAGGTCTCTGGGTTCAGTTCTACAGCACAGTTCTCAAGGGGCCAGGGAGGCAATGAGGGAACTATAAAGTACCTTTCCAGAGGTAGGTTTCACCTAGAGTTCTGTTTGGTTCTCACAGCTGTGCTTGGCTTCAGAAGAAAGGTGAAATGGTTCTTCTAGTGCACCCATCTATTTTGGGGCTGGATTTAATACTCACAGGGTGGCTCTATATAAGGGATACATAGAACGCAAATTTTTTTCTAACCTGACCAAAGCTGTTAATGTTTCCAAATGATTCATAGAGTATCCATTTAGACATTTTGATAAATCTTTTTAGTGGAGGATCAGACATATAGGATCAAAGCCTGATTTACCTGGGTATGTACTAGCTAATAGGGTATGTACAAACTGGCCGATATAAAGTGAGGACCACCTACCAACTCTAGCCATCACCCCATATATGTGCTACTAAGCTGCAGAGTATATTTTATGGATTGGGGGGCCCTGTGCATATAAATAACCAGCACACTAAAGAGGATTTGTTGGACCCTTGGTCTGAATTGACAAGCTTCAGAAGGATGGCAGCAAAAGGCTCTTGGAATTTTGGCTAATGCTGCATCTGCAAGTCCTGAGAAGAGCGGAGTTGCTGGGAAAATATAGTTATATATGTTTAAATATAGCCCCCCCATCCCCCCACTCAGTGATACTGTATGTACGAGTACGAGGCACTTTGTACTGCTAGGCTGATGTCTGAGAGGGATTAATTCCTTTTCATCATAAAACATCATGTGGTTTTGAGCCTCGGACCATCAAACCTTTTTTCTTTAAAGTCCTTGCTTTGATTTTTTTTTCCCCTTTTTTGCATCAATGTATCCAAACCGCGGTTGGGTGGCTGAAAGGAAAGGACAGCATCGTTTTAAGCAAACATGTTCCTGACTTGAAAGCAGCACTGTAATTAAAAAAATGGGCATAAAAGAATGGAAAGGGGGGATAATATTTTTTAATGGTAGTTCAAAGGGCGACAGATGTCAGAGACTTTAAAGAAGCCAGATCACTGGGCAAGGATATGCCATTAAATCCCTTGCTCGAGAGGTGAAGTTGGTTTAATGACAGCTAAAATAAGATCTTGCAGACCTTCCTCTGTTTCTAATTTGACTCACTATTTTCCCCAGAATTAATGGCATGTGATAGCTTGAATGGTTGGTGCTGGATGTGGGCATGCCTGAAAGGAGAAGGAACAGCCTTTAAGGGAGTCCTGCAGAGATTGTCAAGCACTAAGCAAGGATGGCTGGTGTGCAAATGGTGCTAGCCCTTGGTCATATGTTAAGAGCCATCCTAGTACCTACCTGTTTCACAGCAAATGCAATGAGAGTTATCAGTGCTCTTATGCAACAGGCACGAGTGCTTCTAGCCTCCTTTAGCTCATACACAGGGATTCTAGGTAATATCCACCTTACATCAACACACGGCACTCAGTTTTCCTCACAGTAGGTCCGTACTGAGAATTAAAATAGGCCCTGGCAATTTCAGGTACACAGAGGCCCAATCAGCCCACACAGAGGCCCAAACAGCCCTAACAGAGGCCCAAACAGCCCCCAGCAGCCCACTAAATACTGACTTTCTATAGGACTTTATAGCAGCCCCTCTGGCATTTGCCAGAACCCACAGATTCCCAGTCTGGCCCTGCCTCACAGCCAGGGATTCTGGATACTATCCCACTTTACCCAATAATCAAAAGGGAAATCTTACCCTTCAGCACATGCACAAGTCTGAATAAGAAGACAGACACCTGGGAAAGCTAAGTAAGATGGTGGAGCGGTGCTCCCTGATCCAATGCATTTTGTCCCTAAAGGAGCACAAGTCCAAGGGAGAAACAAAGCAGTCACAATATTGTGAAAGAAAAGTGACGCTCCATCTCCTGCAATCTCCTCCTCTAATAGCTGTTCATTTTCTGGCCCTTGTTTATCTTTACGACTACTATGAAGGGTCCCTTGGAAATTAAACCCCTTCACGAAAGGTGTAATGATAGCCGCAACTAATATTGGGGTGTCCTTACTAGCAGGTCTGGACGGAGATTCAAAATAGGCCCTGACATTTCAAGTGCACAAATTCCAAACAGCCCAATTGTCTATATCGCTTTTAAAAAGCAGCCCCTATGGCATTTTACAGCAGCCACTCTGGCATTTCCCAGCATTCACAGATTGCCAGTCTGGGTTTGCTTACTAGTAGGAACTAGAGGGAATGCATTATAAAATAAAACACAGGCAGAATATTGTCATGACGTTCCATGTGAAATCCAGGCGAGCACGGAACCATTTGTATCATATTCTGAAGCATGATTCCAATTAGCTGGGGATTGGCGACAGGGCGCACGCCTAATATGCTTCAATTTGCCAACTCTTTGAACATCTCATGAGCTCATCGGCTCAGGCTTATTTACATTCCCCTCTCTCTGCTGTCACAAAATGTTCTTTTAAATACTTGCCTGAGAATATCAATGGTGTCACTTCCCAGCTTGAGCAAGCTAAAGATGTAATAATGGCCCTCACAAACATTCCGGTAAACACTGTGGGCAATCGTCTCGCTTACACCCTTCTCTGTCAACAAACACTGGCATGAAGTCTAAAGAGGAATTAGCGTCTAATATTTCAGACTTGTCATTGATTCCATTCGCTAAAAAGGAGCCATTAAATCCTTTGTACCAGTGCAAGAGAAATAGGAGGGTTCCCTGCATGGGGATCAAGCAATAGGAATGAATAGAACATTACAAAGCTGAAAGGAGTTATTATATTGATGTATCATATATAATGGTGGCACTTAGGGGCATCAGAAAATGCAAAACACGTCTTGCACATTCTAGTGCAATTATAGTGTACATGGTACAGGTTCACTGTCAGCTCAGAAAGCAGTTTCACAATGCCCCAAATCACCCCAAATACCATGCATTCCATTTCTCTTAAAGGGGTGGTTCTCTTTTGATTCAACTTTTAGTAAGTTACAGATTGGCTAATTCAATTGGTCTTCATTATTTTTTGTTGTATAGTTTTTTTTTTCAATTATTTGCCTTCTTCTTCTGACTCTTTCCAGCTTTCAAACGGGGGTCCACTGACCCCATCAAAAAAATTGCTCTGCAAGGCTACAAATATATTGTTATTGCCGCTTTTTATTACTCAGCTTTCTATGCAGGACCTCTCCTACTTATATTCCAGCCTCTTTTTCAAATTAATGCATGGTTGCTAGGGTAATTGGGATCATAGCAACCAGATTGCTGAAGTTTAAAGCTAGGGAGCTGCTGAATAAAACTTAGTTAAAAAAACTCAAATAAATAAAATAATAAACAATTACAAACACTAAAAGTTAATTAAAATGTGAAAAACTCTTTAAAAAAACTTTAATGTTTGTTTGTATGGTTATTCATCCAAATACAAGACTCCAGAGAGAATAATGTAGAAACTAGCTGGCCTGTAAAAATCCAGCATTGGGTTATTCTAGCACCAGTAAATTACATCAATACTTAGTTGAGCCTCCTTTTACAAATATAACAGCCTCCTATAGCCTGGATTCTGGATGGCGGAATTTTTGACTATTCGTCCATACAAAATGACTCAAGTTCAGTTAAATTTGATGGCTGCTGAGCATGGACAGCCTGCTTTAAATCATCCCATAGATTTTCCATGATATTCAAGTCAGGGGACTGTAACGGCTATTCCAGAATTGTAACAAACATATGTATCTATTGAGGAAATACACGGTGGAGTACATAATTGCTTATGCTTCCCTCCTGCAAACCTCCAGTTAACTAGTTCAGGTGCTGAAGTAGATAGTGAATTAAAACACAACTTTTATTAGTCTCACTTAAAAGATCACGCTACAAAGACACATCATTGGGGATCCTCCTCAATGAAGCTGGACCATGTCCATAAAAATACATACAACTTAAAAACACATAGGATGGATCAGTGGGGAAATAGTGCACTGATATCCAATCAGCCGCTATCACTACAAATATAGTCAGTAATGGGGTATATGTGAATTATACCCCTGCTCTTATCTGTATATATAAACAGGTAATGAGACACCCAGTGTAAATTCTGGTCATTGGTGATTCGGTCTAAAACACCACAAAGAGATGGCACTCCCTCCTAATCACAGAGCAATTATATATTTTAGTAGCCAAAAAGTGTTTGCTCCAAAAAATGGTCAGAAGTCTAGCCAGCCCTCCCAGACCACCCTTCCATTTGTAACCCAGAGTGATTCTGCCTAGCTACGTAGGGAGCAGATGGGAGCTGGTCCCCCACTGTCCACCTATGCCACCCAACGCGTTTCACCGATAAACCGGCTTCTTCAGGGGCATAAGTCCATCCACTTATGCCCCTGAAGAAGCCGGTTTACACTGGGTGTCTCATTACCTGTTTATATATACAGATAAGAGCAGGGGTATAATTCACATATACCCCGTTACTGACTATATTTGTAGTGATAGCGGCTGATTGGATATCAGTGCACTATTTCCCCACTGATCCATCCTATGTGTTTTTAAGTTGTATGTATTTTTATGGACATGGTCCAGCTTCATTGAGGAGGATCCCCAATGATGTGTCTTTGTAGCGTGATCTTTTAAGTGAGACTAATAAAAGTTGTGTTTTAATTCACTATCTACTTCAGCACCTGAACTAGTTAACTGGAGGTTTGCAGGAGGGAAGCATAAGCAATTATGTACTCCACCGTGTATTTCCTCAATAGATACATATGTTTGTTACAATTGTTATAATTTAACTTGCGGGTGCACTGCTACTTTGTTTCAATTTTGGTATTCTAATAACCAGTGGCTATTCCAGAATATTATACTTCTCCATCTGCATAAATGCCTTTGTAGATTTCGAGGTGTGTTTAGGGTCATTGTCTTGTTGGAATATCCAAATCCTGCGTTACTTCAACTTTGTTACTGATGCTTCAACATTATCCTGAAGAATTTGTTGATATTGGGTTAAATTTATCCGAACCTCGACTTTAACAAGGGCCCCAGTCCCTGAACTAGCCACACAGCCCACAGCATGTTCTTCTTCCGCCATGCAAAGCGCTTTTTGTTATGACCAAATAATTCAACTTTTGTCTCATCCGTCCAAAGCACTTTGTTTCAAAATGATTGTGGCTTGTCTAAATGAGCTTTTGCATACAACAAGCGACTCTGTTAGCGGCGTGAGAAATGGCTTCCTCGTCACCCTGCCATACAGATGTTCTTTGTGCAAATTACGCTGAATTGTAGAACAATGTAGACATCTGCAGCAAGATGTTCTTGCAGGACTTTGGAGGTGATCTGTGGGTTGTAACCATTCACAATCCTCTGCATATGCCGCTCCTGTATTTTTCTTGGTCTGCCAGACCTGAGTTTAACAGCAACTGTGCCTGTGGCCTTCCATTTCCTGATTAAATTCCTTACAGTTGAAACTGTCAGTTTAAACCTCTGAGATAGCTTTTTGTAGCTTTTCCCTAAACCATGATACTGAACAATCTTTGTTTTCAGATCTTGCTTTGAGGATCAGAGTTGCTTTCAGGATCCCATGATGTCACTCTTCAGAGGAGGGTCAAACAGAAGCACAGCTTTTGACACCTTAAATAACTTTTCTCATGATTGGACACTCTTGCCTATGAAGTTCAAGGCTTAACTAACTAATCCAACCAATTTGGTGTTGCCAGTAATCAGTATTGAGCAGTTACATGCATTCAAAATTACCCAAATTTTTGCAAAGCCAGTTTTCACATTTGATTTAATTTCATATAACTGAATACTGCTTCACAAAAAATCTTTGTTCAGCAAAAAAAAAGCAGTACTCTATTATGCAGGTTGAGAGGGGTTACCAAACTTTTTGATATGACTGTATGTATATATATATATATATATATATGTATATATATATATATGTATGTATATATATATATATGTATATATATATATGTATATATATATATATGTATATATATATGTATATATATATGTATGTATATATATATATATATGTATATATATATATATATATATATATATATATATATATATATATATATATATATATAGTGAATAAAGTACCCCTTCTTGTAAAATATAAGGGTATTATAAGTTACCGAGGAGTTTCATGACCGTATACAGGTCATGGAACTCCGAGGTAACTTCTAATATCCTCATATTTTGCAACTGAGGGTACTTTATTTATTATAATACACAAGTTTTAGTGAGTCATGTGACAGAAATGACATCAGAACTTACCGCTTATAAAGATATAATTTAAAATATATTCATGGCTTTTGTGTAGATATATATATATATATATATATATATATATATATATATATATATATATATATATATATATATATATATATATACACATAATTTATGCTTATGCTTCGGCTGTGTAGTTAGATCTACTCGAGTCCAAATTACAATAGAAAGACTGTAAAGTAGTGCTCTGAGCAGATAAAGTGTCAGTGTTAATATAATTAATAGATGTGAGAGCAACAGAAACATATTTATTGGTCTCTCTCTTGATCTATAGATCTGATTGGTGTTTATATAAACTCAGCGCTGTGGTGCATCCCAATCTTCTTCATCTCCCAGGAAGTCCTTGCCCATAAGTGGTCAATGCATGTAAGGCACTAATAATAATACTCTGTGAGTGTCCAACTCAAGGCTATGCAGAGACTAACTGGAAGGTGAAGATGTTTGGGGGGAACCCCAGTGTCCAACTAGAGCAGAGGTGTTTTGGTTCAAAGAGGATTGCCTAACAAATTGGCACCTCAAACATCCAGCAACTGCTCTACACCCTAGCTTCATGCACTGTGGCCATAAAGCAGGGGTCCCTAACGACCCCGGGCTGTGCCAAACTGGGGCGCCTCTGGTCCCAGCTACAGTCTATATAATAGCTGCAAAAACAACGAAGAAATATAAGGTCCTAATTACCTACAATACCAGCTCCCTGACTCACAATTGCCATGACAACAGCTGTGTGAAGCCCAGGAAGCTCTCTACTGATCGCGATAAGGACCAAAATACTGTTTGGACAGTTTTTTGGTAGGCCTGAAATGAACGCACACATCTATATCCGTACGGGTCCTCATAAAAATTGTCCTGGTTGAAACTGGTCCATGATGCAAAAAAGGTCGGGGACCACTGCCATAAAGAATGACAACAGAGCAGATTACGGAGGATCTTCAGTATTTTTAACATTACATCATATGTGACCCAAGCAATTTGAATCTATGGATATCACAACTGGTGGATGTCAACCCAATGCTGCTGAATTGCTACTCTTCCAGGGCTGAAATGCATGTCACTTCTCTTAAAAGATGGTGGCTCACATCAATGGTTTTGGAATATGACAGCTGCAGCTGCTGCTAAAAATCTTTCAATTACAAAACTTCCCATACATTGTAGGATTGAATTTTTCAGGATGTATAATTAGTGATGTATAATTAGAAATAAATGGTACCAGCACCAGGTACTAGGGGGTTTTAAGTCAAATAGAGAATTCCAACCAGGCTGCTCAATGCAGCCTGGTTATCAGGGATTTTTTGAAAACACGCATGTGTTGCTACAGGGGTCAACAAGCCATTGATGTGAAGGAGGTGAAAGAAATTTAAAAAAAAAAAGAATTCCAGAAAAATGCAGATTTGAATCTCTTTGACAGTTTCCATGATGAGCACCGAGACAGAAGATCTTTGAAAAAAAGACAAGTTTGATCTTAAAAGGGAAAGGCATTTTCTGTGATTTTGCAGTTTCCATGGCAACGGCATATTCAGGTGGCGAGATGGGGCCTCTTATTTATTTATTTCCCACACAGGAGAGAAACAGACCGCAGGCTTCAGTGGCACACACAGAATATCTTATACCCTTCCACTTTCTAACCTACAGCTCTTGTGAAAATCTCCCAAAATCCTCAGTGAATTGCTCCTCCAAAGGGTGCGATCAGTCACATGAAGGGGCCAACAAAGTGGGTAGCCAGCAGCCCAGTCACCATATGGAGACAATTTGGCACAGGGCTTGTAAATTGTGCATTAAATGTCATCCTTGCGCTTTAGCTTCCTATCATTATCTATTCCACCCTCCAAAACATCTCTGCTGTTTTCCTTAGTGGTCCTTACAGGTCTGAACTGGCACAGTTTTGCCATAAAGCAACTAAAGATGGAACACATGATCCTTGACAGGAACCTTCATATAAGCAGAAAACCAAAACAACTTCCAGACTGCACAATTAAAGGAAATGTCCAATCCACGGGGGTGCGAAATGTTAAGGAACCCCAAAGGATTGTAATGAATGACCCGATACCCCGGGCTGGTGCTCCTGTTAGCACATAACTGCAACATGTAAATCACTGTTTCCATGGATGAAGTGCAAAAAATTGTCTAGTGCTGCAGAAATCGTGTTTAATTGTGGTTGCAAATAAAGGCTCCATACATGGGTCAACAAGTGTATGCTCTCTGACTGGCCTATGGGATACCCTTCTTATTGTTCAAGTTGTTTGTGCAAAAAGCAGGAATGTTTGGAACAGCAGGAAGTGAACAAGACCAGCAGCTTCACTTCTGCTTCCACCAATATACCATGAACTGGCTCAACATGGTGCTTCAGCAGATATGATTTTCAAACCTGCCATGTTCCTAAACTGACCATAGTACATGGATATTGTCTGGGACTGGTGGGTCACAACAGACAGACCTGTAAACCTTAATTTGCATATTTAAATCAGAAGGAAATAATTGCATCATGTGAAAGGGAAATTGTCACCTTTGGTGTCCTGTAGTTCGTTTATTGCATCATATGATGTTTATCTTTCAGCAGAACGGAGATCAAACTATAATTCAAATCCCGTAAAGAGCGGTCTCAGATATGGCCAAATCCCAAACCTGGATTAGGTGCATCCCTAATCCAAACAACTGGCACAGATGCAGAACCGAGCTTCATGTGCAAAACCAGCTGTTTCTCAACAAGTGTTGTGGTTCTTTTTAAAGCACTGATCCAGCTGGCAGTATTCTGTGGTCACTTCAATGCTAAAGCTGCAAACTGCTCCCTGTCCAATGTCCAGTGTGCCCTTTTCATTACACCAATTGGATAATTAACAGAGAGGCAAAAGCTAAATAGCACCAAATCCACCTGCCCTCCAACTCAGTGTCCTTACCTGTACATCAGTGATCTTTCAGTGGATCTGTATCACTATTAAATAACCACTGACCAGCCAACATAACTACATGCATTGGCCTGGAAGCAGACAAATGTAGACTGTTATGTTTCTATGCCAAAATATTCCCTAAATTAACAACAGAAAAGAAATGTCCATTGGCAATGGCACATTCATTTGTGGGGCAGTACCACACACGAGGTGCAGAAATGAAACATCTTGAGAAGCAAAAACCAATTACCTTGTTCCCCCAGGGATTGCCCCCCCCCTTCCCATACAAAGCTTGTTTGTGGTGTATGTTCAAATAAAGGCCAATTCCCCACTACACAGAGCAGATCATCACCCTGACGCCTCGTACAGATGGAGTAACTAATATTAGAAAGGCTACGGCAGGAACCATGAAAGCGCCTCATTCGCTTCCGAGGTTCTGTATTCAGATTGGCAGCTGGGTGCCCCAAGGCAATATAAACGGCCACGTCTTCCAAAGCTTTGAATAACATTTGTTTAATTGACAAATGCAGGGAACTGTAAAATGTCGGAATCATTTTCCTTTTGTCCAGTATAAGAGAATGTTCAGTAGGAGAGAGGGGGTCTCAGGGCAGTGCTTTCATGGGTTCCTGGGGGGAATGAGGGGAATTGGCAGAAACAGAATGGGAAGCTGTAAATGTAGATAACATTGTGTATCCTGGGTACGTGATAGAGAGAAATGGGCCTCACGGCATGCAGCACTCTAAGACCAATATATAAAGAAATTAGAACGAGCCCTGAATGAATGATGGTTATATTACTAATCTGATTACCTGCGCCATTCCAATATACACTGCTTCCCAAATATCCCAGTATGGCCATTTCTTGTCCCTTCCACCCTCCACCCAGTGCAAATCTTCCCCTACCCCTGCTCACTCCTACCCCTGCATCCTCTCCGCATGATTGCCCCTCAACCATGCTCCCGTTTTAAGCTGGAAATAGACGCAAAAAAATTTTGGTTTGTACTATTTTCATAGCATGGTGATCGGTTGTTTAGTCGATAAGAAGATTTCTGTATGTGTTGCCGATCTTAATGGGTGACTGTCACTAGTATTTGTCGGACATAACTTTGATAAGATTGCTGTCTCTCAATTAATGGCCAAAACATTGTCTGATTTGTTTTTTCTACTATTGTATTTAATCTGAATGGTTAGTTGCAGGTCAGAAGAATGTGCTGTATAATCGTTCATACGATATGAGGCTAGAATCTGAACTTCTATGGCCAGCTTTTGGCTGTTATCACCCCTCCACAGGGCCTCCATCAGGAATCATGGGGTCCCATATTCCAAAATTACTAGGGTTCAGATAATTAGCCCATTTGTCAGAGGGCTCTGCCAACAAGTCGAACGGGGCCCCAATGGAAAAAAAATGCCATGTGTATGCATAATCATGCCCATAGTTCATATCCCATTATGCCAATCCAAACCCTGCCCCTTTTGCCAAGAAATTCATACTTTTACACTTCTTGTGCCCCTTCTGCCACAGGGTTCCTGACTGCAGAACCCCCTCCAACCCCACCAGATGGCAGCCCTGCCCCTGCATCCGCTTCTTTCCAAATTTCTGTACTGTTGACCTTTATCATCCCCAACCCAAACCTCTCTTAAGCCTACACCCTAAGGACCATGTTTTCCATATATGCCTACATGGTAAATAAAAATGAACACAAAAAAATATCCCCAACCCATTGCTGGATACTTGCAGCTAAATCTATTGGTGGGGCTAAAGGGGTTGCAGGGTACCTTACTTTTCTGACGTCAGAGCATGGCTAATAATAGATGGTATGGTCAAGCTGGTCTATGGCACTGGGATGGTAGAAAGATTCAAGGAAAGTGGGGGTCACTCCCTATTTATTGGGCCGGTACAAGTAATAACTGCAAAAATAATTAAGTAATTATGCACCAATGTTCCCTCAGGCCCGTCACATTAATGTTGGGAGAAAAGTGGTCAGGCTTTGATAAGCAAAGGATAAAGCTGTTGGCGTTTCAGGCTGATAAACATTATTGGGATGATTACATGTTTCGGAGACTAAAAAGCGCAGATGACATTGGGAAATCATTGAATAGTCTGAACAATGATTAGTTCAGCAACAAGAACAAAGATTTCCCAAAGTTTTTAAAGTTTGCAAATTAATTTTTAAGCAAGTGCCAGTTGTAATTAAGCAACCTTCTCTGTACTGGGAGGCCTAATTTAGCTCAGCTTGAAACAAATCCCCATCTTTAGCCCGGCTCCACATTCCTGTTTGATTTGGCTCAGGCAAGGCAAATTAAAGGCTTACGATGCGGAGGGGTTACACTTTCTTCTTTATCACTTTAGCAGCCCTTCTCTGTTAATAGGTACAGAAAGACATAATTACAGCACCAGTGAGAATGAGAGGGAAAGATCATTAGAGTGCGGGGGAGAAAATGATCTGCCTGTCTGGCTGCTTGCACATCTACTTATAATTAATATATATACTGTCTCCTACCCCTATATACTTTGTATCATAAGGATAGTTTGTTGGGTTCCTCTTGCCTCAAGAAGAAACTTCAGGTAATTTTGAAAGACTGAAGCGACAATTGGGTTTTACCACCAGCAATTCACATTATCGCCAGTGGGAAGGCTTTTACAGGAGAGTAGTCCCACGCAGAAGCAGGGATTTATCTCTGGCAATCAACCTCTGGTGAGCCATTTCCCTTAGGGTAAGGGCACAACTGGTGATTTGGAGAGATTTAGTTGCCTATTGCGTCTTCTTTGGGCCGACTAATATCCCTGAACGGCTTCCCCTGTCTTCCGCCGGCATTATAGCCGGCGGAAGACAGGGGGAAGCCGTTCGGGGAGATTAGTTGCCCCAAAGAAGAGGCGATACTCGCCAGGCAACTAAATCTCCCGAATCGCCAGGTGTGCACTTACCCGTAACCATTCCACTCTACCTGCTCTACCCAACTTTCTCTCCTGTTATCTCTTAGCTGCTCTGCCCAACTGTCTCCCTTGTTATCCCTTAGCCATTCTTCCCTACCTGTACTACCCAAAACATTATGTCCCCCATTATCATTTAAACTTTTTTGGGTAGAGCAGGCAGAGTAGACTGGCTAAGGGATAACAGGGGAGACAGTTAGATAGACTAGGTAGTATGCCCAAGGGATAACTGGGGAGACAGTTGGGTATAGCACGATAGCAGATATAGTAGAATGGCGGCAAAATTGGGTAAGTTCCACTAGCGTGGCAAGGATCTTGCCATGTATGACCATCTTAGGGATGTCTCTTCCCCTTTCTGCCTTTCAGTCAGTTTGCTCCTTCCCTGCCCTTTCTCATCTCCACTATAATTACAACTGTTCCTCTTTCTTACTAACCTTGGTCTGCCTTGGCCTTGCTCCCTGTTTCACTCCATCTACTATCCTAGACAGTATCTTCTACCTGGTAACATTTGATTTGTCTCCTCTGTCTGCCCATGTTCAGCCTGCATACTCATACTTCTGACTCCCATATTTAGTCTCCTATCTGACAATGTTTAAACCAGCCCCAAATGCCTAGGTTTGTTTAGCAGTTTTGACCATACTACCCAACAATCTGTGCATGTATGGCAAGTAGGAGGGCTTTTAGACATAGAATTCTGCAATCCTGTTGAATCAATTATTATTGGTCTAGACTGAAAATAAATAAACATTTCCTGTTGTTTTGATCATTCACGCAACATGCCTCCTCCTACCTGTACTCCCTTAGTTTCCACCACCTGCCCAGTGCATCTCTCAGCTCAAACCTTGTCCTCTCATGTGAATCTCCCGTTGACCGTTTACTATTCAGCCTCCATGGCCTTGCCCATCTCTGGTGATTTCCCCTTGGTGGTGTTTAGTGGTAGTGAAGACATCAATTTTAAGGAGACGTAATTATTAAAATGCCTTAAAACAAAGTGGAGCTGAACATTTCACGGTTTGGCTACCAGCATGTGTGAATAAGAAGGTGTTAGAATAGTTGAAGAGATAAGTAGTCCTATAAAGCTTAGTTCAGCGATTTTCAAAATTTCTGCCTGCCATGCTCAGTATGTCTCCACTCCCATCCAACTTTTTGCTAGTCTCGCCCATATTATCACACAGGGCCTCCCAATCCCTACTTCTAACTCCTTTAAAGCATTAACTTATTTCTTGTTCAATGCAAAATGTATTTTACTCGTCTCTTCTAGATCTTTGATTTCATCATCTGCTATTTTTGTGAGCAATACTCTATATCTATCATGCATCTATCTATTTTATTTAATAACAAGGTTTTAATTAGTGGGCAATTCCATAAATAGTGGATCAAAGTCTGCTTTTGCAGTTGTACATTTTGGGAATGCAACCATGGGTGCATAGGGTGCATTAAGTGTCTGAAAATGTGTTGGCTGCCACAGTGCTCTGTAGTCTGTAGACAATAACTGTTCAACCCGACTTCCTGTTAACCCCAATGGGCAAAGATTAGAGAAGTTGTTCCATCTTGGTAAGTGGGATTGTTTGAAGCTTTGTTAACTTTTGGATTGTCTCTACGTCTCCCCTGCTTTCCTCCAACTCTAAGCAAACTGATTCACAAGTATTGGTCTGTTTCATTAATTTCTAGCAGCTCCTCTCCAAGCCCATTATCATTATATTTAACAATTCTGTGTGTCCTGTCAGCCTATGGCAGTGATCGTCAACCAATGGTTCGTAAGCAACCTGTTGCTCACCAACCTGTTGGATGTTGCTCCGATGAGCATCAAAGCAGGTGCATCTTTTTGAATCCCTAGTTTGCAGTCAAGCTTTCAGATCCTCCTGTAGACTGACAGTCCACATAGGGGCTACCGTTAGTCAATCACAGCCCAAAAGCACCCCCTTGAACTTTTTGCATGCTTGTGTTGCTCTCCAACATTTTTTATATTGGAATGTGGCTCACGGTTAAAAAAAAATTGAACTCATGAATCTCCACATAGTAATTTATTACCAAGCCTGTATTGCTGGACCCATCTCAGTTTAATTTCCCATGATAGAGTTTCAAGAACACATTAATAACAAATCATTGATATTTAAGAAAAAATTGAGCGTTTTATTAAACACTTAGCTCTGACTCTCAGCCTTATAATCTTTTACCCACTGTCATGTTGTTACTCCCAACCCATTCTCACAGGCTGTCCTGTCTATTTATTCCTACACTCAAGCTCTTTCCCTTTTCTAATGGCCTCTTCAAGCACATCAACTTTATACACCAAAACTCTGTTCGACTGTTTTGACCGTCTACTCACAGGTTATAGTCTTCTCCACCTGACATTAAAGGGGTGTTTCATCTTTAAGTTAATGTTTGGTATGTTATAGTATGGCCAATTCTAAGCAACTTTTCAATTGATCTTCAATTTATTTTTTCAAAATGGGGGTCACAGACCCCAAATATAACAAATACTCTGTAAGGCAACAGATTTATAGTTATTGTTACTTATTACTGGTCTTTCTATTCAGACCCTCCCCTATTCATATTCCAGTCTCTTATTCAAATCAATGCAGGGTTGCTAGCGTAATTTGGACCCTAGCAAAGAGATTCCTGAAACTGCAAACTTCAGAGCAGGTGAAAAAAAGCAAAATAACGTAAAAAACCCCACAAGTAATAAAAATGCTTAGACTATCTCTCTCTACTAAAATCATACTAAAAGGTAAACTGCCCCTTTCAGGCATCTATCCTCTTCCTGGCCACTCTCACTCAGTATATTCTCTACATGAGAAGAACAAATAGATCATCGGGTGGATTGGTGCCATATTGCTGGCTCCAAAAGGACTGCCCAACGACTTTTCTTTTCTAATTTCTCACTGTAAATGGTGGCAGCACAGAAAAATATGTGTGGCTGTGGTACAATTTGCCTCTACACCAGACAATGATACATACAGATAGAAAGAGGTAACACTAAAGGCAAATCATTTCTCACCCCAACTAACGTTGGTTTATTTACCCAAATGGAGCAACCCTGTTAACAAGTAACCAATGTGGTAGGTTACATGCAAAAGGGAAGTAGCGCACCCTACTTAGCACAAAAGCAGCGACACAAATAAACCAACTGGATTCTATCTGTAGCCTTTTATCAAATAGATGGTAAAACCCTTTCATTGATGTACAAATGATGTATTCTACATGCAAAGTAAAGGGGAGTAGAAATCTATGAGTTTGATTCCAGCTATAAGCTTTGATAGGTTATTTTCCATGCTGATAGTGCCTACTTTATTTGTAGGAAATCAAAAAGAACCACAGCTGGGGATCACCCTATCATGTGGACCCCCACGGCGACAGTGCAGATGGATGTTGGGAGGGGTGTGTGGCTAGGGGATACAAACATATCAGCCCAGTTATACACGGGAGCATGTCAATGTGCCTATCATGATCCAGACAAAAGGGAGGAGAATGCAGCATGCCGGTTACCTGCAGAGCCATGGGGGGGGGGTGTATGGAAGAACAAAACATAGGCAGCTTTCACACCAATTTCAAGGTTAGGACGCACAGACGGATGGTTCATAGGAGAGACAGTGGGCACCACATTGCATCCCCACCCCCATGGACAGAAAAATCCATCCATACAACAAGCGAAGCTGACTATCAAGGCACAGTGAGGCTTGTAATCTGGCTACCTGTGGTTTTGTCCTACTTAAAATTTCAGGCACAAGAAAGAAGGGAGGGGAGAGACCAGTGCGTGCTAGCTCCTGGCTCTAAAACTAGGGTAGGCAAAAGAAAGCGGCAGAAGCCAGCGCCCAATCTATGTGCCATTTTCTATAATCTAACTGCAACGGGTTGCGAAGTGCGTGCTTGGAACTGGACACAGTCATACAGCACTCTACTGCAGAACAGGCCAACAGCGCTATTCCTGGGCCGGCTACAAACACAAAAAAACATTGGTGGTTACCTGCGCATCTCGCTGCCTCCATGCCTGTGTCTTCAGCTCGTGATCCGATATGGTGTTTCGAAGCTGCTTCTCCAGCCTATCGATTTCCTTTTCGTGGTCCTTGATGATGCTCTCCTTTTCGTTGTTGTGCTGCTGGAAAAGGTGTGTCCTCTCCTGTTCGTGCCCCAGCCTAAGCTCCACAATCTGATTGGACAATGGAGAGTACAGTTTAAAAATGGCACATCCTTGTCTCTATGACAACTCATTACATGGGCTTATTCTTGCACCCCCATGGCACCCCTCCAAAATTGCATTTTGTGCATGACATACCAACCCTGCCATACGCTATGCTGACAGAATCCTACACAACCTCCATATATTAACTGCATAGGAATAATTTTGCATGCGCCAGGAATGTTAAAAGTTAGTCATGGCGCTGTGCCCGCTTTCAGCCCTCGTCCAAAAGCATTCCGTCCTACAAACAGAGATAACAACTGAAACTGGTTATTATTATCAGTTACTCTTTAACATTGATGCCTGGAATAGACAAAGCTTGGGAAAAACATGTCTTATTTGGTCTATATTTTCTTGCCGGATAAAGAGCCTTTTAACTGACGGCCGATTTGATAAAGTACAGTTGTCGTTTTTTTTCCTGAGAGATAATTAAACAAACAAAGAGCTATTATCTCGTTGTCAGCTACTGTATAGCAACATAAAGCCATGTATGTGTTGCAGAGGGGACACCTGCTGTTATAAGAGCTCACCCCATGGTTCCTTGAAAAGCTCTTTTTTTCCCCAGGATGCTTTCCCAGTCTGGCTCATGCAGGAGACGGTGACCTGGGCCAGTCTGAGCCTCTCTCCACAAGAGCTGAATGGCAGTGGGACACTAAGGCCCTGCTTGTTCCTGCTTTGATACTAATCCTCGTAGACGGGGCACAATGGCACCCTACCTGCCTGCAGAGCCCTACCAGCCAGGCTGCCTTTCAAGCAGGTGATGAATAGAGACTGCAGGAAGCCAGATTCTCCAGCAAAGCCGAGGCCACACAGCTGCTAGCAACAGTCAATTGGATTTTTCTTCCGTTTTGGTGGATTTTGGAAAGAGTAAGGAGGGGGTATGAGAAAAGACAGGCTCTTTATGGAGACCATATCTTTCGATTTGTAGCGTGAGAATCTTTGGCAGCCCCCTGTCTTTGCAAGGGTGGAGAATGGTCCTTATATTCAAGCTGCAGCCGTTGGGAGTGGAGATAGCCTCTTTCTTGCTCGCGGTATGTATGATGGCAAAACACAAGCCTAAAAGTCCATGTGCATGATACGCTTGTGACAAAGCACAGTAAAAAAACCTTGATTAAAAATGTACAGAGAAGAATGGCCAGAGTGCAGTGGAAAGGTATTGGGGTCATACTCCTCATCCGTCTTCCTTCGCGTTTCACTGATATAAACTGTATATATCATTACTCAGGAGAGCTGATCATTATTATTAGGCTGAGGGTAGCATAGAAGGGAATGGCTCTAACCAATGTAATGAGACTAATGGTGGGGAGAATAATCTTACTGGTCTCTGGCTGTTGTGTGTTCCGGCTCACAGTACTCTCACTCTAAAACAGGTTATGACATATGGGAGCTATAGCCCATAAGAGCTATACATCATGCAAGCTTGCTCACAGCCTGCCATCATCGCCAGCAAGCCCCTAGCTTTTCCACCATATAGGGGTTCCCTTGACATTCTAATCTGTATTTGTAGAAATTATGGACCAACCAATAACACTTCCGTTGGATTGTTCTTACACCCATCCTCCGGTCATGCCCAGTGATGATACAGAACACTGTGTACTTGCTCACATGAAAGAAATTCATATTTGTTTATGACAAAATGAAATGAGAGCATCAGAAGAATGTTACTTTGCTTCCCAGATTTGGGTCTGTGCGCCATTTCTATGGTCAGTGTTTTATTGGTCTGCAAAGACGCAAAAGGTATCAGGTAGGATAAGGGATATGGAAATCAGAGGAAGATGAAATATTAAAGCAGGCGCAGAGTCTGGGGACACATCGACAGCTTTGGACATGCTTCGGATCTCCGGTCACATCCTCCAAGGATTTATATATATAGCACAGCTCAAAAATACAAGCAAACCTTGGCGACCAAGATTAGGAAATCCGATTAGATCAAAACCGTATGTGACTTATTAATATGGGGCATGAAAAGAATAGTTTGGTCTCCAATGAACGAAACATGAATGCTAATGTATGCCCAATTTGTCCAGTCACGTTGGACTTTCCTGCTTCTTTCCTGTATAGGAAGATGCAGTATGTTCCACACAAAGGCCACTTAGGATTTCTCAGTGAGAGAAGTGGTAGACAAGGATATCCGGCAAGATTCTCATTTCCTTGACAAACTTAATAATGTTCATTTGTATGAATTGCCAACCAAGACTAGAAATATGCACTTTGTACCCATTCATTACAGTCTCTCCATGAGCTCTACTTTGGCAAGGACTACTGACATCCCATGACCTAGTATGTGCAACTGGGGGACCTTCAAATACCAAAGAAGAAAGAATCTGGCCCACTTTTTATAGCTTGGCCCACCAGGCAAGGTACATTTTAGCTGTGATGAACAAGAGATGTCATCAAGGATGAGTCTACTTCTCTCTCACCAAATGAGAAGAGGAATACGCTATTGGGTCCTTCCTATTGGCAGCAATACATTCCCCTTATTATCTGCAGTGTAGCCCATCATGGCACTAGCATAATGCAAAGCACCCACACGTCTCTGTACAGCGCCTCCATATGCCTGGACTAGGCCATGACATTGATTGATGGCTATGGGACATACAGCCGCCTGGGCCCCAAAGGGTAAAGCTGATGTCAGTACTCCATTATTTACAATAGTTTTTAATTTGAGTCAAAGTTTTCTTGTTGGCCACCAAAAACAGAATTTGGGTGGAATGAGAACAATTTCAAAGAAAACAAGGTGCTTGCTGTGAGATGTGTGTGGTCTGCAAACAGCAGGCCGAGCAGAGAAACGTTTGTCTAACAACCAGCTTGAGAAAGGGAAAGAGACTGACGTTAGCAGCTCAGCTCTAGTCTCTAGCAGCAAATTAGCAAAATAAAGACTTCTACAATTGTTTATACATGTCAATTAAGTCATATTCTATGGTCAGACTACTGTATAAAGGAAGCTTATCTTCAGAGTTTACCTACAATGCAGAGTCAACCTTCTGTCTACATTCTGGGAAATTTGGGGGGACAGGTTAGGAGTGCAGGGCAATATTTTAGAATCATAGACAAGGTCAAAAATAGCTAAACAGATGCACCCTGTTTCTATGGCAAGAGTAAAATAACAATGGTGTCCTGAAAACAGCACAATTTGCAAGTCCAATCCTACAGATACACTATACAAGATATCGGACTTGTTAGGAGTGCAGGGCAATATTTTAGAATCAAAGACAAAGTCAAAAATAGCTAAACAGATGCACCCTGTTTCTATAGCAAGAGTAAAATAATAATGGTGTCTTGAATAAAGCACAAGCTGCAAGTCCAATCCTACAGCTACACTATACAAGAGATGGGAAATGATGCTATTCAGCACAAATGGTAAAAGGAGTTGGGCAGCATACAGATATGGTTCAGTACTGGGGGAATAACTGCAGATGACACCATAAGGGCAAAACCAGAATTCCTTGGCAAGGTTATTTGCAACTTGCTCATAAGAATTCATTGCAGCCAAAACGCAGCCTTACCTTCTGCTCATATTGATGTTTCAGATCCTCCAACTGACGACCACATTCTTTGCTTTGCTTTTCTCTGAGAAATTTTGAGCGACTGAGATCAGCCTCTACCTTCTCCATCTGTAAAGAAAAGGACAGGTCTATATTGTTTGAAATAACTAGTTTTGAGCCAGGCCACGTGTCGTCCATTTCTACTGGTACGAACAAGAGCTCCATCTGACGCTGGGCGAGTGCCCTTACTATACTTGCCCAGTCACATTTGATTCCAGCCTCCATAATTAAGAAAGAATAAGAATCAAAAGTGTGTTAGGGGGTTAATAAGGGACAATAAGGGTACAATGCAATATTTGGACTTGACATGAACAAAACTCTTGGAGATGCTGCTTCAAAGAATTTCCACATTATTGAACAGAACCAAATTACATATTATTGAGCAGACTACAGTTAGGTCCATAAATATTTGGGCAGAGACTTTTTTTTCTAATTTTGGTTCTGTACATTACCACAATGAATCTGAAATGAAACAACTCAGGTGCAGTTGAACTGCATTGACTTTCAGTGTTAATTCAGTGGGTTGAACATAAAAATGTGAGGAACTAAAGCCTTTTGTTAACACAATCACTTCATTTCAGGGGCTCAAAAGTAATTGGACAATTGACTCAGACTATTTCATGGGCAGGTATGGGCAATTCCTTCGTTATGTTATTATCAATGAAGCAGATAAAAGCCCTGGAGTTGATTTGAGGGGGGTGCTTGTATGTGGAAGATTTTGCTGTGAACAGACAACATGCGGTCAAAGGAGCTCTCCATGCAGGTGAAACAAGCCATCCTTCAGCTGCAAAAACTGAAAAAACTCATCCGCGAAATTGCTACAATATTAGGAGTGGCAAAATCGACAGTTTGGTACATCTTAAGAAACTTAGTAGAAAAAACAGCATCCACAATGTAACCAAAATGTATGAGCTAGGCTGTTCTGCAAGGTTGTATATAAAGTAACAATATTAAATAGAAACATTAGGGTTGGAGACTTGCACCCAGCTGGCCAAGTACATCAGGCCCCGCCCCTCTGCAACCCAGTTCAGAACCCCTGCTCCAGTCTAGTGCACAAACCAGGATATTCTAAAATTTAACTTTTAATAATTCCATTATAAAAATGTATAAACTCATAAAGCATGAACCTCGTGACACCCCACAACCACACTGACAAATTCACTGCGTGTAAGCACACAGTGCTGGACCGTGTCCATAAAAAACAATTAATTAAAACAACGCAAAGGTGGACAGATGGCAGGACCCTCGTAAGATCCTAGATTTTGGCTTAAATGGCACCTTGCTTGATAATCAAGTCAGTAGCAGATCGCAATGGACTGCCCCCCTCCCTTCCAGTCCCACACAGAACGCATGCCTGTCTACGTTGGGAGTAATAGGAGCTTCTCTCACCATCCTCCACCTATGCCGCCTTGCCCTACGCGTTTCGCCGCGTGAACGGCTTCCTCAGGGGCATAAGTGAGTTGCGGTCATGGAGTGACCGTTTAAATACCGTCTCGCCGGTATCTCCAAGAAGCACTTCCGCCATATTGCGTCATTTCCGGAAGCGTCTGGGTTGGTGCGGTTCAGATCCCAATGCGCATGCGTGTACAGCGCACGTCTGTGCTACGGTTCACTGTATTGCAGATTCTACTGCGCATGCGTGCTTAGTGCCAATCCACTCCGTGAATACATACACTGTATTGCAGATTCTACTGCGCATGCGTGCTTAGTGCCAATCCACTCCGTGAATACATAACTACTGTAAGAGTACCTGTGTAGTCTACTTGATAACTACATCAACTGTAAGAGTACCTGTGTAGTCTACTTGATGCAATGTATATGTGGAAAAGTATATGTAGGCAAAACTCTACGTGAATTTCGCAGGAGAGTCTTGGAGCATGTGGGGGACGTCAAACATAAGCGCAATACCTCAGTAGCAGTACATATAAATGAATGTCACAATGGTAACACCAAAGTGATGCAGTTCTTTGCAGTAGAACAATTAAAACAGACTTCAAGAATAGGAGATGTCAATAAAAAATTATTGCAGGCAGAAGCCAGATGGATTTATGCCATGAATAGCAAATCCCCCAATGGCCTTAATGAAGGATTTACTTTTTCACCATTTTTATGATTCCTTGGAGCAGTTCACTGTAGGGCTCCCATATATATATATACTTATCTTATTTCCCCATTTATATACTTATATTGTTTCTTTCTTCTTTTCTGTTTCCTTTTTTTGTTTATTTGACTCTTTCATTATTATTTATTGTGCTGAGTACATAATTGATAGGGCTAAATATGGGTCAATGTATACCTAAGAGTATAACTATACTCATATATCACGGGCTGTAATAGTCCCCCACTAATTATTAAAACCAATAGAAGTTCTATGTATTCACGGAGTGGATTGGCACTAAGCACGCATGCGCAGTAGAATCTGCAATACAGTAAACCGTAGCACAGACGTGCGCTGTACACGCATGCGCATTGGGATCTAAACCAAGCTGAACCGCACCAACCCAGACGCTTCCGGAAATGACGCAATACGACGGAAGTGCTTCTTGGAGATACTGGCGAGACGGTATTTAAACAGTCACTCCATGACCGCAACTCACTTATGCCCCTGAGGAAGCCGTTCACGCGGCGAAACGCGTAGGGCAAGGCGGCATAGGTGGAGGATGGTGAGAGAAGCTCCTATTACTCCCAAAGTAGACAGGCAGGCGTTCTGTGTGGGACTGGAAGGGAGGGGGGCAGTCCATTGCGATCTGCTACTGACTTGATTATCAAGCAAGGTGCCATTTAAGCCAAAATCTAGGATCTTACGAGGGTCCTGCCATCTGTCCAGCTTTGCGTTGTTTTAATTAATTGTTTTTTATGGACACGGTCCAGCACTGTGTGCTTACACGCAGTGAATTTGTCAGTGTGGTTGTGGGGTGTCACGAGGTTCATGCATTATGAGTTTATACATTTTTATAATGGAATTATTAAAAGTTAAATTTTAGAATATCCTGGTTTGTGCACTAGACTGGAGCAGGGGTTCTGAACTGGGTTGCAGAGGGGCTGGGCCTGATGTACTTGGCCAGCTGGGTGCACGGCTCCAACCCTAATGTTTCTATTTAATATTGTTACATCTTAAGAAAGAAAGAAAGAAAGAACTGGTGAACTCAGCAATGCAAAAAGACCTGGACGTCCACAGAAGACAACTGTGGTGAATGATCGCAGAATCATTTCCATGGTTAAGAGAAACCCCTTTACAACAGCCATCAAGTGAACAACTCTCCCCAGGAGGTAGGCATATTGATATCCAAGTCTACCATATAGAGAAGACTGCATGAAAGTTAATACAGAGGGTGCACTGCAAGGTGCAAGCCACTCATCAGCCTCAAGAATAGAAGGCTAGATTGGACATCTAAAAAAGCCAGCACAGTTATGAAAAAACATTCTTTGGACAGATTAACCCAAGATCAACCTCTATCAGAATGATGGCAAGAAAAAAGTATGGAGACGGTGTGGAACAGCTCATGATCCAAAGCATACCACTTCATCTATAAAACATAATGGAGACAGTGTGATGGCTTGGACGTGCATGGCTGCCAGTGGCACTGGGACACTAGTTTTTATCAATGATGTGACAAAGGAAAGAAGGAGCCAAATGAATTCTGAGGTGTTCAGAGACATACTACCTGTTCAAATGCAGCTAAATGCAGTCAAATTGATTGGGAGGTGTTTCATAATTCGTACAGACGGACAATGACCCAAAACATACAGCCAAAGCAAACCAAGAGTTTATTAAAGCAAAGAAGTTGATATATTCTTCAATGGCAAGTCAGTCACCTGATCTAAACCCAATTCATGCATTTCACATTTGAAGACTAAACTGCAGACAGAAAGGCCCACAAACAAACAGCAACTGAAATCTGCTGCAGTAAAGTCCTGGCAGAGCATTAAAAAGAGGAAACCCAGAATCTGGTGATGTCCATGAGTTCAAGACTTTAGGCTGTCATTGCCAGCAAAGTATTAGAAATGAACATTTTAATTTCAGTTTTTTAATTTTTCCAATTACTTTTGAGCCCCTGAAATGAAGTGATTGTGTTAAAAAAGGCTTTAGTTCATTTAAAATTCATTGTGGTAATGTACAGAACCAAAATTAGAAAAAAGTTGTCTCTGCCCAAATATTTATGGACCTAACTGTATATGGCTTCTGGCATTAGATTTAAGATTGGGCGTACATGTAAAGGTCTGTTTGTTAGAAGAGGTCGCCAGTCAAATAGCTCTTTCCCATTTTGGCCCTCCATGTGGGGAAGAACCACAACAAACAGGAGAGTTCCTCACACAATAGATATATGCCTCATTTTAAGGGTAACAATGGAATATTATCCAGAAGCTCTGGCTAGGCAGGAAGCTTTAGGTGCAGTATGATTTTGGGGTAAGGTGGGATATTACCCGGAATCACTGACTGAGAAGGAAGCTCTGGCTGTATTACTAGGGGTTTGGGCAGGGACACCCTGATTTAAACATTTATCTGTCCAGCAAACCCAGCTTTCAATGGATATGCGCTAAAACAGTTTTTTGGGGTTTTTTTTGTCAGAAACATCAGAAACGGTTGCCTTCAGATCAGGCACTTGTGGACAGACTGCCGAGAAATACCTAAATCAGGAAAATGACACTAAACTTAAACCAGAGGAAATCATGTAATAACTTTAAACAAAACTGTATGACCTTTTAATATATTGGCACCACGCATTTAGATAGGTGTGATTCTGTATGGCAATAGTGCCACCAGTTGCTTCCCAATTATATCATGGAACCTGCTGCAGGTAGTAGGCAAGTTGTTGTTGATCTCTGGCTGCCATTGTGATGCTGAGAATTATATTCCATATTGCAATTTCAGGGTTCCAGCCTAATGAAGATGAAATATCTTAGCACCTTCCTTGCTCTTTCACTACCAGGTTGCTCACATAGAAGGCATAACTGAGTAGCAGCCAGAAGAGCTTACTATCTGCTGTTATAGGAGGACATTTGCTGAAATGCAGCACAGCAATGGTATGTCCAACAACTGATAAACAGTAAGACGGTGCTGAGAATGGGACACTCTGGTTGTTACAATGTTCCCATAAACCACAGTTTCAGGAGCTAGTAATACTAAATAATAATAATACAACAGGCTGGTTGTTACTCTGTACCCATAAATTTCCCTTCAGGCAGGAGATGTACATGCTGTCCGTGCTGACTAAGGAACATGCTATGTATGTGAATGCTTAATGTACTGCATGGAACCAAGAATACTTTGGAGCTTAAGCTATTTCCTGATCTTGGCTGGAAACTATAAATCAGCAGCTGCACTGGCTTTGTTCTGAAGATCAATCATTGTGCCAAACTCACATAGAACAGCAAAGATCAGACAGAGGGACATGCATCCACAAACTGCTACTGTCACCTTCTCACCTGCTGCTTCATATCACAATAGACTTTCTCACTGTTTGCCTCCACCTTACGTTTGAACTCTTCCAAGGCAGCATCGGCCTGATGTGCCTGCACCTTCTGTGTCTCCTTTACTTGCATCAGCTTTTCCTCTTTCTCCCTGTCAGAGAAGCAAGACAAGCATCATACTGTGGGCATGGTGTGGTTACCTATGGTTATTGAAATGGGCTACAAAACTATACTGCACTAACCTTTGTCTTATTCTCACTTTGATGCATGTTCAACCTCAGTAACATTATCTCTGTAACTCTTTCCTTTACTGTCTCCTTCCAACAAATCAACCAACCAACAAAACCCACCAATCTCAAACCTCAATAATAATATTCTCTTGCTAACTCTTCCCTTAAAATAACTTTGAATCCCAGTGGAAAAAAAATAAAATAAAATATGGTGTAGATACAAATGATCTCAATTAAAGAGACCCAGGGGTCCAGGGTCTGGCTCTGAGGTGCAGAAGACAGTGTCTAGGTCTGGTTGTGAGGTGCAGAAGACAGAGTCGGCAGACACAGACAAGCCCTATCCTGCTATAGGGGCAAGGGAACACTAGCGTATTTAACTCTATACAATTCTGCCTGGTGAATACTAATGTGTATAGCCATGCACAGGCTGAAACTGTACTTTTAAATGCACGAAGCACTGATTTTTGAGCATTTGCTTCATTAATATTCACCAGGTGGAGAGAAGAGTGCAGTTCTAGTGTGCCCATGCCCTTGGGCAGGCAGCATACACAACCCCCCCCCCCCATTGTGGCCTATGTCTGCAGCATGTCTTAATGACATGCACAATAGGAGGCAGGTAGGAGACACCTACGAGCATCATTTGCCCTTCCTTCATGAATACAGCACTGCCAAACACATGCATTCAGAGATCTGCAACAATTCAAGTTTTGTGGAAGACAGCAGGCAAAGCAGGGTGGAATTGGATCATACCCATTTTTTTAACTTTCTCCCTGCCTGTCACTTTGAAATCACCCTTCCCCTGTTCAACAAACCAAGGTGATAAATATCAACACTCTGCAGCTATAACTGCCCCATCATGTCTGGGAAGGTTGCTGCTAGATGTTGCAACATTGTTGCTGGGAGTTGATTCCGTTCAGCCACAACTTTGTTTTATGCAATATTTGGTGCATGACGAGCCGACCAATATCGGCAGAAGACTTGGATATCAGTCGGGTAGTCGATCAAGCAGGTCTGAAAATTTTGATGAAGTGCCTTTAAAGGTGTCCAAACATCGGTTACTGGTGAATCATCATTAGCATTCTACCTGTAGATCTGATTCAGCTCCAACATGTCAGTATTAAAAAACAATCTTTCCTGTGACCAATGATCATAATTGTAACATCTATGGCCTTTATGCTTGTGTTTTTTTGTTTCTGTTACACCTGGAAAAGCAAAACATACCGTACCTTAAAGCTTTCTTCCACCCTAAGCTTTCTTCCTTGGTAAGAACCTGCCTAATGTTATCTGTATGTTCAGCCAATGATATCAGACCAGTATGTGTTTCTATTTGTGTTCCATGGGGGGGATCTGTAGTCAGAACTACCTGATCAGTATAAGACAAAAGTTGTTAAACATTGTGTAGCTAGCTATATTTTTGTTCCATGGGAGCATAGATATTCAGTTATTTCTCTCAAAAATAGGCCAAAGGTTATTTTATGTGATGCTTTCTAGCTAGAAATATATGACCAGTATGGGACAAAAGTCATTTATTCTATGAATCGATAAGTAGCCAGCAATATCTTCCCAGTACTGGAGAATAGTTCTTTGCCCCAATGGGACCATTTGTAGCCAGCAATACATGCCCAGTATGACCCAAAAGCTCTAGTTCTGCGAGACCTGTACGCCTGGGCTGAGCAGAAATCTATTTGTTAAGGCAGCTGCTTTATTCTCTCTTGTTTACAGAATGTGCAGGATGGTAACGGAGCCAAAGTAAGATCAAAGCCAGAGAAGAAAGGCCCGAAATGTGAAGCTGAAATATTTATTACCTTAAAAACATCATCCCTTGTCCTATCCTGTCCATGGGGAACTTGGCCTTTCCAAGAGCTTCAGAGAATATTCCCTGCTGGATTTAACCATCAGTGGAAAGAAACAGAGCAAGGGAACAATTGGGCCTTGTAAATGCAGCTATTAAGTATGTTGGGAACAGGGCTGTGTGTGGGTGTATGGGATATTAAATGCACATAACGATGGGAAAGTAAAGCCATTCAGGGCCAGAAGAACTAGGGGTAGGTAGGGAGCAATCCGTTTGGGGGCATGATTCTTCTAAATGTTCATCCTACTGAATTTCAATAATAGCCTGAGCACTTTGGCCTGGCTCTGAGTCCATTAACCATTTTCATTTATTAAACTGATATCAGAGTGAAGCTGTCAAAAAGTTGGTTGAGTATCAGCTACCACCCCAAATACTAATAATAATCACACAGGCTTCTGCCTTATTTTTCCATGTACAGTGATGCCTTGCCAATCTTATTATATTGGCATTTTGTCTATTTATTATAGCACAGCACAATTAAAGTGTGTTTATTCCAATACAATACAACTATAATGTATTATTCACACAATAATGTATTATTCACACAATAATGCATTAGAAGGGAAGTATAACTATATTCATTCAATTATATACCATATTTATAACCCAGTGCCCTATACATGTGCTTAAAGGGGGCAGAGAGAGACAGGGAGGTTGGAAAGATAAATACATGTATGTGTTACTGTATCTACAGAGTAACAGACATAAGCATGGTGTTTTTTTTTGCTAAGGAAATTAGCAGTGCAGAGAGAGAGAGAGAATAGGGGGGTTTCTCCAGCAATTGAATCTGTTTAATCAGATAAAGAATGAGCTACAGTTACTTTACATGTATATAACACACTACATGTACAATAGAGACACAGGATTGTAGCCAAGTATTAGATTGCCAGCTCATCAGGACAGGATTAGCGCTACAAAAATGAGCGGTGGCACTGTTACATAGATGAATGATATAGAGCAGTGTAGATAAGGATTCAGTTCTCAGCGATGCAAGCCAGTGAATTCTTGGGCCCTCTGCCTCGTAGGGCTACCCAGTGGTCTCCACCAGATAACTGCCTGCAGAGAAATGAAACAACATCTTGTCCCTCTACATAACTGTCCAGAGGCCAAACAGGGCGGTACATCGCATCATCAAAGGACATTTTGTTTTGACACTATGACTTGTGCAGAGTTCTTCTGTACAACAAAATGAATAGATGATTTTATGGCATCACAAGTAACACGTGCCATCCCTGCCCCGGGGTTCTTGCTCGTGTACAAGGCTTCCCCTGCAGCGGCTTCAGGTTCAGTCCCTCAATGTGTCCATGTGCACAGCAAGTGGAGACAGAGAACATGGGAAGGGATGGGGCTCTCTCTGGGGAGTTAGAAATGGTTTATTTACTAAAGGCCTCCGTGGAATAGAAATGTCTCAGTCACCATTGCACCTGGTGGGTGAAGACAACTGCTGTGCCATGGGAAAGCAAGGATGAGGAGGAATGCTAGACCATGGGGTAACGAGAATGAGGAATGATAGTCCATGGGAAAGCAAGGATGAGGAAGAATGCCTGGTCATGGGAAAGCAAGGATCAGGAGAAAAGCCAGACTAGTGGGAAGTGAGAATGAGGAGTATTGCTGGTCCATAGGAGGATAATGAGAAATGCCCGGCCATGGGGAAGAGAGAATGGGGAGGAATGTCAGCCCACTGCAAAGTTAGGAAGAGGAGAAATGCTGGGCCAGGGGAAAGTGAGGATGAGGAGGAATTCAGGGCCACTGGGAAGTAAGGATAATGAAAAATGTCGGGTCACTGGAAAACAAGGATAAGGAGGAATGCCAGGCCCTGGGGAAGTAAGGAGGAATTACATGCCACAAGGAAGCAAGGATGAGGAGGAATGCCTGGCCATTGAAAAGCGAGTCCACTGGGACTATGCGGATTATGCGGAATACCAGGCCATGGGGAAGCAAGGAAGGATGAGGAGGATGAGGAATGCTGGGAAGTGAGAATGAGAAGCAACACAGGGTCACAAAGAAACAAGTTGTAAAGCGATGCCATGTGAAAACAAGGACAAGAAGGAATGCCAGAGCACTGGGAAATGAGAATGAGGGTAAATGTTAGGCCACAAGAAAGAGAAGATGAGGACCTGAGGAGGTATTCTGAGGTACGGGTAAGCAAGGATGAATGCTGGGCCACTGGGAAGCAAGGGTAAGGAGGAATGCCGGTCCAAGGTAAAGCAAGGATGAGGAGGAATGCAGGGCCATGGCAAAGTAAGGATGAGAAGAAATGCCAGGCCAAGGCAAAGCAAGTATAAGGACGAATGTCGGGCCAAGGGGAAACAAGGATGAGGAAGAATGCCAGGCCAAGGCAAAGCAAGGATAAGGAGGAATGCTGGGCCAAGGGGAAGCAAGAATGATGAGGAATGCCAGGCTAAGGCAAAGCAAGGATGAGGAGGAATGCCAGGCTAAAGGGAAGCAAGGATGAGGAGGAATGCCAGACCAAGGGGAAGCAAGGATGAGGCCATAGGGAAGTGCCTCTCACTGCAGGATGCTAATGAATGGCTCATGAAAAGTCTGAGGCATGTCTGGCCTGTAAAACGGTTTTCCATTATCATTAAATGAAGTGTTAGCACATGTGTACCCCTTCTCACTTATCTGGCATGTACTAATGGTGCAAGGCTATGAATGACACACACAGCCCCTGCCATCAAGCACTACAGAATGTTACTGTGACCCAGGTACTAGGCCATCTCTATGAAGTATCAGAGGGACACCATTTGGCCAGTAAAGAAAAATATTACAATTTATTTACTAGAACCTTGTCTCTGACACTGCCACAACACAAGAGAGCCTCTCCATGTATACCTATACAAATCGCAATATATAATATGTGTGCATTGTTCACAGGCAGATCTGGGCTCGAAGGATATGTCTTGCAGCTGCAGGTAGTGACACTGAATCTCGGGTTTAATTACTATGGCCATCTTTCCCTTAATACTGAGCTGCGCCAAATTTTTACCCAAGCTCCAGGCCTTAAAAACAAAGATGAAACCACACAAAGGGATAGGGGTTGCTGTTTAGTGTTTGGTCTCACAGACTTCATACATGGGCTCGAAGGATATGTCTTGCAGCTGCAGGTAGTGACACTGAATCTCGGGTTTAATTACTATGGCCATCTTTCCCTTAATACTGAGCTGTGCCAAATTTTTACCCAAGCTCCAGGCCTTAAAAACAAAGATGAAACCACACAAAGGGATAGGGGTTGCTGTTTAGTGTTTGGTCTCACAGACTTCATACATAAACTAATGTGGCCCTTAGTAGGGATGCACCGAATCCAGGATTCGTTTCAGGATTAGGCCAGGATGCAGCCTTTTGCAGCAGGATTTGGCCAAATCCTTCTGCCCAGCCCAACCGAATCCGAATTTGCATAAGCAAATTAGGGGCAGGGAGGGAAATCGCATGACTTTTTGATACAAAACAATGAAGTAAAAAAAGTTTTTCCATTCTCACCCCTAATTAGCATATGCAAATTAGGGTTCCGATTCGGTTCGGTATTCGGCTGAATCTTTTGCCAAGGATTCGGGGGTTCGGTTGAATCCAAAATAATGGATTCGGTGCATCACTAGCCCTTAAACTGGCCATAGATGTTGAGATTTTTAAAAGATCAGATCCTCATTGTGAGACCACGATTTTCTCAGAACGATCGTACAATCGTATGAATTGACCATCAACTAAAAAGACCAATTTGCAGGAAAACAAAGAGGAGCTGCCTGCTTGGCCCTGCAAACATAGATAGATTGCACTGGGACCGACAAAGATTTTTTGACCTGGCCAATCAATTTCCTGACAAATGTTGGCCGAAAAATCGTAAGATGTACGATCATTCGAATCCCACGATATTTTCGAAGGATTGGCCGGACTTCCCTAAAATCGGTCGTTCGGCAAGAAGAATTGTCGCGTCTATGGGAGCTTTAGTCTACCTAGTCCAATCCATAGCTGAATAATTTTTCACAGGTGTCCAATAGACTGCTCATGGTACCAGACTGACAGTGCAGAGACACCTTGATTAACACTTGCTTATGTAAGGCAGTAGGAAGCCGCTGGGTGCTAACCCGTATACATATGGGATACATAAAGGAACATTACACAGCTGGTGTAGGAAGCAGAAAGCACCATATTTATCCCCTGATTCTGCCCCTACAGAGATGGGTATCGGCGAGTTCACTGTAGCCAAAAGAATCTCTGTAGTCTCAGAAAGTCTGAGTGCCCCCCCTAGTAAATGGTTTCATATGCTCAAAATGTTGGGAACAGCTGCCAGCTCTTGGGGGAAATGATTCCCGAATGGTTTCAGCCACTTAAAGGCAATGTGGTTCCTGCAGCCCCAGGGCCTGCCCTATACAGCATACCATACTTTCCCAATCAGGGAATAAGGGAGGATGTTGTGCTGGTGGGGATAATATTTCAAATCTAAATGTGGCATCTGATCAAGTTTCTCAAATCATTTCCTGCTTTGTTTATCTTGAGCTTCAGGAATTCCTCCTACTGAGAGGAATGTTTATGCCTTTGCACTGTCATTACCTCGGGTGGCTGGGAGTTATTCCAAGCTCCTCAATTAGCCCCAAAAACGTGGATTGCTCTCATGCTTTGGTTTAAAACAACATCAAGTGTCTCTTATTTTCCTGCGGCATGTTGCCTTGCTGCCTTCACTGCCACCACTTCCCATCATCCTGCCACTCACTAAGCCTCTAAGAACACAGGTCATGATCTGGATGCCCAAATAACACTGGCCAGCAGCACAGAAGGTGTGAAGTGCTAGGGAGGAAAGAGCTGTGACAGTAACGAAACGCTGTAGTGTTTGTCCTCTGCCTGCGTATGACCTCCTCCCCAAATATATCCTCATAGTGTACTGTCTAAGGGAAATATTATGGCACCTCCTACCCATATATATATATATATATATATATAACAAACAAGGGAAAGTTGTGCTCACCACTAGTTTTTAAAAACATTAGGCGGGGGTGCAATGAGGGTGTGACCACAAAATACAATACCATTAAACAATACCTGTTTTGTTTAAAGGGTAAGGCATTTTTCAGTAGCAGTATGCACAAAATGTCTCTGTCTTAAATATATTGATAATGGGTTGAGTGCAGAGGAATCTTGTATTTGTCTATATGTATTTTGTGGTCACACCCTCATTGCACCCCCGCCTAATGTTTTTAAAAACTAGTGGTGAGCACAACTTTCCCTTGTTTGTTATAGTTCTACAAGAGCAGTGACCAGCTCTATGTTGTAGCTCCCACCCCCTCCAACTATAGTCAGGTGATCCCACTGGTGTCTAATAAAAGGGCAGCCAAGTTTGGGAGTTTTACTTTGAAAGCAGCTAGTAAGTTGCAGGTAAAACGTATTCGTCCCTTTTATAAAATGTATAATTAAACCATAGAATTCTTAATGAATCAGATGAAAATTGAGCATAGGACTGGCCAGATATGGGATGACTTTGACGTAGTTGGCCAGCTTAAATATATTGCAATATATGGACAAACAATCCCTGTTTTGTTTAAAGGGTAAGGCATTTTTCAGTAGCAGTATGCACAAAATGTCTCTGTCTTAAATATATTGATAATGGGTTGAGTGCAGAGGAATCTTGTATTTGTCTATATATATATATATATATATATATATATATATATATATATATATATATAACAAACAAGGGAAAGTTGTGCTCACCACTAGTTTTTAAAAACATTAGGCGGGGGTGCAATGAGGGTGTGACCACAAAATACATATAGACAAATACAAGATTCCTCTGCACTCAACCCATTATCAATATATTTAAGACAGAGACATTTTGTGCATACTGCTACTGAAAAATGCCTTACCCTTTAAACAAAACAGGGATTGTTTGTCCATATATTGCAATATATTTAAGATGGCCAACTACGTCAAAGTCATCCCATATCTGGCCAGTCCTATGCTCAATTTTCATCTGATTCATTAAGAATTCTATGGTTTCATTATACATTTTATAAAAGGGACGAATACGTTTTACCTGCAACTTACTAGCTGCTTTCAAAGTAAAACTCCCAAACTTGGCTGCCCTTTTATTAGACACCAGTGGGATCACCTGACTATAGTTGGAGGAGGTAGGAGCTACAACATGGAGCTGGTCACTGCTCTTGTAGAACTATAACAAACAAGGGAAAGTTGTGCTCACCACTAGTTTTTAAAAACATTAGGCGGGGGTGCAATGAGGGTGTGACCACAAAATACATATAGACAAATACAAGATTCCTCTGCACTCAACCCATTATCAATATATTTAAGACTGTCTTAAATATATTGATAATGGGTTGAGTGCAGAGGAATCTTGTATTTGTCTATATATATATATATATATATATATATATATATATATATATATATATATATATATATATCTATATATCTATATATCTATATATCTATATATCTATATATATATATAAAACTATACAGATAAATAATGTTTTGGGCACACAATAAGATATACCCTCATACTGTATAGTCTAATAATAATATGACACCTCCCTCCCATATGTATAAAAACACATATATACAGAGAAGGAGTTTACTGTGCATACTGGCCAAATTTAAAGCAAGAAAGTGACCCAGCCACAGGCTAGAAATGATGGGAGTCAAGTGGTTGGATATGACAATATATGCCTAAGCATCTACTTATGTGGTTGTTAGAAAGTCGAAGGTTCTTTATGCAAACGGAGAGTTGTAGTTCAGGAAAGCTGCTGAGAACTGTTATGGAATGCTATTATTCCATCTATAGACTTGCTCCTGCTGAATTACAGAAGTGCCAGAAACAGTAATGCCCCAAGAACGTGCCTCATCTGCGTGAGTCATAAATTCAGCCCCTCCAGAGAGAAGTGACCAGCTCATATGAAGCAGATGAGGCTGCCAGGTGCCGATCCTCTGGGGGATGTTGCAGGATGATGTTGCCTTTGATGTGTGAGGCACAAACAAGCCTTTGTTCTGAGTCAGCCTAGCATGAATATTCCTCCCCACCTGCCCTGCCAGGAAAAAACATATGAATTGTGCCCAGTTGCCCAGCAGAGGGATATAAATGCTAGCTGCCACTCAGGCCCCTGATTTATAGGAGTCTCACCCAAATGTGACTCACCAGCTTTGATCTGAAAGGATCTGCTAATCTGAACAAATGCCCCTAGCTGCAACCAATGGATCTGTGTCACTGTGTTATACAGATAGCTATAATCTCAGCCATAAAGCAGGGCATGACTACTGCTTGCATTGGGTATTAGATAGGGTCCTGAGTAGTGAAGGGTGAATTTTCCCTTTCGGATTCACTGAAAAATTTGCGCATTTCCCGCGAAAATTCGAGAAATGGCGAAGAATTAGAGAAACGCCTATCACTAGTCCTGAGCTTTAACTGCTGGGACAGCACTGAGCACAACGACTGACACTACAAGTTGTAGTGGCAGGGTCAGTATATGAACATCTTCTTCCATCACCCCTCAGATATGTCTAGGGTTGCCACCTGGCCGGTAAAAATGATGCCAATGTTATTAATAGGAAAAAACGGCAGAACATAGGAAGGCTGGTATTTTTTTCCAGAAAAGGTGGCAACCCTAGATATGTCTCACTAAAGCAGATGGGAGTAGAAAGTGGGCTTTAGATTGCAAGTTCTCTGGCAGAAACCATCTGTGAAATTTCCAGGAGATACAGTGCTCAGTTGCTGATTCCGATCAGAAATCCGTTCATATGAGGATCACAAGATGCAAAGCCCGCATGATCCTATACAGGTGGCCATAAATGGGCTAAAAAAAGCTGTTGACAGACCAAGTCAGCAGCTTATTGGTCAGTGCATGTGGCCCTTTGACGGGCTTCCCCGACCAATATCTGTCTGAAAATCAGCAAGATGTCAATCAGACAGATTTTAATACCCAGTCAGATCAAGGACCACATCAATTTGCTGACTGCTTGCATTCTATTGCATAGTGATCTGATCATTTGGGCCACTCAAGGTGGGCATATCAGGGCAAGATCCTCTGGTTTTGCGAGTGGATCTGCTCATGTATGGCCACCTTAACACTGGCACATTACAAAGAATCAGATCTTGGCCTTTAATGGGCACTTTGGCAACCCATGGCTGTCCCTTCAATCTTTAATCAGTGTGCAAACGTGGGACATCATGGTAGAAAAGCGTGCAAAGAGCCCACACTAGAATTTTGATAGGATTTCAACGAACAGTAATAAGAAAGCAGAGGCAATTTAAACATTTGGAAGCTGGACAAACACAGGCTGCTTAAAACTGCTGACTTTGTCCCTCCATAGTAATGTATGGGGCCCTTTCAACTGAAAATCATCCAGATATCTATTCAGCAGGTTTGAACCCCCGTTGGGCAAAGACTGAATCAGTATGTTTGCTCAGTAGCCCCCCCCCCCCCCATTATGATCTGGCCAATAATAACAAGGGGCGAAGGAGTGAATCATCCAGCTTTGGCACAGCACGTTGATGGCTAAATTAGGTTAAGATTCTGTATTGCCAGTTTACATTGGGAATAAAGAAAATACAGGAATGTGGGCTACATTGGCCATACTTTATTTGGGTTCTGCAAGAAAAATATGCACACTTGGGAAGGCATACTTATAGCTTAACTGCTAGATCGCATGAGAGGGAGACTGGTGTGGCTCTCTAACATACAAACAAGTGTCATTGTGAGAGCTAATCTATCAGTCTGTCATTTAGCAAACACAGCACTTTATCTTGAGATCTTGAGTCACTAAGACCGGCATCCATTTGTTGTGTTACTCTGTCAGCCCCTGTCTCACTTCTTATCTAGTTGCCTTATGTGGCACATATTTACAGTATATGTTGTTTTCCAATCTGATCATGGAATGATCAGATGGCCCTTGGGCCATCTACATGACTAGAAAATTAAGGAGGTCATGCATGTAAATTTATTGGTCCATGTATGGGCCTTCCTGACCAATATCTAGCTGAAAATAGTCCAGATATCCATAAGGTAGGTAATAAAATCCTGATAGATAATAGACTACATTATTGGTCTCCCTAAACCCTCAGTATGATTCAATCATTCAAACCATCCCGACTTGACCCAGTGAGATAGCGGCCAAATCAGGTAAAGCTCCAATATTTGGTGACCTTGACAAATCAGCAGATCTTTTTGAGTATGCCCAGCTTCATAGATACAGTTAATGTGCACATTATCAGCATTTTGGCAGCTGCACAATAGTTAGCTTGGTAGAACGGTAATCACCATTAACCTGTCCATGCACTTCCAAAAACATTCACAGGGCTTGCCTGATCCAAAAGAACATGGGAAGGGCCAAGGCAATAAACTGGTAATTGTAAGCTTTCACTGCCCAAACAATGAGCTGGATATTGAGCTGACAATTGTCTCTTGTCCATTGTTCCTGGTTTCCTTTGGGGTGAGTGATATGGGCAGAAGGAACAATGCAGCCAATCTGTAGCCCACGTGTCTTTGGCACAGATGAAAGGGCTGAACATACAGTATTTATGTTTCTAGATCTAATCAATGTTTGGGTACCTGAGAAAATGCTGCTTTGTACAATACTGCAATCTCTGCCCCCTAATGGCTGCCCTGGGCACCACAGTTTTTTCTTCACACAACCCACAATAAATAATTTACATTTACCATGAGAACTCCCAGATAATGGCAAAGTCTTGATCCTGCTATGGGAAAAAGCTACAATTTTTTTCCTTTTCAGCTATTGTTCAATCTAAGCATTGCCAACTAACCACTAGGGGCGGCTTCCTTGTTGAAACTTTTGTTCTCCGTTTCTGAAATTAGAAACTTTTTAAAGGAACAGTAACACCAAAAAATTAAAGTGTTTTAAAGTAATGAAAATATCATGTACTGTTACCCTGCACTGGTAAAACTGATCTGTTTGCTTCAGAAACACTACTATAGTTCATATAAACAAGCTGCTTTGTAGCAATGGCGGAAATTGAAAAAAGACTATATGGCACAGGTTAAGGGTGGTGGCACACGTTCAGATTCAGGGAGATTAGTCGCCCAGAGACAAATCTCCTTTTCTTCGGGAGACTAATCTCGCCTAAATGCCTTGCCGCCAGCAAGAATGTGAATCGCCAGTGGGATGGCACTCATCGTGCCTCATGAGGCGACTTCTGAAAATGAAGCCACAATCTTACCAGCGGGAAGGCATTTCGGGGAGATTAGTTGCCCGAAGAAGAGGAGATTTGTCGATGGGCGACTAATCTCCCCGAATCTGAATATGTGCCACCACCCTAAATAGTGGTTAATAGATAACATTATTATATTCTACAGAGTTTATCTGGTATCTAACCTGAGCCTTTTCTCCTTTGAATGGCTCCATTAGAACAAAGCAGCATATTTATATATACAAAAGTAGTGTTTCTGAAGCAAACACCAGTGCAGGGCATGCACTTCAGGGAGATTAGTTGCCCGAAGAAGAGTAGATTTGTCGCTGGGTGACTAATCTCCCATTATGTTCACCAATATGTTCTATATAGCTTATCTGCTATCTGCTGTGTAACCTGAGCCTCTTCTCCTTTGAATGGCTGCTCCCATTGCTACACAGCAGCTCATTTATATAAACAATAGCAGTGTTTCTGAAGCAAACACCAGTGCAGGGAAATAATACATTATATTTGTATTACTTTAAAACACTTTAATTGTTTGATGTTACAGCTCCTTTAACCACTCTCCACATTCCCCCACTATTTCCATCGTTCCCTACTGTCTTCATCTTCTCCTCTAGTCTTCATCTTGTCCAACTGTCTACATCTTGTCCTATTATCTTTATATCGGGTTAGGGTTTTTTCTAATGAAGGTTGCTGGGCGCCACTTACTGTAACAGGGCTTCAACCTTCGAGATCTTCCTCTGGGTATTTGATCGCTCCTCCTCCATCTTCTGCTGCAGCTCATGCACCTGTACAAGTGATAAAGTCCCATCAGTAACTCAATGTATATCAGATCCACTATTGCTACAGAGACCTGACACAGTGAATCCACAGCATTAATAAAGCCACACACAGCCAGCTCATACAGGTAGCACCTACTCATCTCCCAGTGCCACAAAAGCCTTCAGCCTCAGGCTGTGTCAATAAAGGACAGTAATTAGATGTGGGGAGCCAGATTATACTACTCATATGAACTCTATTGCACTTAAAGGAACAGTAACACTAAAAAAGGAAACTTGTAAAATAATTAAAATATAATGCACTGTTGCCCTGCATTGGTAAGATGTATGTGTTTGCTTTAGAAAGCCTACAATAGTTTATATAAACAAGCTGTTGTGTAGCCATGGGGGCTACTATTTAAGCTTAAAGGAGAAGTGGCACAGGATACTTAGGCAGATAACATAAGAACTGTAATAGAATACAATGGTATTCTACAGTGTGTATGTGTTAACTGCTATGTACCCAATTCAAAGCTGCAAAGTGAAACCAGCGCTCATCCAGCGCGAGGTATAGGCAAAACAAAAGGGAGCAAGAAATTTATTCTCATATAGTGTAGTAATTTTTTCATAGATGGATTACACCCCTTGTGAAATTAGATTATTTCTAAAAAGGTGCCTCCTCCAGATTATACTATTTGCCGTGCTTAGAATTTACACACTGAGGTGAGACTCATGTGAGAATACTCACGAACGTTTAAACGAAGTTTGGGCGTTTAGAAATATAGTTAGATGTTCATCCCCTCAATTTTCTCCAGGCTCTGTGGCTTGAAAACAATGCGCTGACATAGTGTAAAACCGTCACTTTTTTAATCTCAAAAATATCAATAAAATCACACTCACAATATTGCTGTTAAAATATCGCATTTAAAATAAAAGTCACCAGTCCGCCATCTGTAGGAGTCACTCAGGCAGCCGGTATAGTTGTTACTTGCCGGCGTCTCGACCGCCTCGTGTGTCCCAGTGCGCGTATGGATGACGTCACTGCCCAACGCGTTTCGTCTACCGACTTCCTCAAGGGCTTCAGAGCTGTCAGTGCGCATGTCGCCTTTTGAAGAGGCAGCGGATCCGCTTACGTATTCCTCCCTTCCGCTCCTCTGTCATGTCTGTTTATATGTTGCCATGGCAACATCTTTCCAGCGAAAAAGTCTCTACTACATTGCCACAAAACCTAACTAACTATTCCAATCACGGGGGAAAAATTTTTTTCATATATACACACACACTTTTCTCATTATTAGATGGATTTATCCTTATATCCCCAACCTCTTCAATCTTTACCATAAAAATATCTGAGCAATTTTGACATACACCTAACCTTCGTGGTTAAAATCTTAGAGCATTTGGAATGATTTATAGAGACACTATGTTTCTCATTTCCTTTTTTGATATTATTAATGTGTTCTCTAATCCTATCTCTCAAATTCCTAACTAATAATCATTGTACCACAAAAGAGCAAACACATAAAGAACATACATGGGCTGGTTTTTACCCATGTTCTTTGTGTGTGGCTTGTAAATATGGGAGAAAAAAGAAAAAATTTGTTTCAGAAGTAAATAAAAAGGAATTTGAAATAAAACAGATTATCAGGTGTACAACAAAAAATGTGATCTATTGCCTACAATGCGCATGTGGATTGCAATATGTGGGGAAAACTAATAGGAAATTGAGAGATAGGATTAGAGAACACGTTAATAATATCAAAAAAGGAAATGAGAAACATAGTGTCTCTAAACACTTCAAAGATACCCACGGAATGAATCCTGCTAGCTTACAATATTGGGGGGTGGAAGAAGTGAAAAAGGGATGGAGAGGGGGAGATTTGGTAAAAACCACCCTACAGTGCGAAAGTCGTTGGATTTATAGTTTAGAAACCTTTACGCCTAAAGGACTCAATGTAGATATTAATCTGAGAGCTTTTTTATAACCTAATGAGAATAAGTAACGCATATTGTATGTAATAATCCAATAGCCATAGAAATATATATCTATTGTTTATATAAATCATTCCAAATGCTCTAAGATTTTAACCACGACGGTTAGGTGTATGTCAAAATTGCTCAGATATTTTTATGGTAAAGATTGAAGAGGTTGGGGATATAAGGATAAATCCATCTAATAATGAGAAAAGTGTGTGTGTATATATGAAAAAATTTTTTCCCCCGTGATTGGAATAGTTAGTTAGGTTTTGTGGCAATGTAGTAGAGACTTTTTCGCTGGAAAGATGTTGCCATGGCAACATATAAACAGACATGACAGAGGAGCGGAAGGGAGGAATACGTAAGCGGATCCGCTGCCTCTTCAAAAGGCGACATGCGCACTGACAGCTCTGAAGCCCTTGAGGAAGTCGGTAGACGAAACGCGTCGGGCAGTGACGTCATCCATACGCGCACTGGGACACACGAGGCGGTCGAGACGCCGGCAAGTAACAACTATAGCGGCTGCCTGAGTGACTCCTACGGATGGCGGACTGGTGACTTTTATTTTAAATGCGATATTTTAACAGCAATATTGTGAGTGTGATTTTATTGATATTTTTGAGATTAAAAAAGTGACGGTTTTACACTATGTCAGCGCATTGTTTTCAAGCCACAGAGCCTGGAGAAAATTGAGGGGATGAACATCTAACTATATTTCTAAACGCCCAAACTTCGTTTAAACGTTCGTGAGTATTCTCACATGAGTCTTGTGAATCTAATTTCACAAGGGGTGTAATCCATCTATGAAAAAATTACTACACTATATGAGAATACATTTCTTGCTCCCTTTTGTTTTGCCTATACCTCGCGCTGGATGAGCGCTGGTTTCACTTTGCAGCTTTGAATTGGATTCGTATGCGGGTCTGAGGGAGAACAGACCTTTTGGAAACCGGCAGAGGAAGTGAACCATCAAGACCTTTGATATCCTTTTTATTAACTGCTATGTAACCTGAGCCTTGAAAGGCTGCCACCATGACTACACTGCAACTTATTTATATAAACTATTGTAGTTTTTTTTCTGAAGTAAACAAGCCAGTTGTACCATTGTAGGGACCTTTTTACCCATAAAGTGGATCACCGTACCAGAGGCCACACCTTTAGACTAGAAGAAAAGAACTTTCATTTGAAGCAACGTAGGGGGTTCTTCACAGTCAGGACAGTGAGGTTGTGGAATGCACTGCCGGATGATGTTGTGATGGCTGATTCAGTTAATGCCTTTAAGAATGGCTTGGATGATTTTTTGGACAGACATATCAAAGGCTATTGTGATACTAAACTCTATAGTTAGCATAGGAATGGGTATATAGAATTTAATTAAAAGTAGGGAGGGGTCTGTGTATGGATGCTGGGTTTTCATTTGGAGGGGTTGAACCTGATGGACTTTGTCTTTTTTCAACCAAATTTAACTATGTACCGTATATACTCGAGTATAAGCCGAGTTTTTCAGCCCCCAAAATATGCTGAAAAACTCAACCTCGGCTTATACTCTGGTCAAGCGCAAAAACGGTCGCCGGCGTCTAAGAATAGTCACCGGCACTTAAGAATAGTCGCAGGTTTCCAAGAATAGTTGCAGGCTTCCAAGAATAGTCGCCGGCGTCCAAGAATAGTCTCCACGAATATTCGCCGGTGTCCAAGAATGGTCGCGGGCATCCAAGAACGAGACGCCGGCACCTCCAATGGGAGCAGAAACCCTCATTTTTTTTGATTGAAACTTACCAGAAGCTGCTGCATTTCTCACCCTAGGCTTATACTCGAGTCAATAAGCTTTCCCAGTTTTTGGAGGTAAAATTAGGTACCTTGGCTTATACTCGGGACGGCTTATACTCGAGTATATACGGTAACTGTACATTATATTTTAATTATTTTAATGCACTTTCATTTTTTGGTGTTAATGTTTCTTTAATGTGCCCCTACAAAGAGAGGTAATAATTTCATATAATTTTACTTTACCAAACTGGTTGCTGATTGTTTTGTATATGGGACATTAATATTCTCATCTGTCACTGTAAGATGGAACACCAAGCTAAATTTATACTGAAAGTGTGTTTGTTGGAGCATGAGATGGATGCAGTTGAAGTGTGGGAGGGGGTGCAAAAAGGGAGTCCCGGACTTGTTGGGCACCTGCACAGCACATGACCACTCCCTTTGCAACGGATTTGATTGCTTGTTATTGTTGGTCCAGAGGGCAAGAGAAACATTATCTGTGATGTGCAGGTGCTTCCTCTACTTGTAAATCCATTGCACCTAAGCAGTTCCTGATCGGAAAGATTAGTGCATCAAACAGGGCAGGACGAGGCTTTATGGCCCTGCTGTGTGTTTGATGTCTAATGCCTCTAATGACAGGAGGTGGCAGCCACCGTAGATCAATAAAGGATATTAGATAATGGGCAGTTACTTGACTTTCTCAGGTTACAGCCTATGGCTCTTAGGTTCTGCCTGTTTATTGCTCTTTAAAATCACCCCTGGGTGACTTTATTGGGAAAAAAATTGGACTTCACAGAAGTTTCCTTCTTATATGTGTATTACAATTGTCACAAGTAATGGGAACCCAATAACCCATCCAATATGGGAAAAATGTATAATGCATTTGCCTACTTGGGGAAATAAAATGAGCTCAGCGGCTATCAATCAAACTAGATACCAGTTAGCCCAAATGGAACACTCCAGATCAGGGGTGCCCAAAAGGTAGAACAGGATCTACCAGTAGACCTTTAGCTGGTGATCAGTAGATCTCAAGACACTTTCAACAAACAGCTTGTCTAGATCACCCTCCTATTTCATGCTTTATTTCAGATATTTATTATATTTAGATTACATAAGAAATGGTTGTTAAATATAGCAAAATAAATTCTCTCATAAATCAATATAATATCAATATAATATATATAATATCAATAAAGTCTCTAATAAATCAATATTTTCCATGGAATAGAATACTAACAATGCTTTTATGGATGTAGATCATAATGGGACAACATCACTAAAAGTAGACCTCACATTAGTAAAGTATGGGCTATCTTGCTCCAAATCGTACTGGAACCATTACTGGGCTATATACCTTTTACTGGAGTCTTAAATCTTCTCTGTCAACCAACCTTGGATATCAACTGGACTGGATTTGTATAAATGCTTGAGCTTCTGGGATTTATTTCTTTATCTGGCATTAAGATCATGGACAGTATAGCAAAGTATATTGTTCCCAATCACATGGCTTTCCAACTACAGGAAAGAAGATCTGTACTACAGTACTAAGTGCACAGGAATGTGATTCATGTTTGAACCAGTAGGACTAACAGCCAAGGACTTAAAGGGATTCTGTCATGATTTTTATAGTGTATTTTTTATTTCTAAATTACACTAACACTGCAAATATTTCACTCAACCATGTAAAATTTCATATCCAACGCAACAAGTGTATTTTTTTAGTTATAATATTGGTGTATAGGCAGACATCTCAGGTCATTTTGCCTGGTCATGTGCTTTCAGAAACAGCCAATGCAGCACTATGGAACTGCTTTCGGACAGGCTATTGTTTGTCCTATTCAATGTAACTGAAGGAGTTGCTGTGGTACATGGATTTTGATGGTTCTTTTATCTACCAGGGAGCTGTTATCTTATTACCTTCCCATTGTTCTGCTGATGGGCTGTTGGGGGGGGTGGGGGGTGGAGGAGTTGATATCACTCCAACTTGGTTGGAATGGTTTATGAGAGCACAAATCACATGACTGGGGGACACTGACAATGTGTCTAGCCATGTCAGATTTCAAAAATAAATATAAAAACCCTATTTGCTCTTTAGAAAAACGGATTTCAGTGCAGAAGTCTGCTGCAGCAGCACTATTAACTGATGTGTTTTGAGAAAAACATGCTTTCCCATGACAGAAGCCCTTTAATAACAAGATCCCTATGTTGTTGTGCACTGTTGGGGTTGGGCAGAAAAATAAAATTGGCCTATAGGAACCTGAACCCACACTTGTACCAGCTATATGTCATTAATGTCCTAAGGTAGGAGACAGAATGTGAAGATAATGATAATGATTTGAAGGAAGATTACTTTTTTTGGGCAGCTGAGGAATAAGTGAGGGGAAAGCCATAAAAGTGAAAAGAATGGATACATGGCTCCCACTGCTTCAAGCTTGGCTGGATAGCCTGTGGCCTTTTCCACACCCAGCCCAGCTTTATCAGGTTCTAGGGATGAGCACAAAGTATTGTCTTTATTTCTGCTTCCCTATTTGCCTTTGCAATTTTATTGAATGCAGTGCAACGTTTCGGGGCACGCCCCTTTGTCATGCTTGACAAAGGGGCGTGCCCCGAAACGTTGCACTGCATTCAATAAAATTGCAAGGGCTTGCACTGCTTAACTAAACTCCTGTGTGCCGGTGATCCTTCTACGTACCTTGGCTGGGCGATCGCCGATTCCCCCATCACTGAGCACCAGGAAACTCTGCTGGGGTTTGTGAGGTGTGCGGTTTTTCCAAATTGGCTTTGTCCCTATTTGCCTTGTCAGGAGGGAGGCATGATTCCTTCAGCAAGACAGAGATCAAGGTCCAGAACTGTATGCAAAATGCCAATATCTGCCCAAGAGCCTGAAAACATTTGCCTCTCTGTTCAAGAGACCATGGAGTGACAGGCCAAATTTGAAATGGAAAGTTGAATATGCTCTTGCAGATAATGCGGAACACCCAACCATTATGGGCAGTTATCTTACAGTCATTCTACAGACCTGGATAAAACTAACATGTAAGAGCCACCTTGATCCAAAAATGTAATTTGCCCAGTAATGGAACTCTGTCGTATACTCTTCCATAGGTCCAACTGAAACAGATTGGTGTGCTGCTACATTAGCAGTAGGATGGTAAGTGTCATCATCGAGAACGGCCAGAGCCCGCGAGAAGGAGTTAAAGCCATACGGAGGCAGCTTGAGTAAGTGCTAAAATCTCTTGTGGTCTGTTTTCCATTGCACAAGATAAGGACTCTAATCTGAATGCCATTATAGCTTGTAACATAGGAGAAGTAAACCCCCCTATAGCTAAAATCCCCCTTCGCCACCCTCAACTGGCCCCCCTCCCTGACAGTGTTCTACTAGAATAAGCGTCCAGTCCAGCAACACTGACCTATATATGCTGAATAGCTCAGAGGAGCTCAGGGACGCCATGTTGAGTAGCTTTATCTTTCTGAACTAAGCACAGACACTTTAGCTTTTGGTGCATGCGCAGTTGGAGCGGGAAACCTCCATAATTTACCGAAAAGGAAAAAAAAAAAAAAGAGGATCCGGAAGATACCGAAGCTACTGAACATGGCGCCCCTGAGCTCTGCTGCGCTTCCACCCATATATAGATCAGTGTTATTGGACGGGACACTTATTATAGTAGAACACTATGCGGGGAGGAAGCACAAGGAGGGGGCCAGTGGAGGGTGGCAAATGGGGGCATATCGCTGTAGTGGGGCTTACTTCTTCTTTAAGAGGTAACTACCTTTTGGAATGAAATGCAGGGGAGTAACACTAGAGGTTGCAATAGGGCAACTATTAAAATCCCAGGTTTTGGTCAGGGAAGGCACTAACAGTAGACTGACAGCAATGTTCAGAGTTGCAAAGGGCAAGAGGTGGTAAAAACACGGAAAATACACCTAAACCTTTGCTTAGAGCCAAGAGTGGCCGGCTTATAAAGGCATCTGATTACTAAGGTAGGGAGAGAGTTGGGAGCAAACAGTTATGAGATTTATAAGTACAACCAACTCCCAAACCTCCTGTGGCTCAGTGGAGAACTGCAGTATTCTAATCTGGAAGCAGATAAGGAGGCACAAAGAGCTGCCATATTGGTATTTTTTATTTTACTAATTACAGATATTATACAGAACACAAATACTGTATTGTTTAAAATAAATATGACAACTCCCACCGACTGTATATGCATAAAACAAGTATACAGAGAGCGAGAGTATAGCCTTGTATTGTCCTGTCAAATAACATTTGATATTTACCTTTCTCTCACTGGCATGTTCCAAGTTCATCTTTTCCTTCTGAAATCCACTCTCCTGCTCCTGATGGAGGGGGGAACGTTTCATTCAATCAGTAATGTACAATGCATCTTACTAGTAGTACTCTTTCAGTGTCTATACATGCATGTCTGTGCCCAGTTTGTAACTGTAAATACCCTCCAGGCATGGGAATATTACTCGTTTCATGTAATGAGCACATAATAGCACTTTCATACAAAACACAGTTAGTTAGATATCCAGAATTTGTATGGAAACCAGAACACAAGGTCACAGTTGTGAAGCCTGGGGCACAGTGATTCTGTGGCCAAGGGACTGTTCCATTATTAATTGTCCTACAATATTCCTTAGAAACCAGTATAACTCCCCCTGTAGCTAGATACCCAACATTCCCACTATTTCTCCAGCTGACACATTTGGACCCTGGACGTCACTGTGGGAAGGAGATTTTCTCAGAATAACTGGCCCTGTTGTGAGCGGATGGGGGGGAACTGACAATTCATTTTTTTTTCTCTGTTCATGTTGCAAATATTTGGTTTTAATTAAATGGCTTTTACAAGGCTTTGTCTTGTGCTACTATATATATATATACTGTGTAATTAATTATATTCTCTTTAGGCTCTGTGGGTATATATATTATATGCAAGATATAGGTTTCTCCATGACTTTCCGGGGTAGCCAACAGTTCCAGAACCAGGCAGCCAGTATGGGTCAGTGCTCGCTGTTAACACACAATTCATAAAGTATTGTAGTACTCAAAGTATTTTGTAGTGCAGGGCTTACCTGGAGTCGCTGAAGCATTTTATACTCTGTTTCTTGGAGCTGTTGCTTTAATTGGGAGGCTTTCTGTTCCAAATCTTCAATAGCATTTGATGCCTGTGAGGCAGAACACAAAGGAAGGTCCATATGTTGCCTAGTGCATACAATGATCCAAATAATATACTATATATATATCAGTATATCAAACTACTGGAAAAACCGCACTCACAGGACTTGTAAGGTGCAAAACAAAAAGAAAAGTTTTCTTTTTCTTCTTCTTCTTCTTTTTGTTTTGCACCTTACAAGTCCTGTGAGTGCGGTTTTCCAGTAGTTTTTATTTATATATATATATATATATATATATATATATATATATATATCTATATATAGTATATCTAAGCACTCCTTTAGTTCCACAGCTTCTATATACAAAACTTTAAGGCAGACTTTTTCTCCGTTATTCCATTCTCTGCTGACCCACATAGCTGCTGACTGAATACAACATGGCTCCTTTAGGCTAATGGACCTGCAAGCCCAACCTTGATGGAGCTATAAAACCAAACTCAAATGTGGGTTTTATTCCTGTACCACAATGTATATGAACTCCAGTTTCCGACTTTCTCTTGGTGTAAAGTGCTTTGGAATCTTTGTCCCTGGAAGGGGCATACAGAAACATACCTTAACAGCTTGCAGTGCATTCTGCTGGGTGATGTAATTTACATCAGAATCATATTTGCTCTTAAGCTGCTGTATTTGCTTCTCATAGTCTTGACCAAGGCGGTCTCGCTCCTGCTCTAATAGTGTGCATCTGCAATAGCATGTAAATGGAAGTTACATTATTGAAGAGGGATAGCACCCTCGCCCATGGGAGCAACATCATTACAGAGGGAAAGCAGCCTCACTCAAGGGTACAACAATGTTAGACAGGGACAGCACTCTTAGGGTAACGGCCACAGGAACATTCCAAGGGATAAGATCCAGGCCAATAGGTGCCACTTACCTGGCTTTAGATTCCTGCAGGTCACTGCTCACAGCTTGGTAGGCTTTGTCCAGCTCAGCCTTATCCTGAGACAGCCGCTGCCGCTGTGCGTTACTGCTTTCTGCTTCCACCGTGAATTGCTGCACCCGCAATTCCAACTCCTTTACTGTCTGTGCCTGAAACATATACAAAGGTGGGAACAAGCATGAGCCACACAGGATTGTGATTGTATTTTAAATGTTGCCCTTCACCAGCCAGTGCTTTTAGATCTCCATACGCCTCCCCAGCCATCAGTGCTTTAAACAAGCATTCTACAAGCACTCCATACAGTAATCACTCGTTATTTTAAAAACAACGTATATTTAGAATCCCTAAAGCTGGCCATGGATGTTGAGATTTTTAAAAGACCCGATCCTCATCGTACGATCGTGCGAATTGACCATCAACTAAAAAGACCAATTTGCCAGGAAAACAAAGGGGAGCTGCCTGCTTGGCCCTGCAAACATAGATAGATTGCACTGCGACCGACAAAGATTTTTTGACCTGGCCGATCAATTTCCTGACAGATGTCGGCCGAAAAATCGTAAGATGTAAAATCGTTCAAATCCCACTAACCACACGATAATTTCGAAGGATTGGTCAGACTTCCCTAAAATCGGTCGTTCGGCAAGAAGATTCGTCGCGTCTATGGGGAGCTTAACACAAAGCAAGATTGTTCTGCTGATTGTACCAGACAGGAAGTAGAGGTAGTCACATGAGAACCAGGAAATGCATAGAACTTAAAGGGATACTGTCATGGTAAAAAAAAAAAATTCAAAACGCAGTTAATAGTGCCGCTCAAGCAGAATTCTGCACTGAAAACGGTTTCTCAAACAGATTTTTTTATATTTAATTTTAAAGGGGACCTGTCACCCAAAAAAATTATTCAAAATCCTATTTTATCACATTAGTCAAGCAAAATGAACTTTAATTACACTGTATAAATTATTTGAATCTTGTTTCCTTCAGTCTGGGAATTCAAAATGATAGCAAGCAAGCAGCAGCCATTTTGTGGACACTGTTTTTAAGGAAAGCCTTGCATCATCTCAGAATCTTGTTTGTGCACCAGAATGGGGGACCTGATGTCCATCCCCATGCCCTGGCTACACAATTAAATGGTAAAGAGAACTGGGGGAATGTGTGGAGAGCAGTGACATCTAGGAAGTGCTGAATGGAAAGTGAAAGTAATTGTCTGCCCCACCTCTATGCCCATGGCATAGAGGAGGGGCAGGCAATATTTGATTGACAGCTGAGATTTTTAAATGAGTTTACAACAGCTATGGATGCTTTAATAAAAAATAGAAATTGGATTTCATGTTTAATTTGAAAAGGACTTTTATTATACAGATTTTTGTGTCTGAGTGACAGGTCCACTTTAAATTCTGACATGGGCCTAGACATATTGTCAGTTTCCCAGTTGCCCCCAGTCATGTGGCTTCTGCTCTGATAAACTTCATTCACTCTTTACTGCAAGTTTAATTGATATCACCTCCTGCCCCAGGCCTGGATTTGTGGAGAGGCCACAAAGGCCCGGGCATAGGACAGCAGGATTTAGGGGGTGGCATGCTGCCCAACCACACTCACACTGGTTCAGAAACACTGGGGAGTTGCAGGAAATATGATAGTTTTTAAAATTTCCTGTATGCCAATCCCCATTGCTCTGGTCCTGATGATGAAAATGTGATTTAATAAAAGGGAGGAGACGGGGCGACGAACGACAGTTGGCCTAGGGGCGCCTGCTATGTAAATCCGGTCCTGCCCCCCCCCAACAGCAACCTAACATCAGAAAAATGGGAAGGTAACCAGATAGCAGCCCCCTAATACAAGATTACAGCTGCCCGGTAGATCTAAGAACAGCACTCAATAGTAAAATCCAGGTCCACTGCGACACATTCAGTTACATTAAGTAGGAGAAACAACAGCCTGCCAGAAAGCAGTGTTGACTCTTTCAGTAAAATGACCTGAGATGGCTGCCTACACACCAATATTACAACAACAAAAAAATACACTTCCTAGATTGAAATTTTATATTGTAGAGTAAATTATTTGCAGTGTAAACAGTGTAATTTAGAAATAAAAACATCATAAAAATCTTTAAACCACATTTTTCATAAATACATTACCCCTGATGAAAGTATGCCTTTAAAGTTTCTACTAACTAAGTCTAATCCCATCTCATAGACACTACTGGCACAGGAATCTGTGCGCTCTATCATGAAATCAATATCCCTATAATAAGCTGCAGCCATGGGACTTATATCCGGGCCACACTAGCCCAAGCAGCAGAGAAACATTTCAGTTCCCTAACAGTAACGTCTCCATCAACCACTACAATGCTGCCTCTGTGCCTAGGGATTGCAGGTGCAAGTACCCACCACACCTGGCGAATCAAACAGTGCTGTCGCGGTTCAACTCATTTTGGAGGAAACAGTAAATTAATCCATACATTCTAGAGAAATATGGGTTGGTTCCAAAAGTATGCTAGCCACAAATCAAAGTCAGAGGGCCTGGGGCAAAATCTATCCTGTTGCACTCTGCACACTGAGCTTGGTGTTTAAGACCCACAACTGGGAGTTTGCTCTATTATTTCTGCCACAAGAACTGGTGCCAGCAGGACCATTATCTGTACATACAGAACTAGTTACAGTTCCTAAGCAGATAGGTGCCTGTCCGGGGGATACAAAACCTTATTGTCAGGAGTCAAACATAAAGGAACACTCATTCGCCTGGCAGCACTCTCTCGCCCACAATAAATGGCACAGTGGAAGTTTGAAATTGCATGAAAAAGGCAGAAAAAAAGGCAAGAAGAAGAGAGAAGGTAATTTCAGCGACAGTATCACTTTCATCTCACGCCATGCCTTGAACTGCACCGTGTTTAATTATTAAATCAGGAGCGGCTCAGCAAGGACTGCCTCCTTTTGATGCTGCTTAAATTCAATCCTGCTGACAGTCTATGTCCGTAGTTTGTTCTCTCTTTTTGCATTTGCCAATGACAGGCTCTGAATGTTAATTTAGCAAAAGCAGCTTTAGTCAAGGAGACGCACTGCTATAATGCTGCCCTTTTAAAAGCCCAAAGTGTTTGCTCCCACATCCCCATGAAAGGGAGAAAGGCTTAGAGAGAGACATTCTGTAGCACTGTGAGCTTTCTAACTGGGTGCCATTTATTTGCTCACAAAGATCACCTTTTAAAACTACACAGATTGGTTTAATCGGTGCACCTGCTAAGGTGGGCAGAGTAAGAGCAGTGTGGTACACAGGTGATTGCTATCATAATACACTGAGTAGATTTAAAATGACAGGTTAGATAATATTGGAATGGGGGGAGGGGGAGAAATTATTTAGTCCTGAAGACTAAATCAGCCTGGGCAACATTGATATTGATTTGTCTACTTGCTAACTTGCCAACCTCATCCACTGCTGCACATTTTTACTGCTGTTCCCATAACCTAATATCACCATTTTGCCTTTTGTCTGACAATATAAAGCTAGCAACCAAAACTTACAGTTGCCCTGGTCTGTGACAGGTAGTCGGACTCCATCTTTAGAAGCCTTGAATTGGTGTCATCAAGAAGCTGCTGAATGTTCTCTGTGTGCTTCTTCTGTAGTTCAAACTTCTCCTGCTCCATTTCTGCTACTGCACTGTGCAACTGAGACACACAAGGGACACGTCAGTGCTGACATTTAGTGGCTCCCTAAACTCTTGGGATAATGGTAACACTCACTGGCACCCTACACTCCTGGGACAAAGTCACTGCTAATACGCAATGGCACCCTACACTGCTGGGACTGAGTCAGTCACTGCTGGGACAGTATTTTGTTTCTGGAACAGGGACCCAGCTGGAGACTGGGCACAGTGGAAAAAGAAAGTATTTGGGGGACGGAGGTACTCACTTTCCTCTCCCACTCATTTTTTAGTGATTCGTTGCTCTGCTCACACATCTTCTTCAGCTCCGATATCTGGTTCTCCTTCGTTTCTCTGATAACCTGAGACTCACGCAGCAGGGTCTGTACTGTTACCGAAAGAGAATTTAATTATTTCCTAGAAGTTAATCGTTGCTTCCAAATAAACCAAAATGGCATCCCCCTGAGCGAGAGGGCATGTGTCCATGCCCAAGTCCATGCACTGCTCCTGCCAATCACATGATGCTGGGAACAGAGTGCATATTTAGTATAAATCTCAAATAAAGGAATTATTTCTATATTGCTATATATATACACAGGCCCCACTGGTGAATTTGAACAGGTCTGTAGCATGCCTGTGCAAGGGTTAACTGCCTAGGGTATAATCACCTTTCTTCTCCAGTTTCCGTATTGTTTCCTCTGATTCAGTCTGTTTGGCTTTGTAGAGGCCCTTCAGTTCTTCAGTCTCACTATTTTTTCTGTCTAGGATCTTTGGTGCAAAAAAAACCCAAAAAAAACTGTAATAACAAGGATCAGTACTGTAACCTAAATTGCTTTCAGGCCAAAGGCATGTGTTAGGTGTAATCCATGCTTACTATTCACAGCTAGCCAACTGCCAGTTAAGCACTTCCACTCCACTGTTCCTACCAATATGTTCCATGTCCAAATCATAAGACTCTTTAGGGGTATGTAATGGTGGCCATACACGGGCAGATAAAGCTGCCGATATCGGTCGTTTGGACCAATTTGACAGTTTAACTGCCCGTGTATGGGGGCTTCCGACGGGTCTTCCCGATCGATATCGAGCCACGATATCGATCGGGAAGGTTTGATTTTTAACCGACCGACTTGTCGGAGCCCCTTGGCGTATCGTAATTCGATCGTTCGGCCATACGCCCGAACGTTCGAATTACCCCTGATATAGACATGACATTAGTGGCATATTGGAGAAAGATCTGCTTGTTTGGCGATGTCGCCAAACAAGTGAATCTTTGAGTCTATGGCCAGCTTAACCCCTGTGCTGGGCCATTTACACAGCTCCAAATAGGGATACTCCACAGTGATTATTACAGGTTAAGATTTCAGCCACTAGATGTGGTGATTGTCTTCTTAAAGTGATAGTGACACTAAAAAACTACTTTTTAAAATATCAATGTACATTAAAAGTTACCTATAGGTCATGCTGATTGTTTTTTGCCGAGAGGTTTGTTTTGTAAGCAATTGTTAGTTGAACTTTCTAAACCTGACTGTTTTGCCAACCTGACTGTCCCATCTAAGATGTCAGTTAAAGTGTCTAATGCTGGATTCCTGCTGCGCAAATATGGCAGCCCCCTCATAGACTAACACTGGGAATCAGATAGGTAATATAAAAACATTGGGCAAATACTTTGCAAAATTATAAGTAGCATGCAAAGTCAATTGTATGATAGATGTAAAAAAGCATAATTTCTGGTGTCAGCATCTCCTTAAGGTGGCCATACACTATTAGATCCACTCATTTGGTGATCCTAACCAGATATGCCCACATGCGGCAGGGCGATATGATTAATCCGAACGTTTGGCCCTGGGGCCGAACAATCAAATTACAACGATGCGAATGGGCGCCAATGGGTCGCGGGATCGCATCAACTAGCTGATGCGGCCCTAGAACAAATAAAAAATTCAAACTTGCGCAATCGATATCTGCCCGATTTTTGGCCTGATATTGATCGGGGGAACCATAGTAAGCCCCCACACACAGGCAGATATTTGTCTAAAGGACAACTTTATCTGCCCATGTATGGCCACCTTTACTCCCTCTCTCTAAACAGTGGCCAAATCAAAATACCACCACAGTTGGCTCCTGTAATGTTGCCTTGAAGGAGAACTAAACCCTAAAAATGAATATAGCTAAAAATGTCGTATTTCATATGCTGAACATATTGCACAAGTTTCAGCTTCTCAATAGCAGCATTGATCCAGGATTTCAAACTTGTCACAGGGGGTCACAATCTTAGAAAGTGTCTGCGACACTCACATGCTCAGTGGGCTTTGAGCAGCTGTCGAAAAGCTAAGCTTAAGGGTCGTCTCAAAATATTAAGCAGAAAATGAGGTTTGTCTGTGATATAAGCAGATGCTACAGAGTTTATGATTAAATTCTGAAGCTAGTTGCACTGGTCTCTGTGCTGTCATAAAGTAATAAGCTGCATTAATTATTAATCAGCCTTATACTGTGACATTTTTATTCTATGTGTACTGTATATTGTGTGCGGGTCCCTAAGCTCAGTAACTGACAGCAGCACAGAGCATGTGCAGTGAATCAGCAGAAAAGAAGATGGGGAGCTACTGGGGCAATTCTGGAGACACAGATCTTCACTGCTAAAGGGCTGTGGTTGCCTTGGGCTGGTACAGAAGTTCAGAACATAATGTACAACATTTCTAGCTACTTCTTTAAAGGAGAACCAAACCTAAAAATGCTGCACTTTATATACTTTACTTAGTGTACCAACACAGAGGTTCAGCAGCCCTATATGAGTAATGATTTAGGTCTTCAAAGTTGCCCCCCAGCAGCTCCTCATCTTGGACCATGTTAGGTCATATTTTGTGTGTCAGTGGAACTGAACCTGCTCTGTGTGCTGTGTTTTACTGGCAATAAGCTAAGCTTAAGGCTATGGGTACAAGGAGCTTTAGACTCCATGTCTGTGCTTCATTCATCTAAGCCACTTCCACTTGCGTCTAGTCACAAGCATGCCCGAAGATGCCTCCTTTTGTATATTTGGACTGTCCTCCGCTTCAACTCTGCTGTGTTTGGCGGATCTAACTCAGATCAATTGCGATGGGACACGGAGCTGCAGGCTGAGAGCAGCAGAGCCTACAAGCTCGTGTGCCAATAACCTAAAGAGCTTCAGAAATCATCAAGCAGAAAGTTAGGCTCTTCTGCCATAGAAGCTGATGCTACAGGGCTGATAAATTCTGATGCAGAAGGCACTCCAATCTTAATGATCAGCCTTGTATTGCGACTGTTGTATAAATACTTGGTTGGTCCCTCAGATAAGTGACAACAAGCCAGAGCATGTGCCGGACATGAATAAAAAAAAACACATGTAGCACAAAAGGCCAGCAAGGCCCGGAGAGAAGTGACTAGTACTGCGTTAATGATCACATCTACCTTAACCCAGATAAAAGCTTGTATCCACTGGCAGCCTTTGAGACCAGATGAAGTGAATCTGCACCTGACCAAATATTAACTTTGCTCCATGAGGCTTTGATGCATCCCCATGCGGTGCCATTTGATCCCCGTGTCTCTGACTGATCTGGGATAAAGAGAGAGGGAGGAAGCAGACTGTGCTTCTGAGTTGGAATGGAACCGACTTACGTGGAACTGCAAGAAACTACCAGAACCAGTGTGACATTACTATTCATATCAGCCTTCGAGCCCTAAGCCTACAGAACTGCATGAATATGGACCTGGCAATTTAAGGCAATATGCAATTGGTCTTTTTGTAAGCTTCTTCTTTTTATTATTTATTTAGTTATTTCAGGGTAAATGGACTGAATGGCCAGTAGTATGAGAAACAATACAAAACTAGCCTGTAAAACCACATCTCCCCGCGTGGAGAATTAAAAATGAGCTGTGCAACAGAACTGGGCTGCTTTCTTTCCCATGGTCACACAAGGGGTTTGGCACAGAAGTGACAGAAAGGGCTAATAAGGATGAGTAATGTAAGGCTAAAGCTCCCTCTAGTGGCTAAAGCACGAACAGCCTTCTAATGCTGCCCAAGAATTGCTAGTTTGAGGGCTTAGTAAACATATAACAAAGGCCTAGACATCAAGGAAAAGAAACCAGTGGATCCAGGACCAAATCACACCTGAGCACACAGACTGAAGCTGGACATGTTATGAGAAGGCCCAAACCACTGAAGTAGAAAGTGATGCTTGGAAAAGCGGAAGGAAGGAGAATCAGTGACTGGAAGGGACACATAGAGTATTCTCCTGAGTGAGTGGAACTAATGTTTCCCTTTGTTCCAGATACTAACTTACTTTCTGCACGTCAGCATCATGTTTCTGCTGGAGGCGCAGCTTCTCCTCGTGGAACTTGGCTTCCATAGCTTTGGTCTTCATATCCACCTGTGATAACACAGAAAACACAAATGAATGGCACTGTTTTTACCATGGACCAAGTCTGGACTGAGATTCAAAATAGGCCCTGGCATTCTGAGTAGACAGAGGCCCATACAGCCCACACAGGGGCCAAAACAGCTGCCCCACAGTCCAATAAATAGTCATTGTCTATAGCAACTTACCGCAGCCCATATGGCATTTGCCAGAACCCACAGATTGCCAGTCTGGGCCTGCCATGGACACATTACAATGTGAGCCCAGAACATTAATTCTCTGTATATTTGCATTTATACATAAGGGAGGGAGGTGCAATATTGTTTTCCTCATACAGTAAAGTATAAGAGTATAGCTTATTGTGGACCCAAAACATTTCTTCGCTTTGTATTTATACATATGGAAAGGGAGGTGTCAAATTGCTTCCTTTTGACAGTAGAGTAGAGTATGTGGGCATACTGTATTGGCAGGTAGATGGATGAGTGGGTGTTGCCAAGTTGCTTGCTCAGCAGAGCTAACTAGAACTAGAACCCCAGTTTATGTATCCATGGGAATAAATGCACCAGACACAATAGCTAAAGCAAAGTTAAGAATGTGCCATTTATTAAAATGCAAGCTGAGGGCCAAAGGCCTCTCTGACAAAGCTAGCGCCACAAAAAAGAAACCTGGAAATTTCTGGTAAAGGCTATGAAATATTGAGCTGTGGGAAACATGTGAGAATGGAGAACAGGGTGGCACTAACAGAACTGCACAACCGAGACCTTTGGCCTCCCCAGGACAAGGATATTGTTTAATAATAAGTGAAGGAGTTGAGAGTGGTGGATGAGAGAGGAGTCTGTGAAATTTTTATAAGGGGAAATCCTTCCTAAGTTCCACCCTGCCTTTATAGCTACAGAAGAATGAGGGTGACATCTGAGGAACACATTTCTGGGTGAGATTCACATAGGGTTAAGCATTCATGGAATGCCTGATTTAGGGAATAATCGCTTCAAACCCCCTTCCACAAAACCAATTCTTCTTCAAGGCAGGAAATGGGGAGTATCATGGCCTAGGACGAGGTCTGCATTGGGAATATGATGGCTCTTAACGTTATGCTTAGAGAAGCCCGTTTCTCTGATAAAACCTTGCAGCTTCATGCAACCAAGAGCCTTTCTAACACCACATGCAACAGCCTTCTTGCATACGCTAATGTGTATTTTCAAACTGCAATGTGTTTTTTATTAGCAGTGTAGGCACACTGCTAATACAAAACACATTGCAGTTTGAAAAATACTGCTTAGAGCTGTTTTGATTCAACTTTTCCCTGGGTGAGTCCAATCACCCCCAGTACTTACTCGGGTACAGAGCTTTGGTTCTCTCTGCTTCCTGCTCCTGAGCTGCGTTGTTTCACATGGTCAGGCAGGAACCTTTCCCTGGGTATATTAATCTAATAACCCCCCCCCCCCAATACCCATCCAAGTCCTGATTATATGCATTTCCTTTTCATGGGCTGCTCTCTTTCCCATGGTTAGGCAGAAATCTGCCACTGGGTAAGTGAATTCAGTGTCTCTCAGTGCTTAAAAGCTGCTGCCCTGGCCCTTAAGACCCAGTCAGTAGCTTACAAGTGAATTTTCCATGAACAATTTACACATGTGTGTTGAACATAACACAGACTGAGGTACCAGGCCTTGCTCTCTTAAAGGGGACAGGTACTTTGGGGATCTCAAGACAGAATGGCTTACACTGCTTCTTCTGATAAGAAGAGACAAAATGAATAGCACACATATAGCTCTGCAAATCACTTTTTATTTGCAGGTCTTCTGGCCCCATGCAGTAAAGTGGTGCCAGCGATCATCCGCTGAGCCATAAAGGCAAAAAGGGAGTTTATCAGTTTGCTCCTTGTAACATTTTGCAGAGATAAGTAACAGTCTATGTTTTATATGTGAATCTTCCTCCAGGTGGCCCTGTGTCAGACAACACGTGCCTTGTCAGAAGTCAGTGCCAGTAGAATTAGCCCTGTATATGTGTTTGCTCTCTGTGTCACCGTGCCAATGACAACACTTCATTGTATGGGATTAAGATCAAGAATAGAGACTGTTTATCCAAAGAAGGAAAGAGAAAGGATGGGACATTACTTGGGGCCAGAAAAGATCAAAATAGCCATAAAACTCATGTTTTACCCCGTTACCCTATTAAAAAGGCCAAAAACTCCAGCAGCTCAGAAGCCCAGTTGCGAATGTAAGTGGCTTAATTAGTCAGTTAATTAAGCCACTGGGAGTCTAGAGATTGTATTTGTGAATTCATACATTGCATTATATAAAGGAGGCTGTGCTTGTTTGAGGTTGCTGGGTATTTTAGTTTAGCAACAGCTGATTGGAGTTGCCAGACAAAAAACAGTGTTGGTACAGTTATAAGTAATGACCTTGCTATGGATATTAACAGCGCAGACATAAAGCCATAAATCGGTGCAATGCCAGAGCTAACGAAACTTCATGCAAGTAGCACACGATACAGTCACAAACAGAAATCACTAGGTGGCAATTTCATACGTTTTGATGCAATTAGGTGTCAGTACAGCATAAACCTGGCACAGTTAGAAATCCTTCCCTAAATACCTAATTATTGTTTTACAGGCTACATGGACATAATAAGCAGAAGCTCCTGCCACTAGGTAGCTTGTGACTACCCATGGGCCTGCTCCAGTTACACTTCACTCTGGAAAGGGGGGGGGTGGATTACAGACAAGTTACCTTTTTCTCCTGTAGCCGAGGAAGTGCTTGCTCATCCACGGGTCCCCCTGCCTTTCCCAGGCTGATTCTGGGAGCAATCTGTTGGGAGATAAAAGATGACATCATGAAACAGTCCGATATTATAGGAAGGCAGTGCAGCATCTGTATAGAATGGAACTACACATAAGGACTGTGCAACCAATGGTCATGGGCCCAGGGATGCTCAGCCTGTGTGCACTCAGCCCAAAAACGCAGGCTAACAACAGCCGCTAAAAGCCTGTGTGACCATAACCTTACCAGTGCATGCTAACAGTATATTATATGTTAATTTCTTTAAACCGCTTTCATATTTTGGTGTTACTGTTCCTTTAACATACTTATGTATTTCCCATGTTAAGTACACAACATATAAGGCATGTTATCACTGCCAAAGCTCAAAAATATAAATTAGAAAATAATTCTAAACCAAAGTCAAAATTAAACTACATAAAGCAAAAACAATTGGAAAACCTAATACCACTTTAATTGAACCTGGCATATAACTGTAGAATAGCTGTTAAACACAATCCAAAATCAGCTAAAGTATTGCCTAGAAACAGAATTACTTCTGCCATATCCTCCTTCATAGAAGCTCTTAAATCTGATTTGATTGTTTTCGGTATTTGTATTTAAAGTTATTAGGAGTCAGAAACTTTTTTGGCAACTCCGACTCCAACTCCAGATACCCGAAATTGATACAAACTCCACAGCTCTGTCCATGACTGATGCCAGAGGCACAAGGGCCACTTTAACACATGTGTAGAAGCTGCCATACCGATTCTCCTAGACAGTACAGTATGAAAAAATGCTTCTCTGTTTGAGCTATGTATCACAGTGGGCACATACCGGGGACAGGTTGATTGGCTTCTCTCGAAGATACCGTGGGTTTTCAATCTATTAAAATAATAAGAATTAATAAAGCACCTATCTCAAAACTATCATCTTCAGCTAGCTTTAGTTAATGCAAAAGCTCATGGTTTTACTCATATAAAACAAGACGGGGACAGTACAGCAAGATGGAAAAAGCAGGAAAAGATGGAGGCAGTAAGACTAAATGAAGGCAGTAAACATTTGGGTAAGATGGGGGCAATAGGGCAGGATGGAGACAGCAGGACAAAATGGAGACAGTAGGGCAAGGTAGAGATAGAAAGGCAATATGGAAACAACAGAACAAGATGGAGACACCAGTGCAGGATGCAGGGAGAAGGGTATGGTGCAGGCACAAGGGGAGGATGGAGACAATAGGAGAATGTACTTTTAAAGCATTTAAGTCAACACAGCAATGTATACAGGCTGGATGTACCAGTTCCAAGCAATGAGACAAAACTCTGGAGAATGTGCCAGTTATATAAGTATGGGTGGCATCTCTATAGTGTGGAAGGAAAAGTCTTGCAGGCCCTAGATGGCCCCTCGCATTCCTAAGCCCCCCTCCAAGGTAGACTGAGCAGTTTCAAAGTGCCCATGGGGCCCTTCTATGAACTGTTTCAAGACTACCCAGGAGACAGTGTGCCATCTGAGAAGGTCCTTATCAGTAGTATGTTATGTTATCCTTTTGCTTCTAGCAGGTGCCCTGGCCTTGAAGCTCTCCCACTATGTTACTCCCTTCACGTTCACATAGCTAGCTAACACTAGATAATTGTACACTGAGACACTATGATAGATACTTGGCAATACTCCCTTTTCTCCCTAGAGAGGCCTTTTCCCATTGAAGTTCCTTTCCTGAAGGGTATATAATGTGTGGTCAATCTTTTGTTTCTTAGTTCTGACCTACTTGTGTATCAGAACCCACGGAGCTCGTGTATGTTTATTATATAAATAATAAACTTGGATTATTCCTTTTACCTCGGTGATCTCCGGTCTTTGGATTATTCCCTATCAAATGGTGGAGATAATGCGGGCAGGCTCAAGACGCTGACTTCACCCATCCACAGTGAGGACCCGGAGAACTAACGGGACAGGAGTGGCCACACAGGGTAAGCATACCTTGTTCTGTCTCCTTTCTTCTCCGGTTCCAAACGGACAGGGTGTTGCTGTGCAAGCAGCCTGACCCAAGGTGATCACTCGAGGTATCTATGTTTGTCTTAACCATGTGTCCTGTATGAATGTGCATGTGATTGGGGACTAATTGCAAAGTGAAAAAGTTCTAACTTTTCTATACTCTTGCTGCTTATAAGAATTGTACTAACTTACCTGGTCAGACCCCAGTATACCCCAAGATAGTATGCGTACTTGAGGGAAGAGGGCATTTTTTTTTAGTTGAGATGAAATAGGCTCACTAAGGCATTTGGCCAGAATGAGTGTAAGACTCCGTTAGGAGCATCTCGCCCTAGCGGGGAGGATTGTGAACAGAGGCTGATCACCTCTGCGCGTTCACCAAGGAGAGTGAGCGCAAGACAGTCGCTAGGCAGAGTGACTGTAGAGCATTCACCAGGTAGTGTGATTGCTGTTGAATATGGCAAAGATGTAGTGGCTTACTTGCCTAAGTGGAGTACACTTACAGAGAGTAAGTCATTTGCCATTCCTCCCAAACGATACGTGGGATCACCAGACAAGAGTACAAGCATTTAAGTACATACGCAGCACAGCAGTGATATATCAGAAGCTTTAGCCCCACAGACTTGAGTGGTTGTAACTCATAAGGCATACATAGAGCCGTCAGCCTCCCCACTCTATGATGGGTTGTTTTCCCGTAATAGCTAAGAGCAAGAGAGAGGCAGCAAAAGAGGTAAATGGTCAAGTATGTGCCCTAGAAAGTCAGGAAAGTGCCTCAGAATCAAAGGAAGCTAGAAAGCAAAGAGAGGAACAAGAAAAGTTGATAGCAGAAGGGTTAAGTTTGATAATAGAGAACAGTGAAAAAAAAAAATAAAAAATTGACACCAAAAAGACAAACAGCTCAGAGATAAGTTCTCTGAAAGTTATAGCTCAGATACAGACAAGCAGGCTGTCCCCAGCCCCACAGCTAAGCTCTACCCCGCCCGTACAATACAAAGTAGAGAAAAAGGGGGGCGATGGGGGACGCTGCAGAAGTGCGTCTAACTAAAAACACACAGATCTTAGAAGGATTTTTCAAGATGTTCCACAGCCCCATACTAATCCACACAAATTTGCACAGGAACTCTTGTGTGTCAATGGTGCTCATAAGCCTAATTAGACCAATATATTATTTGTACTCAAAGTGTGTGGTCCAGGGGATTACCAAATGTTAGACAAAATGTATTGAGATACTAACCCTGTTGACCCAGCCCGAGTCGGAGTCTGTTTCCATGCTCTGAAAAGTACAGTAAGCACCAATTTTTTTTCTTTCAGAAGCTTCTTGGGAAATAGTTTTCAAATTTAACCAAGATGCCAAAGAGTCTGCTGTCCAGTATGCTATTACCTTTGTGGTAGGACTACTAAATGATCCTCAAAGTAACCTCAGCATACATAGTCTTGCCTGGAAGCATAAGAAGTTAGAAAAGATAATTGCCGTTGCCACAAGTTGAGAACTCCTGTCTTAAGCCCCAGCAGGTGTTACTCGTTCAGCAACAGTCTAACAACTTCCAGGATAATTCCCAAAACTCCAGAGACAATAACTAACAGACAGCAGAACAGGTCAGATAACCGTGACAAAAAGACAGTTGTTTGTGTTAATTGTAATAATCAAGGGCATTATGCATATAAGTGCATATCCCCAAAGAAAGCCCTTTCCCTGCAGGAGATGCAGCCCCTTCACATTCCAATGCATCCCTCATAAATCCTGCTTGAAGGTGCGACGCAGCCCCGGTACCAGTATTTCCAAACACTTCTAATCACCATCCAGACCTCCTAATTGAAGTGTTTATTAATTAAAAGACCCTAACTTTGTTTACTGAATACTGGTGCTGCCCGCTCAGTTTTAAAGACTCACTCAAACCTGCCATTATCTGGTAATGTAGTCACGGCAGTGTGAGTTGGAGGAAATCCTCTCCCTATGGCAGAAACAAGCCCATCGCAAGTGTCCATTGGTCCTGTATCCACAAAAGCTGCCTTTCTTTTAAGTGCCTCCATCCCTGACAGTTTCATAGGTAGGGACATCCTTTCTAAACCAGTGTGCACCATATACTGTAATCCGGATGCAGTATTTGTGCCTGTCCTGCCTCCATAAGTGTCTGAGATGACCAATGCACTAGATACTACTAATCTTCTGTCTGAAATTTCTGAGGAGGAAGATTCTGTACCTCCTAAATTACAATGTGTTTCAAGTGATTTGTGGGCTTTCTCACCAACAGATGTTGGGTTCATGTCATCCATCCCACCAGTGTCCATACAAGTAGACCCAAAGGGCCCCCCCCCGCCCAAAATCTCACAGTACCCACTGTCCAGGGCAAAGGTATAGGGGATTTGCCCCGTAATTCAAGGGTTACTTGATAAGGGAGTGTTCAACCATAGGATTAGCCCTGTAAATATGCCCATCTTGCCAATTAAAAAGCCCGGCAAGAATGAGTGGCGGTTTGTTCAGGATCTCAGAGCAGTTAACGAAGTTGTTATTGCAGCCCATCCGGTAGTGCCACTACCGAAACAGGTTGCAGTCATTAAGTACTACGCCCACACTGGGTCCTCTGACCCTGTAGCACAATATAATGCCTATGCTGATGTAGCTGCAAAGCAAGCAGCATTGTGTTATAAAATGTTTAAAGCATGTGTTGTAAAAGAACCTTCTCTTCCTGTTCCCTCTAGCGCTGTATTATCAGCCCTTCAGGACCAAATGGAACCTGAGGAGAAGGAACATTGGCTTAAAGCCGGATGCACACAAACTCCAAGTGGTGATGTTTTTGTTTGGCATTTAGGTGATTGCCCTGTTGCACCCCGTGCTCTGTTACCATATTTGGTTGCTGCCTCACATGATCTCACCCACACTTTTTATGGGGGGATATGTGATGTAGTGTCAGGAATGTGGTTTGCCCCCGGGTTCTCGTCTATTGCAGCCAAGTATGTATAATTATGTTTTATTTGTTTGCAATATAATCTAGGTAAGACGATTCCAACACCTATCAAACACTGACCTAAACCAATGTAACAATTTCAGATATTGCAGATAGATTTCCTACAGTTACCTAAATGTTGTACCCATGCATATGTAATTGTTTGTGTTGACCAATTCCCTGGGTCCATTGTAAAAGCTTCAGATGAAGCTATAGCTAATGAGTTAATTGCAGAGATTGTCTACAGTTATGGACTGCCTGAGGTATTATCCTCTGATCAAGGTACACGTTTCATGGGACAGGTAATGTAATTAATCTGCACAAAGACATTGGGATTCATCAAATGTTACACACCATATCATCCCCAAGCTAGTGGGAAAGTCTAAAGGGTGTTCTTAAAAGCAGGCTAAGTAAAGTCTGTGCAGAGACTAAACTTGTGTGGCCAGATGCCCTTGATATAGTGCTTATGTCTGTCATGCACACTCCCCAAAGGCTAAGTAAACTCTCCCCATATGAAATATTGTTTGGGAGACAAGCACGCATGGCTCCGTACTTTCCTTCTACTCATCTTCTTTGCATGAACTATGGAAGAATGACTGAATATGTTTCTCAGTTACATAAGGAACTGACCAAATTGTGTTCTCGAGTTTATTCTTCATTACCAGATCCAGCGGATGTTCTGGAACCACATGATCTCATTCCAGGAGATTGGATCCTCATAAGGAGACACAGTGCCAAAGATCTTCAACCTCGCTGAAAATGACCATTCCAGGTACTCCTAGTCACAGAAACAGCTGTAAAGGTTGAAGGGAAACCGAAATCTCAACTTCCACCTGCGGTGTAAGTGGGGGGGAATTGTAGGACATAATAACGCCTCTTTCCCTCCACCACCTAAGTCCCAGGGACCCTAACGTGCAGTGCAAAAGACGTAGGTCCCCATCGGGTGAAGATCCTCAGCAGCACCATCATGTCTCTGTGTGCCAGATGCTTTGGCCCAAAGCCAGATAAAAGACTTATCATCTGTGTCTCCGTACTGCACATCATTATCTTCGTTGCTGTGCTGACGATAGCACTCATAAAGCCTGCAGGCAACGATAAACAAACAGCAGCCTCACCAACTTCGGAGGCTAATATGTCGTCAACCGATCAGGTTAAGGTTGTCAAAAGAGACTTATATGCATAACTGTTTGAGCCTAATGATAATGCTTTTGTTAAAATGTATGTTATAGCAGCATCCACACTATTACTGATTGATGGATATGTACACATTATCCTTTGTCAGCTCGCAGTATAACATACGTAGCAGAATCTCTATCCTGTCAGGATATAGTTAACAGGCCTTGGGGTAATTTGACACTTCTCCAGTTTCATAAAACGGTGTCGCCCAAGGATATTGGTAAGTTGGTACACTTATGTTCTGATGGCCTTTGTATCAACAGTTCCGCTAATCATCTATACCTCCTTACACTTTACCTTCACCTTATTAATTTGTTTGTGGTAAATGTGCCTATCCGTGGCTACCAAAAGGCTCCCATGGTGTATGTATGATTGCTAAATTGCTTCATCCCACCTGGTATATGGAAGCTAAAGATATTAAGATAGCTCAGATTCCAGCACACTTCCAAATGAAGCGTGCATCTTTAAAGGTAAGGCAAGAGCTCTCTTTAACTTCCCCTGAGGTAAATAGATGTTGTATTACGAAAGCCTTTAGCCTTATGTCTAGTATGTTGTTGCTTGATAACATTACTAATGAATATGACAACAGTTTGAAGATAGTAAGTCATGAACTCCAACAATTGAAGACGGAAGTTCTGCCGCATTGTTTAGTGTTAGATTCTCTTCCAGCTAGTCAAGGAGGGTTAGGTACAGTTGTAATTACATTGATGACAAGCACCTGGTAAAGGTTTAGCAGAGGAAGGACATCTTTTTAACCAGTCACAAGGAACAATCCATCTTCCCCTGGTTGGACCCATCCACATGGTTCCAAGATATCAGTGCTAAGATTTCCCATACCATTCTGTATGTCCTCGTTTGTGTTGGTGTCATCCTCCTAGTCATCTATTGTCTACCTAACACCATTTGTTGCTGTTGTTCTTGCTGTACCTCCTTATTGTCTCACTCTTTTCTAAAGGCAAGCTCTTCTAAACCTGTTCTGTTCTATCCTAAGAACACTAAAAGTCTAAAAATTGACTTCAATGAACCACCACAGTGTATGAACATTATATACCAGATGTATTCTCATATAGGTTGTATGCATTGCATTTATAAGGTATGCTATGTTTAATTGTTTGTTTTGTATTATGGTTGTCAGAAGAACTGACAAAACGGGGGATTGTGGAAGGAAAAGTCTTGCAGGCCCTAGATGGCCCCTCGCATTCCTAAGCCCCCCTCCAAGGTAGACTGAGCAGTTTCAAAGTGCCCATGGGGCCCTTCTATGAACTGTTTCAAGACTACCCAGGAGACAGTGTGCCATCTGAGAAGGTCCTTATCAGTAGTATGTTATGTTATCCTTTTGCTTCTAGCAGGTGCCCTGGCCTTGAAGCTCTCCCACTATGTTACTCCCTTCACGTTCACATAGCTAGCTAACACTAGATAATTGTACACTGAGACACTATGATAGATACTTGGCAATACTCCCTTTTCTCCCTAGAGAGGCCTTTTCCCATTGAAGTTCCTTTCCTGAAGGGTATATAATGTGTGGTCAATCTTTTGTTTCTTAGTTCTGACCTACTTGTGTATCAGAACCCACGGAGCTCGTGTATGTTTATTATATAAATAATAAACTTGGATTATTCCTTTTACCTCGGTGATCTCCGGTCTTTGGATTATTCCCTATCAATAGTGAGTGCCAGATATATGCATGGCATCCCTGTAGTATAGTGAGTGTCAGTTATAGAACAGGAGGCATCTCTATACAGTGTCATATTTCTTTGTGTAGCATCTCTATAGTGAGTGCCAGTGGTAGATATATGGATGACATCCCTATAGTGAGTGTCATTTATATAAGTACAGGAGGCATCTCTATGCGGCGTGTCATATTTCTATGTGTGGCATCTCTATAGTGAGTGTCCATTATATTTCTTTGGGTGGCATCCCTATAGTGAAAGGCAGTAAGTGCAGTCAGGTGGGCTTTGAAGTGCCATATTCCCACTGCTTAATCCTCGGAACCAAATCACCAGTTTTTCCTTATTTTCTGCTCTGTAAACATTTTGAATTGTCTCAAGATGTTTCTTTCAAGCCTAAGAAAATAAAAATCCCTCTCATAATGTGAATAATATGACAGCATGGGTGGGGGTAAATATAAAAACAGAAGAATCCCTGCCCCTCCCAAAAACGACAATATAAAGTACTGGAGAAATGGCATAAGCCCCTGATGAAAGCAGAATGCAGGCTGAGCAGTACAGGCAGGAGGGGGCTGCCAGACAACAGATGGAGGAGTTGGGGGAATATTGGGGGGGGGGGGAGCCAAGAGAAATACTAAATCAAATGAGTAACAGGCTTGGCAACAATGAAGTGCAAAGCAGAGCTGAACTAATGCTGAACCAGGCCTAATAAGAACAATATTCCATCGTTACAAGCTGCGATGTGACATTCTTTATTTTTCCCTAATTAATCTGCTAAGGGGGCAGCTTAGCGCTGGCACGGCAGGAGAAGAGCTCTATGTTTTCTCATGGAAAACATGGCATACCAGGAGCGAGATGAGAATGTGGTTTCCTAATGGAGCTTGGTCAGGTCTGTGGTGGTCTGAGTTTTATAAATAACTCACCTCACTTTTTCATGGTTTTATATGTTCTTTAAAGGGCATATTAACCCATTTCTGGTGGGAAACATGGCGGTTGGGGTGGGCAGGCACATGCCTATAAAACTGGAAGTGGAAAGCCGGCTGTCTAAGGTCAAAGGTGGGGAGAGCAGGCAGAAGAGCTCAACCCAAACCCACCTGCGACCTATAAACGGCGCAGCAAGGTCTGCCCTAACCGAGGGTGTCAGCCCGCACATCACTAGTAAACGGCACGATCTCTGTAGCCAACAGGAGCAGCACAGGGTAACCGGCACCTTCACTGCATCCAACATGAGCAGACACAGGGTAAATATCACCTTCTCTGCTGCCAACATAAGCAGGCAAAGGGTAAAGGTCACATTATCTGCAGCCAATTAAAGCAGGCAAAGGGTAAATGGCACTTTCTCTGCAGCCAATATAAGCAAGCACACGGTAAAAAGCACCTTCTCAGCAGCCAATGTGACCGGCACAGGGTAAACAGCGCCATAATAGAAAGCTCTGATACAGTGTCTGTACATCCCACGATATTGTGAAACAGATCTTATTCCAAACAATGCATAGGGAATTAGGAAGCAGCATGTCACTAAATGCCATGGATAATAAGGGTCCATTTGTGGGGGGTATGTGTGTGTGTGTGAATCTCATGCCAGGGCTCTGATCTGCAAAAATTCTCTCATTCTAAATATCTATTTGAAGTCAGAGCATGTTTCTGAATAAAAGCCTTTATCTCCCCTTTAATATGAAAGAAGGCAGACAGCAGCATGTTGCAGGCTCAAGGCAGAGCAGATACTGACGTCCTTCTATACAATGTCCTTCTGTAAGAAGATATGGAAATGGATCACATAGGGCGCAGATTGGTACAATTAAGGCCCACACGTCCTTGCAGACAGGCTCCTTCCTTGTGCCGGGAAACAATAGGCAACGTCTGTGCCAAACAGAGAGCTTAGAAGAGAGGGGAATCAAAGGAGGCGAATGCGAGGAATCAGGACAAGCCAAATGACAGCCATTAAACTGTCACAGCAAACGGAGACAGTCGTTGTGGATCAAAGAGAGGCATGAGCATGTGCCAGGACAGGAGTTCATGGTATAAAACCATCTAGGGCAGTGCTGTCCAACTGGCGGCCCATGTGTGGAGCCACACATGTAAATCTGTATGCTGTGTCTGTTTACCATGTGTAAACTTTAAAAGGTATCACTACAGAGATTATCTGGTCCCTGCATTGTTTACACCTCAAATTCAGATTATAAACTCCTGCATTGTTCACATGTAATCCCCCCCGCCCATGTATAGTTCCTGTAACACCTTAAAGGAGAACTAAACTCTAAAAATGAATGTGGCTAAAAAAATTTATACTTTACATACTGAACATACTGGACCAGCCTTAAGTTTCAGTTTCTCAACAACAGTAATGACCCAGCACTTCAAACTTGTCACAGCGGGTCACAATCTGGGAAAGTGTCTGTGACAGTCACATGCTCAGTAGGCTCTGAGCAGCTGTTGAGAAGCATATGTATCTATTAAGGTAATACACGGTGGGATACATAATTGCTCATGCCCCCTCCCTGTAAACCTCCAGTTAACTAGTTCAGGTGCAGAAGTAGATAGTGAATTAAAACACAACTTTTATTAGTCTCACTTAAAAGATCACGCTACAAAGACACATCATTGTGGATCCTCCTCAATGAAGCTGGACCATGTCCATAAAACAAACACATAGCTTAAAAACACATAGGTTGGAACAGTGGGGGAATAGTGCACTGATATCCAATCAGCCACTATCACTACAAATATCGTCAGTAATGGGATATATCTAAGTAAGTGAATTCCCCTATTATTATCTGTACACATAAACAGATAATACGGCACCCAGTTTTAGTTCAGGTATTTAACATTTAGTTCAAAAAAAGCCTCAAAGAAATGGCACTCGCTCCTAACCTTAGAGCGATTGTATATTTGATTAGCCAAAAGACGTCTGTTCCAAACGCTAGTCAGAAGTCTAACCAGCCCTCCCAGACCACCCTTCCATTTGCCCAGAGTAATTCTGCCTAGCTACGTAGGGAGCAAATGGGGGCTGGTCCCCCACTGTCCACCTATGCCACCCAACGCGTTTCACCGGAAAACCGGCTTCTTCAGGGGCATAAGTTCTCATAAGCTGTTGAGAAGCTAAATTTAGGGGCCAATTTAGGGGCCACTGCAAATTATCAAGCAGAAAATGAGGTTGGCCTGTAATATAAGATGATGTTACAGGGCTGATTATCTGTATTAAAGGAAAACTATATCCCCAAAATGAACACTTAAGTAACAGATAGTTTATATCATATTAAGTGGCATATTAAAGAATCTTACCAAACTGGAATATATATTTAAGTAAATATTGCCCTTTTACATCTCTTGCCTTGAACCACCATTTCGTGATGGTCTCTGTGTTGTCTCAGAGATCACCTGACCAGAAATACTACAACTCTAACTGTAACAGGAAGAAGAATGGAAGCAAAAGACAAAACTCTGTCTGTTAATTGGCTCATGTGACCTAACCGGTATGGTTTGTTGGCATGTTTGTGAGTACAGTGATTCCTACGATTCCAGGGGGCGGCCCTTATTTTTTAAAATGGCAATTTTCTATTTATGATTACCCAATGTCACATACTACTAGAAAAGTATATTATTATGAAAATGGTTTATTTACATGAAGCAGGGTTTTACATATGAGCTGTTTTATGCAATATCTTTTTATAGAGACCTACATTGTTTGGGGGGTATAGTTTTCCTTTAATTACTAATCAGCTTTATATTGTGACATTTATATTCTATGTGTACTGTATATTGTGAGTGGGTCCCTAAGCTCAGTAAGTGACAGCAGCACAGAACATGTGCAGTGAATCAGCAGAAAAGAAGATGGGGAACTATTGGGGCATCTTTGGAGACACAAATCTTTCCTGCTAAAGGGCTGTGGTTGCCTTGGGCTGGTATAGAAGCCCAAAACATAGTGTGCAGCATATGTAGCCTACTTCTTTAGTTAAGATTTAGTTCTCCTTTAAAGATCTGTACTGTTCACACCTGAGACCCAGAATGAAACTGCCCACATTGTTCTCCTGTTCACACTTTATACAAAATGCTGATGGGTCACCAGCACTGTGTCACTGTATGTAATACATCTTTGGCTGGCCATACACGGACCGATAAAAGCTGCAGACAGACAGAGTCGGCATCTGTTTGTAGATGCTGTCCCGCTATCCGACTGCCCGTATTGGCAGCATTATGATCCGATCGTTGGGCCCTAGGGCACATGATCAGATCCACCTGATTTCGCCCACCTCAATGTGGGCATATCGGGGAGAGATCCGCTCGTTAGGCGAAATCGACAAATGAGAGGATCTCAATGTGTATGCCACCTTTAGAGTAGTTCTGCCCTATGCTTCCTGTGTGTGCTGTACTCTGCCTGCCCTATGCTCCCTGTGTGTGCCATACTCTGCCTGCCTTATGCCCCCTGTGTGTGCCATACTCTGCCTGCCCTATGCTGTGTGTGCCATACTCTGCCTGCCCTTTGCTCCCTGTGTGTGCCATACTCTGCCTGCCCTATGCTCCGTGTGCCATACTCTGCCTGCCCTATGCTCCCTGTGTGTGCCATACTCTGCCTGCCCTTTGCTTCCTGTGTGTGCCATACTCTGCCTGCACTATGCTTCCTGTGTGTGCTGTACTCTACCTGTCGTATGCTTCCTGTGTGTGCCATACTCTGCCTGCCCATTGCTCCCTGTGTGTGCCATATTCTGACTGCCCTATGCTTCCTGTGTGTGCCATACTCTGACTGCCCTATGCTTCCTGTGTGTGCCATACTCTGCCTGCTCTAAGCTCCGTGTGTGCCATACTCTGCCTGCTCTATGCTCCTTAGGTGTGCCATACTCCACCTGTGTGTGCCCTGCTCTGCCTGTGGAACATAAGCCTGGTAGGGGTTTGTTCTGGGGTTTGTTAGCAATTGAAAATTGTTGTTAAGAGCCCCTAAGGTGTGTAATCGTTTGCTTGGGGGGTGCTGTCTTATCCACAGGAGAGGATGAGGCATATGGATTTAATGGTAGGTCTTCATATGACAACTTTTTTCGCAAATGACTGATATCCCTGCAGTGAGCACCAACCATTTGTTTTTTTGGTGTGCAACCACCATTAATGTGGACATAGTCATGGTTTAAAGTGGGTGTGGTTTAAAAACAGGGAGTGGCTAACACTGGCTTCCATTATCAGCCTTCAACCATGTAGGAAAGAAATACTGGACAGCACTGATCTAGGGCATTTCTCTTTGCCCTGTTAGTACTGTAGCCTGGCTGCCTTGCCATTATACAATATGTCTTCCACTTCCACTACTGGAAAGGTTGCTGGCCAATCAAGTGATGGCAGGATCAGGTGCCAAGTTATCTGCACACAACGGATGCCTCTTTGATAATGTCTGCAACCAAACCTAAATCTGGTACTGATAAATAAAGATTCGGTCCAATACTGACAAAACGCAAACCATAATCTGAGAAAACGAAGAAGTTATTCTTTTGTTACCTATGAACAAAATCTTCAGCAATAGAGTTTATACACAAAGAAGGTTGCAGCGAGTCCTAAAACTGTCCCAATAGTGCTCCATCAGGGCACCCAATAAATAATTATAATTCGAATAAGGAACAGAAGGACAGAATCGCAGGTTTAACTGCTAAAGTGCATTTTTAATCGTCCACACAACATGTTTCGGGCACATCTGCCCTTTTTCAAGTGGATTAGTATAGCTATGAACAAAATCTGTTAGGGTCAGTTGTTCAGAACTTTAAAGCCCCATTACTTTGGGTCTGCTGAAAGCTTTGTCAGGCCAAATCCTAGCTGTTTCTGCCAATTCTGACTTGTGTCCTGCATTAATGCATATCTACTAATAAATACCTAACCCACCAATGTACACAGGTATCTGGGCACCCAGACAGAAGCAGCCACCCTATGTAGCCTAGTTGGCTAAGGTCTCTGCTTGCACGGAAATCAATGACTTTATATAATGACACATGGGTCATTTTCTCTGCTGGCATATACATGACCTCTGCCCCATTAGTGTTAAAGGACAAATGAAATATGTTGTTCTGAAAGGGTGCATTACAAAGACAACGTGTACAAATAACTTACAAATAATATCTTGTGTCAATGTTCTCTCCAGCAGACTGGACAGCAGCTATACTAATCCAAATGACTGGTGTACATCACAGACACACAAACACTTTGCAGAGACTAAGACCAAGATTGTAGCTATTGTGCATTAGCTGCCATGGAACCCAACGCGTTGCTGCCGATGGAACCCCGGCGCATTGGCTGCCGTTGGAATGCAGCAAATTGGCTGCAGTTGGAATCCAGCAAATTAGCTGCAGATGGAATCAGGGCATGAGCTCTAGGCATTCTAATTCAAATGACGCATTAGGAAAGAAGATTTTGGCTTCGAAAAGCCAATCTCATACACACTCATGTATGGGGAGCTTGGGAAGGCCTGTCTGACCTAAATCTGGCTAAAAATTGTCCAGAGATCAGGCAGGTTTGAGTTTGGACTAAACTGGCATGTTTATGTGCTCATCACTATTTCCTTTTTTGCATCTGGTCTTGTAAATTTACTGATGCATGTTGCATATAAAGCATAATAATCAACGAGAACTACATTACCCCAAGATTCCAGCTGTTCAGCCGTGCTTCTATATCACTGTCATCAAAGCTTTGTGCTATTTTCTTATGCTGTTCCACCTAAAGCAGCAAGAAAAATACACTGTAAAGGCAAAACCAGCAGTGTAATGGGATTGTACAGCCTTTCTGCATTCATAAACATGGGTTTGAGCTGCCATTCTGTTTCCCTTAGACAGTATAGTATATTGTGTGCCCAGAAAATTCCTTTTCTTTGTATTTATACATACGGGAGGACAGTGCCATATCGTTTGGCTTAGTACAGTACAGTACAGTATTAGGGTACAGTATTAGGGTACAACTTATTTATGTGCGCAGAAGATTCCTCCTCCATATATTTGTATTTATATTTATAGGAGGGTAGTGCCATATTGTTTCCCTTAGACAATACAGTATGCGGGTTTAGCTTATTGTCTGCCCAGAACATTCCTTTCTCCTTCCTATTTGTAACTATATATATATATATATATGTAGCAAAAAGAGTCCGCACACACAGGGCTTGAGTGAGAAAATAAATTTGTCGTTTATTCAACGTTTCGGCCCAGTCACATGTGCCGTCTTCAGGAAGGCTCATTTGACTGGGCCGAAACGTTGAATAAACGACAAATTTATTTTCTCACTCAAGCCCTGTGTGTGCGGACTCTTTTTGCTACTTCCATAGTATTTTCAACAGTTCCAGCACCTAGGCATCCATTTTGTGCTCTGTGTGCACCGACCCCACGGCTTTTATATTTATATATATATATATATATATATATATATATATATATATATATATATATATATATATATATATATATATATATATATATATATATATATATATATAGGTAGGAGGTGCCATATTGTTTTGCTTAGAAAGTACAGTATGAGGGTATAGCTTATTATGTGCCCAGGACATTCCATCACTGTACATTTGTTTTTATAAATATACTGTAGATAGGAGCTGCCATTGTGTTTCCTTCAGTTTGCATGTATAAACGGGTGATATTGTTAATCATTTACCTGCCAAGCACATTTCTCATATGTGCTCGCAGGCAAAGAAATCACTTCTTTTGCAGCAAGAGTTTCTCTTTGCACCAGAAGATTTATCTTTGTGTAATCTAATGACATGTGGGAGATATGAAAGGTGAAAAGCTTTGAGGTGATTTTCAGAGATTTCACCAAAAGGGTTAAATTTAGCAAAGCTTTGTGTTTTGGTAGAAGAAAAACATATTCACTTAATTTGGATTAAGCAGAAAATGTTCTTTACAATATATGTAAGCCTACTGTTGGTAGACTTTTTGTCCTTGCCATCTAAAGCATGTGGATATATGGAGTGGTGCTTTGGAGATCGGTACAGGTATAGGATCCGTTATCCAGAAACCCTTTATCTGCAAAGTTCCGAATTACTGAAAGGCCATCTCCCATAGACCCCATTTTACTAAATAATCCAAATTTTCAAAAAATCCCCTTTTCTCTGTAATAATAAAACAGTAACTTGTGCTTGATCCCAACTAAGATATAATGAATATTTATTGGAAGCAAAACCAGCCTATTGGGTTTATTCAATGTTTACATTTTCTAGTAGACTTAAGGTATGAAGATCCAAAATACGGGAAGATCCGCTATCCGGAAAACTCCAGGTCCTGAACAATCTGGATAATGGGTCCCATACCTGTAGCATATTACAAGCGCATAATTCTGGATCAGGGGTGATTATTGTAAGGCTAATGCCACACAGGGCTTAGAGCTGTGTGTCTGGGCAAAGCAGTGACTCAAAGTGCAGACACAAAAGGTAGTAAATAGGAGCAGAGGGCCTGTTATTAAGATCGCCACAAGTAAAATCTATAACTCGATGAGTTCCGGGTTAATCGTGGGAAATTGCTTTGCTGGCTTTATATTTCAGCAATAAAGCCAGATCTTAAAGTGATACTGACACTACTTTTTAATATATGAATGTACATTAAAAGTTACCTATAGGTCACGCTGATTTTTAATTTTATATTATGGAAAGTCTTTTTCAGGAGGTGTGTCACTCATGGTAGTGCAGATTTAATCAACGTTGACAAATCTTACCATGTGCCATCTCCCTTACATTTTCCCCACATTTACTAAGGGTCGAATATCGAGGGTTAATAAACCCTCGAATTCGACCCTCGAAGTAAGATCCTTCTAATTCAAATATCGAATTCAAAGGATTTTGCGCAAATACTACGATCGATTAATCGAAGTAAAAACTATGAAATCCTTCAAACTATTCGAAGGATTCTAATCGATCGATCAAAGGATTTTTCTTCCATCAAAAAAACCTTAGAAAACTGATGGGGAAGGTCCCCATAGGCTAAAATTGCACCTTGGTAGGTTTAAACTCCCGAAGTATGTAGTCAAAGTTTTTTTTAAAGAGACAATACTTCGACTATCGAATGGTCGAATAGTCGAACGATTTTTACTTCGAAACATTCGAATCGACATTGAAGTCGAAGGTCGTAGTACCCAAAAAAATACTTCGAAATTCAAAGTTTTTTTTACTTTGAATCCTTCACTAGAGCTTAGTAAATGTGCCTCCCAGTGTCTGTATGACTGGGAAATACCTGGCTACACTGTAAAGCAAGTGCAACAAACAGACCTGAACTTAAATAAGTAGGAGGAGCTGCACATTATGAAGAACTAATAAATCAAGGTTTCAGCAGGAGCTGCCCAAGTTGGGTAGCCCCACTAACCTAACAATGGAAGGAAGGCACTGCTCTGTTCTCATCGGCGGGGGTTAAAACAAATGTGTATTTATGATATTTTGTGGCCGACTGAGAATAAGTAGAATGAGGGTCCGTAAGGAGCAAACAGCACATCAAAGAGATTTCAGTATTATTCTGCACTCCCCTGAGAAGTCCCTTATGCACTGACCAACAAACACATGTATTTACATTTAACAACCCCACTCCATGGGATGCACTTAAAGGGATTTGTGTGCAGATTTAGCTTCCTTTCTTGGAAAACAAAGTCACTATGTAATCAGGGCCATATTCTCAATACAAGCTTTAATGTTGCATGGGGTAGTCTTAATAACACAGCTTGGGTGCCTTCAAACTATTTTATAAGCTGGATGCAGGTGGGCACAGGGTCTAAATTGTGCCACCCACCTTCCTCAGGTGGGGACACAACCGACCCTACAACCTATCCCAAGCCTTCTGGTGACACATGCCTAGGGAACTAAAGTAGGCCATTGAGACTTGTGATGTGCTGGCCGGCCTGATACTTGCAGGAAAATCTGATGGGAACCTGTACTGCAGATACAAATCTACTGTGTGTCTTTATAGAACAACTAATGTAGAAGGTATTTTGCCTAGTAGAGTAGGAAGCAGTGAATGTGCAGTAGAAATGTTTTTCTATAATCAGTTGCTCTTCAATATTCCTGTCATGGAAATCTGTCTCTATTCATGCAGTTTTGGGCCAAATTTGCGAAAGACAGTTAGCTCTAATAGTTTGTCTAGGCAAAGAGAATACTGGCCAATCATAGGTTTCACTGACCTGTCCAACAAAACATGACTCCAGATTGCTGACGAGTAACCGCTTCAGCACAGAACTAATTATATTTAGAAAGTTTCCCATTTCCACGAGATTATATAAAATTTTGACTTTCAACAACAGTTCCCCCTTTAAAGCAAATGTATGCAGAAAAATTGGTACTTTAAGAGAAAAGAATTTCCTGCCAAGTCTGATGTTTAAAAAAATTGTCAGATTTGGCCTGTGCGCTTTTGTTGGGCATGGAAAGATCAACACTCCACAAGCAAAGCTCTGGTCTATTTAAAGAGGAAAATATTCCCCATTTAAGCTCGCTTTCATCCTGCAGTTTTTCCAGGAATCCGTTGGCACAGAGGAAGCTTTGGATTGTGCTGTGAAAGCTGTTATTTTTATGGATGATAGCTTCCTCCGCCTACTCTTCCATCTTGCACTGAAGGCACATGCATCAGATTGGCCCCAGTGCTGATGTAGGGGGAGATTGTAAAGAAACTTTTATCCGCTTGAGTATAAATATCCCATCACATGAAAGGTTCTGCCTGGGGCCTCAGTTTAAGGCAGTTGCTAAAGAGAAGACATCCTTGTGGAAAATAAAGTGGTACCGAATGTGTAACCAATAGCAGTGAGCCAGCACAACAGTGGTAAGGCCTGGAGCAAAAGCAAAACAACTGGATAACTTGCTAAATCATACAAATTGCATCGAGTGGCTAGGTAATGATCCTAGCAGCAACAGCCAATGTAAAGGTAACCCAATGGGAGAAGTGGTGAAAAGATAGAAGAAAAGGGCGTTACCATTTTGAGTGCTCCAGTGGTCTTGTCATCTGTGGGCTGCAAGGCGCTGAGAGAGGAGGTGGCATTACTGCTGTACAGGTGCCGGCATCTGAAATCAAAATGAAAACAGAGCATTGCGGTATTTTCATTAGCATGTGAGGATCCACCCCAAAACATTCATGGCTGACGCCAATGATAACAGCAAACATGACTATGCAGACAAATGAAGCTCCCTGAGCAGAATAAGCTGTGACAACATGTTTCACTGAGCATTCAGAGGAAAGGAAAATGAATGCAAAGCCTATCTTAAACAGGCTACAGTTTACTTTTAAACAGTTTTCAGTGAATTGAGTACAGCAATGTTTGGCTTTACAATCCCTGCCACACGCTTCTCCAAGATGGCATGTGGTTATACATCACCAGTAAATGGAATTCAGAGTGAGATGTTGGAGAAAATACTTATTTATTGCTTCTCTGCAACAGATGATACTAGTTCCATTTTCTGTAGCGTCACAGAAAAGAAAGGGGGCCTGCACAGGTGGTAAGGCAGGCTTTACATGAGAGCCTGAACAGCTTGCTAGATAGGCTTTATACAAAGGAACCTGCACAGATGTTTCAACAAACTTGATACAAGACAGCCTGGAAAATTACATTTAAAGTAAAGAATGAATACGGTTTCCTTTCCATACTTCCTAAGAGAGCGCTAGCTTATTCCTTCTGGAATGTAAGGATTATTTATTACTGCATGTACACACACACATGCATATCTTTCCATAAAAATGATAGACTCCTGTCGTTTAGCACCTGCACAGACACGCAGCAGCAGCAACAAATCCCATCTGTCACAGCACTAATACGAGCTGAAGTATAGGCAACAGCATAACAGCCTGCCAGGAGTGTGAGACACCAAAGATTCCAGAGTTTATAGGGGATAGGGATGCACAGAAGGAGGCAGCTTTTGCCACATTATGAATCTCCACGGTTCTGGCACAGGTTCAGTTACAAACACATCATAAAAACTTTAAGCAGTTCCGAGACTGAGGTCAGAATGAATAAAAGATTTTAGTATGGGAAGGTTGTGAGATGCCGGGATTACAGGCTATACATAACTGCAACTGTATAAGTACAGCTCAAGTGCAAATCCCACATCCTCAGCTGGCTGGGGCTAGGCATCTTCTGTCAGCACTGCTATTCTCCATTATAAAGGATAATATTCCCACTACTAAAATTTAAAAGCCTATCGGGGGTCACGTTTGAAGCTCAGTGATGTTCTTGTGGCTTTATATAGTCACAGAATCCCTCAGTGGGGGTAATTTATCAACACTGGGCACATTTGCCTATAGCAATCAATCAAATTGCTGCATTCATTGTTTTACTTGCAGATGGCTTTAAAAATGAATTCCTGATTGGTTTCTATAGATGACTGCCCAGTGTTGATAAATGAGCCCCAGTGACTTTTAATATCTTTATAAATTACAGTAGGGGGGTACATTATCCCTTATAATACATGAGTGATACTCAGAGTTCCCTGTATAACTCAGCATTCAGCCTTGTGCCTTTATATGATCACAGAACCCCTCAGTGACTACTAATATCCTTATAATTTACAGTAGGGGGTACAGTATCCCTTATAATACATGGGTGATACTTCAGAGATCCCTGTATAACTCAGCCTGCAGCCTGCAGCCTGCAGCCTTTATATGGCCACAGCACCCCTTTTTCAGCAGGATTCCGCAAGGAAGTAAAAAATGTTTTTCCACTCCCCTCCCCTAATATGCATATGCAAATTAGGATTTGGTTCGGTATTCAGCCGAATCTTTCACAAAGGATTCATGGGTTCGGCCGAATCCAAAATAAAGGATTCGGTGCATCCCTACTTCTAATATCATTATAATTTTCAGTAGGGGGTACATAACACCTACTCTCTCTTTCTGTGTGTGGAGAGAAAGAGAGAGAGAGCAGTATTCCAAACAAACTTATACTTTGGAAAGGTGTGGGTGATGCGAGTGATATTGAACAGCTTGTTGATTGGCCTATTGGTGAAGTAATGCATTAATTATGTATGTGCAGAGTGTGTTAGTTAGCTATTGGGTTACTTTGGCATAGCTGAGTGCCTCATACCACTATATCCAGCCAATGGCTTTTATTTCAGAATGGCAGGTTAGTGTTTGCCCCATGGCAGGTTCACCCTAGGGCACCGGGCAGACAAGCAAATCTGCAACAGAATCCCTGAAGGAAAGTGCCCTCCTTGCACAGTTCAGCTTTAAATACAACTAGGGGCTGGTAATGGAACCAAGGTGAATAGGACATTATTACTGGTATTGTCACTAAGGAAACACTGTTTTTGACTGGTCTCCCTAGGATGATTATTCTTGGTACCTAATGCTATGTTGCTGAACTATGCAGTATACAGCACTTGTTTGCCGCACATGATGATATTCTAGCTGCTTCCAGTACTGTGTGTCCCACATCTGCTGGCCAGAGATCTCTGAACTGTTCCAGAACTTCATTAAGGAGGAAAAAAAGAACAATTTGAAGTTTTCCCAGATTTCAGTATCAGACACATTTCCAGCTCTTTCTTGTTTTGCTGTGCTTGCACTCTGCTCTATCTGCCCAACAGAAACGAAGCCATTACAGCACTATATAGACACGACATGGAAATAAAATCCACAGGGGATGACAGTAGGGACTTGTTACATTGATATTAATTGTATACTGCATTTCTGATCTAACTTTATGGCTGTATCAAAGCCAGTCAGGATATCACAGCGCTGACACATTAGCACTAAATTAGCCTGCTACAGAGCTCATTTATATTATGTTTTGGGTTTCTGTACCAGCCCAAGGCAACCTCAATCTGTGCCCCCAAAATATGCCCCAGTAGCTCCCCATCTTCTTTTCTGCTGATTCACTGCACATGCTCTGTGCTACTGTCACTTACTGAGCTTAGGGACTGACTCACAATATATAGTAAACATAGAATACAAATGTCATAATATAAGGTTGATTAGTAATTAATACAGATAATTACTACATGGCAGCACATAAATCAGTTCAACTCTCATCAGCATTTAACATTTTACCCCATAGCACCAGCTTTTATTACAGGCCAACCTCATTTTCAGCTTGATAATTAGTGACAACCCCTAAGTTTAGCTTCTCAACAGCTCCCCAGAGCACACTGAGCATGTGAATGTCACATCTTTCCAAGATGGTGACCCCCTGTGACAAGTTTGAAGTCCTGGATAGTGATGAGCGAATTTATTCGCCAGCCATGGATTTGCACCGAACTTCTGAATTTCACCATGTTCAAATCACGAAACTGCGGCAAAAATTCACTGCAGAAACATCGGCAGCGGAAAAATGCCCATAAGAAAAAAAGGCCATTGACTTTAATGCATTTGGAGAAAAAAAGTCAACATAAGAAAAAGCGCCCATTAACTTTAATGCATTAGGACAAAAATAATTGCTGCTATTGAGAAGCTGAAACTTTAGGCTGGTGCAATAAGTTCAGCATTTTTAGTCATATTTATTTTTAGGGTTTAATTCTCTTTTAAGTGCCAGCAGAATTTAACTGATTTGGAAAGCATCAAGTGTCTCGATTAAGCCAATACAAGATATGTATATTTTTATGAAGATTTCTGACTTCTAAAGATCAAAAACACCCAGCAGTAAAATTATTGTATTTCAAAGCACTACAGTAGAATATGGCATGCTTTGGAATCCGAATCCAAATCCACTAAAAACTGGAACAGAAGGTTTACCCCAGGAAACCATTTATTTTTTAAAAGTACAGTTTCTGTCAAATCCAAAATGGGTAACAATGTCTTTCTACTCCAAACTACTGAGTCGCAACGCTTTCCCAAAATTGTTGGTTTTGATTAAATACCTGAAAATCTCCTCAAAGCTTCCACTTTCTAGTATCTTATCTTCAACATAGCATTAGATACCAAGATAAAACATCCTAAATATGAATGCCAGGGGTCCACTGAACAGTTTGATGCCCAATATGATTAAATTTACCAAACTACGTGGCATACAGAGCCACCCCCCCAAATGCAAATAGTACATGTACATTTTCACAGCATTTTGCAGCACTTTGACTGCTGCAATACAAGTACCCGTTGTGTGTATTATGTGCCATTAGTTCCCCTAACAGTACAGAGACCATAGAAAACCATATATTTGACAAATCTAAAATGGGTAAATACATCTTTCTACTGCAAACTACCAAACTGTAAAGCTATGCTGAATATAGCGTTTTTATGAAATTTCTGAAAATCGGCACAAAGCTTGCACTTTACCCCATTATATGCCTCACATTTCTGATTGTAACAGCATAAAACATCCTAAATATGAACGTCAAGGGTCGACTGAACACTTTGATGCTCAATATGCATAGATATACCAAACTATGTGATGCAGAGACCCCCAAATGGAAATATAGCAGACAAAATTTATATGGGCAAAACAAAGTAACAAAGAACATTGCGAATTGCACTAAAACCATAAAAAAATCTATGTTTTTTTTTTCAGCCTAGTGTAATCAGCATCACAGTTTGAATATTTGAGCTTGGCCAAATAGGTTTTACGGACAGACAGAAACAAGCAAACAATACCGATGCAGAGCTGAAAATGCAATAAAATTGCATCAAAATCACCGAAAATTTGAAAAAGGCTTGAATGGACGGCAGTTATTTCTCTGGTCATCAAATGGCCCCTCAACTATTCATTATTTAATGCATCTCCAGCTGAAAAAGAACTGCCCAAAACAGAATAGCTGTATTTCAGCGAGTACTGCAGGGAGTTCAATGAACAGGGAGTGCTAAGCCTCAGCTCACAGAGAGAGAGTTTATGTGAAGAAAGACACATCCTATGCTAAATGTGCCGCACCCAGTAACAGAACTAATCTAGCACTTGCCTGTAATTACCAAGAGTGCGCATGGAAGCTGCGGTGCATTGCCACGGGGCAGTAGAGATGAGCCAATTAGATAAAAGGAAAGTGCAGAACAATATCTCACAAGTGGGTCAGGCAGATGTGCTAGGCAAGTCATTAGTGGCAATTGTGCGAAATACAGAGGGAAATGAGGGATACCAGCAGTTAAGTAATTACTCACAGGCGCTAAAATGATGGAGAGAAGAGATAATTTGAATCCTCAGTACTAAGTGCTCCCATATTTCATTTGATGCAAATCAGAGTTCAGTCAGGTCAATATTTGAGGGAAATTTTGGGAAGGAACATACTCATTTAAAGGCAAAGACTGCTTTTGTTTAGAAACAAAATCTTGGCTTTAAAGGAGGGCTGCCAATTAATTTTATCCCAGACTTCTAGTTGGTCTACTGGACATCTAAAGGTGGCCATAAACACACCAATAATACCAATAATATGGTAGGAAAAGACATTTCGTACGATATTCGGTGCGTGTATAGTGGGAGACACGTGTGTATTGAAATGAGTGATCTTTCTTGGAAAGATCTTTTCCAGGAAAGATTGTAATTGTAACGTCTATGGCCACCTTAAGTAATCACCCAAAAAAGCTCCCTGTGTGCCCATAGGTATGCATTCAACAAAAGTAGGGTAAAAGATTGCTATGATTTATGAAAAGCATTAAATGCAGGGTTGCTGGAAAGTCTGGGAACTCTTTGTAATTCTTAATACATCTGCATATATCTGACCTACAATGTGATTGGTTTCTCACACAAGTCCTAAAAGGAGATAATGTGTCCATCTTGGTTTAGGCACAGTGTCTTGCTATATGACCTACTTTCTGTTGAGCTGCAGTTCATACCGTGACATTTTCCTGGAGAGGGTCAGAATTCATTTTCCAGCAATAATGGCAACCCATCATTGGCCCAGGGGCAGCAAAGCAGGTATAAAACATTTTATTTTGGTTTCATTCCCCACAGAATAATATCCACCTGCACACCATTGTTTATCTGTTGATGGTGGGGCCATGCTCATTGACATTGGCCAAGGAAAAAGAGGCCTTAAGTGCGTTTGCCATTAGCCTGGGGTTCTTTGAGAGCTCCCAGAGTATTACAAGTCCTTGCACTTTCCATGCACTTTGTTGGTCGGTAATTGCTAGAGAGGGTGACAACAGTTCACACTCAGGGTAACAGACAATAGCAAAGCACTGTAGACTGCCGTCACTGGCATCCACTTAAATTCATATGGATATTATAAGAACCACAGGCACAAAGCAGAATAACTGATCTTTAAATGTTTATTGTGCATCCACACAACATGTTTTGGGCAACAAGGGCCCTTTCTCTTGAGAAAATTCCCCTTCAAATCAAATGAGAAACCTGGAGGGACTCACATGTGTACCACACACACAAATATGTCACTTTGTATCATTTCCCTCAATAAATAAATGAACACAAATAATGTTTGTGACTTGTTTGGGGGTCTCAGTATCTAATTGTAGTTCATATTGAAGAAAAACAGTTAATGCAAAAGGGTTCACAAACGCCTAAGCAGCCCTGCACCAAGCTAGTGCAGCAGGATAACAACGCCACCTAGCAGCCAATTCAGTAGCACAAGCAGCTGGGATACAGAGAGAGAATTCCTTGCCAGGGTTGAACAGTATATAAGTCATGGGCACAAATTTACAGGAATGTGGCAGTTCCCATTAGGGATGGTGAATTCATGGTGATGGTGAATGACCTCAGGGCAGGCGCTTCCTCAATTATATATCAAGGAAGAGCAATTTGTTTGTGAGGAAAGGCTGTCGGACCCCACAAAGGCCACAGGGAAAAATCACATTATTATCAGCTAAATGAGCCATAAATCATTTAAACTGTTGGCCTTAAAATCATTCATACCAGGAGCCTTCCCAGCGTTGATGCAATATATCCAAAGCCCTCTGCATACTTCCCCTATATAAGGAACTCTCTATAACCAGTGCCCTGCTATACTTACCCTGTATAAGGAATTCATTTTAGCCAGTGTCCCACCACATGCTAAGCATATATAAGGACCTTACTATAGCCAATGCCCTGCTACATACTTACCCTATATAAATAACTCACTATAACAAGTGCCCCGCTACATACTTCCCCTATATAAAGAACTCACTATAACCAGTGCCCCCTACATACTTCCCCCATATTAGGAACTCACTATAACCAGTGCCCCCTACATAATTCCCCCGTATAAGAAACTTACTATAACCAGTGCAGCCTACACACTTCCCCTATACAAGGAACTAACTATAACCAGTGCCTCACTACATAATCATTGTGTATATAAGAAACAAAAACCACCATTGCCATAAATCACACAAAAATCGAATTTCTGCTATACACTGATTTATGTTCCCCCTGCCCAGTTTAACAGACAAATTAAACAATATACAAATCTAAAATAAAGGATAAATAATCCTGCCATGTGTCTTGTCCTGCTACTTGTCAGATGCTGAGTGTCAAGCTAAACACCCTGCCATAAAGCAAGCAAAACTAGAAACCCTGCCATAAAGTAAGGCAAACCTAAAAGCCCCGTGGTAAAGCAAGGCAGGACTGCTATATTATAGCTAGAACAGAGACAGCAGTACATAGAGATATAGAGACACCCCAATGCATAACAACTGTCCCCCCTAAACATAAGTAAATAACAAAGGGAATAGGTAATGTTCAGTAATTCCCCCTAAATATCACCCAGCTACCAGACCTAAGGCTTCTACGGCCAAAACATCTTTCAAGTGTCACTGTACAAAGCAAAGCATGCGGCGTCTGCACACAGTTTGGCTAGTGAGAAAAGGGAGCAGGCATGTGAGCGTGGGAGCCAAGTTCTACAAGGGGATTGCGCAAAGGATTTGGGGGGGGCGATATAAATTTTGTTTACACAGTGATCAAACACGAAGCACAGACGGCAGAGGAACCCTTTTAAGATGAAAGGGCCTTTGAAAGGACAATGCTAAGTGGCTGCTGCACAGTTTATGAGACAGCGATAAACTTCACTTCCAAGCTCTAATAAATTATTCACCCCAGATACATACATTTGTCATGTATTATACATGCCTTTACGGCACTTTTATTCTGCACACACCCATTATCCTTATTGATGCTACAACGGAGCTTGGAAATAAGGGGAAAAGCCCATAACAGCTTGTTCCAAACCAAAAGCCAATCTGGAACATCTACAACAAAACAACAGAACTCTCATTAGCTAATCAGCATTCTAAGGGAGTTATTTATTAAAAGTTTGAGTTGTGTTTTCCACGAAAATTCTAGTTGATTTTTTTTGGTCAAAACGCACATTTTCAGGTTAAAGAAAAATCTAAAATTTTTCGAGATTTATTATACCCTGACCCTGAAAATAGCTCAGATCCAAAAAAATACACCATCTAAAACCTGTCAAGGTCACGTAGGAGTCAATGGTAGAGGTCCCTTGAACCATTTGAAGGTGTTAATCGCCTCCATGGTTTTCGAGTTTTTCTTTGGAGGGGTTTTGCTCGAAAACCCGAATAAAGTGATTTGAGTTTTTTCCTGCAGAAATCTCGATTAATGAGAGTTTTCAGGTTTCACAACTCAAACTTGGAGAATCTAGTTTTTTTCATTCAAGTTTTTTCTTAAATAAGATACCATTTGAGTTGTGAGTTCATTCAAGGTATAAAAAAACTAAGATTCGACCATTGATAAATAACCCCCTAAGTGTATGTGGTGCCATACCAGCACACAGTACAGATCAGTAAAGCCCCCAATGGGCCAATGGAAAGGGGAATAAATGAAATGGCACTCAGCTGAGCAATGACCACTATTTGTGTTTGTATTGGCCACGGGCAACTTCTAATATATATTGAATGTACATTGCCACTGGAAGTGCTCATACCCTTACCTGGATGGGGAGGTGACAAAATCTCTACTGTCCTGTAAGGACCGACTCCAGGGTGCTTTCTCTTCCAGTTCTCTCATGACCCAGTCAGGCAGACCCTCTGGACCAGAGCTTAGAGATTTGTGGGTGTTTGGCTCATCGAAATATATGGACTGCACAAGAGAAGAATTGGGCTTAGTGAGACAGATGATAGAATGCTCGCCACCTCCACATACTCTGTGTAGTTAAACCTAAGTGCTTAAAGGGATACTGCCAATAATGTATCACATGATCACACATAGCGGAAGTCTAGTAAAGATGGGGAATTCTGGGAAGGCACAATTGTTCCAGTGCCACTCACCATGTATGTTGGCAGAGCCTTCAGCATTCCCTCCTCTGGCTTCTGGGAGAAGGGCCCTTCCAACTTGTCACGCTTTAGCATGTGAAGTAGGAGCTTAGCATACAAATTCCGGTTCTTTCTCCCAGTGATTCCTGTACCTGATCCCAAAGGGTCACAAAGCTTTTTGATCCACAAGGCACATCTCTGTCTCTCTATCAGTTAGAGAAAAAACAGTAGTCAGATATATTCCTTGCCTTTAAGTTAATATCAAGTGTAGTATCAGGTCAGTGAGTTGGATACCTCTTAGCTAAGGGAGGTATGAAGGAATCTAATCTACTGGTGAGGTAGAAAAATACTTAATCCTATGGTTTAGCATTTTGACTGAACACAAGAAAGAGGACCTAGCCTTGCAAACCCGGGGTGCCAGAAGATCACTGGTGAAGAGGACACCATGTGCACTGGCACTTTTGCACACATTTGCAGACTTTGGAACTTTCATTTTGCACTTTATTTGCTCCTATACCCCAGCCTTTTGGCACCAATAGTTAAGAAATTATTTTAAATCCAGGCAATAGGCTGGGGTACAGTGGGGGGGGGGAGATGACCATTGGGCTCATTCCTCGACCAAAACCTGGCACTGCCATGGGCACACAACTTGTGCCTCTTATATGCCTTCAGGCAAGAGGACAAAGTCAAAGGGAACCCTACTGTAGCTTTGTAGTGAAGGCAGTCTGAGGACCCTTGTCTCCCATGGGGCTTTGGGCCCAGGGAGGTTGGGGATAAAGGGCTCCCCCTAGCTTAGGCGAAGAGGAGTCCATAGACTTCAGGAGCATTTTGTGCCTTTGGCCAGGTGGTCCCGGAGTCTTTGGACTTTTTTAAGGGTAAGTCACTGCACCCCTGCTGCACTGTGAGTGATTCCCTTGCACTTTTGCACTTGGGTGAATGAAGCACCTGGGGCTTCAATAAAAAAAATCTATTCAGTTAAGGGGGGTACATCCTCGCTAAGGGATGTAATTCCGGAACCCCCACTGTGAGAACCACTGATCCACTGGCCATATGCTATGCAGCTAATTGAGCCAGTGTAAGCACCCCAGGATTTGCACCCCAGGGGTGTCTGATGAACATGGTGAGTAGGACATTTGCACACTTAACAAAGGCACTCCTTTCTGCAGTTTTACCCCGGCCTGTTTGGCACTGGGTTTTGAGAAAACTTTAAAAACCAGCCAAAAGGCTGGGAATGCAACTTTTCAATGGATTTTTAGATATTAATTTATATTTTACATCTCGAGAATAACTTGGAACTCTTATTAAAGGAGAAGGAAACCCTGCAGAAAAAAAAGCCATACCCCACCCCACGTAGACCTCTCTCCCTCCTCCCCCCAAGCTAACTGCCCCCTGGGGAAATGTCCCATTTTATACTTCCCCCTCGTTGCAGATTCTGGCAGCGGACTTCACGGCATCCATCTTCCGGGTCCTTGGTAAGCTGACTGGGAGATCGGTATGTCGGTGCATGCACAGTTGGAGCAATTTGCCGGTTTTCGACAACTGCGCATGTGCCGAAACTGACGGAGATTGACGATCTTCCAGTCAGTTTACCGAGGACCTAGAAGATGGATGCCGTGAAGTCTGGTGACAGAATCTGCAACGAAGGGTAAGTATAAAGTACGGGACATTTCCCCGCTGGCAGGGGGGCAGTTAGCCTGGGGTAGGAGGGAGGTCTACGTGGGGTGGGGGGGGTACGGGTTTTTTTCCTACAGGGTTTCTTTCTCCTTTAAGCACTTTTGGACTTGGTGCACTACACCTCACTGTCAACACACTGATCTAGGTGGGAAATGCATGGCCATTTGTCTCCTTCTCCCCCTAGAACCTGGCCCCGTAATGGGCAAAACCATGTTGAGTTCTCTTCAGGGGTAATTTTCAGGATCATAATTTTCAGAACTTCAGGATCATTCTGTGCCATTTAGGCATTTTTATGGACTAATAATTACACCCTTTGCACTTTTGTGTGTACACTTTTTTTTTTTGCCCTGGATGAAAAAAAAACAAAAAAAAAACAGTCAGATATCAATGCATCAAATCAGCCACTAACCTTAAAGGCAAAGTCAACCCAAAAAAATTTTTTTTGCCTTTGCCTTATAAAAGAAAATATAATTCGAAGCAACTTTGCGATATAAATTCATTAATTTTTTTTTAATTATGTGTATATGTTATGGTATTGAAAGCAGTGTGTGTCTGTTCCTTTCTATTCTCTGCCCTGGTCGCTCAAACTGTTGATACCATGCAAGACAAAGGAGCTGATTAAGCAGCTAGGAAACTAAGACGTTTGCAACATTGTTTAAAAAGTAACAACAAGGAGTCAGACAAATGCTGCTTTTAATATCAATTGCTTTTACGATTAATTTTAAAAGCACTGAGAAAGGTCTTTGTGTGGGACCGAAACTTCAGATTAATAAACGTTTTCTTTTTACCCACATTTTTAGAATTGTTTTCATTTATAAGGCACATTTTTATTTTGGGGCTGACTTGCTCTTTAAAGGCAATGGCCCACAGAGCAACTATATGTGTAATGCCATGGTAAGGCACTTACAGAGTACATATCAACTCAGTCCACATACATACACTAAATACAGTGGAGGTGCATCCTCTCTAACCTCTCACACTCTGTCTCTCTCTGTATAGGCTATGAGCAAATGGAGGGCTGTCCCTGCTGAATAGTGCTTAGTACAGGGGAATACCAATGCTGTCATAGTTTTATGCTATCTCTCTGTACAAGCGATGAGCAAATTTAGGAGGCTTTTCATGCTGAATTGTGATTAGTACAGGGGAATATGAAACTGCGAAATGAACTGAACTCCCACCATTTCCCAGACCCCCTCACCTTGTCTCTGGGGTAGCTTGAGAACATACTGCTTCATATCCACCAGGTAATGATCAAACTCCGAGTCCAACCATTCCCATGCATCCTCTTGGCTACCCATTGCCTTTCCAGACTGGATATCCAACTATAAAGAAGAACAAATAGTCAGCTTCTGTCTTGTGTTTTGGAGAGAACAGATGAAAAATGGAAGTGTAAAAATCTGGATTGTAACAGAAATTGGGGGAGTTGTTTTACTATTGAAAGAAGCATGTGTTTTCTAGTTGGTGGGACAATAATACATGGAAGGTTAAACTCTCAAAATGTAAGACTGAGGTTCATCTCTGGCAAGCATGAACTCTACCCAGTTAGCCTGGCAAGCAGGTCTGGACTGAAAATCAAAATAGGCCCTGGCATGTCAAGTACACAGCCCAAACAGCCCCCCTCCAGCCCAATAAATAGTAATTATCCATGGCATCTTACAGTAGCCCCTCTGGCATTTGCCAGAACCCACAGATTTCCAGTCCAGGCCGGCTGGCAAGAAAGCACGGAGTTCTTGCTGGGCAGGAAACTGTGCTGAATAGGTAGCAGAGGCCTGGGTGGGCTAGTGTAGTGGTATTGCCATCATTGCCAAAGCTGCACCTTTTTTGGGAACCACAAGGGGTACCATCACCATCAGTTATATATGAGTGAGTGATCAAATTTATAAATGTCAGGCATTGCATTATATAGGATAGAATCACATGGGACACAAATACCGATGATACTAAAGGGAGAAATTGAGTACTGGGGGAGTCTGCAGCTTCTTTGTCAGCCTGTGCTGTGACTTCCTAAACTGAATGTCATATTAACCAGCACCATGTTCACTTAGACCCTTCTACTCACTCCTAGCTCAATCTTGTTAAGCCAGTTAGCGAGAGTGCTTATTTTTGCCCCAAGTATACCGGGAACCACAGCAGGGTGACTGTTACCCCAATGTTTTTACATATCTGTTACCTTGTTATTAGCTAAGAGGTCCCAGCCTGAAGGCCAGTTAGGGTGAGATTTGGAGTGAGTGCTTATTTGTGCCCTGGGTATGCCCGGAACTATAGCAGGATGACTGTTACACCAATTTCTCTATATATCTGTAACCTTGTTATGAGCTAAGGGATCCCAGCCTGAAGAGCAGTTAAATTGAGGTTTAGGGTGAGTGCTCACTCATGCCCTGGGTATCCCTGGTTACTGCAGTGTTTCTATAAATTGGTTACCTTATTGTGAGCTAATGGGACCCAGCCTGAAGGCCAGTTAGGGCAAGATTTGGAGTGAGTGCTTATTTGTGCCCAGGGTTCCCCTGGAACTATAGCAGACTGATTCTTACCCTAATGTTTCTCTATATAACTGTAACCCTTTTACCAGAAGTACACAGGGGCAGTGAGATATTACATGGGGTAATATACAGAATGGTAGTTAGACAGTACACAAGGATATATAAAGCCGGAGTGGGTACAGATAGGTAGAGGAGACACTATACAGGGTATGTCTTTCATTTCGCCAGGAACGTCTGGGGTGTTTTCTGAACAAATTTTTTTAGTGAAACAGTTTTCAGTTGTATGAAATTAAATCAAATGTGAAAAACTGGCTGTGCAAAAATTTGGGTACCCATGTAGTTGTGCTAATTTTAATGCATGTAACTGCTCAATACTGATTACTGACAAAACCAAATCGGTTGGATTAGCTTGTTAAGCCTTGAACTTCATAGGCAGGTGTGTCCAATCATGAGAAAAGGCATTTAAGGTGGCCAATTGCAAGTTGTGCTTCTGTTTGACTCTCCTCTGAAGAGTGACAGCATGGGATCCTCAAAGCATCTCTCAAAAGATCTGAAAACAAAGATTTTTCAGTATAACAGTTTAGGGGAAGGATACAAAAAACTATCTCAAGTGTCTTTTTTAACTGTAAGGAATGTTATCAGGAAATGGAAGGCAACAGGCACAGTTGCTGTAAAACCCAGGAGTGGCATATGCAGAGGATTGTGAGAATGATTACAGACAACCCAATATCACCTCCAAAGACCTGCAAGGATATCTTGCTGCAGATGGTGTATCTGTAATTGATCTACAATTCAGCACAATTGGCACAAAGAACATCTATATGGCAGGGTGATGAGAAAGAAGCCCTTTCTGCACTCACTCCACAAACAGAGTCGCTTGTTGTATGCAAAAGCTCATTTAGACAAGCCATAGTAATTTTGGAACAAAGTGCTTTGCACTGATGAGAAAAAATTTGGTCATAACAAAAAGCACTTTTTTGCGGAAGAAGAACACCGCATTCCAAGAAAAACCCCTTCTACCTACTGTCAAATTTGGTGGAGGTTCCATCATGCTGTGGAGCTGTGTGGCTACTTCAGGGACTGGGGCCCTTGTTGAAGTTGAGTGTCGGATGAATTCAACCCAATATCAACAAATTCTTCACGATAATGTAGAAGCATCAGTCACAAAGTTGAAGTTGGATATTCCAACAAGACAATGACGCTAAATACACTTCGAAATCTACAAAGGCATTTATGCAGAGGGAGACGTACAATATTCTGGAATAGCCGTTACAATCCCTCGACTTGAATATCATGGAAAATCTATGGGATGATTTGAAGCAGGCTGTCCATTCTCGGCAGCCATCACATTTAACTGAACTGGAGAGATTTTGTATGGACGAATGGTCAAAAATACCGCCATCCAGAATCTCATCAAAGGCTATAGGAGGAGTCTAGAGGCTGTTACATTTGCAAAAGGAGGCTCAACTAAGTATTGATGTAATATCTCTGTTGGGGTGCCCAAATTTATGCACCTAATATTTTAATGATGCATTATGCATATTTTCTGTTAACTCAATAAACTTTGTCACTGCTGAAATACTACTGTTTCCATAAGGCATGTTATATATTAAAAGGAAGTTGCTACTTTGAAAGCTCAGCCAATGATAAAAAAAAAAACTCCAAAGAATTATTAGGGGTTCCCAAACTATTTCATGTGACTGTATAAGCCTGGAGGGGTACATAGAGGTAGACAGTACATGAGGGGTATATAAAGATAGAAGGGGTACACAGGGGTAGTTGGACAGTACATGGGGGTATATACAGTCTGGAGGGGTATAGATGGGTAGTTAGGGAGTACATGGAGCTCTGTATAGACTAGATGGGTAGTTACACAGTAACTTAAACAGTACAATGGGTATATACAGCCTGGAAGGGTTTAGAGAGGTTGTTAGTACATGGGGATATATACGCAGTGGAGGTGTAGGGATTGGTAGACATCACATGGGGTATATAAAACCTGTGGGTAGTTAGACATGGGGACATACACAGCTTGGAGGGGTAGTTAGAAGTAAATGGGAGTATATACAGCCTGAAGGTGGTTTGACAGTACACTGGTGTATATATACAGACTGGAGTGGCACAGATGGTACAGACATCCTGGAGAGGTAGTTAACCTCATTGGGGGAATATAAATTCTAGGCGGGGGTAGAGAGGGGAAGGAAAGTACATATATACACACACAGAGAGACAAGAAGCACAAGGTGCAGCGCTACGGGGGAAGAAAACAAGAATACGCAGCGCGCTGCTAACCTGCCGCTCTCTCTCTTGAAACTCCCTCTCACAGCCGGTGACGCACTTCCGCAAAACTGCCGGGTTAGTTGCCATGGCGACGCCACACCGCGTTCCATCCAACACAAAGTTCCCTCTGCCGGCGCCTTCTCTGAACTGCAGCTCTGCCCCTGTGACGCACTCGGATAACCATAGTGACCCAACTGCTGAACTTACGTGCAGGAGGCTATGAGAATGATGCAGTAACAGTCACAGTAATGCTAGGGGCGCTGGGTACGTACTGTGCCTCATACAATTCCCATAAGCCTAGCTTGTAGTTATACCTATGAACGCTAGAGGGAGCGATTCCTATACTTTTATTAAACCCCACATTATCCATTTGATGCCTGAGGAGAGGTGAGTTTCTGTGTTAAAGAAGACACATTGTGTAAAAAAATAAGAATGTACCAGTGCATTACACTCATTTAGATATAGAACAATGTTGCTTTAAAAAGTAGTGTTTCAGGCTGATTTATTGAATATTTCTGCAAAACCCTAATAATCCCTCCCTTCTCTTCCACTTCCTGCTCCCTGAATTCCCAGGCTTTGCAGGGGAGCTGGCGGCTCTCAGCTCACTGCACTGTAGGACAGGAACCAATCAGCAGTTAGCAGGACCTGATAGGGAACTAAAGCCTGTCTGTGCGTGTGACTGCAGGGCTGTGATTGGCTGTCCCCCTCCCACTGTGCTTCTGGCAGGGACCGTTAGGACACACCCACCCCTCATTTGAAACACTGACAGGGACCAGAGAACATATATAGGGAGCTGCAATAAAGAGGCTATTTTTAAAGATAATATATATTTTTAGCACCATGTGAAAGCAACACCATATATTACTTACAATTGCCTACAAAATTAAGGTTTTCTTCATTTATCCTTTAAGAAAGGAATAGCAAGGACTGTATGAATGAGCAGGGTTTATAGAATAAGTGTATGTGAAATTGACGAGTGTGCTATGTTAAGAACATTTGCAATTTACAGTCATTATTTTTTATTTTAATCCCAAAATATTAAAGGCTACCGGGGGAATGTAATAAAAGTCGATAGCGGAAAAACTATTCGCACTGCAAAAAGTTATGCCTTTGCGCAAACAAGTTTTCCTTTTGCGCAAATTTAACATAACTTTTGCAAACCCGGAAACTGTTTAGTGACCACTTCCGACAGTGGAAGACCGTTTGCGAATTTTATAGTTTGCTTCAATGCGCAGTAAATGTAGTCAAACTTCTTACTGAAAAAGATGTTATGTTTGCTCCAAAAGATTACGGCACCTTCAAGCACTTCTTAACAGTGCGCAATTAAAATTTGCGATTCAATAACAGTTTAAGGAACAATTTTACATTGCGAGATATGGATTTTTATTGGTGCAAATTATTTTGCTCTTTGCCACTTTTATTACATTCCCCCATACATGTTCTAACATGAATGAATTTTGTTACAACAAGCGCCACCTGCTGCTAATTTTCCAACCAGTCTGACCACCAAGTAGTCAAGAAAGTTGTAAGGAGAAAGAGGGGCTGCTGTAAAATGCTATAGAAACATAGGTACTATTTATTGGGCTGGTGGAGGGCTGATTGGGCCTCTGTGTACTTGAAATGCTAGGGCCTATTTTGAATCCCTTTAGAAGCCTGACTTAATTTGTTTCCTTTAACCCTGCCCACAGGAGTGACTGCAAGCATCAAAGTCACAGGAACCTTACTGTAACCTTCTATCCGTATGTACTCAATTATTGGGCCCTGCCCACTAGTTAGGGTTGCCACCTTTTCTGTAAAAAATACTGGCCTTCCTATAGGTATTTAACTTTTTCCCCTATAGATAACATTGGCATTAATGGTGCAAAAATATCTTGAGAGGGATCCAATGCAATCTTCAGTCCCTTCCCCGGGGCCCAGTGATTTCCTTACACCACCTATTCTTTATTACTATTATAAAATCCCTTTGGGAATGTTGGGGTTTGTGGTGAATTCTGATTAATGAATATCATACAAATGAGGCAGTGTATGTACAGTACATGTACCGTATATACTAGTGTATAAGCCAACCCGAGTATAAGCCGAGGTACCTAATTTTACCTACAAAAACTGGGAAACCTTATTGACTAGAGTATAAGCCTAGGGTGCATTCCAGTACACACTGTGTTGTGATATCTGTGCATACACACATGAGATGCAATGCGAGAGAGAGAGAGAGAGAGAGAGAGAGAGACAAAAGCACTTGACATTCCATACTCTTATTGGGAGTATATGCTGTTGAACAATGACCAGACAGGGTTATAAGTCACTAAGAGGACAATGTACAACCTGAAACTCAGCAGCTATTGCAACTACAACTCCCAGAATCCTTTAGTGACTCAGACTGGCAAAGGCTGCTGGGAAATGCAGTTTATAGTTTCTATACCTTCTCATCCCTAGAGCAGTGGTTTCCCCACTTGGGATAATATGCTGAGCTACAGGTTGGATCCTGCCTGTGATTGGATCCTATACAATGCCTCTTTATGCAGGCACCAGTGCTAATAAAAAGCAGAACAACAAATAAAGGTACCGTAATTACGGTACAGAATGCCACCGATCTGCAGGAACAGAACTCAGCCTGGTGAGCAGCTACTCACATGGGCTCCAGTGGCTTGGTCGGCCGCTTGCTGGGGGCATCCACATTCTCTGTCGGCGTGTTGGCGGCTGTCGCGGGTCCGGGTTTGGGGCCGTGGATGAGTCACTGTCTCACCAGTGTTTTGCGATGCGGCTGCTCATTCTCCGTGCTGCTGTCGTCTGTGTTGTTTCCCTGGCGGGTTCCGGTGGTGGCGGGGAGATGGGGGCAGGGGCGGGAGCAGTTGCCCTGTGGGGTCCTGTCTGATGGGCCCCACTGTGGCACCGGATCGGGTCCCCTCGGCAGGCGCCGTGCAGCTTAGCAGGCAGCAGGCCCTGCGATGAGCTTGGCGAGTAGTATAGACGCCAATGGGAGGAGCGCGCATGGGAAGATGTATGCCACTGCCGCATGAAGGACATTGCATGAGCGCGCTTCAGGTGATTGTGCACATTGACTCGTGTATAAGCCGAGGTACACTTTTTCAGCAGATTTTGGAGGCTGAAAAACTCGGCTTATACACGAGTATATACGGTAACCCTTTTTTGGCAGGAATATCCAGGGCCACACTGTGGCACTAACACTATAGATCGCAAGCCTCCGCTAAGTGGGAGATTTGCGGGGTTTGGATAAGTTAAGTGCCTCCACCCAGTGGCATACAACTCCCTGGGAACTGCAATAGCAGTGATTTTGGTACCAATTGTAGCAGACAATAAACCACACAATAGGCAGATATGCAGTAATATGTAATATTAGAAATGCAATAAGACCAGTGAAATAACAATAATACAATGAATATATAGTGAATAAAGTACCCCCTCTTGTAAAATATAAGGATATTATAAGTTACCGAGGAGTTTCATGACCATATAAAAACACGAGGCCGAAGGCCGAGTGTTTTTATACAGGTCATGGAACTCCGAGGTAACTTCTAATATCCTCATATTTTACAACTGGGGGTACTTTATTTATTATAATACACAAATTTTAGTATGTCATGTGACAGAAATGACATCACTACTCACCGTTTATAACTGATGACATCACTACTCACCGTTTATAAGGATATAATTTACAGGATATTCATGGCTTTTGTGTATTATAAGACAATATAATAAGTATCACCCTTTGTATGAAAATTTCCACTGCCACTTTAAGAATGGTGAGTGTGCACACTAAGGGTCTGAGGGGATATACCAAAGTAGTATGATCAAAGTTATGTGTTGCAACACCAGATTGATGCACCCCGGGGTGTGTAAGGTAAAGTCTCACCAACCCCCAGTGGTAATGAGAAAGGAATAAATCCTGTGAGGCAGAGCAGATGCAGGGAAGCAGTCTGGCAGCTTTAATCCACACTGAGATTGGAATGCTGGAGTAGGAAAAGGCTTCCTGTATTCCTGAGGAGATCCACTGCATGTGTCACGGAGGCTGATGGGAAATCCACAGTCCAGATCTGGTGTACACGCTGGCAACTCACTACAGGGCTGAAGTCCTATCTATCCTACAGGAATAACTTCCCTAGCAATAGTGAAATATAACCCGAATTAGGTGGCCTTATTCAAACAAAAGAATACTTTTTATTTATCAATTATTAGCTGAGGTCTAACTAGGTCAGAGCATTCTCTAGCTATAGCTCAGGCAGCTGCACTAGTTCCAGTCACTATGACGTCTGACTGGAAAGGGTTAACTAACTCCCTGTGCTCTGACTATGGGATTCCCTATATGGGTAAATATTCTATAGGTGAAATCCCTAGCTTCCTATTTAAACAAATCAGCTGGAACACTCACAGAGAGAGGAGAAATCTCAGGCTGGCTCTCAGTAGTTCTGTGCAGAGACCATGCTTTCTTCTTCCTGGTTAACCTCAGCCTCACTTTCATTTTGACTCCAAACTTCTTTCAGAGAGGTCACAAGGTCAGAAGCAAATCCTTCTTGCTGATTGGCCAGGCTGTGGCTGAAAACTGTCTCATTGCAGTGCAAGCAGAAGCCATGTTTTTGGTGGCTCCAGATTTAAAGTCACAGTGTTATGCAGTTAGTGAAAGGGCAAATAGCACTTCCCTACATACACCTAGGGGCAGATTTATCAAGGGTCGAAGTGAATTCGAGGGAATTTTCAAAGTAAAAAAATTCGAAATTCAAAGTAATTTTTGGGATACTTCGACCATCGAATAGGATACTACGACTTCGAATTTACTTCTAATTCGATTCGAAGTAAAAATACTTTGAATATTAAACCATTCGATAATCGAAGTACTGTCTTTTTAAAAAAAACTTTGACTTCAATACTTCGCCAAATTAAACCTGCCGAAGTGCTGTTAGCCTATGGGGACCTTCTAGACCAAGTCTTTACACATCGAAGTAAAATCATTCCATCGTACGCTAAAATCGTTCGAATAGTTCCGTTCGATTTTACTTCGATCATTCGATGGCCATTCGATGGCCAAATTCGGTGAAAAATCCTTCAATTCGATATTCGAAGTTGAAGTATTTCAATTCGCGGGTCGAATTTTGAAGTATTTATCACTTTGAAATTCGACCCTTGATAAATCTGCCCCTTAGTGTATGATAGTTCACAAACTTCACACCTTTCATTATACAGTATGTGCTTCCTTTTGCTTTCCCCTCTCAGGAGCTGCCATGCTGATTGCTTTTTTCAAGGTAAAGTGTTACTAGGTGAACCCCTCTCCCCCTGTGTAGAGATTAGGGTTACCACCTTTTCTGGAAAAAATTACTGGCCTTCCTATATTCTTGCCATTTTTTCCTATTACTAACATTGGCATGAAGCACCATCTTTACCAGCCAGACCAGTAAAATACCGGGCAGGTGGCAACCCTAGTAGATAGTGATGGGCGAATTTGCGCCGTTTCGCTTCGCCGAAAATTTCGCGAATTTGGCGCGAAATTCGCGAAACGGCAAAAAACTCGCGAAACGGCGCCGGCGTCTCGTTTTTGACGCCGGCGCCCGTTTTTACGACGCCGGCGCCCGTTTTTGACGCCGTCGGCCATTTTTAAAAAAAAAATTTTGGACGCCGGCGAATTTTTCCCGCGAATTTTCGCGGGAGTTTCGCGAATTTATTCGCTGGCGGCGAATCGCGCAAATTCGCCGCGAATTCGCGCCTGCCGAATAAATTCGCCCATCACTACTAGTAGAGATGAGCCCCCTCTCCCTGGTAAAGGGAGCAAAAAAATCCAGGAGCAAACTTCTGTTTGTGTTTTGTAACACAGGATGTTCAGATCCACTTACCCAGGGTGTGCTTCCTCTCTGACCTTGGGGAAGAGAGCAGCCCTGGAGCTGGAAGTACAGAGAATAAGAGCTCTGTATCTGGGTAGTTACTTGGGGTAGATTGTATTTATTTACCCAGAAGGTGGTTCTTGTCTGACCATGGAAAAGAGTACAGCCCAGGAGCAGGAAGTACAGAAAGTCATCAAGATATGTTTATATATAGACTGTGATGTCTAAATAAAAACACTATTGTTGGATTAAATTCGAGTGCTGGTCCATCTTCGACTGTTGTACAATACTCTTTTGACCAAGCACCCTTTAAGAGATTGAAGTGGTCAGAGTGCAGGTACTTTTGGACATATTTTATATATATATATATATATATATATATATATATATATATATATATATATATATAATATCAAAACAGGGGGGTTGTGGGAGCACTCTAAATTCTTTAAAGTATATATATATATATAAGTATAATAAATGCTATTGCATATGTACCCAAAACAGGGGTTATTTTGTTACAAAGTTATGATCATAAAATTGATAAGCCACCATACCACGTCAAGGTAAACCCCGAATGGTGGCCCCTAACTTGTTTTATTTTTTATGTGCATTCTAGCATTACCTGTAATCAATGTCCCCCCTTTAAACTAGTGGTGATCCTATGCTTTTAAAATTGGGCGATTGTTTTGGGAATATCTCTCCTTTAAAAGCCTGATTGCTGGCTGGGGAGGATTTAGCCCTCAGTCAAAAAACAGCGTTCAACGGACATTGATTACAGGTAATGCTAGAATGCACATAAAAAATAAAACAAGTTAGGGACCGCCATTCGGGGTTTACCTTGACGTGGTATGGTGGCTTATCAATTTTATGATCATAACTTTGTAACAAAATAACCCCTGTTTTGGGTACATATGCAATAGCATTTATTACACTAATATATATATATATATATATATATATATATATATATATATATATATATATATATATATATACTTTAAAGCCTTTAGAGTGCTCCCACAACCCCCCTGTTTTGATAATATATATATATATATATATATATATATATATATATATATATATATATATATATATACCTTCACATTGCTTCATCATCTGACATGATTTGATATTTTCCTGGAGTCCTGTCAACTGGTGGAATATTTACTTTATTATGGACTGGCACCCAGATTACTCGATACACTTATGGTAGTGTGCTCTATTTGCTTGTGTTTATATATATATATATATATATATATATATATATATATATATATATATATATATATATATATATGTACAAAGGCTTAGGCACACACTGCTTGAACAATTACCTGGGTGCTGTACAGGAAAATTGTATATTCACCCCAAAAAGCTGACGCACACCAGGATTTTTCTTCAAAAATGCTTTGTTTATTAGATCGACGTTTCGATCCCCAGAGGGATCTTTATCAAGATAACAACACACTGATTTGTAAGAGATTATAAAGACTCACCATCAGTGACCCAACACCAAACACCTCCCACAAATTCAATTAAGCAAGTTAACCCTTCGTGAACCTTAAGTGGTAAGTGGTGAGTTGTGCAGGACAATCTGGAAGAAAAAGTGCATGGTGCCATGAATAAATATCTTTTTAACAATAAAATCGTGTTAAGAGTTTTTTTAAAAAAACTTTTACAGAAAAAATCTCAAACCGCATAAAAACACCATTTAAAACCAATATAACAAAAACTAAAACTAAATGTTTGCATATAGGATAGTCCATAGGTATTTCATTTCATTTCGTCTTCCTTCCTTAGATAACATTGTGCTAGACTACTAAGGCTCTGTAAATATAGACAATCACAAAAATGGGTTATAAGAACAATATTCATTCAGACCGTTGGGAGCAACTGTATTTAATGTCTTGATCCAAAAGACCTCCCTTTGTGACAACAGATGATTCCAGTTGCCTCCCCTGGTGGGCTCTGTGACCATATCTATGCCCATAAATCTAAGTGTGGGCAATCTATGTCCCATTTTAAGGTAGTGTTGCGGTAAGGGTAAATCTGATTTCCCTGTCTCGAATGCCCGTTTTATTGAGGACCTATGGTTACCCATACGTTCACGGAGCGTATTCTGTGTCTTTCCCACATAAGATAAACCACAGGGGCACGTTATCATGTAGATAACGTGAGTTGAAGTACATGAAATACGTTGTTTAATTTGTATATCTTTTCCCGTATGGGGATGTTTAAAAGATACGCCGGTTGACATAGACCTGCAGGTAATACAACTCACACACCTATAGCAGCCTTTTTTCAGTTTACTTAAAACATTGCCATTGTCCGTGTAGCATTTAGTGGGGTCAGTCTGCATCAAAAGATCTTTTAAATTCTTACCTCTTTTGTAAGTCTTTATAATCTCTTACAAATCAGTGTGTTGTTATCTTGATAAAGATCCCTCTGGGGATCGAAACGTCGATCTAATAAACAAAGCATTTTTGAAGAAAAATCCTGGTGTGCGTCAGCTTTTTGGGGTGTATATATATATATATATATATATATATATAGAAATTGCACGTGGTGCCGGCACTCACAGGGTTTGCATGAAAAACTCAAACATTCGATATATTGAAATATATATATATGGTTTTGTCCTTGAGAAAGGTCCCTGTGGGGAACCGAAACGTCGGATTTAATAAACCTTTTTTCTTTATTTCAATATATCGAATGTTTGAGTTTTTCATGCAAACCCCGTGAGTGCCGGCACCACGTGCAATTTCTGTTTATTTTTTAACCAGAGGACCCAGGTATTTTTGTGTATTTTAAGGTGTGCAGCTTGTACCCACCTTTCCCTATATATATATATATATATATATATATATATATATATATATATATATATATATATATATATATATATCAAGAAAAACCGCACTGCTCAGGACTTATAATAATGAAAGAAATTTTTAATGGCACATACTGACGTTTCGGCTGCTGCTGCAGCCTTTTTCAAAGCACAAAAAACGAATACATCCACCAAACTAAATACACAGTGTTGGCGCGAACCTCCCGTGACCTCACCAACGTGAACTGACGTGTTTCAAAGTGTTACCCACCCCCCGCTAATTAAACACATCCCATGATTAAACTACTCGTGTCGTGCACCCCTTATGGAGCTATTTAGACTCCAAATCTATTAATACCTGTGACCCATATATATATATGTGAACTCCTGTGTCATGTAGCAGAACATAAATCGTGTCAAAAAACTAAAACTATTGTCCCATCAATGTTAAAGGAATTTTATCTAATCACCCAGTGCTGTGCGTTCCGTGTTTCAAGATACAGTGTTGTGACACATCCTTCCCACTGGCACAATAAATTAACAAAGTAACCATTCTATCTCTAATAAAGAAGGAACTAAATATCACATAGTGTTAGTATCGCAAACAAATCTTTATAACTCACTAATCGTTATCTAGCTTATAACCTGTCACATATGTCCAAATCGTTTTTGTTAAAATACTTAATGGGATTAGATCTATATCCGTGTATAATACACAAAAGCCATGAATATTCTGTAAATTATATCCTTATAAACGGTGAGTTCTGATGTCATCAGTTATAAACGGTGAGTTCTGATGTCATTTCTGTCACATGACTCATTGAAATTTGTGTATTATAATAAATAAAGTACCCCCAGTTGTAAAATATGAGGATATTAGAAGTTACCTCGGAGTTCCATGACCTGTATAAAAACACTCGGCCTTCGGCCTCGTGTTTTTATATGGTCATGAAACTCCTCAGTAACTTATAATATCCTTATATTTTACAAGAGGGGGTACTTTATTCACTATATATTCCGGCCTCCTACATCACACGACCGCCTAGAGTGTCGAGCTGTGGTTATGTAAATGCAGCTTTCATCGGGCAGTGAATTAATTAAAAATGAAGGAAACGAAAATGGACCTTCAGTCCATAGAGATCGAATTAAACAATCCATAATGTGCATAAGGAGTTACGTGTTATCCTCGACCACAGTATAGATCCCCAAAGCCGTCCAACCTATATATACTGGTACAAAGGATGCACACAGGTATTTTATGGTCTTGAGAATGGTCTTAGATACAGACCGAAACGTCGACCTGCTTTTTTAATGTACTAAATAAAATTTAAGTTTTTTTACTTTTTGATATAAATACCTGTGTGCATCCTTTGTACCGGTTTTTCTATATATTGCTTTTTTGGATAGCACCAGGACTTTATGCTATTTTGTGGTGTGCTGAAGAAATTGGACTTTTGTACAAACAGGTCGATATCAGTTGAAAATTGAGCGTAGGACTGGCCAGATATGGGATGACTTTGACGTAGGTGGCCAGCTTAAATATATTGCAATATATGGACAAACAATCCCTGTTTTGTGTAAAGGGTGAGACATTTTTCAGTAGCAGTATGCACAAAATGTCTCTGTCTTAAATATATTGATAATGGGTTGAGTGCAGAGGACTCTTGTATTTGACTATATGTATTTTGTGGTCACAACCTCATTGCACCTCCGCCAAATGGTTTTAAAAATTAGTGGTGAGCACAACTTTCACTTGTTATATATATATATATATATATATATATAAAACATACCTCCCAACTGTCCCGTTTTTAGAGGGACAGTCCCTCTTTTGACAGCTGAACCCGCAGTCCCTCATTTGTACTGGAAAGTCCAGTTTTTCTCTGCTCTGAACAACCAGTGCTTCATTCAGGTCTCTCACTCTATTTCTCTCACATTTTCTCTCTCTCGCTCTCTCTCGAGTACTGACACAATATAAGGTTTCCGGTCGATCACATTTATTTTACATTTCTAACATTTTGAAAACAATGAAATTACTAAAATTCATTTGAAAGTTCCTCTTCTGGAAGCAGCCTAAGAGGCCTCAGAGCAGACAGGAAGGTTAGAGGGTTCTTTGGACCACAACCACTTGGGTTCTGGAGAGGAAAAAATACTGATATCAATTCGAATACAAAACTACCTCAATTAATCTTCATTTGCTGAATGGTCCTGAGGAAACACTATGGTGTCCATTATACTGAGTATCTAAGTATCCACTGATGTCCAACTACAACTTTCTGCACCCTCTGAATGTATTTGGCCAATGGTTCAATCACTGTAGCTTGTAAAACATTGCTAACTTTAAACCATGCACTGCTGTCCTGCCACCCTTCCCTGCTCCCCAGCCGCCCTACTCCAAAGTTACCCTGTGCCCTGCTCCCCAGTTACCCTTTCCTCTAACCAGCCCCCCTTCCCTGCTGTCCTATCACCCTTTCTACTACCCTTCCCTGCTGCTCAGCCACCCTGTTCTACTCCCTAGCCATCCTATCCTGCTGCTCAGCCACCCTGCCTTGCTGTTCTGCCAATCTGACCTGCTAGCTGCTACCCTGCCCTGCTCTTCGGCTACCTTTTTACAGCTTATCCGTCCTACAGTTGCCACTGCACGGGAGTGAGAAGCCCCCCCACCCAGACTGCAGCACAGGCAGCACATAAAGAAGGTACCTTTGTAACAGCTGGGCACAGCAAATACCCCATCTTGGCACTGGCTGTCTGTTAAATGGGAGCATTTCTCCTTGGAGTCTTTGCAGTAATAGGTCAGGGTGTCACCATGCTGGATCATCCCATGCGCTATATCATCCACTTTGGTCTTCCTTCCGTTGTAAAGCACCGTGGCCTTCTTTATATTCACCTTGCATGGAGCTGCAATACACATAGCGCTAACCAAATCCATTCTGTGTGCATTTATAGCTAGGGGTGGAAGCTGCCATAGCAGTTACTGTATTTATATCCCACCTACCTCTGCACTTTGGCCTTATCGTCCACTCTCCAGTCAAGTTGCAGAAGGAGACCCTGGGGCCATCAAGCACATAGTTTGGCTTACAGCCATAAGTCACAGTCTCTTTATAGTGATATCTCTGATGCAGTAAGACGCTCATGAAACCATTTTGTATTTCGGGTGGCCGATCACATGTCACATCTGGAATAGATTTAATATGTAATATTAAATATTAGATATAATGGCTTCTAATCTTGCTTTGATTGTCTGCAAGTTGTTCTAGCCCTATGAGTGTTCTGCTTCGATTGGCAGTTATTAGGGACTCACCACGGCATTCAGGTGCCTGGCTCCAGTTCCCGCTGGCAGTGCAGGTGGCAGTGTCATTGCCAAACATGGCGTAATTAGAGTGGCATTCATACTTCACCATATCCTGGTATTTAGAAACATTCCGTTCATCTGGCCTATAGTAGGAGAGCTGGCCAAATGCAGGTACTGGGGGTTGGGGGCAGGTCATGGCTGCAAAGAGAAGGTACACAGCACAAGTATAGCAGGTTATAGGGAAGAACTAAACAAGCGTTTTTCGGTCCGATCCGACTCGCTCCGACAAAACTCAGGCATCGGATGCGCAGGAAATAAGGTAAGAGATAGAAATGTCGGATGACGTTGCATCATTCATCCGACATGTCGCGTCAAACGACCGATGTGACACCATCCGAAATTGCTGTTGCTTACCTTGTTTTCCATCGCATCCGACTTGACGCCTGCATTTTTGTTACTCATCTTTCTATTCAGGAACTCCTGAACTCCTATTCATATTCCAGTCTCTTATTAAATATTTGCATGGCTGCTAGGGTAATTTGCACCCTACAAACCAGATTGCTGAAATTGTAAACTGTAGCGTTGCTGAATAAAAAGCTTAATAACTCAAAAACCACAAATAATAAAAAAATGGAAACCAATTGCAAATTGTCTCAGAATACCACTCAATGATCACCCAAAAGGGCCCCTGAGAGAGTTGGGCAATGATGTGTAGGAAGCTATAACTGGTGACTTGCATTGCTGTAATCAACACTAACAGCTTTACATAACTGCTATCTACTTACAGCCATATTTCCCTCCTTCTAACTAATCATGGGGGGAGTGGGAGAAGGCTCACATGGGAGGGGGCTGAAAGGAATTCACCCTTTGAGTGCTGCACAGCAGACGTCTTTCTTAGTAGCAAAACACACTCTGCTATTCAACTATAACAAAATGAGGAAATAAGTTGGGAGGATTTACGTACATTGGCAGGTTGGCAAACTCTCGTTCCATTTGCCAGACTCATTGCATGTGCTGCTGTTTGCTCCAATCAGTACAAATCTGAAATGACACAACCTCTGCGATGTCAGACTGGCCATAGAGAAATTAATGGTAAACTGCTAAACCCCATTATAAGCCCATTCTGTCTTCATTTCATTCTGTTTCTGACAATGGACTGAGCCAATGGGTTTAACTCCTCGCCAGCTCTAAGTAGACCTAGTTCCCAGCCTTGCCAGAGTCTGCCCGCCCCTCTCCAAGGCCAAATGACTGTCAAAGCATCTGCTGTGACGCTTCTGGTCATTGATCATGTATGTATCTGTGAACATACTACTCATACTCGTCTTATCAGAGCTCTTTTTAGTGATTATTGGGCCATTCAGATATAGCAGGTCAATCAGGAGATGGTAGGATGAAGATGAAGACAGTAGGGAATGATGGATACAGTAGTTCAAGAGGGAGACTGCAAGGGAAGGTGGAGACTGTAGGGCAATTGGGAAGGGCAATGGGACTGAAGGGTAAGTGGGAGATGGTAGGGCAATGGGGAGACAGTAGGGCCTGATGGATAGCAAGGAAAGGCTTCAGGACCAGTGAGCATACCCTTCTTTGCATGAGAAGCGAACTACATTTTGGAACTTGTTATTCTCGTACGTTATGTCTCCATTCTCCAGAGTGTCAGATAATGAGCACTGTCTCCCTAAACAGAAAAGAAACACAGATTAAAATTTACCCTAACATGGCAAGAGCCCTACAGATACACTTGGGTAGGAGAATGGTGGGCTAAGGCTTGGTTGAAGCATAGAGTACATTTGTTGGCATTACAGCACATGTTACTATTAATAATGCACCTGGGCATGGGGGCAGCAGTCACACACATAATACTCACGTGCACATGATAAGGATGCGTGGATCCAAATTCCAGCGCTGGAGCATACAGCCCTGTTATATCCCCCCTGTCTCACAAATCCCGGTAAACAAGAGTACACCACAAAATTACTTGGCTCATACACCAACTTCTCTGGCTTGTACAGAGCACCTTGGATTTCCTGAGGCCGGGGACACACTGTAACACATACATGTCATTTCTATAGAGAAGCTATTGGTAGAATGCAGCCTACATCACGTGATTATGTAAAGCAGTGATGTAACAATGGAGGACGATGAACCCACAACTGCAGGCAAAGGGGTACCATTAAGATTGGGTGGTAGGGGCATAAAATATCCATCAACCACACTTACCCTTGGTTGCTGTAACACAGCTTAGCAGGACAAACGCCCAAATCATCATAAGTGAGTGCAACATATTCCTGCCTGCCCTGTGACTGTCTTGCATGCACCATCCTGTCTTTTGTAATCCCTTAGTTTAAATATTAATTCACCTGTTGGGGTCTGGCTTTATCCTCCCAAACTATTCTTTCTGTTTATTCTGTTGGATCCATTACTGATTTACTGAGTGGGAAGGAAGGTTCCCTGTCACTCAGGAGTGTGGGGGGGGGCAGTATCCAAAGGTTTATTTGCCCTTTACTAATCGTCCTCTCGCAGTCACTAGGAGATAAGATACATTGACAAACAAAGATCTTGTGTAGGAACCATACTGATCCAATATCATAAATTAAAGGGACATTTTTGTCAATTGCAAAGTAAGATTAGTGGTCAGAATACCAGTTTTGCCTATCTCACTGTGCAATAAATGCTTTATGTCATGGATCCAAATTCCAGTGTTTGAGCATACAACCCTGTTATATGCCCCCTGTCTCACAAACCCTGGTAAACTAGAGTACATCACAAAATTACTGAGCTGATACACCGACTTCTCTGGCTTGTACAGAGCACCTTTTATTTCCTGAGGCCTGGAACACACTGTAACACCTACATGTCATTTCTAGAGCAGCTATTGGTAGAATGCAGCCTGCATCATGTGATTATGTAAAGCAGTGTTATAACAATGGAGGATGGGAAACCCACAACTGCAGGGAAAGGGGGACAGTAAGATTGGCAGGTAGGGGCCATAAAATATCCACACTTACCCTTGGTTGCTGTAGCACATCTTAACAGGACAAGCGCCCAAATCACTATAAGTGAGTGCAACATATTCCTGCCTGCCCTGTGACTGTCTTGCCTGCTCCATCTTTTGTAATCCCTTAGTTTAAATATTAATTTACCTGTTGGGGTCTGGCTTTATCCTCCCAAACTATTCTTTCTGTTTATTCTGCTGGATCCATTACTGATTTACTGAGTAGGAAGGAATGTTCCCTGTGTGAGTGTGAGTGTCAGTATCCAAAGGTTTATTTGTCCTTTACTAACCATGCTCTGCCAGTCACTAGGAGATATGATACATTGATGAACAAAGATCTTTTGTAGTAACCATACAATATCATTAGATAAAGGGAGATGTCTAGCAATACCGTTCATTGCTACACAACCCCTAACCTCATGCAAGTTTGCAAGTCCAAAAATGCCCCTAACAGTAAGCTGACCCCAGAAAATCTGAGTAAATGGGGTCTACTGTGGCTGTCACCTCAAGGGTCCACCACCCTAGTCAAGGAGGCTCCCAATGCCGTCCCACCGTGCCATGAGCCTCCTCCTCCTACTGATACTGCTGTGCAGCACATATTACCCCTTAACCCACTGGTATCAGCTTTGCCAGGTGCTCCTACAATAGAAGGCCATCTAGACACCCTTCATAGGGCCCCACCACATGCACTTTGGGGTCTTTTCTCTGCCCCCTCCCTCCCTCTTCTTGGCAGGAAGGAAATGGAGATACAGAGAGCATCATAAAGAACACCTTCATGAGCACCTATTACTTATAATGTGTACAGAAACAAAACTCAAAGGTATTGCCATGGGGTTCATGTGTCATGGCCTTCATCTTAGGGGTTCATAAGGCTACCACTGGTGAGCTCATGCCATACTGTCTGACTGTCTGACAGTCTGTTTGTGTAACGAGTACCAGTGCTTCTATGCCAGCAAGGAGCATCAGTCGCCCAGCTTTGTGCCCAGCTAGTGCTTTGCTTTTCAGGCCTGGTGTGAAGCAAGCAGTCTGAATTCATTAATTAAGAGGCAACTGCTGGATTGTTTGCAATGTTGGGAAAAGCTAAAATAAATACAGGCTTGTCCTTTCCAGTCCATGGAACATAAATATTGACACCACTAACCTAGTTTGTCATTATGTGTTTGGCTGGGAATCAGCGAGATAATCTGTTCTGAGCAGCTCTATGGGATTTCTCAGTAACGCATCGTAGATAATGATCATTTTAACTCTTCCTATACCAAGAGCCAGGCACTCAGATCCCTGCATCGGAGGAGGTGGGTATTACTGGCCTCACCTCATTTATACAGTTAGGTCCATAAATATTTGGACAGAGACAACTATTTTCTAATTTTGTTTCTGTACATTACCACAATGAATTTTAAATAAAACACAATCACTTGATTTCAGGGGCTCAAAAGCAATTGGACAAATTAAAAAACTAAAAATAAATTGTTCATTTCTAATATTTGGTTGAAAACACTTTGCAGGCAATGACAGACTGAAGTCTTGAACTCATGGACACAGCAACGTAACTAGAGGGGGGCGGGCCCTGGCGCAATCACACCCCCTGCTCCCCCGGTAGTTACGCCACATCACCAGATTCTGGGGTTCCTCCTTTTAATGCTCTGCCAGGCCTTTACTGCAGTTTCTGTCAGTTGCTGTTTGTGGGACTTTCTGTCCAAGTTTAGTCTTCAACAAGTGAATTGCAGGTCAGTTGGGTTCAGATCAGGCGACTGACTTGGCCATTCAATAATATTCCCATTCTTTGCATTAATAAACTCCTGGGTTGCTTTGGCTGTATGTTTTGGGTGATTGTCTATCTGTATTATGAAACAACTCCCAATCAATTTGACTGCATTTAGCTGATTTGAGCAGACAGTGTCTCTATACACCTCAGAATTCATTCAGCTGCTTCTGTCCTGTGTCACATCATGGATAAACATTAGTGTCCCAGTGCCACTGGCAGCCATTCACACCCAAGCCATCACACTGCCTCCACCATGTTTTATAGAGATGTGATATGCTTTGCATCATGACCTGTTCCACGCCTTCTTCATACTTTTTTCTTGCAATAATTCTGGTATAGGTTGATCTTGGTTTCATCTGTCTAAAGAATGTTTTTCCAGAACTGTGCTGGCTTTTTTAGATGTTTTTTTTTAGTAAAGTCCAATCTAGCCTTTCTATTCTTGATGCTTATAAGTGGCTTGCACCTTGCAGTGTACCCTCTGTATTTACTTTCATGCAGTCTTCTCTTTATGGTAGACTTGGATATCGATATGCCTACCTCCTGGAGAGTGTTGTTGTAATAACTTACTGCCCAGCGGTGACGCACCGCCACGCCGCTCCTCTTCAGTAGTAGCCGGGAACTAACTCCTCTGCATTTATAGGCACAGGCAACGACACTGCCCGTTATAGGATTTGTTACTCGTGAGTTTCCTGGTGCCTCTGTGCTGTATAGCTTTTGTGATCTGATTCTTGTTGTGACCCCTGCCTGTTTTTGGACGATTCTGACTTCTGTATCCTGACCCTTGCCTGGTAACTGACTCCACTTATTCCGTATCCCTTCTGATTGACTCCGTTTGTACTCTGCCTGCCCCGACCCGATCTGACTATGCTTTCTGTCTACGCCTTGTACCGCGACCTTCTGCCCAAAAGACTTTGCATTACCGTCGTGCCCCTTTGCTCGTTCAGAACCCTTTGCTTGGCACCTCTCTTTATAAGACCTGGCGGCATCCGATTAGCCGAGGGCTCCTCCCGAGGTGAAAGGCGGAAGCAAGAGCCGAGAACAGGGTGCTTAGCATTGGTTCTGAATTTAGGGTGCCGACCGTGACAGTTGTTCACTTGTTCGGCTGTTGTGAAGGGGTGACACCATAGAAATGATTCTGTGATCGTCATCTTTTTGGGTGGGTGAGTTCACCAGTGCTTGCTTTCTTTCTTTCTCAGATTTTGCCACTTCTAATATTGTAGCAATTTCTTGGATGAGTTTTCTTCTGTTTTTGCAGCTGAAGGATGGCTTATTTCACCTGCATGGAGAGCTCCTTTGACCGCATGTTGTCTGTTCACAGCAAAATCTTCTACATACAAGCACCCGCCCCTCAAATCAACTCCAGTACTTTTATCTGCTTCATTGATAATGAAATAACAAATTAATTGCCCATACCTGCCCAAGAAATAGCCTTTGAGTCAATTGTCAATTGTGAGTCAATTACTGTTAAACCCCTGAAATGAAGTGATTATGTTAAAAAAGGCTTTAGTTCCTCACATTTTTATGCACTCTTTTTGTTCAACCCACTGAATTAAAGCTGAAAGTCTGCAGTTCATCTGCATCTGAGTTGTTTAATTTAAAATTCATTGTGGTAATTTGAAAAAAGTTGCCTCTGGCCACATTTTTATGGACCTAACTGTACAACATCTGGCCTTTGGTATGCTCTGTAAGCTCAGACTGCATACAGGGTGGGGGGGCTCTTCTGTCCGAAATCTGCTGATCTCAGTGTATTCACAAGGCCACTCACTGGTGGTATAGGCATTTAGACTGTATATGGAAAGTGAACTTCCCTTTTAAATAATTCATAGGAATCTCCAACCAGTTGACAGTAACTTATCCTATAAAGACTATAGCATTATAGCACTTCCACCATTTCCAGCATTACTACCATTTAATGGAGTCAGTCTGGTACCAGGGCATACCAAAAGATACCATTCACTAACCTCAATTATCTATTCAGGTTCCCACTGCCACTACAGTAGGGTTGCCACCTTTTTTAAAAAAATTTACCAGCCAGTGATGGGGGCAGTAACGCTGTGACGCAAAAAGGGGCGGAGCCACGGGTAAATGGATAGACTGTGACATAAAAAGGGGCGGAGCTACATGTGGCATGCTACAAAAGGGGGCGGGGCCCCAACGTGAGAGGGGCAGAAGACGAAGGAGAGGTAAGTTTCTGTTTAGGTATTACAAATTAACGGCAGCTACATTGGTGGTAAATTTGTAATACCGGCCCCGGCCCTGGCAGGTAAATACCGGCTGGGTGGCAACCCTATACCACAAATATCTTTGAATTAAATGCCAGGCAATGTTTCAACATTGTGTGTGTTTCTGTGTGGAACATTTTGTTTACCCAAAAAAATCTAAATATTTTTTTTCAGGGAAACATCTTTCTACATCTGCACAGTTTAATGTACAGTTCCACTTCTGTAGCAAAAAACATTGCCCTAAATAAAACAAGCCTTTCCCATAATAGAAATATATGCTGGGTTCTCAATAACGTTTCACCCACTCAGGGCTTCCTTATATTTCTTAATTGTCTCTATACTATCCCCTAACGCCCCCATACACGGGCCGATAAAAGCTTGCCAACAAACCAAGTCGGCAGCTTATCGGCCCGTGTGTAGAGCCCCTCGACGGCCCGTTGGATCGCGGACGGATCGCAGCACAACTGTTATATATATATATATATCACAAAACATTGCACTAAAACAACCAGAAATCCTGCCAAATTTTGTAAAATAGACCTGGAAATTAGGGGGTGTGACCATAAAACAGGCGTGGTCATGTCATTGCACCAAAACAACCAGAAATGTGGTCAAACTTTCATAACCTGCCAAATTTTGTAAAATAGACCTGGAAATTAGGGGGTGTGGCCATAAAACAGGCGTGGTCATGTTTCTTGTCACAACTTTTTGTCCCTCTTTCCATTTTTTTAATGTTGGGAGGTATGAGGATGGCAAGTTAAGTAAAAGATGCAAGAGAAAAAAGGTATGGCGTTTGACAAAGGAATAAATTAACCGGACCACAAAGATATGGAAATACATACTGTACCTTTAATTTCAACAGAAGTTAATATTGAATTGCAAACAGTGAGTGTGAATGTGCCTGGAAAGAAACATTGTTCTGTAACAAGTGATAGTACTGCAATACATGAAACAAGTGTGCATATTAACTCAAATATTTAAAATAACCCCCAGCAGTGTGTGACTGTGGACTGTGAGCACCAGAGAATCCAGGGCAGTTCTGACAAACAAGCAGCTCCTTCATTGTCTGAGCTGGAATCAGTTGGCATGTGGGGAGTAATCAGGTGCAGTTATCAGGTGTGATATCAGAGCCAGTTTGCCAGGAGAGTGGGGCTACGGGTGCAGCTGCCAGACCTTGCACTAATTCACCCACATCTGTAGAACACGGAACAGCTGGCACCTGGAGAGTAAAGTTTCCTCCATTGCATTAGTTTCCCATAGCTCAGAAGGCAGCAGCCCTGGTGTAAGCCCTGGAACCAGCATTGTTTATAAACTCAGTAAAGGAGCTACATGTAAAGGTTCTGTTTAGAAACAAGCAAGATTAAAAGGGGAAGTTAAGCAAACACTCACTGCAGAAAGAGTAGCTGATGCACTCAAAGAATTCGCTACATTCCAAAAAACCTTTGCAACTGTCAATAAAATATTTGACAGACATAATGGCTGTTTTGGGAGGCAAAATGAAGGAATCTAATAAATGTAAAAGCATTCCCCAGTTCATTAACTGGGGAAAGAGCTTGCTGAGACAGAACAGCAGATTGCAGAGCTGCATAAGGAGGTTGCTCCCTGTAAGGACGTTTATCAAATTAAACAGTGATTTGCAGCAATGGGATCCAATATCCACACTCCAGTAGCAAAACCGGCATTGCAAAGATCTTTTCAGACAAGCACATCTAACAGCCCTGCATCATCTGTGAGTGAGGCAGAATTTATAAAGCCATTACCCCCCAGACTGCAGAAACGGAGTGGCAAGATTAACTGGCTGAACATGGCATTTGATCAGCAGGACATGGATGACCAGGAAAGGAAGCGGTCAGAATAAAAGGGCTTTAATGGAACTGTTCAGTATAAAAATAAAAACTGGCTATATAGGTAGGCTGTGCAAAATAAATGTTTTTAATGTAGGTAGTTAGCCAAAAATGTAATCTATAAAGGTTGGAGTGACTGGATGTCTAACATGACAACAGAACTTCCTGATTTGCAGCTCTCTTGGTTTCCACTGATTGGTTACCAGGCAGTACCCAATCAGTGACTTGAGGGGCTGGGCACATGGGACATAACTGTTGATTTTGAAAAAAGATAATTAATTAATTCTCTGTTAGTACTGAGAACAATTCTCAGTGCTAGCTAATAATTCTGACACCTGGAGTGATGGGGCAGAAAGCAGGGATGTAACTACAGAGGAAGCAGACCCTGCGGCTGGAGAGGATGGGGAGAGAAGAAGCCAGAGAGAGTAATCCAAGGGAGTTGGAGCAGGAGGATATGAAGGTTCAACTGGCTTCAAAGAAGAGAACTAGAGAAGGGGATGAGCAGCCAGTCAGTAAGAAAGGTATGAGGGAAACTGCAATGAGCTCCCAGACTCTGGCCACAAACCCAGTGAGGATGGGGAGAGAAGAAGCCAGAGAGAGTAACCCAAGGGAGTTGGAGCAGGAGGATATGAAGGTTCAACTGGCTTCAAAGAAGAGAACTAGAGAAGGGGATAAGCAGCCAGTCAGTAAGAAAGGTATGAGGGAAACTGCAATGAGCTCCACAAACCCAGTGAGTGATGATGAACAGCAACTGCAGTTAGGTCTCCAAGTTAAGCCATATGGGGATGCAGTGCATTCTTTAGAAAAGGGAAGGAAGGCACAAACCATAACAAATATTTATGATGGCATCATCTCTAATTAGGTTTTTAACATCTAATGTGTGTAGTGTCAAAATGCAGCAAGACAAATTTTTGGCTTTTGAAAGTCTGGCAAACTTAGACGCTGAGGTGTTTTTCTTTCAGGAAACCCATCTTACTACTCAGGGGGATCTAAGAAAGGCAAAGGCTAATTGACGCCATGGGCCTTCATTCTGGTCCATAGCCGTGGAGCCATGTGGAGGAGTGGCACTATTATTTAGAGGTGGCCTTAGTATTAGAGTCCATTGGAGCACATTCATCAAAGGGCAAAGTTAGAGGTCACCATAGTCTGCCAGAGTGAGAAAATTCACCCATTGATAAATACGCCCTTTCACAATCCCATAGAATGAATGGAAAGTTGCGGAATTTTACTCTTTAATAAATATACCCCATTGTCTCCTTGAGATTCAAGTTGGCGTTGTTGGAAGTGACAATTTTGTCTTATAAATGTTTATGGGCCACAGTCTATGTCAGACAGGAGGGCTCTACTAGCTGAAATCAGGCTATATTTAGACTTGGGGAGGCCAGAAAGTGATTCATACTTACAGGTGTGGGGGAAGGAGTAGCCATCTGGATATGGCTTTTGCCCAGGTGAGGATTTTGCTGATGTTAGGGAAGTTGGGGTTGAGTATTTAGGCCATCTAACCTTTCCCTTTACATTGGAGACTTTGTTAAAGAGAAGGGAAGGGTCTGTGGCGGCTTAGCACAGATTCCCTGGAGGATAAGTCAGTTCAACAAAATTTTAAGGCACTTCTTCAGCACAAGTTTGGCAGAGTTGATTTTTATGACTTTGTGTCATTGTGGTGGGAGGATGTTAAGCGCTTATTCTTCACTTTCTTTCAAATCGATCTGTACGTAGGGAGGGCAACAGGTATAAAAAGTACCTGACATTCATAAAGAAGTTAGAGTCAGATGGGGTGGATGGGTCAAAAATTATCCAGCTGAAGGCCCAGATCAGAGCATGTCAGTAAAGCCGCTACAAATCTCTCATGCAGGGGACTACAGGAGTTTTCACTCATCAGACCCCTTTTTAAATTGAGAGAATGTTGGCCGGAAGCTTGTCACTGGTAGCTTATTAGAGTCAGCTCAAGTTAACCCTCAATTCTCAATAGCCAGGTGCATGTACCATCAGTGGTCCATCATCCACTAGGAACAGAAAGACAAAAATTCTTCATACAAGAATTTTGAAGAATTTTTGTCTGAGAGCTTGTCACTGTCTGATTGTTCCCAAGGGTGAGTTACAAACATCAAGGGAGAGAATCCTTGGGATTGTGAAAGACTTCTACGCTTTTCTGTTCTGAACCAAGGCTTTGGATAAGGGAAGGACTTCATCCTTCCTAGAGGCAACTCTAGGGCGTGATGTAACCAATTTGGATTTTGAGCCTTTGCCTGCTGAGATCATGGAGGACAAGGTCAAAACTGCTTTGCCAAAAAGAAGGCTTCAGGACTGGACTGCGTTACAGACGAATTTTATAAGAAAATTAAAGACCAGTTGGCTCCGGTTCTTGTAGAGAGTCTGACTGGAAGGGTGTATCTTACCCCCCTCTATGAGAGAATACTCCTTGATCTTGCTGTCAAAAGGTAAGTATCCAAAGCGAGTTGAAAATTGGAGGCCAATTGCCCTTCTCAACACTGACAGGAAGCTTCTCGCACAGATACTTTTTACTAGATTGATATTATTTTCAGCAAATGTATTATCTCCTGTCCAATTCTGCATGGTGAAAGGGCGGAGCAAAGTCCATAACATTGTGTGCTACTTTCTGTCTCTGGACCAGGCTAAGGCCATTGATCGAGTGGATCATGAGTATATTTCAGGGCCGGAACTAGGGGTAGGCACGTGCCTAGGGCGCAAAGCTGGGGGGGGCACCAGGCACATACCTCTTCTGTCGCCTACCCCAAGTCCGGTTCCCTTCTCTGCCCGACTCTCTGTACTTTTTATCAGTTTTATTCCCTTTTGCGCATGCGCGTAAACTCCATTTCGTGCACGCGAATGCAAAGTCGCGCATGCACACGCGAGCGCGTATTCGCATGCTTAGTTGGCGCTGTGACTGCCCAGCTTGCCTAGTGCGCCTGGCCTGGCAAAGTATGGCATCCGAGGAACATTTATCAGCTTTGTACAAATGGACCGCAAACCTTCCACTTATCAATAGGTGGCGTGTTGAAAAATTTGAGGTCAGGGCAGGAGTGAGACAGGGGTGTCCCTTTAGCCCTCTTTAGCCCTCTGCTGATGTTTTAGCAATCAATCCTTTTCTAAGGTGTTTACAGATGAATGGAATGTAGGTTTGTTCCCCGGTTGCCAGCCCTTCGGTCGGTAGCCTATGCAGATGATGTCATGGAAGTAGTCTCTTGTCCTGAAGATATGAAAGTGCTGTTCAAGACAATCAGAAGAAACTCAGAGGCCTCTGGGTTTCTGGTCAACATGGATAATTTTCAAGCTTTTTGGTTATTAAATAAGGAGCTGGCCTCTCCACTCCAGGAATTTTTAACAGCCCCAAAATTTTAGGGATCAAATTTGGGAAGGGAGAGAATGGTAGGCAAAACTGAGAAGAAAGGTTGGTGCCTGAAATGTTAAAGTACAGCGTTGGATGCAGTGGAAGCTGCCCTACAGAGAAAGGGTGAAGCCTGTGAAGACCTGGTCCCAATTTTTTGTTTGTTTCCTACGTGTAGCCTCTGCCTGAAGCTCGCCATGCTCAAATCCACAGCCTGTTCTTCCAGGTAGGAGCAGGCCAGTTAAAAGGGGCATTACTGACCTGCAGAGGAAAGAGGGACATGTTATGTCCAGTGGCCTTCTTTGGATGCATCTTCCTGAAGTTCAGCTTTGGGAGCATGATTCCCTGTGGGAATGTTGCATCAGGAATTGGGTATTGCCTCTGGTGGGAGATTGGGTGCATGGTTGTAATCTCCCTCTGCATCTTGAGTTGGGGCTGAAACTTTTGAGGAAGTGGGATGTTGGAATTGGAGAACTGGTTTCTGTCCGGAGAAAATAAATCCATTGCAGGATCATGGGAACCTATTTCACTGTCCCCTTAGCCTTGAGGGACTGTGTGGGGGACATTCTTTCTCAGAGTCTCCGGTGGCTCAATGAAATATTTTACTGCGTCGGTATGCCGCTGGCCTTACTTGCCCTTTAACTGATCCAGAATAAGTGGCAATAGCAGGACAGTGTTTGTGGGTTGCTTCCAGTCACCCTGCTGTTCCCAGCAGCCAGAAATACACAAATTCTACAGATTTATGGCAACTCCATATAATATAATTTTGGATGGGGCCAATGTTACTTTAGGATGATGCAGTATTTACTCCAGGGTGGAATATTATTCAAGTAAAAGTAAATATTTCCCTGTTCTGTGGCAGCTTTTGTTATAAACAAAGATTTTGCACTGTTACCATTTGATCTCAGAAATACTTAAAGGGATACTGTCATGGGAAAACATTTTCAGTTAATAGTGCTCCAGCAGAATTCTGCACTGAAATCTGTTTCTCAAAAGAGCAAACCGTTTTTTTAATATTTCATTTTAAAATCTGACCTTGGGCTAGACATATTGTCAGTTTTCCAGCTGCCCCCAGTCATGTGACTTGTGCTGTGATAAACTTCAGTCACTCTTTACTGCTGTACTGCAAGTTGGAGTGATATCAGTGGCGGAACTACCGGGGGAGCAGGGGGTGCGAGCGGGCCAGGGCCCGCACCCCCTCAGGGCCCCCCAGCAGACCGTGCGCCGCTGACAAATGCGGCCGTTCGGAGGGGGGCGGGGCCCGGCTGTGCGTCATGCTCTAGTGACGCTTCTGAGTGATATCACCACTTCCTTTGACCCTACCAGCAACCTAACAACAGAGCACAGTTCCACTGCGACACATTCAGTTACATTGAGTAGGAGAAACAACAGCCTGCTAGAAAGCAGTTCCATCCTAAAGTGTTGGCTCTTTCTGAAAGTACATGACCAAGCAAAATGACCTGATATGGCTGCCTACACACCAATATTACAACTAAAAAAATACACTTGCTGGTTCAGCAATTTAATTTTATATAATAGAGTGAATTATTTGCAGTGTAAACAGTGTAATTTAGAAATAAAAATGACATCATAAAAATCATGACAGAATTCCTTTAAGGATTATTCTCCTCCTCTGAGCCGGGAACCCTCATGTTGCAGCAGTTGCTTAATGCAGCCCTGGGGTATAAATATTATTATATTTTATATTATGGCTTCATTGTAACTGGAGCTGAGACAAAGCCATGGTATTACAGGTTTCTTACATAACCAGAAATGTCTTCTGATGTTGCAGGGGGTATATCAAAACTGTGCAGTCTGCTTTATATGTCACATCTCATAGAATCAGCTCATCTACATGTGTGCCGGGATCTCAGCTAAGCTCAGTCCTGTCTTCATGGCCCAAAGTATGCGTAGAAGTGCCCACATAAAAACATTTGTAGGTAGAAGGGTTGTGAGATAAGGTGAGATGGGAACTGTAGAAGAAGCAAGAAGTCTATGGAGATACAGTGGGTTAAGATTGCCCTACCTTATTGTTAAATGCTTGGTCCAATATATTGCTGCCCCTATATCTTGCCCTAAGGTTGTTCTGTTCCCTTCTAGATCCTGCCTGTGTTCCTTTATATGGTCATAGAACTTCTCAGTGACTTTTAATATCCTTATAATTTACAGTAGGGGGTACATTATCCCTTATAATACATGAGTGATACTCAGATTTCCCTGTATAACTCAGCCTTGTGCCTTTATATGGTCACAGAACCCCCCAGTGACTTCTAATATCCTTATAATTTACATAGTGGTGCTTCTACAATGAGACAAGGTTAGACTCTTGCCTCTGATTGCAATGCCCTGCACCTTAACAAAGGTGCCAAAATTATGGTTATTATACCTAAAATTTGGCTGTTCTAGTAGTCTTCTACTACACTTTCGAAATGGCATTCAGGGTGACCAGCAAGCCACCACAGGTGGCAGAGGGGCCACGATCATCCCTGCAGCCTTGTACCCTTATATGGTCACAGAACCCTTCAGTCACTTCTAATATGCTTATAATTTACAGTAGGGGGTACATTATCCCTTATAATACATGAGTGATACTCAGAGTTCCCTGTATAACTCAGTCTGCAGCCTTGTGCCTTTATATGGTCACAGAACCCCCAGTGACTTCTAATATCCTTATAATTTACAGTAGGGGGTACATCATCCCTTATAATACATGAGTGATACTAAGAGTTCCCTGTATAACTCAGCCTGCAGCCTTGTGCCTTTATATGGTCAAAGAACCCCTCAGTGAATTCTAATATCCTTATAATTTACAGTAGGGGGTACATTATCCCTTATAATACGAGTGATACTTAGAGTCCCCTGCTTGACTGCAGCCTTGTGTTTTTAAATTGTCACAGAACCCCTCAGTGACTTGACTCCTAGTATGCTTATAATTTACAGCAGAGGGAGGGTAAATTATCCAATACATATTCAATGCAGGTTGATGAAGGATGAGAGAAGTCGCAGTACCACACAGAACCGCCAGGTGCCGCTGACACTTCGTTCTCATGCTATGGCACAACGCAAAGAGATAAGCCTAACGCTTATTGGGCGGGGTCAGAAGCTCAAATGGGCGGGAGGTATAGACACCATGCCAAGGGGAGGGGCAAATGGAGTAGCAAAGACTTAGGGGACTTTAGGCGCAACGTGGTAACGTCACTAAGCGGGTTGCTTGGGAGGAGGTCCCTGCGTTGCGGACAGTGAGTTACAGACAGGCCGGTGCCAAAACTAGGGAATGGGTGGGCTCTAGAAAGTGTTTCCCAAGTAGGGGGCGTTCCCGGGCACGGTAGAGGTGGGGTTAAAAACGTCACGGGGCGGGGAGCAGGGCATGGAGGCGGCTCCCCAGCCCGGAGCTGTCAGTGGGGCAGTGGTTGCCCGTTTGGATTCGGACTTTTCCCGGTACCGGAGAACCCAGCACCATGGCTGATGTCTTCCAGCACAACGACAGCACCTCGTCCTCATCCCCCTTACAGGACGTGGTCCAGCGCTTTGCCCGCAAGGGGGCCCTTAGACAGAAGAACGTGCACGAGGTGAAGAATCACAAATTCATCGCTCGCTTCTTCAAGCAGCCAACGTTCTGCAGCCACTGCACCGACTTTATATGGTATGTATCAAATGTACCTTACTGGCCCCTGATATACTCCTGCTGCTCACTGTGCACACCAACTGCCCCCTACTATATACCTATATTACCCCTGAACCCAACTCTACACCCACAATCAGCCAACATTCTACACATACTTGATATAGTAAGTAGCACAACTGCCCCTCACATAACTCTACTGTCCCTTTGTGTCCCTATTGCCCCTGTACCCTTAAGTAGCAAACATTCTGCAGCCACTGCACTTTATATGGTAAGTACCCCAACTGCCGCCTCTTATACCCCTAGTGTCCCCTCATATAACCCTAGTCCCCCTGTATTCACAAGCTGCTCAGCTTCTGCAGCCACTACCCAGTGATCCCCAACCAGTAGCTCGTGAGCAACATGTTGCTCTCCAACCCCTTGGATGTTGCTCTCAGTGTCCTCAAAGCAGGTGCTGATTTTTGAATTCCAGGCTTGGAAGCAATTTTTAATTGCATAAAAACTAAGTATAGTGCCAAGTAGAGCCTCTTGTAGGCTGCAGTTCCACATAGGGGCTACCAAATAGCCAAGCACAGCCCTTATTGTGTTGCTCCCCAACTCTTTTTACATTTGAATGTGGCTCACGGGTAAAAAAGGTTGGGGACCCCTGCACTACACCAACTTTGTATGGTACATACCACAACTGGCCCCAATGTACCTCTACTGCCCTTTATACCCACAAGCAGCCCACCTTCTGCACCCAATGTGGTAAGTACTCCAGCTGCCCACCCTACCTATTTATACTGCCTGTTACCTGCCCTGAATGTTTCCTATTTCTCTTTTGCCCTATCTGTTGCTACTGTCTCTTTACTTACCATTACACCAATGGCAGCTGCAACCACATATTCCTGCCAACACCACTGCCACTATAATGGCCCCAGCTTAAAGGAACAGTAACACCAAAAAATGAAAGTCTTTTAAAGTAATGAAAATATAATGTACTGATAAAATGGGTGTTTACTTCAGAAACTATAAAATAGTTATAAATATATATATATATAAAATAGTATATCTATTTATATCTATCTATATATATATATATATATATATATATATATATATATATATATATATATATATATATATATATATATATATATATATATATATATAAGATCAGCACTGTCAGAGGTGCTGATCTTCTATTCATATACTACTACAGGTTTGATCATGCACCTCTTGGATTGAGTGCGGGCACTGCCGGATACTATATATATATATATAAGTCATTCAATGCTCAAAAAGGAGAAAAGGCACAGGATACACAGCAGATAACAGATAATCTCTGTAGTATTCAATGGGATTCTTCAGAATGTATCTGTTATCTACTTTGTATCCTGTGCATGAGTACACAGTACCTTGTTTATATTAACTATAATAGTCTTTCTGACACAAACACAACAGTTTTACCAGTGCAGGGCAACAGTGCATTTTATTGTTATTCCTTTAAAGCACTTTTATTTTTTGGTGTTACTGTTCCTTCAACTAATATCATTGGAGCTAATGTCCAACTTGCAGCCTTTAAGTTCAACTCCCATTAAGCAGTGCTGAGGTTCTAGTTCAGTGACCATGTGGAATGGATCCCTTTGTCTCTGTAGCTGCTGCCATAGAGGGAAATTGGCTGAGAGATGTCAAAGAATGTGTGAGTAATTCCCATAGGGACTTGAGGGTAAATATTAACTACTGACATCCAGCCTGCAACCTGCCAGTGCCACCTCAGGAATTCCCCAGGGTTTGTGCTAGGACGCTATAGGAAAAGTGGCTGTTAGGTGTTTTTCTTAGTGGCTGCTGTAAGGCCCCAAGGATGGTGAATACTGTATGAGGGGCTGTTTGAGCTGTAGAAATGCTGTGTACAACCCTTTATGCCTGGGTGTAACTGCCCCATGGAGAGTACTATACCAGGACCTTTCAGTTCTATAAATGTGCTCACTCTTTATTATTGTGCCTTGTGGGTGTGTAGCGATATACATCTTGTGTCTTGCACAGAACCCCTCTATTCCCAGTGGGCCTAGCAATTCCTTATAGTAAAATTCCCAATCCCTGTAACCGAAGGTCACAGTTATGAATGCGGCACAATTGCACAAAGTGTGAGCATGGAGGTGTGCAAGATTTTCTATGCTCAGGTTTACACCGAGTGATCTTGTGTAAACAGGCACTTGGCCTATTTCACACATTTGTTTGCTAGCAAGTGCGTTAGATCCTTTAATTTGTGATAAAGTTTTGTTTACACCATAGAGTCAGTATTTACACCATAGGGTTAATTTTTTAATTTTTTAGGTATTTACCCCACTAGAGTTAGTACATGCTTGGCTGTTTTTTTAAACAGCTTTTATTTGTTTTTTGTTTTTTAATGAAAACAAGTATTGTAAGAGAAAGAGTATTGAACAGAGAGAAGAGTAGAAAGGAGAGGGTGGGGAAAAGAGTTCTCATCTTTCTTAAGTTTAGGAGGCGAAACAACTTAGCCATAGAGTTAGTACTATAGCATTAGTAAAGTTTTGGCCTCCTGCTGTTTACACCATAGAGTTAGTAAAGGCCTGGGATGTTTACACTATAGCATTAGTAAAGTTTTGGCCTCCTGTGCTGTTTACACCATGGAATTAGTAAAGGCCTTGGATGTTTACACAGATTTTAAAGGGCTTGCACAGTGAACTGTGGTTGGTGCTGCCTAAAGGATCAGGGGCAGTTGTATCCCAGAGCCCCAGTAATGTAGGTTCAATGGGTGTGAGTAGCCGCTTGGCAGAAACAGCTGTTTATATGGGTGGTGATTGGCAGAATGTACCCCTGAGATATGAGGGAGTTGAACGCGGTGCGTGTCAGCAGGTGAGACGTACAGTTACACATGCACTTCACCTAAACTACAAGAAATGAATATGAATTAATTAATGGGGTTGTTTACATTTATATTAACTTTTAGTATAATGAAGAGAGTGATATTCTGAGACAATTTGCATATCGGTTTTTATTTTTTTATTATTTGTGGCTTTTGAGTTACAGTAATTAACTTTTTATTCAGCAGCTCTCCATTTTGCAGTTTCAGTTTCTGGTTGCTAGGATACAAATAATCCTAGTAACCATGCATTGATTTAAATTAGAGACGGAATATGAATAGGAGAGGGCCTGAATAGAAAGACGAGTAATAAAAAGTGACAGTAACAATATATTTGTAGCCCTTCAGAGCATTTGTTGTTTAAACGGGGTCAGTGACCCCCAGATGAAAGCTGAAGAGAGTAATAGGAGGAAGGCAATTGATTAAAAAACAATAAAAAATAAATAATGAAGACCAATTGAAAAGTAGCGTAAAATTGGACATTTTATAGCATACTAAAGGTTAACTTGAAAGTGACCCACCCCTTTAAGAGGGGTCTCTGTCCCATAGAGCTTATACAGTTGGAGGGGGGTGCTATACATGTACAATAGCTTTCTGCATTTAATATATCCTTCCCTTTTCCCTTGTGTTCCAGGGGCTTTGGGAAGCAAGGATTCCAGTGCCAAGGTAAGAATAAACTTGTCTTGTGTGTGTCTTGCTGATTAGATATGTTGCACCTGTAAGTGACCTCGTGTACGGCAGTTCTCCGTTTTTCCGCTTATGGACGCTCTTGCACACAAACCATTTGTCATGTCACAAGGGTAGTGCCTGTGTATGGCACATGTAATACTAGCGGGTAAGGGTGTCTCCTCCTGTTGTACTGACACATTCCAGTGGATTAACAGGTAGCTCCTAGATCTAGTGAAAGTGATGCACTAGATGACTGTGACGCTGGTGCTTGTCATCTAGGAGATGTTTTGTGGTGGGCCACATGTGGACAGCATGATTAATGGGAGTCCAGCATGCAACAAAGTCTGTTTGGACTCTGTGAGCCATTGGCAGTGGGGCTGGAAGGGAGAGGAAAGGTACAGCAGAAGTGCTCCCCCCCCAATGGGCCCTAGGATTAGACAATAGAGCATGCTTTTTCATTGCTGCCAGTCTGCCTATGCCTTTTCCCGGCTGTTTAAAACTAAACTAAGCGATTGGATTAATTAGGAAAAGTACCAGCAATTGGGCTCGGTGGGTAGGTTCTGCCAGTTGCAGGTTCATAAATAGTATCCTTATTGTTGTGCATGTGAGTGCTGCCCGTGTGGAGGTGTATGAGTGGGCGGCCGCAGGAATTGCTGGGTTGACAGTTCTGCCAGTCGAGGCTTTTTGCCCTTTCTGTCTCCTGCCAGTCCTTACTTGTGTAACACTACTTTTATACACAAGGGTGGGCTTACTATAGTGTAATTGTGCACTCAGCTCTAGGACCCCATCCCTTTTGTATAGTACCAACTGCCTCTCTCGCACCCCATTATTCTTGTATAGCACCATTTTCCCCTCTGGGACCCAGTCTATCCTGTATAGCGGCAACAGCCCTTCTGGGATCCCATCCCTCTTGGACACCCCCCAACCTTGGAAGACCACCATAACACTGAGGGCCTAACCCTTACATGCTGTTGTTTAAAAAGGGGAAGTAAAGAGAATCAATGGCTAAAGTGGGACAAAAATTAGCTTTTGGGTACAATAGGATTATGCACCCCAGATACAGCAAGATCTGGGGTGCTGCGGCAATATGAGCACATTCTATACATTTCACTCAGTGCCCTTAGTAGCTGAGATGGGACGGTTTGGGGCTCCTTGGCCTATTTCTGCTGTATCTTTCTCTGCTGTATTCTCTCCCTTCTCCCCCCGGATGTGGGACGTGTTTGTTGTGCTGACAGATGAGTGTTAGTTTGTGTAAGGGAAAGTCTGTTTGTTTCTTCTTTCTCATTATCTGAATCCAGCTGCTCCATCCTTTTCTGTATGTGGTTAGTGCCGTGGGTGGTGCCCTGATTTCTCACACTCATATATGTATATAAGAATACATATAAATACAAATATACAAAGAATAAATGGTCTGGGTGTGTATAACAGGGTAAATTTCCCCTTTAGCACCAACTTATTTCCAAAAACAATAGGAAAAATTGAGCATCATCAGATCCAATGAGGCGGTGTCTCTTTATCCTTGGAGTTCGGAGTTGGGGTGTGTTTATTTTGTGCACAGAGTGTGTAGGGAGTATACATCTGTCTCCCTGTCAGGGGGCCAATCGCTGTTTCAAGTGCCTTTGTTGTTGGGCAACCAGCCATTTCCACCACCGGGGTTCTGAGACATTTACATGCTCTGGGTTGGAGATCAGCAACATCTGTAATAACACTGTTCTCTCCCTTCAGTTATTTGCTTCTTACCCCAATATTCTTACTATTACCAGGCATTTATTATATTGTGCCAACTTATTCTGCAGTGCTTTACAAAAGATCAGTAACTAACCATAACAATAGTTTCTGATACAAGAGGTACAGAAAGCCTAGCTCCATAGAGCTTACACTCTTAAATTGTTAAAATTGCCTTGCATCTTTCCTACAGCATTAATGTACTCAACTCATGCCTTCTCTATGGTCCAGTTTTACTATCTTTGTTCTCCACATGCTGCAGTGCTTTGAAGACTTATACCATTTGTACTTTCTACATGGTCTTGAAGTATCTGTGCTTTCCAGAATGTCTTGTAGCATCTGTGCTTTCCGGAAAGGTCTTGTAGCATTTGTGCTTTCCGGAAAGGTCTTGTAGCACATCTGTGCTTTCCGGAAGGTTTTGTAGCATCTGTGCTTCCCGGAAGGTCTTGCAGCATCTGTGCTTTCCTGGAAAGGTCTTGTAGCATCTGTGCTTTCCAGAAGGTCTTGTAGCATCAGTGCTTTCCGGAAGTTCTTGAAGCATCTGTGCTTTCTGGAAGGTGTTGTAGCATCTGGACTTTCTGGAAGGTCTTCTAGCATCTGTGCTTTCAGGAAGGTCTTGTAGCACATCTGTTCTTTCTGGAAGGTCTTGTAGCATCTGTGCTTTCCGGAAGGTCTTGTAACATCTGTGATTTCCAGAAGGTCTTGTAGCATCTGTACCTTCCCGAAGATCTTGAAGCATCTGTGCTTTCTGAAAGGTGTTGTAGCATCTGGACTTTATGGAAGGTCTTCTAGCATGTGTGCTTTCTGGAAGGTCTTGTGGCATCTGTGCTTTCCGGAAGGTCTTGTGGCATCTGTGCTTTCCGGAAGGTCTTGTAGTATCTGTGCATTCTGGAATATCTTGTAGCATCTTTATTTCTGAACCATATTACAGCATCAGAACCTATGAGACTACATCAGTGCTTTCAGAAAGGCCTTGTATCACCAGTGCTTTCTTTATATTAATGTCTCAGCTTTTTCTTGAAGGCCTGGTGGCACCTGTGCTATCTCAGCCATATTGGGGGCATCCACACATCAATGCTTTTCTTCCAGGTCCCCTGCCTATGTGCTAGAAGGTGTTTTGGCCCCAGCAGTACAAGCTACAAGTAGGCCTCTTTTCCGTTACTCATCCAGTGACCTGACCGGAAGAGATGGTTGCAATTAGATATGTGGCTAAGTTCAAGTTAAATTTATTTCCTCAACTTTACTAGTTGAGAAGAATGAGGAGTTAGGCAAAAACAAGCCCAGCAGGTGGTGATTTCTCCTGGCGCTGAATTGGTTACAGAACTACTGCCAGACTGCTTGTGCCCAAGCCGCAAATTGATAAACCCATTAAGATGTATATTTATTTGATCAGTGAGCAAGACTGAGCGCCCCAAATGAATATAAATATGTATGGATTATTAACCATATCAAACAAAGCTTGTGGTGCAAGGCTGGCAACTTTCCCAAGCACTGTTAGTCTTTATCTTTCTAATTGAGCAAATGCTTTTATCTCCCCCCCCCCCAGCATTGTAGCAATACAGTTATGGTTATGCAGCTCAGGCATAATGGGGACACAGCTCCGCAGATGGAAATATTTGATCCTTTATACATATAACCAATGCGTGGGTTCAAGATTCCCATTTTCAGGCTATTTAATCTGGTCCCCTTTAGCCTAAAACAAGACTTTAGATACAAAACATTGTTATTCTATAGTCACAAATGTGCTCAGAACCACAGTTAATTTTACAACCCCTTCTTTGGGGCCTGCTGGAAATGAGATGTACATAGTTACATAGTTAAATTGGGTTGAAAAAAGACAAAGTCCATCAAGTTCAACCCCTCCAAATGAAAACCCAGCATCCATACACACACCCCTCCCTACTTTTAATTAAATTCTATATACCCATACCCATACTAACTATAGAGCTTAGTATCACAATAGCCTTTGATATTATGTCTGTCCAAAAAATCATCCAAGCCATGTAATTATATGTAATTGAGATGTAGTGATTTTTCAACTTGGGTTACAAAAAGCTGCTGTGAACATTTTATAAACTACTCAGTGTATTTTTGGGGGCCCATTTACTAAGAATTTACTCTTACAATTTGAGATTTACGAAGTATAAACAACACGAAAACCTCTAATACAAAACGTTGCTATTTAAAGTTTGTCAAGGTCCTATAGATGTCAGTGGGAGCTGTGCTGATCCTATAGGACCACTCCAAATCAATTCAGAATTTTAGAGGTTTCATATTTTTTGTGCTAGGAATTGTCTGAAAAAGGTCATTTTTTTTTAATGTTTTTCAAGGTATCTGTATTTTTTATTGCAGAGTTCAGCATAATTTTCCATCCGTCCTTTTTTTATTTGGACTTTTTAATAAATCCCATGACCTTCATGGTTTTAGAATTTGTGAGTTTAGTTGTGGTTTCAAAAACCACTAAAACCACGAAAACGAGACTGTTGATAAATAGGCCCCTTATTGTATCTTTCAGTATAAGATGTTATTAGCAGAGGAATACCTGTGGTCCAGTAATTTTAGGGTATCTCTGTGTAAGGCCCAGATTAGCAATCTGGATTCTAGTGAGATTGGTCAATTGGGGCTGATGGGGCTGCATCGGGTCGGGTACCCGCGGAATACAAGCAAAGTGGTTGGGTTTCTGGCAAAAAGTCCCAGATTCCTTGGCCGTAAGGGCAGTCCACGGGTAACCTGGCTGGGTACCCAACAAAAGTGTAGGCTTGATCCCTCCCACCCACCCTTGTGGTTTTTACAGTTGTTACATTTTTTGCGAAGATTAGACACTGAAGGGACATCACTTCCAGTTTCGCTTGTCCCCCGGGTCTGAAGTTTAGTTGGCCTATTGAGGTAGCGAAAACATGTGGGTCAAATTGGGTGTTCAGGTTGCGAGTACGGGTCTGGTACGGGTTTCAGAAATTGGACCTGCCCAGGACTCTAACTTGGGTTATTGTTACATAAAAGCAGTATATATATAGTATATGGTTTCTTTTATGTAATTAACCCCTTGCCTGCCAGAGATTTTACAGCAGTGGCTGTCAGGGAACCTATGTGCCAACTCTGTAGAGATTACATTGGTGGGGTCTTGCCTCAGAGTGATACTTGGTGGGGAACCTCAGTACCAGTGCTTGTAGAGAAGAGAGCAGGATTAATCAAGTAATAAAGTCACATGTAGGGGTGAAGACAAGCTGAGGTTTTTGTTGTTCTGTAGATGATTGCAGTTCAGGCCTGTGTGACTCAAATCCGACTAATGAGAGCAGTGCAGGGGCAGATCTCTGCCGCTTCATGGAACTCCTCTCTGATCCTTGGCAGTAGTGCAAATTTGTGTAAATTCTGACCTTTCAAAACTATTCGCCTTTCTCTTTTATAAATATCTAACTGGGCTCTGTGCCCTTCCTAAATTCCCTTGTGCACCCACACGCAGGCCCGGGAGGGAGCTGGTCACTTGACTTAAACAGGAACGCTACCCAAATATTGACAAAATAATGCAAGAAAATGTGAATATCGAGTAGTATTTTTGTAAATTTTTATATGATACCAGGGTTAGCACCATTAACTCTTTTCAGTGTGTGCGGCAGCCCTACAGACTTTTAACCTGCAACTTGCTTACTTGCGTGTTTAAAAATCTTAAATGGTTTCTCTTTTTAGTGTAGGACTGGCCATACCAGGGATGATTTTGACGTAGTTCGTCCACCTGAATATATTGCAATATATGGACAAACAGTACCTGCTTTGTTTAAAAGGGAGGGAATTTTTCTAGTACCTAATGCCCAAAATGTTCTAATGTCCTATATATAGGGGGTACTTTATTCATTATATAATACACAAGAGCCATGAATATGCTTTAAATGATATCCTTATGAACGGTGCTTAGTGATGTTGTCAGTTATAATCTGAGTTTAGTGATGTAATTTGTCATATGACACATAACATTTTGTGTGTTATAGTAAATAAAGTAAAAAAAATATTAGGATATTAGAATTAACATTGGAGTTTCATGACCTGTATGGAGTAATGAAGGTGTGTATGTAATACAGGGGTGTCCAAACTTTTTGCAACGAGGGCCAGATCTGGTGAGGTGAAAATATGTGGGGGCCGACCATACAGCCTGTCATTCTTTGAACCATTAACATTTAATAAAACTATATTTTGCCTCCTTAAACAGCTTGCCAGGAATCCTTAAACCTTGGCAGTCCGATATGGTAAAACTACAACTCTCAAAACGTCTGTCGTGCAATAGAGCAAGTTCTCTCTATTGAGCTAGGCTAAGATAGAACCGATATCTCCCCATTCTCGCAATCTAGAATAGCTTCCTGAGAAAATACCCCAATCACCAGCGATCCCGGCTCCCCGGTGTATTTCCCCGTCCCTATGTGCCGCCGGTCTATTCCAAGATACTAGTGCAAAACACCGAAATGGCAACAGCTGTGCGAAGATCTGAAAGCGCTTTACGGAGTGCGACAAGAACCATAATACCTAAAATTCCGTAGTGATCGGAGCGGAACGTCACCACTGAGGCGGGAGTAATAGCCAGGGGCTGGGCTATGGAGACCTAAATTAACTAATTAGCTGAGGAATGCCGGCCCTTGTTTGATTGGATAATGGGGCCAAGGGACACGCATTAAGGAGTGTCCTACCCACCTCCCCTTCATCCAATACAGGGCCGAACATTATCTTCCGTGTTAATCTGCCTCTTCTAATCTACAGCCAGGTTTCATGTGCGGGCCATATTCTGTATATTTTTGCAATTTGCGCCGGGCCAATTAAAAATGGATCGCGGGCCGCATTTGGCCCGCGGGCCGTAGTTTGGACACCCCTGATGTAATAGTTATCGTCTCACCCAAGAATCATGATGTTTTCATGTTTGTTGGGGGAAGGAGAGGTATATGCAGGTGCAGCTGTGCGCAACAGTAGGGCTCCCACATCCTGCACAAATCTTACATTTCCTGTTCGTTTTACTGTTTTATAAAGGGAAAGTTGCACCTATAGATCAATTGCAGGATTTGATTTTGTTTGTTGATTAATATGTGGGCTCTGCGATTCCCTGAATTGGTTCCCTTCTCTCTCTCTCTTCTTATCAGTCATCATTAACAGTTGCAAGGTTTTCACCAATTTAGTAACCCATAGCAACCAGTCAGATGTCTGCTTTCAAACAGGCAACTAGTTAAATTAGTTAACCTTTAGGCCAGGTGGCAGCGAATTCTGCCCTTCACCAACCTGCGAGCCAGCTCTGTGGACAATGGGTCGGCCCAAACACGCCCAACCCGTGGGTTGCCCTGATCCTAAAGCTTTGCAGGTTTCCCCTTTGTGTCTATCAGTGTTGCCTTTATTTATTTAACTGTTTGTGTATGCAGTTAGATTGTTTCTACCTCTGAGGGGTCACAGGCTTTGGGAAGGTCTACCTCTGATGGGTCACAGGCTTTGGGAAGGAGCTTACTTTAACCCAACTGGGGAGTCCAGTCATGTCATTATCTAACATTTGTATTGGGTTGAGAGGTGTTCCCATCTGGTTGTTCCTTTTGGCTGTGGGAAGCCCAAATCAATAAACGTCCGGCCCAGCTGTTGTTTAGGGATAAAGTGCTGACTGCTGTGCTTTCCACAGGGGGGGACCCATATATGGCTGGACCTACACTTGTATTCCACTTTCTTTGTGTATAATCTTCTCTTTCCCTGCCTCTGTAATCTCCCCCTCGCACCCCAGTAACCCATTCGGCACCCACATTTGCATCTCGTGTTCGGATTTAATGACTCACGAGATTCTGTGGAATAAAAAGTCCTTTCTTTTCTTGCCTCGCAGTAAACAAAATGATTGGAGAGAAAACAGTTGCACTTAACAAAGATGCACATTGTGAGCACCAGGGTGGGGGCAACATTTTGTGCTATTGTACCTTTCTGCTGATTGTTCCACTAAATAGGACGCTGGTTCTGTCACACTGAGAGATCCGTTGTGTAATGTGCTTCCTACTGGGTGAGCTTGTGTTTTTGGGAACAAAGACTCTCTGCTTGGTTTGTTTCATATATATAGTATTGGAAAAGAAACCTCTGATTTCTCGTTTTGCCCTTATTTTATTACCATCATCCTTTGTTACCCATAATCACATTTCTCAAAGAGCCCCATCATAATCCAGGGATGCTGGATCACCTCCAATTTTACTGATTTTTAGACACTTTTTAAAGACTCTCCATTCCCTGCCAGAATATGTAAAGCTAACAAGATTTCTCATAGCCATATTTGTTCATGATGGTCTGTAGTTCTGATTGGTTGCCACCCGAATTGGACAACGTATAACATAATGGACTCTATTAAATCTATTACTCAGCCTGATGCCATTCATGGCAAGTGATATTTTCAATTTACATTTCAGGGAGACCCGTCTAAGCCTTGGTGCCTCCTCCCTGTACAATTCATACGGGAAAGGTAAAGAGTAAAGGTTGCTCCTTATCTGGGATGCCTTTTTGTGATGTCTCCATTTTCCAATAAATCACTAATAGTAAAGCTGGAACCAAGTGCCACTGGGATTGGGATTTGACCAGAGTCCAGGGGGCAAATTTCCTTAACAAGTGTATTGGGTTAAACACAATAGTAAGGGAGGTGCTTGCACTCTGTACACTAAATCTTACATAAAGGAGATTGTTACAGTTATCTCCTGTTAGCATTCTTTCCCCAGTGATTGGGTGGGACGAAGGAAACTGCGAATACGTTTAAGTGTGTGAAGTGCAACTACAATGCTACCTCTAATCTAATCCCGGGTGCCTTGGACTTTAAGCAGAGACTCTTATCTGTGTAGTCGATGGGAGCAAATGACGAAAGTCAAGAGTCCGCTACTCACTGTACATGGTATAGGCCCCCTAATTAGAGTCTCCTGGGAAAAGTCACATAATACTAACTGTGGGAACTCTCTTCCACCTGAGATAATGGACTAGTTGTAGTTCTGTATGTTTTGGATATATATGAAGTGTGTATATAAACATTGTTGTAGTGCAGTTGCTCTTACTTAATGTCCCACACATACAGGGCAGGACGGCAGGGGCTGTGGGTGAATAGAACCTTTATAGAGATAACATTTGGTACCAATTAGAAATTTTCAGTCCTAACGGCCCCTCATGGTAATACTGTTTCTGCCCTACATCGGCCAATGAAAGGTGCTATTCAGTGCACAGAGCAGCTACCTATATGTGGCTCATTTCCCAGACAACAACCATCTTGGCTAAAGACTGAACACCCTCCTCTATAAAGGTGGCCATAGACGCACAGATAATATCGTACGAAACAACGATATTCGTTGCGTGTATGGTGGAAAAAGAGCCGACCGATATCGGCAGAAGACTTGGATATTGGTCGGCTCTTCGATCGGGCTGGACGGAAAATTTTGATCGGGTGCCTTTGAAGGGACCCAAACATTGCCCATTGTTAGTGCTGAATCGTCAGATACAGGTAGAATTCTATTGTTTCTTCCCGTATATCCACCTTGTATATCTGACGATTCAGCTCTATACGTGTGTATTGAAACGAACGATCTTTCTTGGAAAGATCTTTTCCAAGAAAGATCGTAATTGTTATGTCTATGGCCACCTAAGTCATAAGGGACTGGTCAGTAAACCATTGCTTTATGCCTGATTGATGGAGCAGTCTGACCAGCCTGGGAATCATGGGTTGTTGTGCCATGTGTCACATTTACCTTATACACATTCTGTCAGGGCTGTTGACCCATTGAATGGATACAGTGCAGTGTGGAGTGGAGTAGAACCCTGGAAGAATCTGGGTAGGGGCTGTATGAAGACAAAAGAGTTAAAAAGTGACAGTCTGAATAGGTACTGTAGGACAAGATGAGACCGAGACTAAAGGTGTAGATGTAGAGATCCGCTCGTTTGGCGATGTCGCCAAATAAGCGGATCTCTCCCCCCCATATGCCCACATTGAAATGGGCGATATCGGGCTGATCCGATCGTTGGGCCCTAGTGATCATAATGCATTCTAAACGGGCAGTCAGATCGCACAGATGTGGCCGCAATTCTACTGGATTTTTTTACCTGTCGTCAGATGGCCCCACACACGGGTAAATAAGCTGCCGACTCGGTCTGTCGGCAGCTTTTATCAGCTCGTGTATGGGGGCCTTAAGATGGGCACAGTAGACAAGCTCACATATGTGAGAAGAGGCTGCCCAGAAACAGTGGCGGAACTACCGGAGGTGCAGGGGGTACGAGCGTGCCAGGGCCAGCACCCCCTCAGGGCCCCCCGGCAGTCCGTGCGCCGCTGAAAATGCGGCCGTATGGAGGATCGCTACTGCCCAGAAACATTCAATAGGAAATGGGATTTATGGATTGACGTAGAACCTGATGTAGGCTCTCCCTATCGTATGTAGCCACTACGTTGGCTTTTGTGGGTAATAACAAGGAATCCACTCTCATACCTCAAGTAGAGAGAGAACTATGCATTAGGGAAAACTTTGCCACTACAGGTACACACAATACTGCTAACATGTATACAAAGGTTTTTTCACTGCCCTCTAGGAAACAACGGTTGTTAGTAAGATGCCAAGTTGTTAAGCTTACTATGTTAAGTATAATTTAAATGTAGCAATCTTGCAAACACGTCATTTTCTTATCCTGTATGTAACACAATTTTTGTAACTGATTACTAAATAAAAGTAAGAATATGGTTTAATATAAAGCGGAGGAACAAAAGGTGAGAAGGAGTCAATAGTTGCATAGATTTATTGCACGTAGGGAACAGGAACCCCTGAGCTGGATTATATTATACTCACACATACACACATATATATATATATTTTTAGAAATTAGTGGAAAAAAGTGTTTTGCGATGGTCGGTTTGGATATCACACAGCCAGTATGGTGCTGAGTTTTGAGATGATGTACCTTTAACAAAATGGCAACTCCAAATCAGGCTTGATTTATGTTTGGTTACAGTAGTGGGGATGATTTTCCATTGCCCAATTAATCTACTACTTGCATACAGGGGGCACTAATAGTTATACTCATGAGTATTATACCCCCTGCATTCAAAGGCTGCCCAGGTAAACATATGCAGAACGCACTGTTAATCAGCTGCAGGTGCAAATGCCCCCAGTGTGCAGCAGTATGGCAGTAGGAGCATAAACCCCTTGTATTTTGCACTGGCGGATGGTATAAAATTCTTCTGTATAGTGAGCATGGGGAGAGTGCAGTTGCATAGAACACAAAGGGAAGTTGTATGCATCCAGCGACTGCTCTCATTCCTTAGTTGTGGTTTGGGTGTAACAGTGCTGGGTGAGAGTGTTGGCCAAGTGAGTGTAACGGAGCAGGTGTGTAACTGCCGGCAGCGCAGGCACCAATGAGCTTCTCTACTGACACCATAATCCTCCCTGTAACATAAACAAATTCATATTAAGCATGTATATTGGGTGTGGCCATGTGAACCCCAAGTTATATTGTTATACAGTTTCTTATATCTGTCAGCAAGGTGTGCAGCAAAATGTCATTTTAGCATACATACTGCTCTGATTTTTGCAGTGACAGATTGCAGGGAGGCAGCGAGGAATTGTGGAGAGGGAGTGCAAGGAAGTACAAGAACTAATATTAAATAAATAATATAAACCAGTGCATGTGAGGAGGCTCCTAATGTCACCAGTCTCACCCCATTTGGCTACACTTGAGCACCAGCTTGCATTACCCAGTTTGGCACTGCATGTGGTATCCATGGGGCACCTGTTGGAGTAACCTAGCTTGGCTCCACGTGTTGCAGCCTTGGTGCACTTGCTAGAGTTTTCCAACGTGTTGCAGCCCTTGGGCTGTTGCTGGAGTTATCCAGTTTGGCACCAAGTGTTGCAACAATGAAACACTTTCTGAAGTTACCCAGTTTGGCACTGAGTGTTGCAACAATGAAACACTTGCTGAAGTTATCCAGTTTGGCACTGAGAGTTGCAACAAGGAGACACTTGCTGAAGTTACCCAGTTTGGCACTGAGGGTTGCAACAATGAGACACTTGCTGGAGTTACCCAGTTAAGCACTGCATACAGCAGCCCTTGGGCACTTACTTGAGTTACCAAGTTTTGTTCTGCATGTTGCAACCCTTGGGCATTGTATACGACAGCCTTAGGCACTTGCTGGAGTTACCCAGCGTGGCACTGCATACTCAGCCTTGGGCACTTGCTGGAGTTACCCAGCTTGGCACTCGATGCAAGACTTCTGTTTATTTGGCTCCTTCTGTCATAGAGAAATCCATTCCGCTTAGTACCAGATTCTCATGTTTCATATCAGTTTATAGCACAGGGTACAGCTGCTATATATTTGCTCTGTTGGGGGCTGCCACATACCCGCCCCCTACAGCACAACAGTCTTTCCTTCCACTCTTAATTCAGATATTACAAAAATGATACCCAGACAGGGGTGCTTCGTCAATGAGGCAAGTTGAGGCTGCCTCATGCGGCAGCGCCCCACTAGGTACCAGGGGCAGCAAAAATTCTGCTCCGGGTACTTTAAGAGCGAATTTCCAGGGGATGGGGGGGGGGGCTGCAGCAACTGCTGCTGCCTCAGGCGGCGGAGGGGTCAGGATCGCCCCTGTACCCAGACATGACTGTTTATCCAAGTCTAACTGTATTGATGGCCTCATGAAGACGAAGAGTTAATCTGGATGGAAAGTGCTGGTGCCCATGTGCCCATGCGCCTCTGGACTCAAGTGACCCCTGCAGTTTAATTTAGGGAATGGATTTTAGAGTGCCAACTAAAGCTGCCCAGGGAAGTGCCTTACGGTTGTATCTGTAAGCATGCACTGGTGGATAGATGGACAGACAGAAACAGGGGGGCAGTCAATAAGTAGGGATAAAAGAGAGAAAACGTATGTAGTTCAATATTGTAGACTTTGCAAATCCCCCCAATTTCCAAAACAGCCCTTCCAAACAGCCCCCCACCAGCCCAATAAAAAATAATAATAGCGACTTTCTATGGCATTTTACAGCAGCCCCTCTGGCATTTGCCAGAATCCACAGATTGCCAGTCCAGACCTGTGAAATGGGAACAGTTGCTGTATTGACCTAAACAGCATGTTTGTGTGCACCTACTTGCCCCCCCCCCCACAAACTTTAATCTTGACGTCTAGTCACATTCTACTATACTACAATAAAGCAAAAATTCTGCCGTTTCCATGTTTTTGGCCACCACTGGTGGTGCTCTTTTATTACATTGTGGATGTGGGTTAATATAACCCCAGCAGAGGTAGTAATTTCATATGGAGGATGGGGCTAGGGGTGGTTCTGAGCCATAGCATTGGTCTTGTTTGCAGATAAATTGCTAATGGAAAGGTTTGGCCGTGTACAAGAGGAGGGCATGCGCTGTTGCTTTAACAGATTAAAGCAGGCCAGGCAGAAATGAAAAGATAATTACACTCTGGATTAGGGCTCTAAATGTTGTTATTACCATGAAAGAAAATTACATTCTTAAATCTGATTATGCTGGCAGAGATGCACGCCAGGCAGCATCTGAACTCAGCCCAAAAATATGGACAGGCATTAAACTCCTGCACTGACATTCTGTCTACCCTAGGCTCCCCCAGGCCATCCCTCAGCAACTTTTATACTACAGCTTCAAGCACCCAAAGACTGGGTATGACTAGCATACTTGGTCCTGTGGGATGCCATTCAATTTTGGGGACCCTGACCCTACTATAACCTAGACTTCCCTGGTGGGTTCCATTTTTACAAGAGAAAAGGGGTTGTCATTGTGAGAGTTGGGTAGTTGTACTGGCAGATACATTAGATAGCTTCAAGATAGGGCCCGGTGCCTTTTATAGTGGACCTGTCACCCAGACACAAAAAGCTGTATAATAAAAGTCCTTTTCAAATTAAACATGAAAACCAATTTCTATTTTTTATTAAAGCATTCATAGCTGTTATAAACTCATTTAAAAATCTCAGCTGTCAATCAAATATTGTCTGCCCCTCCTCTATGCCTTAGGCATGGAGGCGGGGCAAACGATCACTTTCACTTTCCGTTCAGCACTTCCTATATGCCATTGCTCTCCACACATTCCCCAGTTCTCTTCACCGTTTAATTGTGTAGCCAGGGCATGGGGATGGACATCCGGTCCCCCATTCTGGTGCGCAAACAAGATTCTGAGATGATACAAGGCTTAAAGGACCAGTAATATAAAAAAAATGTAAATTAGTTCTGTGTAACGGAAAAAAACAACCAAGACAGTTTTAACTTTTGAATCGCAAAGCTTTTATTAAGAAATTACTTACCAATTCTCTGCATGCGCTCCTCTTCAGAAACGGCGACAGGGCGACGATCCATAGGCGGCACTTGATTTCTCCTCCCTGGCTATCTACTATAGAAGGCAGGGAGGAGAAATCGAGCACCGCACAATGGATCATCGCCCTGTCGCCGTTTTTGAAGAGGAGCGCATGCTGAGAATCGGTAAGTAATTTCTTAATAAAAGCTTTGCGATTTAAAATTTAAAACTGTCTTGGTGGTTTTTTTTTCATTACAAAGAAACTAATTTTTTTAAATAAATGTTTTTATGTTACTGGTCCTTTAACAACAGTGTCCACAAAATGGCTTCTGCCTCCTTGCTATAATTATGAATTCCCAGACTGAAGGAAACAAGATTCAAATAATTTCTATAGTGTAATTAAAGTTCATTTTGCTTGTCTAATATGATAAAATAGGATTTTGAATATTTTTTTGGGTGACTAGTCCCCTTTAAGCATGGGAAAATATACAAGGATACTTATAGTTTCTGATGATTACCCAGTAAGGGGGCAACTCTTCATCAGTAGAAACACTGGTTGGTTATGTGAGAGACATGCAGTGGTCCCCAACCAGTAGCTCACGAGCTCAGTAGCTCCCTTGTCTAGGACCTATGATTAAGTGTCCTTGTGTGACACGAAACGCGTCAGGCGTTATTCCTTTTTAGATGTGAAGTATCATATTTTATATATACTTTCTGGCTCTCGGAATCTACTTTCGTTGGATGTTCCGGATTGGTGCCTCCCTAATGTGATTTGTTGTCAGATTGTAACAGGTCGGAATTTAAATAAGCCCCTGCTGGTGCTCTGCCTGATACACCTTTCTTCAACCTAGGCTTAACCTTTTACATGCCTTGGGGTCAGTAGTTGGACAACCCTTGGGTCTGTGAAAGCCATAATTGTTCACTATCCCAGCTCTCTTTAACTATGCCCAATCAGAACAGCCTGTTCTCAAATTGCACATTCCCCAAATTGCCCCTGAAATCATCCACCATCCATCTTTTTATCTTCTACTTTCTAAGCTTTACCTCTCCGTTCAGGAAATTTAGACCATGACATTTGATATTGGTTTTTATTTATTTTTGTTTTTTTTAAATTATTTCGCTTTTTGTTTACTAGTTCTGCAGACTTTAGCAGACTTTTTATGCTAGGGTCAAAATTCCCTAGCAAAAGACAGTGGTTTGGATGAGAGACAGGAATATGCTGAATAGGAAAGAGTCTGAATAGAAATGTAAGTAATAAAAGATAACAATAAAATTGTAGCTTTAAAAAGCAATAGGTTTTTTTTACTGCCAGTGTCAATAATCCCCATTTGAAAGCTGAAAAATAAGGCATATTAAACATCTTTAAACATTTTTAGACCATATGAAATGTTGCTAAGATTTTGCCATTTTAAAACATACTAAAAGTTAACTTAAAGGGGAACCATACCTTTAATTTTTTAAATTAGTGAAATGCAAAGTTGAACTTTCCCTTTATCTTTGTGTCACATGCAGCAAAACATTTTGTGCACCCACAGACTCCAGGATCCATATTTCTCTCTGCTCATTCGTCCTGTGGGGAAGCTGCTGAATGAATGGCAGCCTGTGGTGCTGTGGCGTCCCATGCCCATGCAGCTGCCTTTCCACAGAGTCATGTTTGTTGGCACAATGTAAACGGCTGCCATTGAGCTGACACAGTTTACTCAGTGTGACAGGATTTATTGCCCCTATTAAGGGACCAGGCGTTGTTTCATTCCTTACACAGGATCTACACTATATTCCATGGAAGAGTTGAGTCTAAAACACGGAACAGGGACTAAAGCATCATCTCTTTTGTGGGGGAGTTGCAGTTAACGATTCAGATTTCACATTTTTGGCCAGGGTTCATTGCTGTTTTTCTCCATCTCAGCCAGGCATCCTATCTCTCCCTCTCTCCTAGATAAGTCACTCTAGGAATGGCCTCCAGTTCTGTGGTTAAAAAAGCCTTTCAGATTGGGTTATAATCAGGTTTATTAATCAGGTTTTTCCACACACAGTTATGGTTGCCATCTGTTTTTCACAGGACAGTCCGGATGTTGACATCTTACTGAAATGTCCCGACTTTCTCTTTGATCTATTGCACTAAGATACAAAGTTTCTAACTTAATTGGCTTTTGGCAGAAAGCCCAGAATTGATACTTAGATTCTTTTGTAACAATTTAAGATAAGCAAGTCTCTTAAAGGGCAATAGAGGCAATAGAAAAGGGGGAGGGTATGTCTGTTTGTTAGGCAGGATTTAAAAGCTTATATAAAGGAGGAGGTTATGTTAGAAAATGAGAGGGCAGAAGTCTTATGGGTGGAGTTCTTCACCAATTGTAAAGAGTCCAGCAAATTATTTGTAGGCGTATGCTATAGACTCCCTAATGTAAGTGAGGAGGCTAAGCTCCTGATGCAAATAGAAAAGGCTGCTAGTTTGGGTAAAGTAATGATAATGGGAGATTTTAATTACCCAGATATTGACTGGAGCAACAGTACTGCCAGATCAGTTAATGGAAACAAATTTATAAACTTGTTGCATGACAATTGTATTGCACAGGTTGTTGAGGAGCCTACCAGAAAAAATGCGATTCTGGATTTAGTTATCTCAAATGACCCAGAACTTATAGCAAATGTGCAAGTCATTGAACCCCTGGGTAATAGTGACCATAATGTTATATCATTGAATGTCTGGTGCAAAAAACAAATCTATACTGGGGCTACAAAAACCATGAATTTTGGAAAAGCTAATTTTAGTGCCTTGAGGGCTGCCCTACAGAGTATTGATTGGAGCATTAAGTTTTCAGCTAAAAACACAGAACAGAAATGGCTGTCATTTAAAATGATATTAAATCATTACTGTTCTCAATTTATTCCCTTAAGGAGTAAATGTAGACGCTCTAACAATCATCCTATGTGGCTTAATACTGAAGTAAAGAAGTTAATAGGAAAGAAGAGAAAGGCATTTAAAAACTACAAATCTGTTGGGACAAGCTGCATTTAATGAATATTGTAAATCAGCAATCTGGAAGGCAAAGAAAGGAAATGAAGAGTTAATTGCGATGGAGATGAAAACTAACCCTAAAGAGTTTTTTAAATATATTAATAGTAAAAAGATGCAGGTTGAGCGTGTTGCTCCATTAAATAATGGTACCAGTATGGTTGTAACAGATACAGAAAAGGCAAATGTGTTAAACCAGTTCTTTTCTTCAGTGTATACAATAGAGGAGTCTGAGTTCCCAGGCTCACTTTATAGCTACACTAATGGCTCAGCTCAATCTAGTCAGTGGCTGACTCAGGATATGATTCATAAAGCTTTAAAAAAAAATTAATGTAAACAAGGCTCCAGGGCCTGGTGGCATACACCCCCGGGATCTAAGAGAGCTTAGTTCAGTTTTAGACCAGCCCCTATTTCTGATTTTCTCAGATTCACTTTCATCTGGTATGGTGCCTATGGATTGGAGAAAAGCTGATGTTATTCCAATATTTAAAAAGGGATTATGATCTCAGCCTGGCAATTATAGGCCAGTAAATTTGACATCTGTGGTGGGCAAATTATCTGAAGGCTTGTTAAGGGATCACATTCAAAATTTTGTCCTAGTGAATGGCATTATGAGCAGCAATCAGCATGGCTTTATGAAGGATAGGTCATGTCAGACAAATGTGATTGCTTTTTATGATACGGTAAGTAAGATGCGGGACAGTGGGGGGCAGAAGATGTGATCTATTTGGATTTTGTCAAATCGTTTCATACTGTGCCCCACAAACGACTGCTTTCTGTAATGGAAACTTCAACACTCACCCAAGATGGCGTCCAAAATGGCAACCTTCTGCTCCATCGCATGGCTCCTGCTGGGCGCTGTCCTGTGACATCAGCGCCTTCTCGATCTGGGATTGGTCGTCGGCGCCGGCGTCAGGACGTCAGCCCATTGCCCCTTTCTTCATTGCCCAATTATAGGTTCCTTTGACTAGTGTTCCTGGGTGTGACTTCTAATTCTGATTATCCGTGTATCGACCTTTGCCTGTTTTTCTTATCTCCATTGTCTGCCGCCTGAATTGATCTTTTGCCTGTACCCTGACTATTCTTCTGGATAAACCCTTTTGTACCTCGAACCTGGTTTTTGTCTCCTCTTTGGTCCACTACTATTACTGCTGCGCCTTCGGGCCCATTACAGTATAATTGGGCCATGGACCCTTCGGAGGAGGCCCAAGCACCTCTTGATGTCGGAGGGGCTATTCGTGGGTTAGCTTCTCGGATGAAGACTTATGAAGCTCAACAATCCCATTTTGGCCAGGCCCTCGAGGCGATCCTGGAGAAGTTGACTGCTCTGTCTCCCGTGGCTCCGCCGGTTGTGCCTGCTCCGGCCATACCTATTCCGCTCCAGGTTTCCGAACCTCGTCTTCCTGCTCCACCTCTCTTCAGTGGTGATCCTGAAGCGTGCAGAGGCTTTATCAACCAATGCGAGATTCAGTTTGCCCTGCTTCCTGGTCAGTTCGTTTCTGAACGTGCAAAGGTGGGTTATATAATCACTCGTCTGCAGGGAAAAGCTTTGGAGTGGGCATCCCCCTTTTGGGAAAAGGAGGATCCGCTGATTGACAACGCCAGGGCGTTTGTCCAAGAGCTTCGCACCGTGTTTGATGCTCCAGGTCGTGCCACTGCATCCTCCGCTAGGCTTTTTCAACTGCAGCAAGGTGTTCGCTCTGTCTCCGAGTATGCCATTGAATTTCGCACCCTGGTGGCGGAGACTTCTTGGAACAACGACGGTTACCATGCAGCCTTTTACAATGGTTTAGCCATGCGGATTAAGAACGATCTGGTATCCCGTGAAATCCCTCCCAGATGGGAGGACCTGGTCGCTTTGGCCGTGAAAGTGGATACTCGCCAGCGAGAATTCCAAGTCGAATTAGACCGTGAACGCTCAAAGAGAAGTTCCCGATTTCAGCCTATCCTGGCCCCCCGCTTCCAGAGACCGTTACTCTATGACCCTGCTTACACCTCGTCCTCTCCAACCCCCGCGACGTCTGCTTCTTCCTCTTCATTACCAGCAGAGGAACCGATGCAGATCGGACGGGCCCGTCTTTCCGAACAGGAGAAGAATCGGAGAAGGGCGGCGGGGTTATGTCTCTATTGCGGGGGCAAAGCTCACTTTGCTCAGGAGTGCCCAGTGAAGCCGGGAAACGCCAAAACCTAGGTAAGTTTGGGGAGACTTACCTGGGTGGGATTTGTCGCTCTCCCCATTCTTCTGCTCAACGTTTCCTCCTCCCAGTGCAGATCCAGTTTGGTTCCAAAGAGATCTCTTCTCAGGCCTTTCTTGATTCCGGAGCCGCAGGAAATTTTATGGACCGTGTGTTCGCTGCAAACCACTTCATTCCTCTCCAATCCTTGACGATTCCGCTTCGAGTCCTGGCAATCGACGATCGGCCCTTATCTTCTGCGATCATCTCACAGTCCACTCAAGAACTTTCTTTCAAGGTGGGCTCTTTGCATCTGGAAAGACTGTCTTTTCTTATTATTGATTGTCCCTCCACTCCGGTCGTTTTAGGTCTACTTTGGCTGTGTCTCCACAATCCTGTTATCGATTGGTCCTCAACACAAGTTTCCAGGTGGAGTCCATTTAGTGTACGGAACTGTTTACCTGCTGTTCCTGTCGTCAAAATTTCTTCTGTGTCTTCAAATTCTTCTCTCCCCTCCGTGTACCAAGCATTTGCCGATGTCTTTAATAAAAATTCTGCCGAAAACCTTCCACCTCATCGTCCATACGACTGTCCAATTGAACTTTTATCCGGCTCCATGCCTCCTCGCGGCCGCACCTATCCACTTTCTCCCTCGGAGACTTCCGCAATGAAATCCTATATCCAGGAGAATCTGCAGAAAGGATTTATTCGTCCGTCCATCTCCCCTGCAGGAGCGGGGTTCTTTTTTGTCGAAAAGAAAGATGGTAGTTTGCGGCCCTGCATTGACTACAGAGGACTTAACAAAATCACCATTAAAAACAGGTACCCTCTTCCTCTCATTTCTGAACTGTTCGATCAGCTTAGGGGTGCCAGTCTCTTCACTAAGTTGGATCTTCGTGGGGCCTATAACCTCATTCGGATTCGTGAGGGGGACGAATGGAAGACCGCTTTTAATACTCGTGATGGTCATTATGAGTACCTAGTCATGCCTTTTGGTCTCTGCAATGCCCCTGCGGTCTTCCAGGAATTCGTTAATGACATTTTTCGAGATTTATTGGGGCAGTGTGTGGTCGTCTATTTGGATGATATTCTTATTTTTTCCAAAAACCTCCAGGAACATCGCAACCAAGTACGTGAAGTACTATCCAGACTGAGGAAAAACAACCTTTACGCCAAGTTGGAAAAGTGCACCTTCGAAGTCTCTTCTATTCCTTTTCTTGGGTACATTATTTCTTCCCTAGGCTTCAAGATGGATCCGGCCAAGGTCTCTGCAATCCTGGACTGGCCTCTTCCTACCAGTGTTAAAGCTGTTCAAAGGTTTGTTGGCTTTGCCAATTACTATAGACAGTTCATTAAAAACTTCTCTTCCAGACTTTCTCCAATTCTTGCCTTGATCCGTGGTGGAAACAAACCTCAGCACTGGCCCCCTCAAGCCTTGGAAGCCTTCAAATCTCTCAAGGAAGCATTCTCCTCCGCTCCAGTCCTTAGACACCCCGAACCTCTTCAACCCTTTTTTCATCGAAGTGGATGCCTCGGACATCGGTGCTGGTGCAGTGTTATCCCAGAGATCTTCTTCTGACGGTAAACTTCATCCGTGTGCCTTCTTTTCCAAAAAATTTTCTTCCCCCGAACAGAACTATGACGTTGGCAACCGGGAGCTACTTGCTGTTAAGCTGGCCTTGGAAGAGTGGAGACACTTATTAGAGGGCTCTTCGGTCCCGGTAACGATCTTTACGGACCACAAAAATCTCGAATTTATCCAGTCTCTCAAACGCCTCAATCCCCTGCAAGCCAGGTGGGCACTTTTCTTTTCTCGTTTTAATTTTGTTATTACTTTTCGCCCTGGGTCCAGGAACAGGAAGGCCGACGCATTATCCAGAAGCTTTATTCCTGAAGATTCTTGCTCCGAAGATCCTGAACCTGTCGTTCCTTCTTCCAAGATCATCGCAGCTTTGTTTCCTTCCTGCGCTCCTCAGTTACTCTCCGCTCAAGCTTCTGCTCCTGAAGAGACTCCCCTGGGTTTAGCTTTTGTTCCTCCAGAGTTTCGTCCTGCCATCTTGTCTCACTCTCACAATTCTAAACAGGCCGGTCATCCTGGGATTAAAAAGACTACCGAACTTTTGTCTCGTTTGGTCTGGTGGCCATCTTTAAGGAAAGACGTTAAAGATTTTGTGTCATCATGTTCCACCTGTGCCGTTTCTAAGTCTGGACATTCCCCCCCTAAGGGTTTTTTGTTGCCTTTACCCATTCCTTCTAGACCTTGGACTCATATTTCCATGGACTTTATTGTCGATCTTCCAAATTCTTCCGGCCACACTGTCATCTGGGTGGTGATTGACAGATTTAGTAAGATGGCTCATTTCACTCCTCTCCGCAAACTGCCATCTGCCCCGGAACTTTCTGAACTCTTCATTAAACATATTTTTCGTCTCCATGGTTTTCCTGCTGAAATTGTGTCTGATCGTGGTCCTCAGTTTGTGTCTAAATTTTGGAGGTCTCTGTGTAAAGCTTTGAACATTTCTCTTCAAATTTTTACCATCCTCAGTCCAATGGGGCCGCCGAACGTGTCAACCAAGCATTGGAACAGTTCCTACGTTGTCATGTGTCCCTGTGTCAGGATGACTGGTCAGACCTTCTTCCATGGGCGGAATTTGCCCACAACAATTCCCTGCATTCATCTTCCCAGAAGTCTCCTTTTTTCTGTGTTTTTGGTTTAAACCCTTTGGCATTTCCTCAGGACCTCCTACTTACCAACGTGCCTGCCGCCAATGATCAAGCAGCTCATATGATGGCCATCTGGCAGGCTACTGCCGCTAATTTAGAAAAGAGTGCTTCTTCCCAGAAGAAATTTGCCGACAAAAGGAGGATTGCTTCTCCAACATACTCTCTTGGTGACAAGGTTTTGTTGTCTACTCGTAATATTCGTCTCAAGATTCCCTCTCCTAAACTTGGTCCCAAGTTCATCGGTCCCTTCCCCATCATCGAGGTCATCAATCCTGTGGCTGTCCGTCTTCTTCTTCCGCCTGAGATGAGGATCCCTAATGTGTTTCATGTGTCTCTTCTTAAACCTGCAGTCTCCTCTCCCTCTTCTTCTTCCACAGCTCCTGTTGTCGTCAATGATTCCCGCATTTCCAGGGGTACTCTCCAATATCTCATTGAATGGAAGGGTTTCGGTCCTGAGGAATGCTCCTGGGTAAAGAACTCTGACGTTCATGCTCCCATCCTTGTCCGCAGGTTCCACAAACAGTTTCCTTCTCGTCCTGGTCCCGGTGGTCCTGAGGCCCCCCCTAGGGAAGGGGGTACTGTAATGGAAACTTCAACACTCACCCAAGATGGCGTCCAAAATGGCAACCTTCTGCTCCACCGCATGGCTCCTGCTGGGCGCTGTCCTGTGACATCAGCGCCTTCTCGATCTGGGATTGGTCGTCGGCGACAGAACGGACGCCGGCGTCAGAATCGGGCGCCGGCGTCAGGACGTCAGCGTGAGGACGCTGGCGTCAGCGTCTGACGCCAGCGCGTCAGCGTCTGCCGCCAGCGCGTCAATATTTTGGCGCCAAGACTTGGACTATTTAAACCCCATTGCCCCTTTCTTCATTGCCCAATTATAGGTTCCTTTGACTAGTGTTCCTGGGTGTGACTTCTAATTCTGATTATCCGTGTATCGACCTTTGCCTGTTTTTCTTATCTCCATTGTCTGCCGCCTGAATTGATCTTTTGCCTGTACCCTGACTATTCTTCTGGATAAACCCTTTTGTACCTCGAACCTGGTTTTTGTCTCCTCTTTGGTCCACTACTATTACTGCTGCGCCTTCGGGCCCATTACACTTTCTAAACTAAGGGCTTAATGAAGTGTTGGGCTTAATGAAGTCGTTTGTACATGGATAGGAAACTGGCTACAGGATCAGGTACAGAGGGTGGTTGTTAATGGTACATTCTCTACTTGGAGTAAGGTTCTTAGTGGGGTCCCCCAGGGCTCGGTATTGGGTCCACTTTTGTTTAACTTGTTCATTAATGACTTAGGGGAGGGTATTGTAAGTAATGTATCAGTGTTTGCAGATGATACAAAACTATCCAGCCCAATTAATTCCATCCAGGATGTGGCATCCTTGCAACAAGATCTTGACAAACTGGCAATCTGGGCAGCTAAGTGGCAAATGAGATTCAATGTTGATAAATGTAAAGTCATGCACCTGGGATGTAAAAATATCCAAGCCACTTATACCCTTAATGGGACTGCACTAGGCAAATCCATTATGGAAAAGGACCTTGGAGTCCTTGTAGACGATAAACTTGGCTGCAGCAAGCAATGCCAGTCAGCAGCATCAAGGGCAAATAAGGTCTTGATCTGTATTAAAAGGGGCATAGAGTCACAGGAAGAGGGGGCCATTCTTCCACTGTATAGAGCACTTGTAAGGCCCCATCTAGAATATGCCGTACAGTTTTGGTCTCCATCACTCAAACAGGACATTATTGTATTAGAGAGGGTATAGAGAAGGGCAACTAAGCTGGTGAAAAGTATGGAAAATCTTAGCAATGAGGAAAGACTGGCCAAATTGGGGATGTTTACGCTGGAGAAGAGGCGCTTAAGGGGTGATATAACTATGTATAAATATATAAGGGGATCATATAATAATCTCTCCAATGCTTTATTTACCAGTAGGTCTTTCCAGCTGACACAAGGTCACCCATTCCGATTAGAAGAAAAGAGGTTCCGTCTAAATATTCAGTAATATACAGTGAGAGCTGTGAAGATGTGGAATACTCTCCCTGAATCAGCTGTACAGGCTGATAGCTTTAAGAAGGGTTTGGATAGATTTTTAGCAAGTGAGGGAAAACAGGGTTATGGAAGATAGCTCATAGTACAAGTTGATCCAGGGACTAGTCCGATTGCCATTTAGGAGTCAGGAAGGAATTTTTCCCCCCCTCTGAGGCAAATTGGAGAGACTTCAGATGGGTTTTTTTTGCCTTCCTCTGGATCAACTAGCAGTTAGGCAGATTAAAAAAAAAAAAAAAAAAAAAAGGTTGAACTTGATGGACGTGTGTCTTTTTTCAACCTTACTTACTATGTTACTATGTAATTCACCTTCATTAGCAAAACTGTAATAATACATAAAAAACACAAAAATGTGTTCAAACGTTAATTTCACATGATAATTAGGGGTTGTGCCCACAAAATGGGTGTGGTCAAGAAAGTTGCCACGTGCCAAATCTTTTTGTCTCTCTATTTCCAAAAGTATTATACGTGAGTACTGGGAAATACCCTCCCCTGGGTATCCTTTGCTCTCTCCACTTTGGCTTATTTGCTGAACCATTAAACATGGGCCTGTTTTCAGAATGTGGCCAAGGGAGGGAGGAAGGGGGCTGCCTGAAAATGTGAATTTGTCTTTCACACCTCTCCACCATATAGCTAGATACATGGTATAAAGTGCAGCCTCTCTTCACCGTACATCTAGATACATGGAACGCAGCCCCTCTCCACCTTATGGATACTAACCTGTTGATAATGGCGGGCATCCAGATAGTAGCTCTGAATAATTCAGGTCAATACGTGTTACACAAGTTTCTGAAATAATGGAACAGGCCTCCTGGTCTGGGCATGGTGCCAGTCATCTCCTCCTCTAGGCTCCATTTCATAATGAGCTCCCACCAATAACAAGCACTTTGGCCGGTCTCAGCTGGGCAGCTAAGTGCCTAATTAAAGGGCACCCAGCCCCCACCTGCCTGATTTCACTTGCACCGTCTCTCCTGCTATTGTTTTGTTACATGGAGCACGTTATTATTGTAATGAACTTGTGTTTTGCCTGAAAGGAATGAGCAAATATTTACCCTGAGTTCAGTGCTCAGGATTCCACATGTCACGTTTGTTTTCAGGTTGTTGAGTCCTTTTCAGGCTGTTATTGTGACCTGCGTCACTTTCCATAATCTGTGAGCAGGCATTTATATTGAGCTGTTGGCTGTGAGACGGGCTCAGGATTTGTGCTGACGATGCGACTCAGTACAGAGATAACAAGCAGGGAGACTCTGTTATTTTACTCAGTCACTATGCAGCCGGGATCACCAACATGTCTGTGATTAGAAGCACCAGGGCAGTGACTGGCAGACTGTGATGCTGCCCAGCATCATGTATATAGGGTTGACACCTTTTTTGGAAAAAAAATACCAGCCTTCCAGTATATTTAGATTTTTTTTCCTTTTAATAACATTAGGGTCAAGCATAATTTTTACTGGTCAGGCCGGTAAAATACTAGCCAGGTGGCAACCATACATGTATACCATCCAGTCTTCCTCTTATGAATCATTCTCACAGTGGAATTCACTCGTCCTCTTCCCTGGGAGGAATTACATTCACTTAATTATGAGTCCTACCCTACTGTTTTCCAATGGCAAACGACGGGTATGGGAAAATCCTGTTCCAATGTAGTGCAATTATCGGGGAAGTGGTTCATTAGCCAGCGGAACAGATAAAACCAAACGCTATACAGCAAATACAGCCACAACAATCAATAGTCCAGTGCAGTACAAGAATGCCTGTGTCATACACACACTGATAATCGCCACTCACCCACACTCTCATCCTTTTACAGGTGTGTAATTTCACTGTAATGCCACCCTTGCCATTCCAGCACTACATGGCACGCAGGAATCATCTCTGGGTCTGAGATGTTATTGCTTTGCACAACTACACAAGCATGTGGCCACATTTGCACAATTCGGGCAGTGAAGGGCACTTTAATTTAACTGCAAGAAAATACCAATGCAGCTGCAGAAGGTTTATAAATCAGGTGTATTTCCCCTTTCCAGACTAATTTGCCCCGGGTCACTTGTTGCTGACCCCATAAATAAACAACTGAGTATTGTTACATAGCATAGGTCAGAAATGCAAACATTTAGTTGTAGCCATTCAACCTTTCCGGCAGGTGCAAAGCAGTGATATTCTTATTACGGGCAATAACAAGGGGAGACCCGGCGACCAAACCTGAAATACCAGTTGTGCCATATTAAGCAACTGTGTGGTTCCCTTGTTGATCCCTTATCTCTAAAGAGACAGAAATATGCAAGGTGTGTGGGGTCTGTTTGCCCTCTATTTGTAGAGTGAAATCTCTGGGTTTAATTCGGAATCTCCATGTTCTACCAGTGCAGCAATGTCACCATACCAGCTCTCCCGCATTTCCCTGGGAGAGTCAACACATAGACTATTTGTTAGCCCATACCGGCACATGCGTTCTGTGTAAATGTCGCCTTCCACTTTGAACTTTCTTTGAAACTCTTAATAATGCAAGTCACTGTGATGCCCAACAACCCACCATGTTCCTGTAAAAAGATGCTTTTGGGGGGAGTGGGTTTGGAGGCAAAAAGGAAACCTAACACAGGCTACATATAGCTAAATATTATATATAGTTCAGGGAAGCTGTATTATGAGCCCCTGTGTTCTGTATACAGTATGTACCCCTATACTCTTGGTGTCATTACTGCTTGGACTACTGCCCAGTGTTGTGCTAGTGGTCAGGCAATAGCTGTTACTGAGGGTAGATGTGAGGGACGGGTTATAAGGGAATATGATCTGATGCTTCAGTTTCTTTGGGGGGCTTTTCCTATTTGCCTTTCCCCCTTAGTTGTTCTTATTGTAGGTCATTATCCCTGCTGAAAGCTGACGCCGCACACGGACATTCTACAGGAGGAAAGTAAATGGGTATACAGTTTATCTGCACCTAAGTGCCTTTCAGTTTAATGGGCTCTTCTGGGAAATGTTAACGGTGATTTACATATCGCAGAGAGTGAGGAGAGCCCCAGTCTCCAATTTGAGTACTAAGAGTCACGGCCAAGGAAAGGCAACAAGATTTGGCATCTTAAATCTCTCTGCCTTTGAAGTCCAATTAGAGCGGATATTTTTCTGGCACTTTGGGTGTTCCTCAAAGGGTTGGCACACACAAAGGATTAAGGGACCAGTGTCACAGTATATTGCCTTAAAGGGGTTGTTCAGCTTTGGGTTAACTTTTAGTATGACGCAGAGAGTGATATTCTGAGACAATTTGCAATTGCATTTTATTTTTTATTATCTGGAGTTTTTAAAGTTATTTAGCTTTTTATTATTGTAATTTAGCTTTCTGGTTGCTAGGGCCCAAATTACCCTGCACTGATTTTAATAAGGGATATGGATAGGAGAGGGCCTGACTAGAAAGATGAGTAATAAAAAGCAGCAATAACAATAAATCTGCAGCCTTAAGGTGGCCATACACGGGCCAATAAAAGCTGCCGACAGAGTCAGTAGCTTATTGGCCTGTGTGTGGGGCCATCCGACTATGTCGATCAGGGAAGGGTAAAAATCCCGTCGGATCACGGACTGCATCTGTTTGTTGATGCTTTCATTATGATCCGATTCATTGGGCCCTAGGGCCCACGATCGAAACAGCCCATTATTGCCCACCTCAAGGTGGGCATATCGGGGACAGAACTGCTCATTTGGCCACATTGCGGAACGAGCAGATCTCTCTGTGTGTGACCGTCTTTACAGAGCATTTGTTTTTAGATGGAATCAGTGACACCCATTTGAAAGCTGGAAAGAGTCATTAGAAGTCAAATAATTAAAAAACTATAAGACATAAATAATATAGACCAATTCAAAAGTTGTTTAGAACGTGCCATTCTATAATATACCAAAAGTTAACTTAACGTTGAACCACCCCTGTAAACGTTCAGGGCCAGGATGTATTTTTGGTTGATCATTTCAAGTCATTGTGTTTGTTATTTGTAGTGGAAGTTAGAGTCAAAACTGACTTTGTAGGTTTCCATGTTGCTCCAGTGCCTTTATCTTGCTCTGCTGTCTCCATATTTTACTGTGTTACTCTGTGCCCTTCCCCACAATGATGTAAAGGGGAAGCTACACTTTGTCATTCAGCTGCCCAATGTTTTTTGTACTATTCAGAGCCTTATAGTTTATTCTGCTCAGTGCAAGAAATTGTAGTGCCCTTGGGCTCTTGAAGTAGAATTAGATGATTCTTACAGATTTTGCTGGGAATTTGGATTATTTATTGCAGTTTCCCATGGCCTTTGGTCTGCTATTTTTCCTATGGGTGGGTTAGTTAAAGAGTCTAAATCTGTAACATATGTTACTTTTTTACTGATAATAATATAGTGACCTTGTGCCTTTATATAGACACAGAACCCCCCTCGGTGACTACTTATATCCTTATAATTTACAGTAGGGGGTACAGTAGAGGGATACTCCGAGTTCCCTGTATAACTCAGCCTTGTGCCTTGTGCCTTTATATGGTCACAGAACGCCTCACTGACTTCTAATATCCTTAAAATTTACAATAGGGAGTACATTATCCTTTATAATATGAGTGATACTCAGAGATCACTGTATAACGCAGACTGCAGCCTTGTGCCTTTATATGGTCATAGAACCCCTCAGTGACTTCTAATATCCTTATTATTTACAGTATGGGTACATCATCTCTTCTAATACACTAGTGATGCTCAGAGTTCCCTGTATAACTCAGCATTTTGCCTTTATACAGTTACAGAACCTCTCAGTGTAATTTCTACTTTTCATTGTGGGCGATACAGAAGATGTATCTATGCGGTGTCAGTAGATAAATATCACACCTAAATATGTTAAGTTCAGAAAAGTTCAGCAGAGTTTCTCAGCTGAGCGACATCTACAAAATGTTGTGCTTATAGTAATACTCCCTTCTTCATGGTGTGGTTCTGTAGTACAGTAACTTGCTCAATTCCAGTGGATCATGTTGTACTAGGAGAATTTTCTCGGTAGCTAGAATGTAATTTAATCCTCCCAGTGTATCTGCTAGTATGACTGCTGCTTGGTTGTGACTTTTCTTGCAATAAAATAAAGGGATACATTGCTAAAGGGATTGGGATTAAATGTTGGTTTGTAGTCCGTGGATGGGGATGGCAGAGCTGGGATAGGTAGTTGGTTTTGAACTTGTGGTGTCAGTAATGAAATGTTCCTTGTGCAGTGGAAAATGGAGCTAAGCCCTCACCTTGTGACCCAGTCATTCCGAGCTGACAGTTTGTGACTCACTAAATAAGGTAGAGGTGTCGGCTCCAGGAAGTGTTGACTGAGCCCTGCGATCTGTGCATAGTTACCCCCACACTAATGGATTGCACACTTCTGCTCTTTTTAACTTTGTAAATGAGCGCATTGTAACCCGATCATAAACTGTGCTCCTACTAAACCCACACTCCAACCCACGGCATTACAAAATAAACATGGCCAGGGGGCGGGGGAGTGTAATATGACTGCAAGACAAGCATTCATACTTGATCATAATTCCATGTGAAGATGGAAAGCAAATGTCATCTATGGCGAGGGATGGTGGAAAGTTCTTATGTGATGGGTGTTAGCAAATGGAGACTGACTCTGTGCTCTTAATTGCACTAAAACCTGTCTCTTGCATTTCTGCACTTTAGTTGTCCTTTAAAACCACAACTCATGCTGCAACCACATAATTACCCATTAGTCCCACCTATAAAATAGAAGATGTAAAGGGCAAATTGTTACTTCACTAAAGATACCCAGTATCCATTTATTCCTCATTCTCACTGGGTTTATAGTTTTGTGTAAATATCGAATGAATGTGTATTTATTGGGAAGATTCTCAGAACAACATTTCTTTCATTAGCTAGAGTTCCCAAAATGTTGCTGCGTTTTGTAGCAAATATTTACAAGCCTCAGCTAATATACTCCATTATCTACCACTTTACTAACAAATATGTCCCAGACCTCCCCAGGCAGCAGTATTGCAGGTAAGGTTTCAGCAATCCCAGGTCTCTGCCATAAAGCAACATGACTGTTGTTTTGGTAGGAAGTAGAGACAGTCAGATGAGTAACAGAAAATCACTCACTGGTGCCCAAGTGGAAGGAAGTTGGGTTTTTCCCAGGCAACATTTATTTACATACGGTTACTCATTTCTTGCAAGAGAAAGCTTTGTCCTGACTGACATTTACCTTTAAATAGTATCTCATGTCTGGCTGATCTTTCTTTCACTATATATTTCACTAAACCAGCCCTATAAATCATAACTAGTTGCATATGGGAACCACTGGCTTTTGGCTGAAAGTGGTGGGAAGTTGTACTACAACTCATTAGCTGTACACTTTTAAATGAAGCATACTCTGTGTTAATGAGCAGGAGGAACCCCATAGCGAGTTAGTTTGGATTGTGGCAATCAATATAAAGCATTTTATGTGAATTATGGATACACAATGAGGGTACACAATGACTTCTTGTTCTGGGTACTTCCCTAGAAAGCTGGGAATGTTCTATATATCATGCACCTGAGAGGTGCGGGAGGCTGTGAGGGTGTAGGAGGAAATATTTTGGGCATAAAGCTGGCATTTAGACGTTCAGTCAGTGAATCTGTTATGGTTTTCTCAACTTAAACCCGGGGGTTAATGGAACATGGGAAAGAAATGGCAATCATGCCAGCTAGAATCCCACTGCTACAATAAAGAGAGCACCCACAAATACAACACTGCCATGTGAGGCTGTGTGTAATCACTGCCACCCACCAAAATATTCACTTTCTTCTGCTTTAAGGAGCAAATATTGTATAATAAAATAAGGTTCAGCAGGCTGGCCATTCTTACTGATACATATAAGGATGATGTGTAGGGGTTAAATCATTTTGCTTATCGTCCATCCCCAGAAAGCCTTTGTCCAATGACTGGTGGGCACAGTTTGGCATCGCTGAGTTAGGAAATCCAGCATGAGAGCTCATCCTTCCTCCATTTGAAGGGCCCCCTTCTTGTTTCTAGTGCATGTTGAGCAATATAATACACTGCTGTTATTCAGAACCTTGCTTCATGTAGCGCCATTTCATTGTAATGTCCAGAAAATCTAAACTTTTTCAGCAAAATCATTTTATGGGGGCGGGGTTGTAGTTGCAGTTTAAAGGTGCATGTACAGGGCCCTGCTCTGTTATCCAGTAAACTGTACAACCCAATGTATTTAGCAGTGCTGTGCAAAAGGAGCCATCTGGAGTAAAATCCTCTTTGAAGGGACCAATTTCTCTTGGAACCTGTGGCTCTTCGGCTGTTCTACAACATCCATCAGTCCTGGGACTTATATTATCATATAAACTGTGCAACATATTGTGATACTAGAATAGGTATTTAAAGGGATTCTGTCATGATTTTTATGATGTAGTTTTTATTTCTTAATTACACTGTTTACACTGCAAATAATTCACTCTACAAATAAAATTTCATTCCTGAACCAACGAGTGTATTTTTTTTAGTTGTAATATTGGTGTGTAGGCAGCTATCTCAGGTCATTTTGCCTGGGTATGTGCTTTCAGAAAGGGCCAGCACTTTAGAATTAAAATCTGCTTTCTGGCTGGCTGTTGTTTTTCCTACTCAATGTAACTGAATGTGTCACAGTTGGACCTGGATTTTACTATTGAGTGATGTTCTTAGATTGACTGAAGTTTATTAGAGCACAAGCTACTGGGAGCATCTATGAAACTGACAATATATCTAGCCCCATGTCTGATTTCCAAATTAAATATAAAAAAATCTGTTTGCTCTTTTGGGAAACGGATTTCAGTGCAGAAGTCTGCTGGAGCAGCACTATTAACTGATGCATTTGAAAAAAAACAAACATTTTGTCTCACGACAGTATCCCTTTAAGAATCTATTAGGAATTTATTCAGGGTGGCAGTTTTCTGCCCGAGAGCCATGCGGGTTGCCTATATCAGGTCCAGATAGCACCATACTGTGGTATATCTGGAATTGGTAAATCTAAAACAACTGGACTTGGCAAATAAATAAGCTGCTCGGATGAGTAGTGAAACGTCTTCAATGATTACTCAGCAAGTCCAGTTGTTTTTGATTTAGATCTATACCAGATATACCATGACCTGGATGAATGAAAATCATAGTCATAATGTGGTACTGTCACTGTGGCTCCACTGGTTCTAATAAAATATAAATTACAGAGGTACCAGTTATGCCTTGGTTATATCCAGTCATATGCGGCAGCAGATTTGCATATAAATGGCTTATGCACTCTTACTTCCATGGCTGGCATATGGTAGTACCCCCTGGTTAAAAACTGGATGTTGAGGTGCAGAGTTGCATGGTGCATATGTTCCACAGGTTTCTAAAAACAATTTATCGGCTTATTTGTCTTTCTGTGTTTCCTCAAGTTGGCAAAATGTATGCTGTTACCTTGGCAACTGGTGTTTATGTTTTATACATGTGGCCCCTTGGGTGCACAGGGCAAAGGACTTCCAAGCATGTTCGGCCTTTCCTTGTGAGGGGCTCTATCAGTTCTGACATGGTGGGCCCCAGAGGCAGAACAGGGAAAGCTAGGGGTCATAGTGGAACACCCAGTGTAAAGGAATGTACAAATCTATACGGTTTTATACTCTCAGCTGTGAGACTGAAAGGGGCTTCCCTGGGCATTGTTACTGGAAGATTTCCAGCCCTGCCCTGTGCTTCAGCGTAACTGTAGCTGTTTAGTGAGGCTTATAGGACAGGCACACAGTGGACTGCAGTGGCACACTAATTCTCTAGGGTCTAGCTATGTTTAAGACTGTGGCTGGGCAACAGGGTTCTGTGTTTTTAATGGGTCATTTAATTACACATGTTGACTGTACAAAGTACAGTTTCCTAAACAATTTGCCATTTCTTTTAGCCAAAATGCAGCTGCTTCCGAAGCCATTGTGCCCCCTGTGTCAAAACACGTGCCCTTGATGGGAATCTTCTGCTGCTAATGAGAACATTTAAGCTGGCCATAGACACAACGATCCGATCGTACAAATCGTGGATTTGTACGATTTTCGGACCGTGTGTGGAGAGTCCCGTCATTTTTCGTCCGTCGGAGATCGGTCGTTTGGTTGATCGGACAGGTTAGAAAATTTCTGTCGGCTGCCGATAATATCTCTGCGTGTATTGCTGATCGTACGATTTTCAGAGGGAGACTGTCACCAGCTTTGTCTGACATAACTATCGTACGATTGCTGTCAGGGGTAGAACATCGGCTGATCTGTTCTTATTTGATCGGAATGGTAAGACTTTGATCTGAATGGTTAGTGGAGGGTCGGGAGATGGGAAAAGTCCGATCGTACATTGATTCGTACGATCGGATCTTTGTGTCTATGGCCAGCTTTAGCCAAAAGGACATTTCTGAGGCAGTTAAGGAAAAGAGGATAGGAAATATACTGAACAGAATTATCAGCCAATAATACTCCCCACACATATTATAATGAACCCTTGGAGCCAGGCAGTATATACTTCCCCTCCTGCTTTAGTACTACCTGCTTCTGTGTATTTTTTGCAGTCTAATTAGACCTGTCCTTGTCCTAACTGTACCCCATATATCCATAGGACACAGGACTGTATATTCTAATACCATTATTCTACCATATGCTTGTCATCCAGCAGCCCTCCAGCTGTTATTGACTTACAACTCTCAGCATCCTGCTGAAGGCTGCAGTTCAGTAACAGCTGGAGAGCTACAGGTTGGCCTTAGCCTTATGTCAGTGCCACTGTAGGAGGGAATCCCCAGTACAGTTAAGGGGCAGATAGTGATATAAGCTGTCTTATTTCTTGCTCTGTAAGGAATTCACTTTGCCCAGCCATGTTGCTGTGTTCCCAACTGCAGTTTACTTTGGGCTGTACAGCACATTCATTGTTCAGTGGGCCATATAGATAATACACCCCAGGCCCAATTTGTCAATATTTGTAATACATTAGATTGAAGCTGGCCGTCTTAGCCTCAGGGTCAAGTGGGACAAATACTGAGTAATAATGGAATTAAAGGTACATTAACCCTTTGTTATACCTTCTCCTTCTTTCTGTCTAATAGGAATATTTATAGAAAGCAAATGTCTTCATTTCTGAGTTGTTCCGTTCTTCTGTATAGGTCACTTTCATTGCAGCTTCTGTCTTATCTAGAGAAGCCATTGTTTGGCAGTTCAGGGATCGTTGTTTCGATCATTAATGCTCTTTGAATGAATGATAAAAACAATAGAAAGGTGGTCATGTTGCATGTGGCCCCCCATACATTCCCAATCTGTTTGTCCTGTGGGACTATTGGTCAGAGAGCTTACAAGAGCTTTCAAGATTGCTTAGTGTATAGATTCCTTAATCCAACAGTTCTGGGGCCTTGTATATAGTCAGCACCTACCAACAACACCAATACTTGTTTCTCTTTGATAGTCATGTTTGTATCTCCTTGACTCTTGTATTTGTGTATTTATTTATTACTGCTTCTATCTCATTTTTACTGATAGTTGTGTCTCCTTGATATTGTGGCTTGCATCTCCTTGATAACCATGTTTTGTCTCTCCTTGATATTCTTTGTTGTATCTCTGGTGTTTGGTGTCTCCTTGATACCCGTGTTGGTGTCTCCTTGGTACTCGTGTTGGTGTGTCCTTGATACTTGTGTTAGTGTCTCCTTGGTACCTGTGTTGGTGTCTCCTTGATACTCGTGTTGGTGTCTCCTTGGTACCTGTGTTGGTGTATCCTTGGTACTCGTGTTGGTGTCTCCGTGATACCCAGGGGCGTAACTATAGAGGAAGCAGACCCTGCGGTTGCAGGGGGGCCCAGGAGTGTAGGGGGCCCAGTGAGACCCTAATTAATTAGCAATTTTAATATATGTTGGTAAAATAGGCCAACTTATAAATATTTTGGGGCCCTAAATTGAATTTGCTATGGGGCCCAGTAACAACTAGTTACGCCACTGGTGATACCCATGGTCATGGTCTCTCCTTGATATTTTTTAGTTGTATGACTTTGATGCTCAAATTTGTGTCTCCTTGTTACTCTTTGTTGTGGACTCTTGATATTACTCGTTGCATCCCTTTCATACTCAAGGTGTGTCTCATTGAAATTGTTGGTTACATCTCTTAATACTCATGTTGTATCTTCATGTTTTCTGTCACATTTTCTTGATACTCAACCTTTTATTCACGTTTGTCTCCTTAATTGTTGTGTTTTTTATACTCATGTTGTGTCTCTTGGTGGGATTTTTGTGATGCTTGTGGGCTTCGACTTGATACTCACTGTTGCCTTTCTTTGCTATTCATGCTTCTTGAAATCCATGGTTACATGCTCTTGATAGTCATGTTTTTGTCTCTCCTGCTGTATCTGGAGGCAAGGTATCTACTGAAGCAAATCCCTTTATCCTGGACAGATGACAACCCTGATTTTTTATTAAAATCCTGTTAGTCTTGTCATATTTATGGTAAGGCTGAATGAATTGTTTTCCCTTCTCTATGCAGTCCCTTTTGGGGTAGACCCAGCAGAACTGGCACCTTGCTCAGTGGTTGGCAGCTTCATGAGTAGTGATGGGCGAATTTGCGAAACGGCGAAAAATTCGCGAAACGGCGCCGGCGTCTCGTTTTTGACGCCGGCGCCCGTTTTTCCAACGCCGGCGCCCGTTTTTGACGCCGGTGTCCGTTTTTCGAAAAAAAAAATTTGACGCCGGCGAATTTTTTCCGCGAATTTTCACGGGAGTTTTGCGAATTTATTCGCTGGCGGCGAATCGCGCAAATTCGCGCCTGGCGAATAAATTCGCCCATCACTATTCATGAGCTTTGGAGGGAACATACATTTGGCAAATGGGGTGATTTTGCTGAAGTTTGTAGCCTGCTGTGACTACTATAGACCTGCTGTGCCTTGCTTATTCTCAGAGAGAAAGTAGCTCATTAACTAGCAATGTAGTCAGGGCACTGTGGCAGTGTATTCATACACTTGTCAGTACTGCAGTGTTGTATTTTGTTCTGCTCACTTATCCCAAGGACCCTGATATTTTGGGTTTTATTTTTTTACAGTGTAAGGCCATTATAGCAGTGAATGAGCCCAGAACATAAGGCTACTACAGATAGTTATCTCATACTTACTTACTTCATAACAGGTGTAATAGCATACCTTCCTTCGTATTTTTCCTGGAACTTGAAATTAATTTTTCCTGTCCAGTGTTTTAGCTATGAAATATAATGGTTAAAGGTCAACGGAGCCTAGCATTATAGTGTAAAAAACATAAACAAATACAGGTGTAAACGGTTCAGGAGCTTATGAATACATTTCAGCAGCCATATTGACCATAACTTGCCCATGTCTCTTCTGTATCCTTTCAGTCCTTGTTGGAATATAACAAATAAAATGCTAAAGAATCCTGCATGTGAGTATGTTGCTTTTAGCCAATAGAGGTTCTTTTATCCAGTTGCCCATATACAGGGGAAACTGGTTCTGTAAGATGATAGCCATCAGGCAAGGAAAGAACCCTGCCTGATGGAACTATATCAAGGGTGGCAAAATCTGACCCTGGTAAATTTAAGAGCTGAATTTTAATTTTTTAACTCAACGCTGCTTGGGAAAGTTCTTAGGAAAGTACTTCCATCAGCCTTTGCAGATGTGTTTCCTTGTAGGTCTGGAGAATTATGAGATTTGTATTGCAGGAACAGATAAGGCCTTATGTACTTTTGGGGGAGTAGGAGGTGTGTCTGTGCATGAGGAAATACGCTGCAGCAAATTTTATAATCCAGCTGAGCAGAACTATCTGTTACCACATAAACTGGGAGACAGTTCCACATATCTACTGCTTATTTCTGAGTCTCTCAGATTATCACGAGCTTCACGATCAATAAGCACATTAGCAAATAGTCGGAAATGCACACACCACCCCCCGATCTCTGTTTGGATGCTAATGCATCATGCGGAGGTCTCACGGAGTGCTGCGGTCACATTTAATTACACTAATGTTCCAGAACAGAACCAAGATGCCAATAATTGCTCTCAATGGTTACTGAAATGAAATTTGTCTGACATTAATAATTCAGCTTCGCTTCCTTACCTGTAAACAGCCGTATCGCTTGGAGAACAATGTAATGAATGTTCACTCAGCTCCTTCTCCCATACTCAAGGCATAAAAGCCCTGCATTTGTATGTTGGGGGGCAAATGGCACCTTCTCTGATACCCTCTTACTGGCATTCTGCCTTGGGAACAGCATTCAGAGGAGTATACTGGTGAACTAAAAGAGTTTAGGGGTGTACTAAGAGAGTTTACAAGAGTACTAAGAGTTTGGGGGTATCAAAGAGTATAGAGGAGTACTGAGAGACTTTACACCTGAGGACTTCAGGAGAATGCTAAAAGAGTTCAGAGGAGTACTGCAAGAACTGAAGGGAGTACTAAGCTTTCAGGATAGTATCATAGAATTCAGAGACGTATCATAAATTGTAGGGGAGTACTGGAGACTTCAAGGGAATGCTAAGAGAGTTGAGGGGATTACCAGAGAGTTGAGGAGAGTACCAGAGCGTTGAGGGGAGTACCAGAGAGAAGAGGGGAGTACCAGAGAAATGAAGGGAGTACCAGAGAAATGAGGGGAGTACCAGAGAAATGAGGGGAGTACCAGAGAAATGAGGGGAGTATCAGAGAGTTGAGGGAAGTACCAGAGAGATGAGGAGAGTACCAGAGAAATGAGCGGAGTATCAGAGAGTTGAGGGAAGTACCAGAGAGACGAGGAGAGTACCAGAGAAATGAGGGTAGTACCAGAGAGACAAATGGAGTACCAGAGAGATGAGGGGAGTATCAGAGAAATGAGGGGAGTACCAGAGTGACAACGGGAGTACCAGAGACATGAGGGGAGTACCAGAGAGACAAATGGAGTACCAGAGAGATGAGGGGAGTATCAGAGAAATGAGGGGAGTACCAGAGAGACAACAGGAGTACCAGAGTCCAGAGACATGGGGGGAGTACCAGAGAGTTCAGGAATTCTCAGGCACAATGGCAACAGAAAAATCAAGTGGCCAATATGTTGGATCAGCAATGCACTGAAAGTTAATCTGAGCACCTAATTTGCTATTGATCGCAGGCTCAGCCCCCACCTCCTCCCATGCCTTGCTTTGTGTTCTGGGAAATTGGGCAATATGTTTCATGTAATGACCCCGGGGTATTGGTAAATGTGTTACATTGCTAAATGATTGACTTTCCGTGGGGGGCAGTTAGTGAAATAATTGCCTTGGGGGATTTCCTCCCTTACAACTCCCTGCAGACATATCTGAGAGTGACAGCTATACATTTAGCGACGGGGACAGTGCATGAGAGGTTAATGACGCGGGTTGTGGGTGCTTTCCTGCAGGTTATTCCTTTCCTATATTTGCTTGTTTGGTACAACAGTGAGCATTGATTTCTCATTTAAGAGCACACTGTTAACTTGGGAGGATTAGGAGCCTTTTGTACCAAAGCTCATTGCTTGCCATTACAAATCCCTGAATGCTGCTGCCTTTTACACATCTCCTAAATGCATTTTATACTATTGTTCTGCTGCCGTGTCCGCTAATGGGATAAGTCTGGGCAGCCATTAGTGCTGCGCATATAAACTACAGGGAATAAAGAATGGGCCCTAGTCTGATCTGTTTGGGGGACTGTATGATACCGTATATATAGAATTATCTATTTTACAATCCCCCAAAAGAGGACATAATTGTTACCAGGCTATCATCTCCCATGGGTTATGGCATGGGACTTGCCATCCCATTATCCCTTCCTTAGTTGGAGAGAAGTTTCTGCAACATTAGTGCACTTAAAGCAGCATTCATTGGTTACGACTGGGGTCCCTGTACAGTCTCCTAATCTCTGAATGCCTGGCACAGTACCCCTATTTGGCTTTTATGTATGAACCAGGATTAAGGGTTGTGTGTTAAACCCTAGGAGCCCCAAAGTCTGACACCATTAATGTGCTTCCTTCCTCTGAACTAACTCTAGGCCCACTCAGCATTGTATGAGGAAAGTGAGTCTTTTCTCAGTCTCAGCTAATGTATTATTAAAGGCAATTCTGTTGCAGTGATTGTGACTGATAACATTGCCTCTCACATTCCCTGTCCATGCCACAATCAGAACCCAATACTGCGGGCCAGTAACTGACATTTACAGTAGTTTTTGACTGTTCAGCACTAAGTACTTTACTCTGGGGCCCAGATAATGGAAGAGATGCATTAAGTGAGGAAAAGAGAAGCACTTAAATCTCACATTATGGCCCATTTCGGCACATTTTCCATGCTTTGTTTACAGGCCACTGCCAGTTCTGCCAGTGACTCATTTCCCTGCCAGTTCCCCAAGTTATTTGGGTTTGTACATTGCATAATGTGATGTATCTGCTGCAGTAACAGAGTCCATATTTTTGGGCTTACTACACACCCAGTGCTGGCTTCATACATGAAGGACGTCCTCTCCCTTTTATCCAGAGAAACTAAGCAATATGGAGAAACATTATGTCTATCTGTCATTGCTCCTAGGAGAAATCTTAGATCATTGAGGAGGCCTCCAAATTTCTGGTTTGTAAGTAACTGGACAAAGTGGCCCCTGGGGAAGTGGCCCTTGGGTAAGCTACTCATTGTGTGTAGCCTCAAACTGACCCTTATTAAATATGTAACTGTTCTAGTTAACACCATCTGCCCTGCGTAATGTATAATTGTACAATCATTTGTGCAATCCCGTTGTTCTAGTAACTCACACCTCCATATTGATACCGGGAAAATACTGAATAGAAATAGCTGCCATATCAATTAAACTTAATTATTCCTATTTTGGTTGTAACTGTACATGAAATAACACAGGGGCCATATGTATGCTAAGAGCCCCCTTTTAACTGATTCCAAGGGAAAGAGAGCATCCCAGATGCAGGTAGTTCAGAGAATGAGAACACTGCCTAGGTAAGTAGTGGGTGAGACTGGATTCACTTACCCAGGGGAAGGTTCCTAGTTTGGTTAATGCCAGGGTATGTCCTAAGTGGCATAAATTTGTAGTGCCTCTGACTGTACAGCTTGTTGTTCTAACTAAAGATACACATTGTGACTGCTTGTAGAGCCCACTAATTCATTATCAGGCTGGAAAGAGAGGAATGAACTGGGTTAGTCAATGGCATTGGCAGGGGACGTATAAGGGGCACGCGATCCTCCTGCTGAAGTCTGTCTGTCAGCACCTCTATCAGTTTTGTAAAAATAGGTGCCTATGTGCTTGCAGCAAACAGCTGGGCAGGAGCCATGGGGCTCCACATATGGGCACTACCTACAATTGATCTGTATTCCTATACAGTAGCACAAGAGAGAGGGCTGTGGCATGCTGCTCTCCTTCCTATGATTAGGGTGGCATTGTTACACTATTTGATGTGTCAGCTAAAAAAATCAAAATCCCTAATTATTCTTCCAACTTCGCCACAAATCCCTCCCCCATCCCCAGGATAATCAGTCCAAATAATCTACATCTGTTCCTGGGGGGGTTCTGTTTTTGTTCCGCTCATACATTCCCATTCATGAAGCAGAATCTGTGGGCGAGAGGATGAACAGCGTAGATGCTGCTAAATTTGGACTTAATTGTGATATGAAAGGAACATCTAGAGCGACAGGAATTGATTGATACCCACTTATTAAATGGGGTGGGGGAGTTTCGGGATGTGCAACATGTTATTCTGCAGCTACATCCTTCAGCTGTCAGGGGATGCTGAGCTTGTAGTTCAACAAGAGCTAAGGTAAAGAGTTTGCATGCAGATTCAGCCTTAGGCTTACTGTAATAGTTTTGAGGTTGTGGCCTGTCCTGGTAGGCCTGGTTGCTTGGAAATGAGGGGGGAAAGCAGAGGGGTATTAAGGATAACTTCTATGTTTGCTCATAGCTTCCAACCCAGAACCCACCTACTTTCCTGGAAGCCCCATAATCCAGATGTGGAACAGACCTTTGTTACTACATTTCAGAGGGGCCAATAGTTGACATTTTATGTGATATGAAAGCCCCTGTTGAATGTTCCTCTCTTATAACAAGGAAATACCAGTCTGCCACTGAAAAAGAACAGTGGGCAGTTGATATGAATCTCATGCTGGATACAGGGGTGTATGAAGATTTGGGGATTGTGCTGTTACGTGGGCCCGGGCACTATGAGTCATGCTGCTGCCATGTTTATGACAGAAGGGCAGGAAGAAACAGGAAGCTTCCACCATGCTTCTGCCTAAATCTGTGCCCAGGGGTTAATCATCTCCCCGCTGGGGAGAATGCAGCATGTTCACTCCATGCTTTGCTTTCAGCACAGAGGCATTCTGCACTCATTTATTTGTTGCTGTATTGCAACTACCAGATCCCAACAATAGCCTAAGGCCACGGAGCGAAGAGTTAAGTTATAGAAAACACAGATTAAAGAAAAAGAAAAATGATCATTTGCAGATTACCTTAGAAACCACTGCCTGCATCGTGCTAAAAGCTGCCATCAACATAAGGGTTCCCTTAAAAGAAACAGCAGCAATAATGACAGTATTTTTGCACCAAAGCCAATATTTGAGCAATTGCATCTGTTATAATGTTCTTAATTAGCCCCCAAAGATGCTGAATAATGAATAAAAAATATGATGGATACTTGGTACCATAAATGATACGGGGATGGTACTAATGTTGCAGTTGTATCTGTATGGCACACAGACTTACACAAATTATACCCGCTTTGTGCCTGAACATGGAGCTTTGTGAACAAGGTCCAATCAGCCCATGGGGTGAGCTGCTGCATATCTCCCAACATTTGAAAATTGGAAAGAGGGACAAAAAGCTCCGGCATGTGTAGTGCAGCAAAAAACATTTTGTGGTCACACCCACTAAATACCATGTCCATTTTACCAAATTTGGCAGGTTATGGTAAGTAACACATTTCTGGGGGTATTTTGAAAACCTATTGCCTTGACTGTATATCTCGACTCCTTTCCATAAAGCAAGTCAGGACTGATGTGTTCTTGCCAGAAAGCAAGTCGTGACAGTCACATGGGTACAGGGAAATGCATTGACTCATGCCGTACAATTTTCCATGATGTTATTTTTAGCACAAGTAGATATGTTTCATTTTGAGAATTGGGCCTGGTCATTTCTAGTGAATATGGGGTTTCCCATGGTGCCCACAGCCTGGGTTTGTAGAATTGAGGCATTGGCTAGCCTTTGGTGCCAGTACAACTAGTGGCTGGGAAGACATGTATATTAATCAATAGATGTACAGTGTAATTGTGTATGACCATATAGTGCAGGAATGTGCAGTGGAAATTCTCCAGCTGTTGCAGAACTAAGCATCTCACTACTAACTGGGATGTTGGGGGTTGTTACAAACAGCTGCAGGCTGCATGGTAGATATACCCATTGTAGTAGGAGCCTCTCTTTGCTATTTAATGAACCAACAGATGAAGGCAAAATGGAAATTCTGATGTGGTGCAATGGACTGTGCCATGCCCAATCTGCTGAAAGCGATGCCCAGAGAGAGATCATACTTATAGCAAATGGACAGTTCCTTCCCTGCTTTGGTTGGCAACCTTATCTGCTCCTGTTAATTATGCTTACTACAGCAGCTGCTCCAACCCATAGAGCTTACTTGCCAGCACAATAAGTAGAGCTCCTGCATCTTCCCCAAGCCCCTCATTAATAAATCTCCTTGCATGAGTCATTGGTTACTACTGTAACTGCCCGCGCTCATGCCCCAGAGTGACACCTTCTCTATTGTAAGTAATGGTAACTCCTAGCTATATCCTTAGCATTGGGGTTAACTCTGACTGTGTTGCTATGTATCAAGTCCAGCGCAGAACAACTCGGCACCCGCTCAGCATAGCAGGAGCCACAGACATTTGGAAGCATGGAGCCTTAATGAGCCGCGTGATCTGATTTTCTCATAGCCGGTTTCCCTGCCTTAGAGCCAGGCGTACCTCACAAAACCATCTGGCGCAGTGCATGGTCATTACCAGGCATGAGTGCTCTGCAGGAGACTGGCTTTAAATGTGATTAAGTGCAATTGAGCCCCATTTCCAGGAAGGGCAACAGAATTATATATATATACATACACGTGCATACAAGAGTTATATTATAGATTGCCTGGTGTGCCTTTTTTACTATTGCCCAACCCAAGCCAGGCTTTGCAGGGCCACCATCAGAAAGCATGAGTGCCCCATCTGGGGGCCCCAGTTATTAACCCATTGGTCACTCTGGGCAGAGAGCACTGCCAACAAATAGAATCAGGTACGAATGGTTTAAAACATTTACGCACAACCAAACTCGTGGTCTATACAACCACACCAAATTAAGCCCAAATCTCCACTGATAATCTTCTTAATCCACCCCCACTTCACACTAGCTTCACCCCCATCATGACCCATAAACCACATTTTTACTTCTCTTGGGGCCCCTCTGCCAGGGCCCCTGACTGCACTCTGTCGAATATATTCCCACAAAATCAGGTGACAGAGGTGGGGGGATAGGGGGTATTGGTTGCAGGTTGTGGTACATTGTGACGTCAAGAGCATGCATTGTACATTGTGGCACCCCTGTGAAATTACTCTGTATAATTACAGGAGCCACTTAGCACCAGTCTCCAGCGGGTAATAGACTATCCTCACCCCAGATACACATATAAATAGTATTCCTGCACAGATATTTAACCCCATTAGTGCCTAAGAGGTACCCCTTAAACTCTTCTCTCCTAATGGTGGAATCAGTAGGTTTAGAAGGAAGCTGCTTGAGTGGGCCTGAGAGCTTCCGCTCTAATCCCTCTCACTGACTGAAGAGCAAAAACACTTGGAGGAGAATTAAGCCGATGCTTTACACAAGATTGTGTGCTTCTTGCAGCTGATAGGGATTAAACCACTGTAATTCTTTCAAGGATTCCCATGAGTTGGGAACATGCCATTAAAGGGGTGTTTCACCTTCAAGTTAATATTTAGGGCTCTTACACATGAGCGTTCTGACCTGCGCTCCCCTGCGTTCCGTTTTTTGGCGTTCAGCCGCAGGGGAGCGCAGGAATAGACGCAAGTCATTATTTGAAATGGGGCTGTACTCACTCAGGCGCGTGTAGGCGCCAAACGCAGGAAAAATGCAGCATGTTGCGTCTGAACCTGCGTTCGGCGCCTACACGCGCCTGAGTGAGTACAGCCCCATTTCAAATAATGACTTGCGTCTATTCCTGCGCTCCCCTGCGGCTGAACGCCAAAAAACGGAACGCAGGGGAGCGCAGGTCAGAACGCTCATGTGTAAGAGCCCTACGTATGTTTTAGGGCTCTTACTCACGCTCGTTTTTACCTGCGCTCCCCTGCGTTCCGTTTTTCGGCGTTCAGCCGCAGGGGAGCGCAGGAATAGATGCATTTAATTTTTTCAAATGGGGCTGTACTCACACAGGCGCGTGTAGGCACTGAACGCAGGAAAAATGCAGCATGTTGCGTCTCAACCTGCGTTCGGCGCCTACATGCGCCTGTGTGAGTACAGCCCCATTTGAAAAAATGAAATGTGTCTATTCCTGCGCTCCCCTGCGGCTGAACGCCGAAAAACAGAACGCAGGGGAGCGCAGGTAAAAACGCGCGTGAATTTTTCAATTGATCTTCATTATTTGTGTTCAGGCCTCTCCTATTCATATCCCAGCCTCTTATTCAAATCAATGCATGGTTGCTGGGGTAACTTGGGCCCTAGCAACCGGATGGCTGACATCAATGGAGAGCTTCTCAATAAAAAGCTAAATAACTTAAAAAGCACAAATAATAAAAAAAATGAAAACCAATTGCAAATTGTCTCTGATATCCCTCTTTACATCATATTAACAGTTAACTCGTAGGTGAACAGCCCCTTTAAAAGCAAGCAGAGAACAATTTGGCCCCAAAGATAGCAGGGCCAATCTTATTAAAGGAGACATATAGCATAGCTAAAAACCCATCCTAATATTGTAGGCAATATTGACTAATATACAGTATGATGCTGGTTTCGCTTGCAGCTAAAAGTTAATATTATCTTTTAAAAGGCTACTTTATTGGAGCTCCCTATAGATCTGCTGTAGTCCCTGTCTGTGTTTCAAAGGAGGGCTGGGCATGTTCTTACAGTCCCTGCCAGAATCACAGTAGGAAGCGGACAGCCAATCACAGCTCTGCAGTCACACAAGCAAATACAGGCTTCAGTTCCCTATCAGGTCATCCTAACTGCTGACTGATTCCTATCCTACAGTTTAATGTGCTGAGTGCCGCAGGCTTCCCTGCACAGCCTGGGAAAGGAGGCAGAAGGAAGTAGAACAGATGGGCAGGACTAGTAGGGTTTTTGCAGAGATTTTCAAAAATGCAAACAGAATCATCCTTCTATAATTCACATTCCTTCTATATTTAAAAGAGTATAAGCCACTGGAACATTCTTGTTTTTTACATAATATGTCTCCTTTAAAAATGGAACCCCCCCAGCGGAAAATTCCAGAACTGCAATTTGGCCCCCTGTACAACTTATGAGTCATTAGCTTCGGAGGGCCGTATGGGGTATGGGAGGGAGATGCCATATGGTTTGCATTGTGTGAGTGCTGATAAAGCGAAGCCGGCTGTGAAGGGAGATAAGAGAGCTCTGTACCATTTAATGGGGCAGGTGCCAGCAGAGAGCCGTTAGCCATGGCACATTGGTGGAAGGAGAGAGGGCACATTCCCAGTATAATTGGTTTGGGCTCCTCTCTCTGTGGAGGAATGTGTTTGTGTGTGATGAGGGGCTGAGAGCAGGCAATAAAGGCAGTAATTAACAGATTAGCAGAGGCCGGGGCGGCAGCAGCCTGGAAGCATTACTGCTCGCTGAGCCATGCACACACATTGCTTTCCTCTCTCTGGGCACCCCCTCAGCATTGATTTTACAGAGTCCTCTTTATCCTGGTGCAAAATGCAGCGTTTATCTAAATGATCTGCCAACACCTCATTACATGCCAGTGTGCCCCCATCATGTGATCTGTGGCAGTGGACTCCTGGAAGCGCTGTAGTAAGATAAGGCATAGCAAGGTCTCTGGCTGATCAGTTGCTGCAACTTAAGGTGGCCATACACGGGCAGATTTAAGATGCCAAATCGGTCCTTTAGATCAATTTGGCAGCTTATCAGCCTGTGTATAAGGTGTTCTGACGGGTCTCCCAGATCCATATCAGGCCAAAAATCGTCCAGATATCGAGCAGGCAGGTTTGATTTTTTTTGTGCTATGCAGGACCACTTCGGCTAGTTGACGAGGTCCTCATCCCGTTGGCGCCCATTTCCTTCGTTGCAATCCAATTGTTTGGCACTATGGCCGGACAGTCGGATTAACCCGATATCAATCTGCCTTTGGTGGCCGTATTGCCAAATGAGTGGATCTTATTGTGTATGGCCCCACCTTTACAGTAGATTCCCAGGGTGTAACTGTAACAGCACAGATAGGGTGGTTCTTACATGAGGGCCAATGAATGCACCTTCTTTGCTGACAGAGCTTATTAGCCCATGTATGGGGCCCCTAGAAGGGCCTGCTCAGCTGACATCTGTCTGATAGATGTTGGACAGGAATGAAAATCTGCAGGGTGTTAAGCGCCCCCTATAGTCTGTGTTCCAGACTGGATGTTCTCCCTGCTTGCTTTCCCTTCACATATCGCTATGTCATTTCCATTAATTACAGAGTATTTGGCAAGGAGTATAACAGGGGATGATTCAGGCTGAACATTCTTATTTTCCATTTGTTCTGCTGATGCCCATCTGTCACCCAGATAGATTCTTCCCTGGCAAAGCCCCCAGGCACTTGGATCAACTGGGATTCTTATCAGCTGGTCCATTGCCCTGGAATGCCCTGGCCATGTGTGTAAGGGAAATGCATGGGGTTTGCACATAAATCTAAATAAATGCAGAAATTCATAGCTGCCCTGTGGCCGTTCTTACAACACCAAGAGTACCTTAAAAGTCTTTTTGAGGATGTTGTGATTTCCACTTTGATTTATAGTGATGCTGGTTTACACAGAGAAGATGGTGCAAGCAAATACTGTACCAACCTGGCAATATCACAGCTAATATGATGTCGATGAGCAATGGTATCGAGCAATGGTGTCTAATTCAGGTGCAACCAAAACATAACCATAACATTTTCCTCTTTTTCTTCCCTTTCAGTTTGCTGTTTTGTGGTTCACAAGCGCTGCCATGAGTTTGTCACATTTACCTGCCCCGGCGGAGACAAAGGCCCAGATACAGATGTAAGTACCACATGTGTAGCGCAGTGGGTTGGTGCAGAGAATGATGAATTGGAGTACCATATTACTGGGTGTATTTGGGACCACATTGTCTTTATAGAAACAATACATCCCTCCTGCTGTAAAATGCATTAGTCAGTTGTCGCCTGCTTTCTGCCTGCATTGCTAGTTATAAAACAGAGCTCCCGTCTTTGCTCCGTGCTGCTGAAATGGAATAACTTGAAAGTGAAGCATCAAAAGTTATACTTTCCCTTTAACGTTTGAGTGCTGCTGGAAGAGTTTTTAGCTTGAGAGATATCTTGGGGGTTTGTTTGCTGAATTTGGATTAGCATATTGCTGTTTACCTGCTTTGGTTACTGTTATTCTTGCCGTCAGGGGATGCTGGGAATTGTAGTGTAAGAGCAGGGCCGCAGTTTATGTCAGCATGGCTACTGGCAGCTAGAGAGAGAGAACAATAAAAATGTTTCCTTGCAGCGATAAGAACAAGCCCTGCAGCCCGTGGAACTAATTAGGTTTTTGCTCATTGAGACAATCACTTATTTACATATTCGCTTGAGTGACAAATTACATGGGTTTTTATTCTGGGGATTTGGGCCATTATAATTAGCAATGTGTAGAGAAAGGGAAACGATCTGCTAATTGCAGGTGTGAGATGCTTATGGGCATTATGGGGAGGCTGCTGTCCCAGTCTGAAAGTAGAATCCAAATCATTGAGCAAGGAACAGCCTGCATGGGGTGCTGGGAGTTTTAGTTCAGGGCAGCAATTGGGGCATCCTTGATAGGAAATTCTCTTTGCCTTCCCTCATTATAAATAAATAGATCCCTTTTTTCTCTCTGCTGGAAATGCACTAATGAGAGCAGCAATTGCTGGAATCCGTAGGCCGCTCAGCCACATGCACTATATCAGTAGCAACTGCAGCTCTGCTGTCGGTACAACATGAAAGGGAGGAATTAGATCAAACCCTGTGACTCGGGGAAGAGCAATTCCTCGCCGCTAAACTGCACAACTGAACATGAAAAGCTCTGTGTTATGTAACATGCGTTTGGCCCTGTGGGGCCCTAAACTTAATTGGTTTCCTTGTATTAAAAGGGAATCTGTGGACCATTGTGAAAATGAAGTGAGTGAGACCCCGCCAGAGCAGTGGTGCATGTAATAATTAGGCAACCACTTTGTGGCCCTTAGCCCCCCTGACTACAAACAGACTGTTTTTGGAGGCAGCTGCAGATAATGATTCCCTGATAAAGAGAGATATTTATGATGGAACCCATGGATATCGATTCCAGGCCTGAGCACCAGATACAGACCCTGAGGTAACAAGCTTGTGATATCAATGAGCTGTCATCCCTGCTCACAAGAGTACACATATTTTATATTCACTCCAAGTCCCACTGGGGTTCAGCCGCACCCACACACATAATGCACTAGGAATGCTGAAAGCACAGAAATGTAACCCCCCCACACACACACTTGTTGCCCCAGAAACACCTTTCATTTCCAGATGCCCTGTGTCATGGCAGCTGCATTTAGATCATTGTTACGTCAGTGCACTTGCTGTGACTCATCCATAAGGTGGCTTGAGAGCATAGGGTGCCAACCCTTCACAGCTCCCTGTTATTCATGCTGGTAATTGCACCCAAACATGGATGCTTTGATTATGCTGTTTTTGGCAGAGCCAGATAAAACTGTTTTGGTAAGTGGCAGCCTTGCAATGGGTGTCTCTGCCCCATTCTAGACTATTCCCTGCAGAAGAACTAATGAGTCAGCTGGGTTCTGGCACCCGTCTTTACAAATGCCACTCCCTCCTCTACCCTTCGGGTAATTCATTGTTGATCCTAGTGGTACACGGAAGAAAGCCAGTGCCCAGATCCTTCACAGGGATGGCATCATCTAAAACAGGAACCTCAGGCTTAGTTCTTAGGGCAAGATGACTGCCTGCAGCATAAAGCTTTATATCCATCAACAGCACTCCAAATTTTTCAATAAAACCGCCTTTAATGTTTGCAAATATTTGCATGGCAGTACAGCAACATTGTGCAACGTTTCGAGTGGCACTCCACTCTTTATCAAGCATAAAGCTTGCATTTAAAGAGAAAAATCCCAGTGCAAAACCAATAAGTTTATCTTACCAGTAATGGTGCTCATGCCCCAGACCTACAGCTTGAGGTGAAGGCTATGTATTGATTTCTTTTGGCTCTTAAATAAAGTTTTCAGTTTTTTTTACAAGCCTGTTTGTGGGATCTGTGAGTGCAGCATAAAGCTGCATATATAGCCTATGATTAAGTGTCAGATGGCACGAAATGCATAAGGCTATGTATTGATTTATTTTGGCTCATGACTAAAGTTTTCCATTTTTTTTTTACAAGCCTGTTGTGGAACCTGTTGTGGAATCTGTGAGTGCAGCATAAGGCTAGGGCCACACGGCGCGATTTTGCCGCGATTCTGCGCTGGGCGAGTTGCGAGTTACGAGTCGCTGCGGTTTTTAAGCCGAAATAGCTTTGTTAACTTTGGCGCTGGCGTCAATGCAAATCGCGGCGAAATCGCTGCGCTAATTCACACGCGGCGATTCTTTTTCTACTGTCGCCCGGAAACGCCCAGCGAGGCAACTTCGGGCGACAATAGAAAACGAATCGCCACGTGTGAATTAGCGCAGCGATTTCGCCGCGATTTGCATTGACGCCAGCGCCAAAGTTAACAAAGCTATTTCGGCTTAAAAACCGCAGCGACTCGCAACTCGCCCAGCGCAGAATCGCGGCAAAATCGCGCCGTGTGGCCCTAGCCTAAAGCTGCCTAATTATGTATACAGTTTTATTGTAACCTGTGTAAACCATTTGTCTCCAGGCAATAGTGGTGGCAAGTGGTAATACAAGTGAAAAAGCAGCTCCCAGACATATAAGTGTATCCTATATCAGATAATTAGATCTATTTATACACAACTGCCACTTGCGCTGTGTTTGTTGCTGGGATTGGGGTAATAAATGGCATGTATGCAATCAATTGCCATTTTAAACAATAGGGCCCCATACTGACAGGACCCTCCTCACTGTACCCACCATGGCCACAGTGGGTTGGGCCATTTAAACTAGTAGAACGAGGGTCCAGTTTAAGAAAGAAAAGCTTGTTTTAGTAAACCTTGCCTCCCTATCTGCCCTAGCTATGGCTCTTTGTACCTAAATGCACCTACTCGCGTTCTGCCCCTTTTATCTCCAGAGAATCATCACAATCATATATTTGTTAGCCCTCAGTAGGGCTTGGCCCCTAACAGGACCCCTTTCTACCTCATGCCCCCAATGATGGCCCTGATTGGGCTCTAAGGGCACTGTTTCTGCAGAGGGAGGGATAGATTGCGGCACTTTGTGGTACATGTAACAAGAGCAGCATCTGTTACAGTGGGGTTAAATGATGTTAGCATAGAGCTGCTGTTACACAGCACTAATCAGGCTGTCATTCACCTGCTACATCTCATACGCCTGCGGCACCTTCTCTCCCGAAAGATTGAAGTGATGCGTCAGCGCTGGTGTTGCACAAGGCAGGAGTGAGGGAGACTTTGTATCTGTGCTGGTAATCACAACATGTCTGTGCTACCAGATTTCTGTCATTCTCAGCTAAATGAAAATTATTGGCTTTGGGGGTGTTGGGCCCCAAGAGATCCCACTACATCAGACACATGTCAGACTCACACATGCTCTCTCTGTATATGTGCACAACAAAATCCCAACCCCTCTCCATTTGTCCAGGCTGTCTTTAGCTTTAGTGTGGCATAGGGCACACAAGATGGGCCCCCTTATTTATGTTAAGTTGGACATTTGGCCCTTAAGCTGTTCTTACTCACCTTTCCTTAGGCGTTCATTCCCTACTTTTTCATTCCTTACTCTCTCTTACTTCTTCCTTATACTCTTCTTTTTTCCTTACTCTTTCTTTCCTTACTCTGTCCTTCATTGCTTACTCTTACTCTCTCCTTCTTTCCTTACACTCTTCATCTTTCCTTACTGTCTTATACTTCCCTTACTCTGTTCTTCATTTCGTACTCTGTTCTTCATTTCTTACTCTGTCTTCTTAATTCCTTTTCATCACCTTTTTTTTAAAAAATACTTGGATAAATCTATGATTTTTTGTGCATCAAATAAATGTTTCATGTGTGTAACTTACTACTACTTGTATTACTTAGACTCTCTTCCTTTCCTTACTTTCTTCTTTCCTTACACTTTCCTTCTTTATTTAATTTCTCCTTGTTTCCTTGCTCTGTTTTTCGATCCTTACTCATTCCTTAATATTACTTTACTTACCCTGTTATTCCTTCTTCACCTTCACCTTTTTTGCTCTTTCTTCCTTCCTTCATTACTCTTTACTGCGTTCCTTTATTCATTACTATCTTTCCTTACCTTACTCTCTTCACCTTTCCTTACTCTGTCCCTCATTTCTTACTCAATCCATCATAACTTACTCTATCTTTCTTCGCTAACTTTCTATTTATTCCTTTGATCACTGATCTTTCCTTACTCTGTCCTTCATTCTTTTCTCTTTCCTCCTTCCTTACTCTCTACTTCTATCGTTACTCACCCCTTCATGCATTACTTTTGCCCCCTTTTTTATTCTCTTCTTTCCTTATGCTCTGTTTCTTTCCATATGCTCTTCTGATTTTCTTACACTATCCTTCTTTCTTTACTCTCTCTTTTTTGCCTTATTGTGCAATTCATTTTTTTACTCTATTGCTTATTTCTTACTTTTCCGAACTCTTTTCTTCATTCCTTACTCTCTTTTTCATTTGTTACTGTCTGTTTTCCTTCCCGTCTCCCTCTTTTCCTACTGTCTCCATCTCTGTTTTCTGGACTGCCAGAAAGCAGCACAGCTGAGGATCAGTATTCACATCCATGTTTGACATGGATTGTGACACAGCCATGACATGTTACACAGCCATGGCTCAACGCTACAGCTTTTATATTGAGCTGTAAAGGACATGTTAAAGAAACAGCAGTTCCTGACTACCTTCCTCTATTGCAGGAAGGTATTTACAGTACTAGTGACCCACAGAGCATTAAAGACCAATTTTCCCTCACACCCCCCCCCCCCCCCCCCGGCACAAGCAATGTCTTGTCTGGCTTTTAGAATTTTTAGGCTTTTAAATATTACAGGGTGACCTTTACCATACAGGCAGCTTCTACCATGGATTGTACTCTGAGCAAATAACAGACTCTTGGCTAGGGTAATACTTTTTTTCTATGAAGAACTAATCAATCTGGGCTAAGCCAGACCCCAAGGGACAGATTTTAGAAGTGTATTTATTAAATGGTGAACTCAAATGGTTTCGCCCATTGATAAATATGCTTCTAAAGTGGCTGAGTTTTTCTGTGGTAAACTCTAAACTCACATTTTGATAAATCTGCCCCCTAGTAAATAGATTTCATTAGATGGTAAGTCCAGTTAGGAAACTTGCACCCATTTTATTTAGCCTCATGTTGATTCTTTCCCCAGTTTTTGTTCTGTTATTAGTTTGGAGTAAAGCTTTGATGTTCTGTACTTCATGTTCTTCAGACAGTAAACTCAGGTGAATCATGTTTCCCCCAGTACTCACAAAGATATGAACCTCTTATTCTCTGTACTTCCTGTTCCTGTGCTGTCATAGGATGCTGGGAGTTTAAAGGGCTGCTATTTGACTTTCTCGGATTAAGGTGGCCAAAATGTATTGCACCATGGGCAGAGTGGAAGCCAGACAGTACCCATCCATTAACGGTATAAGCAAAGTGAATGTCAATAAGACATGGGCCCTGAGGCCGAGACGTGGGCGGGGGAGGTTATTTAATATTGCTCTGTGCAAACATCATTAAGCCCAGTGTCTGGAACCGATCTTTAATGAGAACCTGAAATGAAATGTGGAGCTGAGATGTACACAGACATTGCCTGCAGAGCTTCCCTGCCCTCACCAAGTTCCCCAACTCAGATTGTGCCTTTCTATGCCCCCCTATATGACCTTGTTGGGGTTCACTCAGGGGCACACTTGTGAAATTGGTTGGAGGTCCACTAACCACTCACTAATGTGTTTCCATCTTACTTTCATGTTATAGTAATTTTTCTCATTCCCTTTGTCTTTCCCTAATCCTCTCCCCTTTTGTATTGTTCTTACTCTCCCATTCTCCCTCTTCTCCTCTATTCTATATTTCTCCTATCCAATTTTCTCTCTATTCCCTAACCCCCTTTCTCTTTTCATTTTCCCCTCTCTCTCTCTCTCTCCTTCCCCTTACCTTTCATTTTCTATTATCCCTCAACTGTTTAGTTTTATTCTCTACCATTCTTTCTTTCCATTTTTCTATCTATTCCCTAACACCTTTTCCTCTCTCCTTCTGTCTCTCATCCCATCACTTCTCCTCTCATCCTCATTCATCTCTCTTTAACCTCCTTTCCCTTTTCCTCTTCTTTTTCTAATCCCCTCGCCTATCCTTTTTTACTTTTCCCCTAACTGTTTGAACTTACACTTTCCATCCTCCCTCTTCCCTCTCCTTCTATATTTCTCCTCCACTCTCCATTTGTCTCTCTACCTTCTTTCTTCCTTTTATCTTCTCCAATATATTTTCTCCAGTCTGCCCCAGGTGTGCTCTAAACCCAGCATGGTGCTTTGGCAGGTGCCCAGTACCCCAATACCTTTTGTAGCATCTGGATAATCTCTGTTGGCTCTTCTGCATCTTTCTATATAAAGCAGGGTGTGCAACTCTTAAAGTCACCCGAGCTATGTGGTACATGCAAACTGCCTGTGAGCCTGTGCCCTTTACTAGTAAACAAATAAAAGCCCCTCTGATGTTGTGTTGTGTTTATAACAAGAAGCCTGGCGTTACCACTGGGGTTTATTTTGTCTTATCATTAATCTCTAATGGAATGGGCCATCCATGAGATCTATTGCCTGTGAATTTAAAGCAGGATCTAAGCAGAGATAAACAGCAGGATGCCAGACTCAGCATTACTATATACTGACAGCTTTATGGGGCCATAAATCCCCCACAAATCATCTGAATCCCAGGAGAGCCAAGATTGGCCACAGAACTATATCTGGGTCACAGCTCACACTCCTCTGGGAGGAACTGAAATACTCAGCTACCTGTACAGTAACATTCCCACCCACTGAAATACGCACTTGCCTGTACAGTAAAATCCCATAATATACTTAGCTGCCTGTACAGTAAAACCTTCCCACTAACTAAAATACTCACCTGCCTGTACATTAAATCCCCAAAAACTGGTAAACAGCTACCTGTACAATAACATTCCGACCCACTAAAATATGCACCTGCCTGTACAGTAACATCGCCAGTAAATTATATACTTAGCTGCCTGTACAGTAACATTCCCACTTTTTGAAATATGCACCTGCCTGTGAAATAACATCCCCAGTAACTGATATACTCAGCTACCTGTACAGTAATTCACTTACCTGTACAATAACCTTCTCATAGCTGAAATACAGGGGTACCAGTACAGTAATATTACCATAAACAGAAATACTCAGCTATTTGTAACTGAACTGAAATACTCACTTGTACTGTATATACTGTACGAAGAGCCATTGTGGCTGTCACACAACCTTTGGATTGCAGAGTACTCTGGGAATGGCAATGCAACCATAGTGGTCCCTACCTAGTAATTCCCCCTATATTACATCAATATTGTGGTAGAGAGTCCATAGCGATTGATTTAGCTGCATCCAAGCATTGGGAGCTAATAAGCCATTTTTTGTCTCCAACCCAGCTGTGGTCAGGGCTGTGCTTTAGTTTAGACTGAATGAAATAAGTTGGCCCTTTATGGGGGGGGCTTATTAGACAAACGCTTGTGCTACAAATTATCCCTCTCCCTCTAAACGCTCTGGTTTTTAAATGATTTCAGCAAGCAGAAAGGGCCAGAATTTCTGAATGCTTTTGCCAACATTCACCATCCTTGTAGCCTCTAGTGGGAAATGCAAGGGATTTGTGAATTAATATGACACAGAGGGGGAAAAATGTCAATTCTGCGTAAAGTGTTTCCATGGCTACCACGGGGTTTCCATGGTAAACACCATACAGGGTTTATCTGCTACTGAATCCATGACCGCATTCCTTGCTGCTGTTGAGCAGACAGGGAAGGTCCTTGGGTGGTCTGGCAGTATACTGCTCCAGCCCGTGGGGCAACAAGTATATGACGTGCAAGGGGGGGGGGGATCAGGCCCTTGTGTGTTCCTTGAACTCTGTATTTTATTGAACCTCTATAACCTGCCCCCATTTACTCTTCTGGGCTAAGTGCACTTGATTGATTCCTTGATTGAATTTGTTTTTCTCAAAATTCCATTGGATTTGGTCCTGCTGAAAATCCCATTGCATGCACTGGGTGTAAGGGCTCTTACACACGGCCGTTCCGACCTGCGCTCCCCTGCGTTCCGTTTGTTGGCGTTCAGCCGCAGGGGAGCGCAGGAATAGACGCAAGTAATGATTTGAAATGGGGCTGTACTCACTCAGGCGCGTGTAGGCGCCGAACGCAGGAAAAATGCAGCATGTTGCGTCTGAACCTGCATTCGGCGGCTACACGCGCCTGAGTGAGTACAGCCCCATTTCAAATCATTACTTGCGTCTATTCCTGCGCTCCCCTACGGCTGAACGCCAACAAACGGAACGCAGGGGAGCGCAGGTCGGAACGGCCGTGTGTAAGAGCCCTAACTGTGCTAGGCCACAGGTGCTAGATTTGCTTCAGGTTGTACATATCATTCCTAATTATGGAAGCTATGAGGTGCAAAAAAGAGCTGGTTGCACACTGCCCTCTACTTACCTTCTCATCAGCTGCAGGGACAGTAACCAGTGACAGTAGATGGGATTACGGCGTTGGCACTAGGTTCAAACATTTTTCAAATTACATATTGGAACATGTTCCCTTGGTTTTCATTTTTGGAATTGTGTTAGGTAATGTTAACAGTACCATGTTCTGAGAGTGCCAGGCCTTGCCTTGGATGGTGGAAGGAAACTTGTGATTGTTATAAATGAGGAGTGATAATTTGTTTGTGGCTGTCTTCAGTTATTGTTGAGCCCCACTGTCCTTACACTGTGACTTTTCAGTACTCCACGGGTTGTCATATTGTAGCGAATGCTGTTGAGTGAGCTTTGCTGAAACTTCCTCTGAGTAAGACAAGATGTGACAGTGATATTTGTTACCATTATTGCCCAACTTGCAGCTAATCAATTGTTGTTGCAGTAAGACAAGATATCTACTGCAGGCCAATTTGGAGACAGCAGGGCAATGTAGAGACAGTAGGGCAAAATAGCGACAACCGGGGAAAAGGGCAAAAAGAGAGGAGGTTGGAGACCAGACTGGAGGCCAGGACGACAGTATGTTAGAATTGATAAAATTGCAACAATGGAGATGCCAACATGAGATGGAGAGAGTATGACAATATGGAGACAATAGGACAAGAAGAAGGCAGTGGGGTATGCTGGAGGCAACAGGGCAGAATGGAAACAGCAACACAAGATGGATAGATAAACCTGTGACAGTATGGTAAGATGGCAGTATTAGAGCAGAGCTGCAATAGAATGACAATATAAAGATATATGAGGGGTCATTTATGACCTGAAACGCAGTTGCACTAACGTACATTTTCTCACAGTCATTTACATATAAAACCCCATTCATAAAAGCAGTCCTTGTGCTTCCATATACTTGAGCTCAGTGGCACTCAGTCCCACAGCCAGTTCTGAATCGCCATTGCACCTATCGATACAGAGGAACATAGTAGCTACTGCCATCTCCCAGCCAGGTGGTAGCTCCAGGTTTCCCTCAGCTCTGTGCATGGATTTTGTAAGAGTGGTGGCATCAACACACTTTATATATGTAATATGTTGCCCACTTCAGCCTTTCAGTTGTACTTGATATACTTGTGTACTTGAGCCGCGACCAGCCTGAAGACGCTGAGCCCTGGCGTGCTCTGCCATCAGCCCTTCTTATTATGAGATGCCACAGTTCTACTCCTGTCAGCTCCTGTCTGTTGGACTGCTGTCATGCAATTCCTTCCATTAGGTCTCACTAGTAGTGCCCTGCCCCTTCTTTACTTTGGGAGCGTGTGTGATCCCTCAGGAAGTTGTATGGAGTTTTATATCCTATAATCGCAGAAATTCCTAACTAGTAAAAGTTTGTGGCATTTTTCCTAACAAATATAAATATGCTCTTAAAACTGGAAGTTATACACAAGCAGCAGGGGGTACAATACATTCACAGTACAATTTAGTGGAGGAGCACCTGGCATTAAAACCTATATGTTTGGTAGCAGAGAATTAGACTCCACCTAAGCAATGTAATTTGTAGGGTCCCACAGACCTGCAATATAAGAGGTGGTGTCAAAACTCCATTGTGCGATAGTTGGCAATGGGCTGTGGCATAGTGTGTATAGTACAATTATTACAATGACCCCACCCAGGCAGATTGTTTTGCCCCAAGCCCTGCTAAAATGTAACTATTAAATATTATTTTTTATCAAAACACAGTTGTCCTAACTCCCATCCACTAATTGAACTAATTTATCAATAAAAGTGAAAAAACGTCCCAAAAATGTGTTGGTCAATTAAAGTCATACAAGTGACGCTCCGAAAACTAGACTTTATCGAATTGTCACCACGAAAACTCAACTGTATTGGATTATCTGATGAAAACCCAGACTTTTTCAGATTATCCACAGCAGCTAACGATGTCAAGAAACAACTTCAGGGACATCTGCCATTGACTTCTACATTACCTTGACAGGTTTAAGATTTTTTAAGAGTATTTGCGTAATTGGATTTTTAGCAGCTTTGGTGTATAATAAATCTCATAAATGTGATATTTTTTCTCTAAAAATTAATTTTTTCCCTTTTAAAGACACAAACAGAAAAATTTGAGGATTGATAAATGGGCGCCTATGTACGACTCTGACTACTACCCTCTCTATTTGTCTCAGTCTCTTATTAACTGTGCAAAACCTTCTCGACTTTTACTTAAAATACATTCCTATCCCTTTAATTAACTGTAAGGATCCCGTTATCCTTTCCTGGTGCTTTCATCCCGCTCCCCTACCCTAATGAGCGAATTCTCTGTAGGAAGTTCAAAGACGGAATCTCAAAGGGATGTTATGAAAGCTGAGTTCATGCCTCTGACGTGGGGTAATTAAAAATCTAATGTGGCTAATAAATTATATTCTCTGAAAAGTAATTTTCAGAGAGTTGTCGACCCTGAGCTCCCACTGTGCCCCCAAAAATGGTTATTCATCAAATATAGTCAGGGGTCTGTGTCTCTCCCATCTCCCCCAGGCTGGTTTCACTGCTCACTGAAGGAAAATTCAGGTTAAATTATATTTGTTTATAGAGGTAATTTTAATAACCCGCTCTGTGCCTTGTGTAGTGGGGTGTGAGGCTTACATGAATGTGTGTTGGGTTATATTAATGTTTTTAAGAATCAGGCCATGGTAAGAATCAGGCCATGGACAACATTTTCCTTCCTGGCCATGGGAAGGGCAGAGAAATGACTGTGCTGCTACTTGTTTATCACACTGTTTAGGAACTGTGGCAAATAGCCTGAGCAGAGTTTCCCAGCTCATTTGTTGAGTTTCATCAAAATCAGGGCATTATACAGTATAAAGCTCGATTTTTTGGATTAACGATAGTTTGTAGGTGTTGTTCCTGTGTTGTGGCTAACCGGTTGGTATCTTGGGTATGTGTGCTTTTTTCCAGCACCCTGGTGCCAGGATCTATTGTGTCTCAGTGGGCATGGAGCCAAGAGTTTACTGTATTGTATTAAGAACTGTTTGTGGTTGGATTTTTGAAATATGAAAAATAAGCAAGGGAAAAGGAAACCAAACCACAGAAGTGCCATTATATGTCTTAATATGCTAAGTAACAGAAAACTACATGGACTCATGCTTTGTGCATAAAGATTAAATGTGACTGTTATTATTATTTTATATATTGTTTTTTCTATCCCATTCACAGTGTATTTTTCTGAACAGCTTCCCCCAGCATACTCCACCATTTATAAAGTCTTATGTTATGTGTTCTGTTGCTTTGGGTAATTCGGTAATAATAGTGTAGCACCCCCCTTGGTCCTGGGCCAATGACACCATGTTAGACTTGCACTACTGGAATCCTATATGGCAGGCATTTTCATCAGAACTGGAGGCAAGCGCTACTGTGTTTATTTGGCCCTACAGCTGGATGAAATTTCCATGCATAACCAAATGGCCACTCTGGATCTTGGTATTGGAGTTAGAATTATATGCAATACCCATCACTGGCAGCTAATGGCAAGCTCCAGCATTCAGCTCCACTTTGAAGTGCAAGCACAAGGAAGAGAATTAGAGAAATGTGATAACAACCTTGATTCACTGGAAACCTCTCACCCATATGTTTTACCCACGGGGGGCTGTTCAGCAAACAGGGTTAATTAGACTGCATTTAGTAACCACAGGCAGCAAATAATATTCAGGATATAAATAACGCACGTGTCACCAGCAGGGTTTCTATGGCGAGCATACAACCAAGCTGTTTCACAGCCTGGTGTAGTGTTGCTACAAGCAGAGTACTGGACACCAACCAGTAAGCATTGTGCTGTATCTCCTGGCCTATGGTTTTACAGTATACAAAGAAAATATAAGGGTGGATAGATCCTCACTTGTGCCTTGTAACCTGAAGGAGGTTTGACCCTATATAACAATAGTGGTTAGATTCTCTCTTGTGCTTTGTATAACTCTGACATATATGTTAAAGCCTCCCTCCTTAATTTTGTATTTTCACTAGTTATTTTATACCTTAAACCAGTGATCCCCAACCAGTAGCTCGTGAGCAACATGTTGCTCTCCGACCCCTTGGATGTTGCTCTCCATCTCCTCAAACCAGGTGCTTATTTTTGAATTCCAGGCTTGGAAGCAAGTTTTAATTGCATAAAAACTAAGTATAGTGCCAAGTAGAGTCTCCTGTAGGCTGCCAGTACATATAGGGGCTACCAAATAGCCAATCACAGCCCTTATTTGGCACCCCAAGGACCTTTTTCCTGCTTGTGTTGCTCCCCAACTCTTTTTACATTTGAATGTGGCTCACAGGTAAAAAAGGTTGGGGACCCCTGCCTTAAACAGAAGCTTCATTTTGCCTAGGTAAATATTGCTCCTTAGACCTTTAAGTAGGAGGTTAGAGCCGAACTTATCCCTGATAGACTTTAATATTGGACGGCAGATCCTCACTCACATTTACCTCTTAGAACTTGCTGTAGGTTAAATCCTCACTTCTGCTTCTTAGAACCTTCTTTTGAAGGCTATATCCTCACTTTTGATTTTTAGACCTTTATGGTAAAGGTTCTCAATGTTTGTTTCTTGGAACTTTTTGATGGAAGTTATATTGTTTAGGTTCTCACATTTGTCTCCTGAAACTTGTTGGAGGTTAGATCCTCACTTTTGCTATTTAGAACTTTGTATTGGAAGTTAGGTTCTCAGATTTGCCTTCTACTTTATGTTAGTGGTTACATCCTCTTTCTCTGTGAATTAAAATCTCGGGGTTATGCTCCAGTTGAGGTTGGCCCATTACAGTGTCTTCTCCATTACAGGAGCCTTTCACAACTCCTGATCTTCTTAGATAAATTGACTTCCATTTATTGATTAAAATTTCATGGGAAATATTCCCACTGTAATATCAGGGTGTGTGTGCTGTGTTTTGACTGCTTGGGGGGGCACAGATTACACCTTAATGGCAGCACAATTGTTGGCACTGCAGCCCTGAAAATTGAACAGGAAACTATTGCATGAAATGGGTGAGTCCAGTTTCCTCCATGGATTCCAGTTTCCTTAGGAAACATTGGGACGGTAATTTGCACCTGAGAAATATGCCCTACCGTGTGTTGCTGTGATTGAGACATTAAGAATGTAAGTTTCACTGGGGCAGAGACTAATGTGAATTTTTTTTTTTTAGAACTATAACTTTCAGCATTCCTTTGCCAGCATTCTGGGAGCTATATTGCTGCAACACATGCCAGATGCTGTCTAACCCTGATGTAGAGGTTGTGCACCCAGCTCATAAAATCCAGTCGGCTCAAAAGCCAGTGTAATTTAATTACTGTATAGATGGGGCTTCTCTATGTGCTGCTTAGAGATTTATGATTCAGCCAATTGCAGTCCTATAAATCATTTCTCCTGCACAATTCTTGGAAATCTCTAATTTTGCAGCCATACACATTACCAGTGATTGGTTCTCTGAAGCAAGGCGTTCCGAGGTCAGACACCCAAGCACTCTCCCTCTCTCTGCCTTTGGGACCAGCGCTTCTTCACAGCAGTGCAGACAAAACAATGGGCTTTATCCCTAGGCTTCTCATGGCCAAGATGATCTAGTTATACAGCACCATGTATTCCTGCTGCCAATTGTTCCCTGGGGTCAGGATTGTACTGTTCATTCTTTATTCCTCCCCTGATTCTTGGCAACCGTTTCCTTACTTTGCCATCTCTTGTCAATGAACTCTGATTTCTCGCTTTGCTGAGACAGAACTGATAATTCATTATTGCTGAGGAATATATTGCTATTGTTATTGCCAAGACAGGAGGCAATGTATTCCTGCAAATATGCCCTTTCTGCTCCACAAAGAAGTAATCAGTTGGAAAGAAACTAAAGCAATACATTATATTGCATTGAAAGAGCTATGCAGATCTGTATTCCTCGGGATGGGGTTACTGTATTATGATTTAAGCTGTCCTGTAGGGTAGGTTAGTTTTACATTGGACAGAGGGGCTACTGTACATCTGAGAGAAGCCACAGCCAGGTGAAGGGTTCCTGCATATTTTATTGAAATTGTGGCTCTGTGGGGGGAGGGTTTACTGTACATAGAATCTCAGTCTACTTTACAGGGGTGCATGTTATTTTACATCAGCTGCTCAGCACTGTGCAACAGGCTAAATATCCTATTTAAGCTACTATCTGCTCTGCAAGGGCAGGTTTGTGTATATCTAATAAAGCTAAAAACTAAACAAACTGCAGGGGAGGGGATTCTTAACACAGAACAGGGGTCACTGTATATTACCTGACTGCTCTGCATGGGTGGGGTATCTTTATACAGTATAGAAGTAACAGATTTTTCTGTTAGGTTTCTATACCTTCCACCATTTTGGAAATAGAAAAGAGATTTGCTGCGCTCTGTGCGGCTACATTTTTGACCAAGCCCATTTTTGTGGCCACACCCCCTAATTATCATGTTTTACAAACTTTGGCTGGTTATGAAAGTTTGCACATTTCTGTGTTTTTTTATGTTATTACAGTTTTGCTAATGAATGTGAATTGCCTTGAAGCTGCTAGTCTCAGTTTCCCCAAGAGACCTGCTTATCTTACATTGTTACAATTGTATCTTTGCACCTGCACGTATTCTGGGCTCTCTGCCAAAAGCTAATTAAGTTAAAAGTTTTGTATCTTTTTTTTTCTGGCTGTTCAATGTAGGAGATCAAAGATAAAGTCAGGATATTTCAGTAACAATCCAGGACTGCAGGTAGAGCTGTCAAAATTAGGACTGTTCCACGAAAAACAGGACAGTTGGGAGGTATGGGTTTCCATGTAGAAGAGGGGATCAATATGAAGGGGTAGGCAGTGACGTAACTAGATTACTGGGCCCCACAACAAATTATTTTTCAGGCCCCCAAAATTTCTAGAGGGTGACCTGTTTTACCAATATTAATTGAAATTGTATATTAATAAGGGCCTCATAGGGCCCCTATACCTCCTGGGCCCCCCTGCAGCCGCATGGTCTGCTTCCTCTATAATTACAATCCTGGATGTATGTGAGATGTTTGTTGAGGCACTAAGAACTAAAACATCCTGCAGTAACCTAACTTTCCTGAGCTCCTGTCTCACAGGCTAATAACTAATCTCTACTTTCTGTGGTATATTCCAAAGGGGAAGAAAATCAATTTAAATCTGTGTTGTGTGTTCTAATAAGCACCCATTACCCACACAGGCTGAATGTCCCAGCGGCCTTTCATGCTGAGAAATTGCATCAGGGGGTAAAGGAAAACCGTTAATGGATTAGTGTGTGTTGGATATGTAAAGCCAAGCTCTGACACCGCTCCGCTGTTTCATGTTTTTCAACCACAAGATATCCATTCCAGGCCCTCATAGCTGTGAGAATTTCTAGTCCTTCTGTAAGACAAATGGAGGCAAAAAAGGTGCACAACACATGGTGCAACATTATCATAACATTAGCAAGCTATTTCTTTTCAGCTGCTCTGTGTGCCACATACTCAAAACTCGTTAAATGCACATGCGTCTGGGTGTCGAATTCTAAGGCCCCACAATTCACGCTAGAGAGTATCTTGACTTTGATGGAAATAGTGACCATCGTACGGTATAAAAGATATAACACACTTTTCTAAATAGTGCCATGAACTGTTACGCATGAATAGTGTCATCATAATGAGCTGTGTTGCATCACACTTATAGATTGCAGCAGACTTAAATCCGTATAAATTTTACTTTAACGTTTACACAGTTTGTTTGGCCTAAAATATTTTCAAAGCTTTATAAAAACGTCCCAAAAAAGCATTGTTGATGCTTCTGTCCAAACTTGGTTTTCTGGGACCTGCCTTAAAATTATCTGGAACTTGTGTTTTTCTATATCCGGAACCTGCGTTTGAACTGAGGATTCTATTCCAGTGATTTCTGTGCTGCAATATATGTGACTGTTTGTGTAGAAGAACAGTCAGAACTGCCCTTTCTGGTGATCCTGACCCCCAATGAGCAGTTTCGGGATCCCGGCATTGCTTGCAGTGGGAAGAGAGGAAGCCAAGCTGCTTATGGTTTGGGATTCTATTTAATGGCAAATCAATAAAGCATTTAACAGACGGAAGTCTGGCGCTTGGCTGGGTCTCAGACCCGACTGGCAGGCTCAGAACTCGTCTTCCCTACTTTCAGGCCATTAATTAGCAAAGAATGTTGTTCAGCTCAATTGGTCTTTTGGGATGTGCCAACAGTTTCATGATTTACTTATAGGGCATAAATTGGCATTCACAAACAGAATGTGCAAATTGTCTTCAAGTACCCTCTGTACACCTATATCGACTTGCTAGCAAGGGGTTTCCTACCTGTCTGTATAAATATTTTATCTGCTCTGTTTTCCTGTTGCATTAAATATGTTCTTGCTGAACAGAGATGACGTGTCATAACTTTACCATCTACCATCTCAGATGTGGAATTACCCGATTCTAATCCGCCACTTGTGTCTTTGCAGAAACCAGCATTTCTATTCTGATGCGTGTTGTGTTTTGTAACATTTTGTCTGCAGCATTCAGAGCTTCTAGGAGACACATCACACACCCTTCCCAGAATGCAACCGATTAAGCTTGGAAGGCCAAGTTCTCCTTTAATGTTCCTTCTTGGGAGTATTGTGTCAGTAACACAAGTGTCCTGCTGTGGGAAAGACCAAGTTCTGTGCCAGTAAGATAGAGAAGGAACTCTATGTTTCTGTTGTTTACACCAGCACAACAGCAGCCTGAGGGACCACAGCTAAAATAAGTAGTAGATACAGGGAAAGATAAGAAAGGATTTATTTGTTTTATTATTGATCTAATGCTGAATACAGGTGGGATGATGAATTCAAAGTGACATCACTTGCCCACAAAGGAAACAAAATGCCATAAATAGGATAAAAAGTGAGTGTCATGTGGCTATTTGCAGTGCAGCCGTGCCTCACTCTGTGACATTTGCCATTCTATACCATCTGTCATTTTGATCTTATCACTTACTATTTCCATTGTGATGGGGTAAAAAGCCACTTACAGTATGTGTCCCGTGTGAGATCTTTTCACAGCAGATTGACCAGAAATTCACCTCAAAAGAATCTCAATTTGAACCTAAACCCACAGCAAACTTTGTGTCCTCTGCCCCCCCCCCCGGCCCCTCCAGGCTGAATGATTGCCTTTATAGCCCTGTGTTTGACAGCTGAGTAGGTAAAGTCATGAAGGGAAAGAAGTGACATTTAGAGCGAGAGATAAGAAAGGACAGGGAAATGTATGGTTGTATATCGTGTAAGGGATCAGCGAAAATGCCTCTGAACTTGGGAAACAGGATGAGGGGCAAAATATCCACAGATCAGGGCATGGATTGGAATTCTAAAAAGAGTATTTATTAACGAGTTAAAGTTCACCATTTGATAAATATGCCTTTAAAAATGTTATAGAAATGAATGGAGAGAGGTGGAATTTCACTCTAGTGGACTGTGGTGATCTCTAATTTCACTTTTCCCAGGTTCAGTTCCCAGGTTCAGTTTTAGCCAGGGAACTCTCTACAGAGAGCTTTTATATGGTAGAGAACTAATACTGTGTAGTGTACAACTGAAACTACAATGCAGAAACAACTTAATACAGTGCAGAACCAACTAACTGCAGCGCAGAAACAACTATATACAATGCAGAACCAACTATATACAGTGCAGAACCAACTATATACAATGCAGAACCAACTATGTACAATGCAGCAGGCCCGGACTGGCAATCTGTGGGTTCTGGCAAATGCCAGAGGGGCTGTTGTAAGTTGCCATAGACAGTCACTATATATTGGGCTGGTGGGAGGCTGTTTGGGCTGCTGTGTGGCCTCTTTGGGCCTCTGTGTACCTGAAATGCCAGGGCCTGTTTTCAATCTCAGTCCAGGCTTGCAATGCAGAACCAACTAATTACTGTGCAGAACCAACTTTATACAATGCAGACCCAACTTTATACAGTGTAGAACCAACTATGTACAGTGTAGAACCAACTATGTACAGTGTAGAAACAAATATGCAGAGTGCAGAACCAACTATGAGCAGTGCAGAACCAACTATATACAGCACAGAACCAATTATATACAGTGCAGAACCAACTATGTACAGTGTAGAACCAAATATGTACAGCACAGAATCAATTATATAGAGTGCTGAACCAACTTTATACAGTGCAGAGCAGACACTGTACAGCAGAGCTGCAGGGCAGAATTCCTGTATATATACAGATCCCTGCAAATATAACTTGCTTCTGTAGAACAAATACGTTTCATTGCTACTAAATCTGGTAAATTAGTATTACACATAAATACCTGGGTTGTGGGTGATAGTGCTGAGACAATTTGCAGTTGTGCTTAATTTTGCTTTCTAATGTTTAATGGTGTTAAGAATATTTGACTTTTTCTTCCATTTTTATTGGGCCCAGAATGACAAACCAGTAGGACAGGGTGTAAAGAGAAAGACATATTAAAATGATTGTGTTTCTCGTTCATGATTAGTTTGCTCTCTTGTTGTGGGGTCACAGACCTTAGCAACCAGATTATTTGGGATGTCGGGAATTGAGAGGGTACCATAGAAATGCATAATCATTCCAGCAACAAGAACGCAAAATAAAATAATATGTGAATAATAAAATTGCCAAGATTACTACTGTGACAACCACAGGAACGTTAATACATCAACTACAGGAACTTTGATTCATTTATTACCAGGTAGGTCTAGCCTGCTCCATACTTGCTCTCAGCTTAGACAGGAAGAGGGACACAGGAATATGAATCATAAGGCATTGGCAAATAGCAGGAATGCCCTTAACCAAAATGTCCTCACAAGTAGGTTACTACAACTTCCAGCTGCCTGTACTGGCACTAGTACTAAATGCTTATACCAGAGCTCACCATACATACATGTATGTACATTTCTATTATTATAGCACTACCTGTATATGCAGCACTATACAGTTAAAAACAGTTCTAAAAATAATGCAGGGAATCCCTATTCCTGGGGCTGTCGATTCAGATTGCAGTAAGATACGTCTACTGTGAGATACACCCACCTCACCCAGCGTTCTGCTTAGCTGCACTTAACAGAATGTTTCCTATTGTGGCCTTGGTTACAGTGCTGGCTGTTCAGCCATTGAACAAACACACACAAACATAAGTTGCAAATAACATGTGCACTGCTGCCCCCTGCAGGGGATGAATGCCACTTTGAAAACCTTATCTCATTTTGGAACCTACTTGCAGTAGTTTTTTGGATGCAGAATGGTTTGTGGCCACAGAGATGTACCAGGCTCTCCTTTCCCCGGTATGCCTGGAGGTGGTGTACTCGTAGCACAGATGCAGATACAGTGTCTTACATTTGGTTCATGAATACTGTCCTCCAAACCACAGCAGCTGTTTGCCACATTTAACTCACTCCTATGCCCCCCTCCACCTATTAATGTTACCGCCCAAGACCTTGCTCATTTCTTTAATGAAAAAATCGATCTCATTAGGCTGAGCATACCGTCCGACAACAATCTCAGACCAACGTGCAGTCCACTCCCATCTACTTTGCACTCCTTCACCCCTGCAACTCTAGTAAACTTCTAGCCTGCTCAAAACCCACAACCTGTTCCCTCGACCACATACCCTTTCGCCTCCTCCACCCAATCTCTGATACACTCTCTCCTGCACTTACCCACCTATTTAATCTTTCACTCTCTACTGGTACCTTTCCATCATTATACAAACAAGCACTAATCACTCCTATCCTCAAAAAACCTTCCCTTCATCCCAGCTCTCCCACTAACTATCGACCGGTCTCCCTTCTTCCATTCGCATCCAAATTACTAGAAAGGCTTGTTTACAAACGCCTGATCCAGCATCTCACTCACAACTCCCTCCTCGACCCCTTGCAATCTGGCTTCCGCCCATCACACTCGACTGAAACTGCACTCAACAAAGTAACCAATGATCTTCTATTGGCAAAGTCTAAAGCTGGCCATAGATGCAAAGATCCGATCGTACGAATCATCGTACGATCGGACTTTCCCATCTCCCGACCTGCCACTAACCATTCAGATCAAAGTCTTACCAGTCAGATTAGTTAAAGAACAGATCAGCAATGTTCTGCCCCTGACAGCAATCGTACGATATCTATGTCCAACCAAAGCTAGTGACAGTCTCCCACTGAAAATCGTACGATCGGCAATACATGCAGAGATATTATCGGCAGCCGACAGAAATCTTCTAACCTGTCCGATCGACCAAACGACCGATCTCCGACGGACGAAAAATGTCGGGACTCTCTACACACGTTCCGAAAATCGTACGAATCCTCGATTCGTACGATCAGATCTTTGCGTCTATGGCCAGCTTAAAGGTCACTATTCCATTCTAATCCTTCTAGATCTCTCTGCAGCCTTTGACACAGTTGACCACACACTCCTCCTTGACATTCTACACTCATCTAGCATTCGGGACACTGCTCTTTCATGGTTTACATCTTATCTGTCTGTCCGTTCCTTTAAAGTTTTCTTCTCTAACTCTACTTCTACTACTTTCCCACTCTCTGTTGGAGTTCCTCAAGGCTCTGTTCTTGGCCCCCTGCTGTTCTTGCTCAATACAACTTCACTAGGAAAACTTATTCAGTCATTTGGACTTCAGTATCACCTTTATGCTGATAACACCCAACTCTACTTGTCTACTCCTGATCTTTCTAATTCTGTCCTTTCCCAAGTCACAGACTGTCTCTCTGCTGTCTCCTCCCGTATGTCACAGCGCCACCTGAAACTGAACCTTTCAAAAACAGAACTCATTATATTTCCTCCAAGATCTTCCCCTGTCCCTCAGATATCACTCACCGTAAACAACAACACCTTTCATTCCACCACACAAGCACACTGCCTAGGAGTTATCTTAGACTCACATCTGTCTTTTTCACCACACTTGCAAAATCTTGCTGTATTCAACTGCCCAACATTGCCCGAATACGACCATATCTCAGTTCAGAATCAACTAAAATACTGATTCAGTCTCTCATCATCTCCCGCCTTGATTACTGCAACCTACTCCTCACAGGTATTCCAACAAGTCACCTTTCACAACTCCAATCTGTTCTAAACGAGGCCGCTAGACTCATTCATCTAGCTCGCCGCTCAACATCAGCTGCTCCCATATCCATGTCCCTTCACTGGCTCCCAATTTCTTCTAGAATCAAATTCAAATTACTTACACTCACATTCAAGGCCCTTAATAATGAAACCCCTCCCTATATTTCATCTCTAATCTCCAAATACACTTCTTCACGAAACCTTTGCTCTGCTTCTGATCTTCGCCTCACTTCTCCTCTGATCACAAGACTTCTCTCGGGCTTCTGCTTTTCTCTGGAACTCTCTGCCACAAGCTGTCAGACTTTCTCCTTCTTTCCAAACTTTCAAGCGCTCCTTAAAGACCCACCCACTTGTTTAAAGAGGCTTATTCGATGTAACTTAATTAATCATTGCTGTATCAAAAAATGACAAAGTGTTTATATAATCCTAATGTCTCAATTGTACCCTAACCTTTAGTTTGTAAACTCTAATCTCTAGGTCCTTCTAACCCTATTGTACTCTGTTATCCTTGTTTGTTATCCACCATTTATTCCCTGTTTGCTATAACTGCAGTAAAGCACTGCGTATCTTGACAGCGCTATATAAATAAATGATGATGATGATGAAAGAGTAGTGGGTCTCTTATTTCAAGGAATTCTATTGCTGCAAGGTGGGGCACCCTTCCTAATAGGTATGGCGGGTGCATGCATTGCATCTTCCTTCATTTAGCAATCAATGCAAAGCACAATATTGACCCCCCCCCAGCTGGAGTACATGACACACCAGTCTCTCCTGTTGATGGAGCCAGGCCTTGCCATCTCATTCAAGGACAACTCATACTAAGTTAAGAGTCACTTCATCTGTCCTTAGCCATCAGGAAGATTTCATCTTCTGCCAAATTACTCTGTGCTGATTCCGACTCCTGACAGATGATCTGCTACTTGGCTGTCTCATGAGCCACACTGAATGCAGAAAGGTTCTTTGAGGCCACAGGGACCAGCTACTAATTTAGTGTGCAGCATATTATTGCTCTTTCCAAGGCCTCTCTTACGTTTGCACCTATTGGATTACTTGTTGCAGTCTCCACAAGTAATCCAATACAGGGACAGCTCTCCATTCAGATGGAGATCAGATGCTGCAAAGGAGTGTCCTCAATGCAGAGTTGGTTGCAGAAAGCTCATAAAACAGTTTGGCAGGAGTACCAGCCCCCCACTATTGGGGGCCACACAAGTCAATGGGAAGGAAAAGAAAAAGATACACTGGAAGTTCTGTACATCAAAAATATTTGATCACTTATCCCTATGGAATAGCTGGGGGGGGTGTTTTTCCAGCATTAATTGGCACCCCACATGGTTCCTTTCTTCACATCAGCTACAACATATGCTTTATCCCTACGCCCACGTCTCCCCTCCCACCCAAACGCAAAGTGAATAGGAGCAGCCTGTGTTGGCAGGAGAGAAGGATAGGGATATTGGATCAACATAAAAACTCTGTAATCTGCTCTGTAGGATATGGCTCCTTCTGTAACTCCCAGACCCTATTCCCTGTATGGCTTCTTCTTTCTCTCCCATTCCCTGTTATCCCCTTTATGGCTTCTTCTTTCTCTCCAATTCCCTGCTATACCCTGTATGGCTCCTTCTTTCTCTCCCATTCCCTGTTATTCCCTGTATGGCTCCTTCTTTCTCTCCCATTCCCTGTTATTCCCTGTATGGCTCCTTCTTTCTCTCCCATTCCCTGTTATTCCCTGTATGGCTCCTTCTTTCTCTCCCATTCCCTGTTATTCCCTGTATGGCTCCTTCTTTCTCTCCCATTCCCTGCTATACCGTGTATGGCTCCTTTTGTAACTCCCCAGCCCTGCTATTCCCTGTTTGGCTTGTCTGTAACTGGCGGACTCCTCCTGTAAAGCCCAAACCAGTACAGAGGCAGAATCCTTTTGTAGGTTAACGAGAAGTGCACTTTAGATTGTATGTTCTGTGCCTGAATAGTGATGCTCTGCGCAGGACAGAAATAATGTCTTCCCATATTAAGTTGGCACATGAAGCCCAGTAAAATGAGTCTATTAGCCCTTCATGTACAAGCTGCTAGTTTACTGTGGCATTTATTACATCTAATTATCTCTGTCCCCTGACCTTACAAAACTATCAGTGACAAGCGAAGAAGCCATTTGATAACGGCTTTTCAGTGATTCAATATAATCTGTGTGCTGCCAGGTTGGGTTCTTCAGTCATTTTCTCTCACTGCTGTCTCCAACTTGCCCTACTGCCTCCATCTATCCATCCTTTCTCAGTCTATCCCTTCTGACTATATTCCTACCCACTGTCTGCATCTTGCCCTTGTCTGTCTCCATCTCTTCCTACTATCTTAGGCTATCTCTCTCTCTACTGTCTCAATCTCTCCCCAGTGTCTCCATTTTGCCCTATAATTGCTGCCCTATAGGGCCTAGTTCAGTTACATTCTTTTAATAGGATAAAGATACTTAAAGGGGCTGTTCACCTTCAAATGATAATTGGTTTTCATTTTTTATTATTTGTAGTTTTTGAGTTAGATTTAGATTTTTATTCAACAGCTATCTCGTTTGCAATTTCAGCAATCTGGTTGCTAGGGTCCAAATTATCCTAACAACCATACATTGATTTGAATAAGAGACTAGAATATGAATAGGAGAGGCCTAAATAGAGAGATGATTAATAAAAAGTAGCAATAGCAAAAAACGTGTATCTTACAGAGCATTTCGTTTTAGATGGGGCACTGACCCCCCTTTTGAAAGCTGGAAAGAGTCAGAAGAAGAAGGCAAATAATTAAAAGACTATAAAAATTAAATAATGAAAACCAATTGGAAAGTTATGTAGAATAACATGCTAAAAGTTAAATTGTGCATTGAAACACTTAGCACTTAAAGGGATACAGTCATGGGGAAAAAAAAATCAAAATGAATCTTTTAATAGTGCTGCTTCAGCAGAATTCTGCACTGAAATCCATTTCTCAAAAGAGCAAACAGATTTTTTTATATTCAATTTTGAAATCTGACATGGGGCTAGACATATTGTCAATTTCCCAGCTGCACCAAGTCATGTGACTTGTGCTCTGATAAACTTCACTCACTCTTTACTGCTGTACTGCAAGTTGGAGTGATATCACCCCCCCTCCCTTTCCCCCCCCCCCAGCAGCCAAACAAAAGAACAATGGGAAGGTAACCAGATAACAGCTCCCTAACACAAGATAACAGCTGCCTGGTAGATCTAAGAACAACACTCAATAGTAAAAACCCATGTCTCACTGAGACAAATTCAGTTACATTGAGAAGGAAAAACAGCAGCCTGCCAGAAAGCATTTCTCTCCTAAAGTGCAGGCACAAGTCACATGACCAGGGGCAGCTGGGAAATTGACAAAATGTCTACCCCCATGTCAGAATATTGAAAATTGAATATAAAAAAATCTGTTTGCTCTTTTAAGAAATGGATTTCAGTGCAGAATTTTGCTGGAGCAGCACTATTAACTGATGCGTTTTGAAAAAAACATGTTTTCCGATGACAGTATCCCTTTAATACACTGTCATGGGAGAAAAAGTTTTTTTCAAAATGAATCAGTTAACAGTGCTGCTCCAGCAGAATTCTGCACTGATATCTGTTTCTCAAAAGAGCAAACAGATCTTTTTATATTTAATTTTGAAATCTGACATGGGGCTAGACATATTGTCAATTTCCCAGCTGCCCCCAATCATGTGACTTATGCTCTGATAAACTTCAGTCACTCTTTAATGCTGTACTGCAGTCACCCCCTCCCTTCCCCCCCCATCAGCCTAACAACAGAACAATCTGAAGGTAACAATATAGCAACTCGCTAATACAAGATAACAGCTGCCTGGTAGATCTAAGAACAGCACTCAATATAAAAAAAATCCAGGTCCCACTGCAACACAGCAGTTTGGCTCTTTTTGAAAGCACATGACCAGGAAAAATGACCTGAGATTGCTGCCTACACACCAATATTAAAACTAAATAAAATACACTTGCTTGTTCAGAAATTAAATTTTATGTTTTAGAGTGAATTATTTGCAGTGTAAACAGTGTAATTTAGAAATAAAAACTATCATAAAAATCATGACAGAATCCCTTTAAGCATATTTATTTATAATAACTGTAGCCTGTTTGTGTTTATGCTGTATAAAGCACTGGGTACATTTCTGCTGCTACATACATACATACATACGTTCATTAACCCTTTGTGGGGCATTTCAGACCAGTAAAGAGCAAGCGGCAAGAGTATTCAGATAAGAACCAGTTTAAATATTATCGTTGTCCCCCCCCCCCCGCACTGCATCCCAGAGAGAAGATCCAGTTCCCCTGAGCTCTGAAGGTGCGAATCCAAATAAGAATCAGTTTTACTTTATAAGGAGGTTTGTGGCTGCACAGTTGGAAGGGGGCAGGAGCTGGGACTGAGGAGCTATGCTGTAAGAAACCATATCCTTTCTCTGTATTAGGGGCAGATACTACCCAGACCCAAAATCTTGTCCAGCTGATTAATACAAGGGCCCAGCCATGAGTTGCAGATGCTTTATTCATACATTACAGAACAGAAGTGTCACACTTGTACTGTGTCATCCTGTAGTACCGCTAATGACCTGCTGTGCTGCATGCACTCTCTTTTCCATGGACTGCAAGAGAACAGCACCATCTCGGCCTGAGTTGGGGAGTCTCTGTAAAGTCATAACATTACAAGTCTTAATATGCCTAACTGTCTGTGTCTGTGTAAAGGAGTAAAATCAAGAAACATATATTCTTCTATGTCAGGTGTATTGTCCTTTCTCTGTCTGTTGATTTCCTAAGTGGGGGTGGTCTAATATTTAATGGGCTGCCTGATTCCTTTCAATGTGTCACTAGAGGCTCCTAGCAGACTGCAGCCATACAAGTGCCTTGCTCTGATTCTGCCTATTTTCTTAAAGGAGAACTATGCCCCCATCTCATATAACAGCCCATATGCAAATCACTGCTTCATCCAAATAAACAATTTCATAAAATATACTTTTCTAGTAATATGTGCCATTGGATAATCCTAAATATAAAATTGCCACAGTAAATACATTAAATACACACTGAATATGATATGGTTAAGTATTCATTCTGGGGTATAGTTTTTCCTTTAATGCTCATTTTACATCTGGAAAAAAACCTGCTCCACTTGTAATATCCTTCAGATTCTCAGTACTTTCTGCTACTAGGCTGTTCTCTTTCCCATGGCCAGCCTGGAACCTCTCCATGTGAAAGTGAATCTAATCTCTCACCCAGTATTTACCAAGGTACAAAAGTCTGATTCTTGTACTTCATGCTTGTTGGCTGCTGTCTTTCCCATGGTCAATCAGGAACCTCCCCTTGGGTAAATGAATGCAGACACCCCAATACCTAGCCAAGTACAGATAGTGTTTTCTCTGTTCTTTCTGCCCCTGGACTGCTTTTTTTTTTCAAGAACCTCCCCTGTCCCCTGGGTATGTTAATCCAACCTACCCACAGTATTTATCCAGGTACAGAGATCTGATTATCTGTCATTTCTGTTTGCAGACAGCTCTCCTTCCTATGGACAAATGGGGAAGGGCTTGGTCCAGGATTGATTGGGGATTCCTCATTGCCTTACTGGGGAACAGTTAATATAAATTTAATGCAGCAAGAGCCCTCTCTATTGACCCCGTCCCTCGTCTGCCAGTAAATCTTAGAGTGTTTCCTATAGAAGCAACAGATACAAAGTTTAACTGTTGTTTCCAGCCTATCTGCCAGCTCAGTTTAGGCTCCAATACGTAGATACATGCCAGCAACACTGTATCACAGTTCTGCTGCTGAATCATTCATAGCTTGTGTTCAGCAGCCAAGTACATGTCACCATATGCGGTCCTCTCCTTTCTTTAAGAGTATATCCATCTCACTCTCTCTCTCTGTCTAATAAATTCCTGGGCCACAATGATGTTGTTCTTTTGAGGAGCTGGATCTCCATTGTCTATACGAGAGAGAGCTGCTTGTTGTGCTCTTGGTAAAGTGGGACGGGGACATTTGTCACTGTTGTGTTTCTCATTGCCTGTATGGTGGGTGGGAGATTTCTATGCAAGAGTGGTACCTGAAATAGAAGCTTTGAAGATATATATGTAATGGAAAGGTAACCTTATCATTATGATGCAGCTTTTTGTTCCCCTCCCACACATCCAGCACACATGGCTTAAAGCTGCCCCCTATGCTTAGATCAGCCCCCCCAAATGCTTATAGGAGCTTCCTAATGGAAACTTTTTACATTGTTATTCTGGCACAGGTACAGAGCTGTGATTTTCTGTACTTTCTGCCCCTGGACTGCTCTCTTTCCTGCGGTCAGGCAGGCTAAATGAACTGCTCCCCACCCCTCAAGTAATTATACTTATATAAAGCTTCTCTAATCTGGTCTGTACTAGTCTGTACTTGCTGCTTCTGGGCAGTAACTGGGTAAGTACTGGGGGAGATTGGATTTGCGTACCCAGGGATGAGGCTCATTTGTGAGCAAAATTGTTACTTTGAGTGTAGCTGTTACTGAACCACACATCCCAGCATCCCCTGAGAGCTGGAGGGCAGCAGGTAGCACTTCCCTAGTGTTTAGCAGAGTTATCAATTACAATTAATGTTTGGATTACATGAATATTAAATGCTGACTATTACATGTGATTTTGCTAGTGTTTGATTGCATGCAGGTAATAAAGAAGCGGCTGTGGCTGCAGCTGGGTATTGGCACAAAGGCCAGAGATTTCCAGCTAAATTTAGATGGAATTTCAATGCGATCCATTTTCATGAAACAGCAAAGAGGCCACTGATGAGCTTGTGCCAGCAGCCAAGCTTTCTTGTGGCATTTGGCTGATTAGTGGGTGATTCAGTTGGCAGGTGGTCTCGGGGGTATTTAGCCCATTGCAGGGATTAGGAGTTTAGTAGTATCTTCCAGCACTGAGATCCCATCAATATTCAGCATCTGCACTAAAAATAAATGCAAACTATGGTTTTCTGTTGGTTTATTAACATTTCTCACTTCTTTAATTAAACAGAAAGCACCCTTTCTGTCCATCTGTGACATCACCAAGGGAGGGCAGCTGAGGGGAAACATTAAGTAAAACTGACCAAACACAAAAAGATTTGTGAGTCTTGGCCCAATTTGGTCACCCATGTGCAAGGCCAAAATCAGCCTGATCCGATCATTAACAGCAATATCACAGGACTAGAGTGCTTATTTATCTCAGGCTCTAAAATGGGTGCAGAATTCCTGCTGATGAATAAGCCCCTTTCTGTGCTTTGAGAGAAGATAAGACAAATGGTGATGTCCCGTCCCCCCCTGTGGCCCAAACTGTTGTTTTTGTTTCTACTGCCTCCTTCTTGTTGCAAAAACCAGTGACCGTAGCAAAAACATAACAGAATAGGTAGATTATTTGATCTACAGTCCTAATATAGGTAAATGGTTCCTCTGCCAATGCCTACTCTTCTGTTCTCTTTCCTTGGGGGAGGTCATTTGTTATATTAGAGCCCATTGTTGATCATGGTGAGTGAGTCTCTGCAAGTATTATGTTTAAAGGGTAAAGAGTGTGAGCGCTAACTCATGTTCTCATGTAACTTCTGTTAATTGCTCTGTTTTCTTTTTATCTGTTTTTAGGACCCAAGAAGCAAACACAAGTTTAAAATCCATAACTATGGCAGCCCAACATTTTGTGACCATTGCGGCTCGCTCCTCTACGGGTTGATTCATCAAGGAATGAAGTGTGAAAGTAAGTGGGTGTCAGCCATATTGTCCTGGGTAGAGTCTATAGGAGCACCCTGGTTTCTAGGCTAGATATGTTATACCTTCCCTTTACAGGATTATGGTTAGACATGTTGTACTGGTTAAAGGTGGTCATAGACGTTACAAGTACGATCTTTCCTGGAAGGACCAAGAAAGATCATTTATTTCAACACACACGTGTAGAGCTAAATCGCCAGATATCTATGTAGAAACAATAGAATTCTACCTATGTCTGACGATTCAGCACTAACAATGGCCGATTTTGGGGGCCTTCAAAGGCTCCCAACCAAAATTTTTCATCTGGCCCGATGGACGAGCCGACCCATATCCCAAGTTTTATGCCAATATCGGTCACCTTGTCTCTTACCATACACATATCGTATAAAAATTAGTTTTGTACTATATGGTGTGTCTATGGCCATCTTAAGACATACAGCAGACCTGTAACTGGGAAGACCTGTGTTCCCCAAAGCCACCCAGCTACATTTTCTGCTAAATCTGGCACATGCTTCATGGGGCTGGGGTTCAGAAAATTAGGGGTGAATGTAATTTTAGGGGCTTACAGAAATGGGTTGTATAACAGGGCACTACATGCCAGTATAAATATTGCTCCCTCTCTGTCATGTTACAGTGTGTCAGGCACAAGACTAGATCATTTACTCTGCTCAGCTGGACCCCTCCAAAAAGATGTTTATGTATCTGGAATAAAAAGGTCCCGGGAACCCAGTCAGAAATTTTCCATCATGTATCTGACACAGGCCAAGCTATAAATATCCTGCAGCACTAAATTAACTCTGTGTCCTCTGATAAATGGAGCTGCATATTGTTACCAGAGATTCCCTCTTCCCAGGCTACACAGGGCCTGAATCATAGGGACACTTGCATTTGTGCCCACCCAGTGTAGGGCTCCCCCAGAGTAGCAATAGTGCAACATGTAAACAGCAGGGCAAGATGGTGAGAGTCAGGAATGATGGAGACTTTTATAACTGCTCAATCTGTGGCCTTTAAGTTGGACTTGAAGGCTAATTGGGCCCTTGTAGGAGCTATATATTACCAGCATCTGAAGGACCATAAATTGCACATTACTTCTTTATGTGTATCAATGTCATGTAGCTAGTTTCCCTCTATGAAATGGCCTCTTGAGAGTCCTGGGGGACTGCGGCAGGAAGAGGGAATACTAAAAATCATGTCCCTGTTTGTTATTGAACTTTTGGGGTCTGACATCTGCATTAAATTGATGGGGAGAGTCAAAGAATGCTTAAAGTATACCCTAACCTTGCATTTCCTTTACCTGGGGTGCAGGTAACAACGTATCGGTAACCCTGAGATCTCTCTCCCTGCAGCCTGCGACATGAATGTACATAAAGTCTGTGTCATCAATGTGCCCAGCTTGTGTGGAATGGACCACACAGAGAAGAGGGGTCGGATTTACTTGAAAGCAGAAGTGAAAGGAGATGGTCTAAATGTCATAGGTAGGTGAAAAGGAAGCCAAGGCATAAACCAAATACATGTTGTAGATAATACCCTGTGCACTATGTTGTATATGTACTGAGACTAGACCTCAGCATCTTCTTGAGGGCTGCATGATGGACAGAGACTATGGGGTATATTATCAAAGAGTGAAGTTAGAGATCGCCACAGTGAAATTCCTCCACTCTCCATTCATTTCTATGGAACCTTGAAAGGTGTATTTATCAAAGGATGAACTATCACTTTCACCCATTGATAAATACTCTTTTAAAAATCCCATAGAAATTAATGGAGAGTGGCGGAATTTCACTTTAAGGGACTGTGGCAATCTCTAACTTCACTCTTTGATAAATATACCCCAATGTTTCCACTGCTGCTCTATTGTCTTCATATCTCCCATATCTCTCTGTTGTCTTAATCTTTCCCTACAGGCTCTCTCTCACCTTATTTTCAGCATGATCTCCTTCTGGTGCCATCTTGTCCTACTGTCTTCATCTTGTCCTACTGTCTTCATCTTGTCCTACTGTCTCCATCTTGTTTTACTGTCTTCATCTTTCCATTTGTTTCCATCCTAAAGGAACAGTTCAGTGTGAAAATAAAAACTTGGTAAATAGATAGGCTGTGCAAAAAAAAAAAAGTTTCTAATATAGTTAGTTAGCCAAAAATTGAATGTATAAAGACTGGAATAACTGGATGTGTAATATAATAGCCAGAACACTACTTCCTGCTTTTCAGCTCTATAACTCTGAGCTAGTCAGCGACTTGAAGGGGGGCCACATGGTACATTAATTTTCAGTGAGTTTGTAATTGATCCTCAGCATTCAGCTCAGATTCAAAAGCAAGAGATATGACCCATGTGCCCCCCTCAAGTCTCTGATCGGTTACTGCCTGGTTACTAGGGTAACCAGTCAGTGTAAACCAAGAGAGCAGAAAAGTAGGAAGTAGTGTTCTGGCTATTATGTTACATATCCAGTCACTCCAGCCTTTATACATTACATTTTTGCCTAACTAACTATATTAGAAACATTTTTTATTTTGCACAGCCTATCTATTTACACAGTTTTTATTTTCATGCTGAACAATTCCTTTAACCTACTGTCTCCATCTTGCCTTACTGGTTCCTTCTTGCCTATTTTTACAATTATCTCCATCTGGTGCCCTCTTGCCCTACTGGCCCAATCTTGTCCTACTGTCTCCATTTTTTCTTACGGTCTCCATGCATCAGTTAATAGTGCTGCTCCACTAGAATTCTGCACTGAAATCCATTACTCAAAAGTGCAAACAGATTTTGTTATAATTAATTTTGAAATCTGACACGGGGCTAGACATATTGTCAGTTTCCCAGTTGCCCCCAGTCATGTGACTTGTGTTCTGATAAATTTCAGTCACTCTTTACTGATGTACTGCAAGTTGGAGTGATATCGCCCCCCGCCAGCAGCCTAATAACAGAACAATGGGAAGGTAACCAGATAGCAGCTCCCTAACACAAGATAACAGCTGCCTGGTAGATCTAAAAACAGCACTCAGCAGTAAAATCCAGGTCCCACTGCATCACATTCAGTTGCAGTGAGTAGGGGAGAAACAGCACAAAGTGCTGTCTCTTTCTGAAAGCACATGACCAGGCAAAATGACCTGTGATGGCTGCCTACACACCAATGTTACAACTAAAAAAATATAGTTGCTGGTTCAGGAATGACATTTTAAATTGTAGAGTAGAGAGAATTATTTGCAGTGTTAACAGTGTAATTTAGAAATAAAAGCTACATTATAAAAATCATGACAGAATCCCTTTAAGGACAAGCATATCTGTACAGCTGAAAACTTGTATGGTGGGCCTCTGTGGCACCAAAGGAAGAGAGAGGTGAGTTACAGTTGTTTGGGTTTGGGAGTTACAGGTGTTTGTCTCATCCCAGCAGGAGAGGCAGCAGGAACCACTAATTATACGTAGTTACATATAGTTACATAGTTAAGTTGGGTTGAAAAAATGAATCCCTGAGCACATATATATAAACACACACACTCATACCAACCTATCTATACATTCCCATGTATATAAACTATACTGTATATACCAGTATCTGTAGTAATTAGAGATTTTAGCATCACAATTTAGCATCACTACTAGCCATCACACTACCCTCTTAAAGGGGTTGTTCACCTTTAATTTAACTTTGAGGGGCACATTTACTAAGGGTCGAATATCGAGGGTTAAAATCCTTCGACTTCGAAGTCAAAGGATTTACTGCAAATCGATCAAACCAGTGGAGTAACTACTGGGGGAGCAGGGGGTTGGGCCAGGGCCCCCCCGGCAGCTCGCGCCACTGCGGCCGTTTCTGGCCGTATGGAGGGGGGCGGGGCCCGGCTGCACGTCCCGCGCCAGGGCCCGCCCCCCTCTAGTTACGGCTCTGGATCAATCAAAGGAAAAATCCTTCGAACGATGCAAAGGATTTTAATCCATCGATCGAAGGATTTTAATCCATCGATTTTCCTTTGATCAGAGAAAGCTTAGCAAACTTGTAGGGAAGGTCCCCATAGGCTAACATTGTAGCTCGGTAGGTTTAAAGTGGCGAAGTAGGTAGTCAAAGTTTTTTTTAAAGAGACAGTACTTCAACTATCGAATGGTCCAATAGTCGCACGATTTTTACTTTGAAACGTTCGAATCGAATTTGTAGTCGAAGTAGCCTATTCGATGGTCGAAGTACCCCAAAAAAAACTTAGAATCCTTCACTCGAGCTTAGTAAATGTGCCCCTTAGTATGATGTAGAGAGACATTCTGAGACAATGGGCAATTTAATTTTTTATTATTTGTGTTTTTTGAGTTATTTAGCTTTTTATTCAGTTGGCCATTTCAGCAATCTGGTTGCTGGGTTCCCTAGCAACCATGCACTGATTTGAATAAGGGACTGGAATAAGATTAGGAGAGGGTCTGAAAAGAAAGACGAGTAATAAAAAGTAGCAATAACAATACATTTGTAGCCTTACAGAGCATTTGTTTTTTAGATGGGGTCAAAAAGAAGAAGTCAGATCATTCAAAACCTATAAAAAAATAAACAATGAAGACCAATTGAAAACTTGCTTAGAATTGGTCATTCTATAGTATACTAAAAGTTATTTTAAAGGTGAACCACCCCTTTAAAGGTTTTAACAAAATCAGCCACAGCTTGAAACAGATTAATCTGATACAATTGTATTAGCCGCACAGTAGACTCACTTTTATCAACAAATGCAGTGTATACCTTAGGGATGCACCGAATCCACTATTTTGGATTCGGCCGAACCCCCGAATCCTTTGTGAAAGATTTGGCCGAATACCAAACCGAATCCGAACCCTAATTTACATATGTAAATTAGGGGTGGGAAGGGGAAAATTGTTACTTCCTTTTTTTGTGACAAAAAGTCACATGATTTCCCTCCCCATCCCTAATTTGCATATGCAAATTAGGATTCGGATTTGGTTTGGCCGGGCAGAAGGATTCGGCCGAATCCTAATCCTGCTGAAAAAGGCCGAATCCCGAACCGAATCCTGGATTCGGTGCATCCCTAGTATACCTACAGTCCGTAGCCCCCTGAGCCTTTATGTTCGGCCCTGATATAGAATATCCCTATGGATCTTATCTCTGGTGCAGGCTTACTGTCTGTATTATTGATTAATGGTTTTTGTGTCAAAGAATAATTTGTGATGGGTCTTTCTGGAGGGTACATTCCTACTGAAATACTTTACCTTACAGCACTGTTGGGAACCAGGTGACCAACTGCCTCTTTCTCTGGCATTTCCCTAAAGTTGGGGAGTTTTGGAAATCCATTACAATGTGTGTCTTTCCTTGTTACTGTAAGGAACCATAAAACAAGGGATTTGTGCTCTGATTTCCATATAAATGTGTATATAAATGCTTTCAGCCCGAGCTTGTGCTGGGCAGATTATTTCTCTGCAGTTAATGGTTCCATGGTTCTGGGGTGTGAGGTAATGACAGCAGTGCTGGAATTGCAGATTATTGCTCTGCAGTTGTTGGGCTCATGGTATGTAAGAGACTAATTAATATCAATATAGGAGAATAAAATAAAATACAGTCGATTCCCAGGGAAATTGCTAATGTGAAGGATCAGGAAACTGAATTGTAAAGTTCAATATTGACTTGAAAATCAAGGAGGGCTCTGTGCCCTCCAGCAGAATATTTTATGTCCCCAACCTGCCCAAGTGAATCCCTAAAATGTCCCTTTATTCCCCCACCTTGGGCTATTCCTGGGACCCCATATTACTAGATTAGTAGGGCCCTCCCACCAGTGGGCTCCAATTACTAGTCCATTGATCACCCATCATTGATGCCAACTGTTATGGCCCTTAAAATAAAAAATGCCCTTCACGCATGACCACAACCTTGATCTGCTGCGCTGATGAAGCCCTTGGCCAAGGCCACCATCTCCAGTTTCCAACACTCAACAACAACCTTTGGATGCTGCTGATTGTAAATAGCAAATAAATTGTTGGTGCCTCACTGGACAATTGTAATAATCCCATCAGTTGGCAAAAGGTCCTGGGCCCTATAACTCCCAATCTGAGACTGTCTTGTATTATTATAATTTTACCTTCACTTAGGTAAAGTAATCCAGTCTTTTCTCAATACTTACCTGGGTACTGATCTCTGGTTCTCTGTATTGGTTCTGGCTTCTCCGCACTTGCTTCTGTGCTCCTCTCCTTCCCATGGTCAGACAGGGATAAAACCACCTAACTAGCAAACCAGGACAGTACAGAAAGGACACTTCTGAATGCACAATCTTTTTAACTTTTTTTTATCATGGGGGGGGGTCTTGGTGCACAAGTGCCGAGCACCCGGTTTTGTCTTTATGGTGCACATTCTCTGGTTGTTTGGTTTGTAGAAGTTCTGGGTTCTCTCTTTGTGTTGTGTGAGTTCCAGTTCTTTGAGCAAGTTCTGGTTCTGTCCCAGTTCTTTGAGCAAGTTCTGGTTCTGTCTTAGTTCGGTTTGGGAAATTGCATGACTTTTTGTCACAAAACAAGGAAGTAAAAAATGTTTTCCCCATTCCCACATGCAAATTTGAATTCAGATTCGGTTTAGTATTCTGCCGAATCTTTTGCGAAGGATTCGAGGGTTCGTTGAATCCAAAATAGTGGATTTGGTGCATCCCTTGTCTTAGTGTTGTGCAAGTTCTCAATTTGAGTTGTGCAAGTTCTTGCTCTTTATTTATGGTGAATGATTACAGGTTCTCTCCTTTTCTCCTGCTTATCTCTTTGTGCTGCTCAGGTTTTGCTTTTTTTTTTTTTTTGTGTTGCATGCATTCTGGTTCTCCCTTTGCTGTGCCAAGTTCTTGTTTGATTGGGCTGGAAAAGAAAACCAGTATGCGCTCTCTCTGCATGCTCTTCTGTACTGCAGCTTCCATGCTTGGCTCTCTCTACCGATGGTGTATGTGCCTGGCACTCTGATCAGAACATTAAAGATATCAATAAATGATTTATCAACTGCCAGTTTGAGGCAAATAAATGGAGCAGCTCTGCAGTGGGGTCTTGCTGTGCCCCTCTCATCTCCTCCCTCTCTTCTGTGTGCTGGTGGGATTGAACTAGTCTTATTTGTATTTCCATCATGCATTCACGGGCCCAACTGTATCTCCTGCAGTGTGAAACTATCCACACATTCAAAACATGCACAAAACCTATAGCATGTATTTCTATGCCATCTGTTCTGTTTAACCAATTTATAGATTAAGGAAAGAAATCCAAATGGCACACAGGACTGCTGGAACACTTCAAGTGTTTATCGCGGAGTGCAGTGCAACGTTTCTGGGCAAACCCCTTTGTCAAGCAAAGAGGCCGAGCCTCTACCAGTGTGCACCAGGCTTCCCTGTATTATCTATTTGCTGGGTGTGCGAGGTCCTACACCATTGTATATACCAATTTATAAATCCCTGGTAAGGTCTCACCTATAACTTTGGGTTTAGTTCTACAGAGCTGATCCCTGAGGACAGAGAAAGACAGTGAACCCACTTTATAGATTCCTGTTAAAGTCTCACCTAGAGCTCTGCGTTTAGTTCTACAGACCAGATACCTATGGGACAGAGAAAGGCAGTTATATCATGTTGTAGATCCCTGGTAAAGTCTCACCTAGACCTCTGGGTTCAGTTCCTGAGTTTTACAAGATAAGGCTAGGGCCCGACAATATATAACGAGGAGAACCTGCTGCCTAGCTGGTCCCCTTGCCTTTTGAACTGCGGGTGGATTTCAGTGCAAAATACAAAATGTTGGGTTTTGGAGCCAAAATCTGTCACGTCTGCCTGCACCCAGGCAGAAACTATGCTTCTGGGTACAGGCAGAGCAGGAGCGGAAAGGCAAGCGGGGCAATGGATTCTCAGCATGTGGAGAAACACAGGCCGAGATAGCCTTATAGTCTTGTAGCGGTTGGACAAGTCATTCAGTTAAAGATCTGATGTGGCCATTGGGTGAATCTGTAGAAATCCTCCTATTGGCCCCAGAAGAGTTAATGCTGGCCGATGGCGGCAAGAAGAATTCACAGAAGCGGAATAAATGGCTGCAGATTTCTGCCTCATTATTGTCTGATTAGAGTGACAGGGCAGGTCGTTCCTCTGCCTTATATTAATTGCTTTTAATTATAGGGACTGCCATTTAAGTGTAGAATTAATTGCGGTGAAATTAGTGCAGTATAGCGCATCTAATCCGTAGACGGGAAGCCGCAATCAGAGTTGGGTGTGAGACTCGGGTGAATGTCACCTTTCTCTGTGTGACTCGTCATTCCATTTCTCACGGTTACAGTTGCTAAATATTCCCATGTGAGCTCAGTGCCAAATGTAGTGCTAAGTACCGGATCAGGTGGCGCATGTCCTGGTTTTATAGGATTACAGGACCTGCAACCTAATGGCATTTTCTTCAGCTAAAACTTACTTGTTACAACTCTTGGGTCTCTTTTCCACATTTTGTGTAAATTTCACTTTCCCTCAGGTTAAAGAATCAGGTTTAGGTGCAGAATAAGTTGTTTGTCTAATTCATTTATGCTACAGCTGGGAGGCAGCACCCAGTATCCACTTGAGGCAGATGACAGAGGGCTGAACCGATTAAGAACTGATCCTAGTGTCTGGTATCCTCCTTTGCCCTGTCAGATGTTAATAGCTTTGGACACCGACATGTATCTGACCCTGAATTCATCAGGCATTTCTTTTCATGGGGCCCCATGTTGAAGAACACAGCTTTTAGGGGTCCCATGTGACTAACGGGCTATTAATTGGGGTCCCCTGGGGTAATGAAACCTTCTTACCTAATAGTAATTGATCCCATGATTACTGGATTTGGAGAAAGTGATATGTTGGCAGTGATTGGACTACAACATGTAGCAGTAGTAAGCAGGGGCAGTTAGTAGCATTTCCATGTGCAGATGGGTTTATTAGAGACATATCTGGGCCTAGATGTGAGTCTTGCAGAATGTGCTGCAATGTTAGATAAATCGCAGATTTTTGGCTTCCTTGTCAGTATTTTTCTATTTTTGGAGTTTCTGAAGAAAATGAGCAGCAAATGATTTTCATTCCTGTGCAGTGACTGTAACCAGCTGAGCATTCCTTCCCCTATTGCTGCCCCCAGCCCCTGACTCCTCTCCACTAACTTCCTGGGTCCTTCCCCTGCCAAAATACCCCACTAGCACTTCCCATGGTATCTGGGAGGAGGTGCAGATGGCTGTCGGGGGGGGGGTTTACATAAGGCAGTCCCCGGGTAACGTATGAGATATGGTCTGTAGGTTGTTCTTAAAGTGGACCTGACACCCAGACACAAAAAGCTGTATAATAAAAGTCCTTTTCAAATTACACATAAAATCCAATTTCTATTTTTTATTAAAGCATTCTTAGCTGTTGTAAGCTCATTTAAAAATATCAGCTGTCAATCAAATATTGTCTGCCACTCCTCTATGCCCTGGGCATAGAGTCGGGGCAGACAATTACTTTCACTTTCCATTCAGCACTTCCTGGATGTCACTGCTCTCCCCACATTCCCCAGTTCTCTTCACCATTTAATTGTGTAACCAGGGAATGGGGATGGACATCGGGTCCACCATTCTGATGCACAAACAAGATTCTGAGATGATACAAGACTTGCCTTAATAACAGTGTCCACAAAATGGCTCCTGCCTGGTTGCTATAATTATGAATTCTCAGACTGATGGAAACAAGATTCAAATAATTTATATAGTGTAATAAAAGTTCATTTTGCTTGACTAATGTGATAAAATAAAAATAATTTTTTTGGGTGATGGGTCCCCTTTAAGTTGGATTTGTATGTAAGTTGAAACATATACATTTACTTATTAAATGCAACAAGACAGATGTTTGTCTTAACATAGTATTTATTTTTACCTTTCTGTGCTCTGCAGTAGACAACTCATGCCAGAGGGGATTGGGGCAGGTGGTTTAATAAAGCTAAATGCTAATAAAGGAAGAGCAAACCACAGTACATTACTGTAATAGCCTCTGTTTGTAAGTGTCAGTTGTATATATGTCTGGTGTATATAACATACTTCCTTGCACTTTGTGATTAGCAAAGCTAAGTTTATTTACCCTTTATTTGCACAGAGAGAGCACACAGACTCCATGCACATAGTGCCCTGGACTGTATGGAACCTGAGTGCCCCCTGCCTGGGAACAAAGTCAAACACATGTACTTGGTGCTGAAGTGGTTACACACCCCACAAAAGCACCAAGCAATATATTCAGTATGTAGCCTCCATAAATCAGGTTAACACTGCCAGGCTGGAGTTGCCATATGGCATAATGCCGTTAATAACTCTAGACTGACATTTATAACAGGGCAATTGACTGTCACACCCTGTCATAAAGAGACTGGCGATTCAGTTGCACGCAGGGCATCGCTCTATACAGTTCCTATTGTACTGCAAATAGAAACTATTGCTACCGTAACAGTAGTCAGCTGTTCATTCATATGCTGTCCCAGAGTTCCCCCTGCTGGACATGTTACTGCATTGCACCCATAAATCTCATCCAGAGAAATGTTACCGTCATTTAGTGGGGAAATTTTCCCTACAGGAACTGAAGATTAATTTCAGCCACCAAATGCTTATATATTCAGCTGTGTGGCTTCTGCCCCTCTATAGTGATACAGCCAAGGGGGAAGTGGTGCCACTGCCATTATCTGCCCAATCGGTGCTAACACTCTGTTTCTTCTCTCTTTCAGTCTGTGATGCTAAGAATTTGATCCCTATGGACCCCAATGGTTTGTCAGACCCTTATGTCAAGTTGAAACTCATCCCTGATCCCAAAAACGAAAGCAAAAAGAAAACCAAAACAATCCGCTCCACCCTCAACCCCAACTGGAACGAGTCTTTCACCTTGTAAGTAACCCCCCCACACACACCATTTTGGGGCTGACATAATGTTTGTTGTTATAAGTTCTCCCTTTCCTTCTTGCAGCAAATTGAAGCCCTCGGACAAAGACCGGAGACTCTCTGTAGAGGTCTGGGACTGGGACCGGACCACTAGAAACGACTTTATGGGCTCCTTATCCTTCGGAGTGTCCGAGCTGATGAAAATGCCGGCTTGCGGGTGGTGAGTACCTGCACCAGGAACCCCACAATTCATTCACAGTGGGGTACAGTGTACCCCTAAATACAATGTGTATCAGCACAGTGCAGGTTGCTCTGAATCACTAACAGCCCTGCATCGTGGGGGACATAAGAAAGAGGGGGTCCTGTCACTCTATGCAGTCAATAAACTCAGTTAATATTATAGTGACTATTACATGGGGGATACTACACTGTTAGTCATGTGACCCTTCCCAGGACTTTAATACTTTTATATGTATTTTTTTTCCCTTCTGTTGTCCCCCCAGTCAGCAGAATTTTCAGGCAATCCCAGCTTTCAATGTCAGGATTTTGTTGCCACCAAACCCAGGGAATCTGACAACATGTTTTTTTTTTCCCATTGAGGTACAAACTCTTGAACCAAGAGGAAGGCGAATACTACAATGTTCCCATCCCCGAGGCTGATGATGGTAATCTAGAACTGCGACAGAAATTTGAGGTGAGAAATTGCTTTTTGGAGAAAGCTTTAGGTTTCTGTATCCTATATTTCATATCTTTGCACTGAAATTCTGAGAATGAATAAAATTTGATTCATCCCATAACCCATTGCCAGTCACTACAGCACAGGATTCTGGGTAGGGTCCACAATCCCTGCCTTTTCCCATGAGCCCTGTTTCTGTTGCCTCTGCCCATTGACTCTGTCTGCCCAGTGAGCAAATTCAATTCTTGGACTGACACACACACACACACACACACACGGATTAGAAGTTGCACTGTGGGTTCAGACTGTACAACTGTGTAACTGCAGAATAACTGTGTATTGTTCACCAGCTGCACACTGAACTAGAAGATTTCATCTCTGTATATTTAAATGGGAGGGAGGTGCCATATTGTTTCATACAGACTGGATAGTTTGAGGATTATTGTGTGTATGTACAATTTCTTCTCTGTATATTTGCATTTATACATATGGTAGAGAGGTGCTATATTTTACCTTTAGACAGTATAATATGAGAGGAGCTTATTGTGAGCCCAGAAAACTGATTTGTTGTATATTTGTATTTATACATACACTTGCCTTTTTAGATAAATACACAGAATATAAACCCTATCTATGAAGAATTTCCTCTTTAAAGACTAGAGGTCAGCTCTGGCAGGTGTTCCCAATATGATGAAGATGAAGATTGGTAACAGGCAGGCCTGGTTCAGAGTTGATGTTGGGGTGTCAGTGTTCCACAAACAAAAGGTTACCCCCATATTCAGCCCCCTGGAACCCACTGTCATACATTGCTGTTGCTGAGCACTGCCCATGTGGCTCTAATTAACCATGCAGTGTATTTTGTTCCCTGTCTCTTTCCAGCTCTGTCCAATAAAAAACATGCACTTCATCAAGGTAGCGCCTTTTTCCGAAGCCACCACGTCCCACGTGAATGGTTTCTCTGCGCAGAGCAGTGTTTGTGGTGTTTTGCTCTACCCGAAGCCAGCCAGTGATTAAGGACATGCGGATCCCTATTAAATATCATTGGTCTGAGTCTAGTGACTTCTGTGTCCAATCGCATTCAATTCCAGTACAAGGGAGCGTCCTTAATTTATTCGCTCGCTACTATTTTGTCGTTCTGTGTCCAGCCCAGTGTGAGTGTTACATTCAGACAAAATAGGCAGTGTAATTGCATGGGGGGCCCCAACATTCACCTATGTATTTGTAGGAATACATACAAGTGCCATATATACTATACACATGTTCCTGAGTATATATGATGGTACCGCATGGCAGTTCCAGACTGAGAATTAAAATAGGCCCTGGCATTTCAGGTACACAGAGGCCCAATTAGCCCACATAGAGGCCCAAACAGCCCCCCACCAGCCCACTAAATACTGACTTTCTATGGGACCTTATAGCAGCCCCTCTGGCATTTGCCAGAACTCGCAGATTGCCAGTCCATGCCTGCCGCATGGGCCGTGGTGCATTTGCTTACCAACCTTTTGGCCAGGGGTAGTATCAGCTCACCAGTTATTTACTGGTACAATGTCACTCTGCTGCCCCTCCTGGCAGATGGTTGTACTACAGGAATTCCTCTTATTGTCAGGTTATTTGTAGAATTGCAGTGCATTGAGGCCACACCTCTTACAGCTAAATCCTCCACTAGTCATGTTGGAATTTGGAAGGTGCCTCCTTGTTTCATCTCTATTAGTGCCAGGTTCATCTGTAAGAAATAAGAATTTTATAGCACCAATGAGAGAATGAGAATTACAGTATATAGCACCAATCCGAGTCAGGTAGCCTGCTGGCACTGTGTCTCAGGGGTAAGTTCTCCTGCATTCTAACTCTGGGGTATGAGCTACTGCCTTGCAACTTGCCAGTCTTGAGTTTACACTCAGATATACTTTGTAGATAGCACTCAGGTTGGAATTGAACTCACGGCCACCGCATTGCACATCAGTAACTCTAAACCCTGGGCTATTTAGTTCTATGTTTTATCTCTATCTGGGTCCAGTCCCTCTGTGGGGAATGAGAATTATATAGCACAATTCATAGATAGAACAGTTGGCGGCACTGTTGCTCAGTGGTAAGCCTTGTAGATTGTAGTGCTGGGGTTCTGGGTTCAATTCCTCCAGCTAGCAGTAAGCTTATATGTTCTTTGAGTGAGAAGTGTCTTGTTTTCTTTGGCCACCTCCCTTTCACTCACAACCTCAGCTTCTTGAATTACTTGGGCCAGAATTGAAATCAGGATCCCAGCACTACAAGGCAGTGGAACAACTGGCCATTTTATGTCCATGCCTTTTCGTTCTTGTATTTATAATGGATTTGCCTCTTGAGTTAATGCAGTACTTTACAGAGAGCACTGGGGTTGGAATAAAACTCAAGACCAGCATGTTGCACAGCAGCAGCCCCTGAGCCATTTTGCTCTCACTGCTTTCTCTATTGGCAGCCATGTTTCTAACCACTCAAGGAACATATAAAGACCATGCAGTACTTGGGTAGAAATGTAACTCATAGCAGCAAAACTATCACCGAGCACATAGACAGGGTTCAGCTTCATTGGGGGCCACTTGGCCTGCATGTATGGGGGAGAGATTCAGACTCACAGCAGCACTAATCAATCAGCCATCAGTTGCTTATTGCATTGGGATCAGTCACTCTATGGGGCAGGCTAAATGGAATCTAATAGGCACAGGCTGTGTATTACCCACAATTCCTTGCCAGTGGCACTCTGGTGAGGATTGAACACTACAAACCTATAGTGCTACACAGTGAGGCACCATGCTGTTATTGCTACTACTCAGGTTGGGGCAGATTGTGGGGAACCAAATAGAGGGACACTGCGTCTGTTATATTATTACCCATTATTATATTGCACAAACAGAGAGTACACACTATTCCCATCCTTCCCTGATTTAGTGGTGGTTACAATCCAAGGTCCCTGTCTCATCCACATGCTGCAGTGTAGCACTAGCATGCCACCCATTACCCTCTGAAAAAAGAACAACATACATTTAGTATTAGTTTTTCTTTAATCATGCCCTGTTGTGGGAGTGCAATATTCAGTATGGTCAACAGGGGGCAGCAGAGTCCCTGGAATATAATTTGCTGGACTAAATTGAGATGTTTGTAGAGGAAATTGGCTGCTCTTATTGAGCGGAACAATAGCCTCAGGGCATGGGCAATGTGAATCTGTCACTGCTGTAACCCTTCACACACTGCCAGCCCGAAACTACTTACATACCACTGTGACCTGGTGGAGAACTGACTGCTGCTACATTTTTTCACGAGTCTGAACCAAAGAACAGGAGAGTGAGAGGGCACTAATGTTTGGTTCTGTTGATGTTAGGGCGGGTGGATTGTGCTGCCAGGGTAAGGCATGAAATCAAGACTGTGTCCCTATGGTTTCAGGGTACAGTACCAGCCCAGGATAAGGTGCGTCCCTCCCGTGGAAGTAAGATGGCTTGCATGCCCTCCAGTAAGCGCCCATAGTGCAGTTGCCTGGCACAGCTAGTTCATGCCAGTGCAGCACTCTCTCTGCAAATGGTTTTGCTGTGGATCTAACCAGATGCTGGTAGTTGTGCTTGCTGATGGCAGACTGTGGGATTTACCATTTTGTACATGGTGGGAGGGGGATTTTGGGGACAAGTGACCAGCTGTGTCATGATAGCTTCTCTAACCTAGTGCCACTGATCACCCTCTGCATGCCTCCCCATGTGCAAAAGGGAAGGTGCCAGTTGTAGTGCACACGCCACCTGTGCCACCATGTAACTCTGGGTGCTGCGTGTAGCCACTAATATAACAACTCATTAACCACTTGTGATGCAGCCTGCAGAGGTGCCCTAACTTTCACTGACCCATTTGGCTTTTGCCCTTTCCACCAGTGCAATCAGATGAGAGGTCTCTCACCATTCCTCCTAGAACCAACCCTGTGGGGTCCCTGCTGCCAACGTTGACCCATTATTGCATATCCATATCCATATCCCTGAGTTTCTTCTGGGGAAGGGGGGTAAATTATTGGGGTGCTTCTTGGCAGATTCAAGGGTTCAGGGATTGTCTCACAAGAAAAAAGGGAGCAATATAATTTGACCCCTTTCATATGGCAATTTGGGGAGGGAAATCCCTGATATCCTTCTAACAAGGACACTGATTTATGACATAGGGTGGCACAGTCCTTTGCCCATTTAGCTCCCTTACCATTACCAGGGGCAAGACTGGCACCAAGTATTATAGGGAACCAATACTCTGCTCTAACCTAAAGAATAATGAGGCATCCCCATGGTAATCCACCTCTGCCATCAGCAAGTATGGGGGTCACTGTAGGGCAGGGTTGGTCCCCTCTCCTCATAACTATGCCACTCCCAAACTGTTTGCTAAATATTATTTATTAACCCCTTTTAGCTCAGAATTAAAGGATAAGTAAACCTCTAATATGAAGTGAATGTAAGATTGATGAGAGTGCTAGTCTAATAACTTTTGTAAAGAACATTCATTATTTATTTTTTATTCCAAGATATTAAAGGATACATGTACTGTTAATATGAAGGAATATTGTTACAACAACGCCACCTGCTGGTCAGTTGCTGACCATGACGTAGTCAAGGAAGTTGTCAGGGGAAATAAAAAGGGCTGCTCGTTAGAAAAGTTATCTGAGGTTTGTAATGTTTTTTTCCTAACCAGAGCAGCCCTCTTTCTTTCCTCTAACAACTTATAATCAATGTAAACTACAAAAGTGCTTAGAATAGTACTCTCATCAATTTTACATTTACTTATTTTAAAGGTTTACTTCTCCTTTAAGAAATACAGAGTAATGCTATAGGGAATGAGGCCTCACTAACAGCCTGACCCAGTGTAAGTGAATCCAGCCCCCATGCCTCCTGCTTCTCAGATTTAAAGGCTATGTTCCTTAAAAATTAGGCTAATGCAGGCTGTCCTGGGTTGTTTGAGAAGGAATACGACAATGAAACATATATAGGCCGTATAATCTGCAAACCAAGTGGGGCTAATACAGACTGTCCTGGATAATTTAGGAAGGGTACGTTGGGTTAAAGGGTAATTTTATATTGGCTGCAGACTAAGTGGGGCTAATACAGACTGTCCTGGGTTATTTAGGAAGGGTACATAGAGCTAAAGTTCAACGGGGTTGCTCACTTTTAACTTTTTATATGTTGTAGAGGCTGATATTTTGAGACAATTGGCAAGTGTTTTTCATTTTTATTATTATTTGTGGTTGTTTGAGCTATTTAGCTATTTATTCGGGAGCTCTTCAGTTTGCAGTTTCAGCAATCTGCTTGCTAGGGTTCACATTACTCAAGCAACCATGCATTGATATTAATAAGAGGCTGAATAAGAGAGGGCCTGAATAGGAAAATGATTAATAAAAGTAGCAATAACAATACATTTGTAGCCTTCCAGAGCATTTGTTTTATTGATGGGGTCAGTGACCTCCATTTGAAAGCTGAAAAAGGCAATTAATTAAAAATGAAGACCAATTGAAATGTTTCTTAGAATTAGCCATTCTATAACATCATAAAATGTAACTTAAAGGTGAACGGCCCCTTTAAGTCCTTATAAGCTGCAGACCAAGTGGGGCTTTGGTTTGTTCTGAAAGGGTAAATAGTGTTGCAGTAGGGCCTCTGAGAAATGGCTGAGGCCTCACATTACAGCCTTGCTGCACATTTCTCACAGTGCATGTTTTTTTGATTTTGTGCCCTGTGATTGTGACAGAAGAGTGGCTTGGCTTTGAGTGGAATGTGCCAGCTGCGGGTGCACTAATCCAATGTACACATGTGCCTGCACCTCTCACTTACTGCCTGACTGGTGTGTGGCATGAAAAAGCATTGCAGTGAGTGGCAGGAGCAATGCCCAGTACACCCTTGTGCCACGTGAGGGGGGATATACAAGCGATGGATCACATTTTGTTGCGATGTGACCACGCAATTAATCTGTGAGCTTTATTGGTAGTCTTCCAGTCCATGTACCCAAACCTGTGTCTTTGGCCTTCCTAGAAAGCCAAACTGGGCCCTGCTGGAAACAAAGTCATCAACCCAACAGGCGAGAGGAGACCCTACATCCCCTCCAACAATATCGACAGCATCCGACTGACTGACTTCTGCTTCCTCATGGTGCTGGGCAAGGGCAGCTTTGGCAAGGTCAGTCCAGTGTCTACTCAGGGTATCTCTACACCCTGCTAATTATGCACCCAGAGCATTCCTTCTCTGTATATTTATTTGGGAGTTACCATATAACCAGTGAGTGAAGGTGGCTGAGCCAATGGCTTGAGGGTCTGTATCCCACGTTTCAGTGAAAGTGAAAATCATTTCCAGGTTATGTTGGCAGAAAGGAAGGGGTCAGATGAACTGTATGCTATTAAGATCCTGAAGAAGGACGTGGTGATCCAGGATGATGATGTGGAATGCACAATGGTGGAGAAACGAGTTCTGGCGCTGCAGGAAAAACCCCCCTTCCTCACACAACTCCACTCCTGCTTCCAGACAGTGGTAAGTCTTATAGGGTCCTCATGGATTAGCCATATGGCTAGTGGAAGCCATGTTTCCCACCTCTGTCCACATTGTCAGGGTGTCTTCAAGGGCATAATCATGCTGTGCTGCCAGTAACCAGATATATGGCACAGGTGCCCTGCTTTGGGCTTATAAAGTGGCACAGTTATGGGTACTATGACCCCAGCCCAGTCAGAACAATTATCCCCAACCCCAGATTGATAACCAACAAACAGTTCTGTCCACTCACCTGCCGTAACAATACTGAAAACTGACTTCTGATTGGTTGGCTTGTGGTATAATTGACAATGGTTTAGTCCCTCCTTTGTGGACTTCTCTGAAATGATTTTTCTTCTTCATTAGGATCGCCTGTACTTTGTCATGGAGTATGTCAGTGGAGGGGATCTGATGTATCACATCCAGCAAGTGGGCAAATTCAAGGAACCCCAAGCAGTGTAAGTTGTCTTATAAGATAAGACATGTGCTTAGATTGGGGTAATTTCCCAGGAACACTTACCCTCCCAGGGTATTTCCAGCCACCTGTGCCTTGCTCATGAGATAATATAGTCAGTTTTGTGCTTCAGTCCATTGCAAGTAAGTAACAGGGCAGGCAGGCTCGGGCACAGGGGTGCTCAGCAATGTGTAAGTTGCAGAGCCAGGCTGGGGGTATTATTGGGCATGTCGAACCCCTTTGCAGCTTTCCCTTCGAATCCACCCTGTAAGTACCAGTATGCAGGAGAGATAAAGATATATATTTTCAGATACTGGCAGGTATCACAGAGTCACTTACATGTAATTAATATGTATAAAATAAACCCTCATACAATTTTTTCTTATTATTTTATATTATAGTTTTAGCTCCGAGCTCAGAGGTTGCCCACAGGGTGTGGAGGAGGGGGTTAGGTAGAAAGGCTGGAAAGGAATTGAGAAAGGATTCTCATAGAGGTGGGGAAAGGTCAAGTTTCCAGCACATTATTAGATGCCAATTAACTGTAATTAAAGGTAATTAGTCCAAATTGCAGGACTAGCATGCAGATACTTGGAAATGTCCCTGGCAAGGGCATGATGGGAGTGCACTTAGAAGAGCCAGTGGCGTAACTACCAGGGATGAGGGGGGTGCCATCGAACCTGGACCCGTACCCTCTTGGGGCCCGCCAGAGCTGCCATAATGGTTATCGCGGACAGCTGGGCAGGGGGAGATTTTACAGCACGCATGTCGGCAGTACTTTAGCGCGCAATTCATAGGGGGAAGGCACAATAGGGGGGCCCAGGTGCCCATCCTGTACCAGGGCCCACCGGCGAGTAGTTATACCACTGAGAAGAGCCACACCAGGGGAATATGTGCACGGCACCGAATTGCCTGCCATGATTAATGCCATATAGCAGGGTATATACCAATCAGTGTCGGGGCAAAGGATATGCAGCAATATGCAGATACAGGGTCAAAAGATTTTTATACACAGAAATTATAGGCACTTTTATCATTAGGGAGAACCCTGATACCCCTAGCTTGGAAATTCGGTGCTTGTGGGTCCCTAGTATCACACACAATAATTACCCATTAATAATTACTATTTCTAGTATCTGACATTACTTAAAGGACACCCCCCTTTGCCTCGCAGTAGAATTAATATCCAGTTTCCCCGCATGCTCTGCCCTAACCTGTTACTAAAACGAGTCAGATGTTTCCTAGAAGCGGCCAGGGGCTGATTACGCACCAGGACGCTAGTAGTTGAGTCTGATGGTAATTACTTGTGTCACAATGTTACTGTTCAGAGCGCAACATTAGCTTTCAGCGGGCACGCGCCCAGGACACTGATTGAGGGGCCTTTGCTGTGGCTCCTGTACGGCTGAGAGCTGACCTGTGAGTGAAGGTAGGATGGGGCTCAGAGTGTAGAGAAACAACGCAAATCATCACGTTGCTATGGAGATCTGGCACCCCAAGGGGTCAGGGTGTTATACACCTTCTGCCATATAATGTGGGGGTTCAGTGGGTTCTTAAATATTCAGTTGATTTAGGTTCTGAGCACAGTGTGGGGCAAAAAGCTGGTAAGGCTGTGAACCCATGGCTTAGTAGGTATTTGTGAACTACAACTCTTTGCAGTCTTAGCCTGGAGCCCTTGTTAAATTAGACTTTCTGCTGTCCCCATCCACCTCTTCCTCCTTCAGCAACAAATGATGAACCAAAGCCCAGTTCTCTTACCATTCACTAATGGGTTAATTGTATCCCAGTTACGGATCAGTAACCTTCTCTCTCACTCCCTGCAGGTTCTACGCAGCAGAGATATCTGTTGGCCTGTTTTTTCTGCACAGGAAGGGGATCTGCTACAGGTGGGTGACTACTATATAAGGGCCACACACTTCAGCATAAAATCTGTCCTAATTAGACTGTATGCTTTTTAGAACAGCACCACTTTTCCCTGGTTCTGACCCTGTGTTATTCCGTACAGAGACTTGAAGTTGGACAATGTCATGTTGGACTTCGAAGGTCACATTAAAATCGCAGATTTCGGGATGTGCAAGGAGCACATGGTTGAGGGGGTAACAACTCGGACCTTCTGTGGCACCCCTGATTACATTGCCCCAGAGGTAAATCTTCTGTAATATAACTCTTAAGGTGGACATACACATTACAATTATGATTTTTTTGGAAGATCTAAAGTTTTAATATATAATTTATTTTCTTTACTAAAGTTATTAGCTGAATTGTCAGATATGCAGGTAGAATCAAAATAATTCTACCTCTGTCTGACAATTCAGCATTCATTTTTGCATCAAATTTTCCATCCTATTTGATTGACAAGACGACCAATATTCAAGGCTTTTGCTGATATCGGTCTCCTCATGTCCCACCATGCATGAACCGAATATTGTCTGAAACCTTGTTTCATACAATAATATTAGTGCATGTATGACCATCTTTACTGTAACTCTTTTACGCTTGCCATTCGCTGTATTGCTTAATATGAACAATCTGGGCAGAGTGCGGGCGGGTCACCGACAAGAGGCACAGCCAATAAATCTGGACAGAGCTGTGTCAAGCTGGGGTCTCCTAGTAAGATCAGGCTTAATTAGCAAGCAATTGGGGCACCCCAACGCTTGATTAGTAAAAGCAAGTGGAAAATTAGCAAAGCAAGTTCAATTTCATTGGCTTCTGTACTGATCCGATCGCATGAATTATAGCACCAGGTTCAATAATGAGACGGGTGTTATAGTCTCTATCCTTAAAAATTAATGCTATCTTCATTGTATTTGGGAGGTAGCACATTTGCATCTCCCGCTGTGGGGGATCTTATTAGAAGCTTTCATTGAGTGGAACTAACATCACTCTTGTACCATATGCTAAAGCACTGGGTCAGACCAATGCTCCTTGGATTTATAGGCCCATTGTGACATCAGTTATAGGCTAAATAGCTGACAAGTCTGTTTTAGACACAGAGGCAGGAGGGGCACAGCTACATGGCCCTGTTCATTTGAATGTTCCGTCACTATTTTCATCTCACATCAAATCCTTCCCATAGAAGGCAGCCAGATTCATATCTGCAGCATTAATGGCAAATAAAACAATACAATGTAGCTGCCTCAAGGCACCGGCGTGGAATAAAAGTCACCAATAACCAGGATGGATGGGAATTCATTCTTCAGTGTTTACAAATATCCAGTGCTCAGTAAGTGTAAGACATTATAATGAATGTTTGTTGGGCTGGACCTGCTCCTCTCAGTGCTGTATAAATCATAGGAACAAGCTCCTGGGAACGGAATGAAGGCAGCAGAATCACATATTGGGTTTCTTTGCTCACAGGATAAAGGGCTCCATGATGCTGTACAAGAATGCAAAGTTACTCCACTCTGTATCCAAGGCAACAGGGATAGATAAAGAGGTTAGGGTGAATCTCACCTTTCCCATCTGCTCATCACCCCCTGATGTGTTAGAAGTGAGATGTGTGGGCACCAGCAGTGAGCCGCGTGTTCGCAGGGGAAATGATTGTGGGCGCACAGAATATGGCTGTTCAGAAGTCCCCAGTATATTTCTTGTCTTGGGGAATGTGCACAGTTACAGTAGCTGAGGTTGAAACAAGACACGTTCATCACATTTAACCACTTACTCAGATCCTACCCAAGTTGTGCCACAGTATTCTGCTCCTTCCATCATGTTGGGCCTTGAGTGGGCAATCTCAGTAATCTAGAATGAGTTTTATCCTTGACTCTGGAACCTTCCTCTATTTGTCAGCCACCATGCCAGTTTGTTGGGATAGTTCGCTGCTCTAGAAATGTCATTTTCTCTCCCCGAGGAGCTAACGGCAGGAAATCTTTAGTTCTCACCACTCACCCACCAGCGTCAGGGAACTCGTCACTATGTCTCTGTAATGAAGATAAATGGGAACGTGTTTTATGGCAAATTTTACATCCCCCTCCCTATTTAAATCTGAACCCCCAGTTTCCACTGGGCTTGTTAGGCTCCCAGTGAGGAACCCTTGCAGATAATATGTGAGACAGTGGGGCCTATTCACTAATGCTGGATATGAAATAATACATGTGTTGTCACCTAAATACTAATTATCATGTAAATGATATGCCTCATTATTAGTTACAGCAGGAGGAACGAGGCTTAGACTAATTAGGCTCTGTTAATGCAAGGTTCAGGCTCTGCAGTTTATTCTTTGTGGGGAAGGACTCATTAGATCTGAGCCGTTAGCGACCATTTCGAGTCTTTAGTGTGAATTTTCTTATTTGTGCTGCTGATGAAAGGAGAAGGTCACCTCGGACTCTCTGCACTGGCATTGCCTGCAGGGAGCAACAGTTTATGTGTTTGAAGGAAAAAGCTCGCTCAGTGACTGGCGGACAAATAAAAGGCATCTTTATAATCCTGAGGCAAAGGGAAACGCAGTAGGGACTCTCTGTTTAGTGTCACGTCTGAGTTGAAAAACCACTAACCTGCCCATGATTGGACACAGCAGGACTTAGGGCTACGGGCTGAGCCGAGTGTCAACATCTCTCATTATAGAGCTTGGACCTTTTCTGCAGCACTGTATGGGTTAATCCTTGCAGCCGGTGGGAATAAGTATAGTGTAGGGACTTGTGGCAAATTAATGCTGGAAACAGGAAGCCTGGTTTGCCTACAGGGGCCACAGAAGTGTGCCAGTTACACTCCATTAACTGGATATATGGGAATTCTCAGCGGGTCAAATGGTAGCAGCCACTTTCCTTCATACCAGAGATGCAGAGTGTGCCCCATTGTGTCATCCCATTATGTGTCCCCCTATGTAAGTGTCATTGGGTTTCTGTGACCTCTGTGTTCAAACACATGGGAAATGCCCATCTGCACCTATGAACCATGTCAGACTGGCCTGCTGGGATTCCAGGAATTTTCCCAGTGGGCCCAGATTTTTTTTGGCCCTTTGCCTATTGTGGAACACACAGCAACTTTTATTCAACCTTTTCCAGGTTCTCTATAGCAATAAGTCAAATCAACTGGACTTGTTGTATTTTTTCTTCTTGAAGATGTCATCTGACTTGCTTTCTTAAAAAAAAAGAAAAGGCTTTAGGGATCTGACAGCTTGGCAGTCGATAACAAGTTCTGTGGTGGGCCCTTGGTGTCCGAGTCTAACACTGCCTATAAATAAGAATAAGCCAGCTAGGAGACCACTCCCACCTTTTCCTGCAGTTTTATTTCCCACTGACAAGTAAATACTCTGTGTTCCCATGATTAATTAGCAGCACAGAAGAAACAAAGCGATGCCTAATGTGAATGCCGAAGCTGCAGGCAAATGGCGGCGCAGATATTTAATGAGCGTGTTGTTAAGTGGGAAAGCTAAGTGTAATGTTATTCCCTAGTTACAGGGACAGAAATACCCTTCTATATGCACTGAGCTGGGGGAGAGCCCCCGACTGAACATGGTGTTATTCTAATTCTGCCATTAATAGCAGGTCTCAGGTGGCAGGCGGTGCTGGTAGAACGCAGATGAAGGCTCCCCAGACTCGAGGGGGGATTCATTTACAGAATTAGGTGTAAAGTTAGATTGTACAGTTAAACATGAGCTGAACCACAATATAGCCCTCCTGGCAGAGGAAGCAGCATTTATCACACCCTACAAGATTGGTAGTAGGTCAGATCATGATTGTAGTTCCCATAGAGCGGCAGCACAGAGAGACCTCACTGCCGTCAACTCTCATTATCTGCCCCATAATCCTGTGCTTTCAGCATGACTGCAATGGATAACCTTGTTTTTCCCCCCTAGATCATTGCTTATCAGCCCTATGGGAGATCTGTGGACTGGTGGGCGTATGGAGTCTTGTTGTACGAAATGTTGGCAGGACAGGTGAGTGACAACTTGAGCTTTGTCTCATGAAGCTGTAATGGATTGCATAAAACTTACAGGTCTTGGGATAAAGTCTACAAGTAGCATTGTCTTTTTCCATGGAAGTATGGGGGAGTCATTGGTTAGTTGGTATGTGAGACTGTTGTGGAATCAATAAGATGTAGGTAGCCTGATCTCAGCATCAGGGAATTAGGCAAATGCAGCACAGTGATTCACCATGTTTTCCCCTCTTCCTTTGTCTGCTCAGCCTCCATTTGATGGTGAGGATGAGGATGAACTCTTTCAGTCAATTATGGAACATAACGTCTCTTATCCAAAATCGATGTCCAAAGAAGCTGTGTCCATTTGCAAAGGGGTAAGTCTGTTTGTGGCACAGGTTAAAGTCAAGGAACTCTCTTTAGTAGTTGTAATGAATGGGACGCAAGAGACTTTGTGGGACCCAATTCCTTATATAAAGGGAGTCTGTGTCTTTGTTATGTCACATTGTCTGTTATTGAGAAAGAACTTCACCAACCCCAGCATTTTGATCTGCCCAAGGGTACTGGGGATGTACTTCAAAAAGAACTGAATGGCTATATCCTGGACAACACTGATATCACGTTTAATAACTGTGCCCTACCTTCCCTACTGCTGTCTCCATCTTGCCATCTGTAACCATTTTACCCTACTGTACTTTTCATTCACCTTCCTACCCGCAACCACTCCATTAAGGGGTAGGTGTTGGATTGCTGCCCATTAATGTAACCTCTAGAGTCAGCTCTACATGAAGGCATTTGGTCAGTTCAGCAGGTGGTTCACTGTCCTGGGGCTGTGGTACTTGGGGCTTTATGCAGTGCTGGTTGGGGCAGTAGCTCCAATCAGTGGCTCCAATCAGTTTCTCCAAAGTAAGATAGAAATATGTTAGGTTTAACTTTCCGCCTTTTTTGCCTTTTTCCAGTTAATGACAAAGCACCCTGTAAAGCGATTGGGCTGTGGGCCAGAGGGAGAACGAGATATTCGGGAACACACCTTCTTCCGCCGCATTGACTGGGACAAGCTGGAGAACAGAGAGATCCAACCACCATTCAAGCCTAAAGTGGTGAGTGTCAGAATCCACTGGGCTGGAGTGCTTTAGAGCTGCAATTTGGGGAGCACAGAACACACAGTAGTCACACCCCCATACACCTCACTTACACAGGAGCAATGACCACACAATCCACAATGCAAAGCTAATGACTTCAGTGCTGTTTCTTAGGAAGACTTTTTATTTAGTCTGCAACATATGGCGAGAGAATGTAGTAACGCTGTTAGCATCCTGACTGTATGAATAATTATGTGGGTCAGAGCCTTGTTGGCTGGGGGTGCAGGGAGCTTTGCTACAGCGCATCTGCCCTGCCTGGGGGGCTCTATATCAAAGCCGCACGCTCTCTACACAATCCAAAGTGAGAAGATGACAGACGCAGAGCTGCACACCGTATTCACTCATATGGATAATCCATCTAAGAGACACGGAACAATCATAACATTTACTGAGTCTGCCTGTCTGATAATTCAGCTGTCATCCAGCCGCCTGCCACCCCTCCTGCAGCAGCATCTCCATGGCACCCACACTGCCATATCTGCAGAGAGTGAGGCATCAGCCCATTCGCATAGGGACCACACTCATGGAGCCAGTTGGCTGATAAATCTAATTAATTGCCTGACTATCAATATACAGCGTTGCAGATCTCTCACACCTTCAACATTAAGTGTATCCTGCCCCCCCCCCAAACTGCTGGTGAGAAATCCAGGGGAGTGGGGGCAGCTGCACAGACTCCGTGTCTCACGTACATTCACTTGTTTCACATTTTCCTTCTGCAATATTTCCTTTCCAATATCACACTCTCTGGCTCCCTCCCTGTCCAAACCTCAAGCTCATTTCTAGCTGTGAATTCTGTCCTAAGCCCAGGCCCTTTTACTGCACAACATAATTGCCACAAGTACCTTTCAGGTAATTCTGCCTCATAACTCTTATATAGAGTATGTAGGCTGTGTCTGGTGGTATATAGCTGATATAGTAGGGCAAGATGGGGACAGCATGGCAAAATGGAGACCATAGGGCATGAGGGTAACTGTAGTGTAATAATCTAATTGCACTGGCCCTATAGGGCAGCAATTGTAGGCTGAAAAGTGTTGGACAAAAGGGTGTAGGTTGAGAAACAATAGGGGCAATATGGAGACTGCAGGGGTAATATGGAGACTTTAGGGCAGTATGGAGACAGGGCGAGATGGAGACAGTAGGGAAGGTGAAGACAGTAGGGCAAGATGTAGAAAAAAGATAAACATGGAGACTGGAGGGGGAAGATGGAGACTGGAGGGGGAAGATGGAGACAGTAGGGGCAAGATAGAGACTGTAGGGGCAAGACAGAGACTGTAGGAGTAAGATGAATACTGTAGGATAAGATAAAGACTGAAAAGAACCTACTCTTAGTTTCTGGAAACAGCTGATAAATGACTCCCTTCCTAAGCAAAAACTTACATATATTGCTAGAGGGTGTCCCCGAAAGTTTGATGCGGTATGGGGGACTTGGGTGATGGCCCAAGAAAAGTAAATGGTCCAGTGGGATGTTACAGGTGTTAAACAAGTGTTGAACGCATCCTGTAGGGTACATGTTGGCCCTTGAGACTGCTCTTTTTTCTCTTTTTCTCTTTCTTCTTTCTTCCCTTTTCTATCATTATATTTTTTTTTTTTTGTAAAACTGAAAAATAAAAAACTTTTTTTAAAAAAAAAGACTGAAAAGAAACATGGAGACAGTAGGGGCAAGATGGAGACTGTAGTCCCGCTCACAGCTTTGCATCTCTGCCCAGTGCTTGGTGTTATTCATAGACTTCTGCAGAACATGCAGGGTTAAACCTCTTTTATTATGGACTTGGCAAGCATCACAATAATCCTGTAGCCCCGTCCTGCTTCCATGAGACATTATGTACTGAACAAGTCCAATCCCCTGTCCCTGGATTATCTCCAGTATTCAGCCTCTCACTTGTATATATGTGTAATCTCACCTCGGCTTTATATAGCGCCGGCAACAGAACCGACAATCACAGCTTCTCTGGTTCTTCAGAACGTCAGGATGGTGAGCGGGCTAGTGCCATGTCTCATCATTATTTCTGCTTATTTGCAGCGGCACACACTCTCCTTTTCTTAGTATGCGTTTTATTATTTTAAAAGTAAACATTTTGATTTACAACATGACAATTCATTGTCAGATTTCAGGTTTTTAGCTCTGACGATAAAATTGCCAGAATATTTAAGAAAAAGACTTTACAAAGAATATCGATAAACCTACATACTTTCTGCTCAAAACATGAACCTCTAATCAAAGAAAAATCAAAGTGTTTAGATGCAGACTCTCCTTTAACTCGCTATGTAACTGGTCTCAAGAGCTAGCATTCTATAAAGAATCAGATATCTAGATTACTCCAGCAGCAATTATTATTGTGTTGTCTCATTCAAGCACAGTGTGGCCCTGGGCCAGTATTATGACCACTTTAGGGACATCAGTACAGTACAGAGCAATTTCACGTAAAGTATCTCTGGAACTGGCACCAAATCACTCCCAGTACCCCTCTCTATGGCGCACATGTGGCAGTCTGTGTTCCACTTGACAGTGGCCTGGCAAGCGCTGACACATGCTTCCTTCATGTGATTGCTATAGCAGGAAATGGGGCTTATTTTGCTGCCTCCACCCTATCAAAGTGTGCCATTACAGTAGGTTTTTATCACACTTAAGGTGGACACTGTAGGGCAAGATGGAGACAATAGGGCTAGATTGAGACAGTAGGGCAAGATGGTGACAGTAAGGCAAGATGGCAACAGTAGGGCACGATGGATAAAGTAGGGCTAGAGGGAGACCTAAGGGAAAGATAGTGACAGCCTAGACAGTAGGGCAAGATTGATAATGTAGGATACGATAGAGACAGTAGGGCAAGAGAGAGGCAGGAAGGACAATCAGGGCTAGATGGAGACAGTCAGACAAGTTGAAGGCAGTAGAGCAAGAGGAGGCAATAGGACCAGAGAGAGACAGGAGGGTGACAGTCCGGAAAGATGGATAAAATAGGGCAGACAGTCGGGTAAGATGGAGACTATCACAGGATGGAAACAGTCTGGCAAGATTGAGACAGTCAGACAAGGTGGCTCTTAAGCAAGTACTTACTGTTGAATACATATAACTCAAGCTTACATTTATATATGTTGTTGGTTCAGTTGTCCATGTGGGTGGGTGCTGGGAGCAGTGTTTTCGTGGGGGGGGGGTGCATTGGACAACAGCTTTATTAGTTATTGCAGACAAAGACCAGCCCTTTTAAATGGATCAAGGTACATTATTTCACTTCCCTCCAAATCTAGAGACAGACTAGTGAGATTTTATGTGATTGTTGCGTGATAACGTGGTAACTGATTTCATTCTCCTGATTGAGCATCACGTGTGCATGTGATGAGGTGTGAGAGGATGTGAAGATAAACTGTCAGTTTCACTACCATTCACACGTGTGGGTTTTGCTAGGGTGTGGGTGGGGTGCAATTGAACTGTGCTCTGATGATGTAGAAACACCAATCTGCGGCCGTGACCGGGGTTCCCACACCGTATGTGCAGCTCTGTATGTCCATTAATGCTGTGTCCTTCCCAATTTACATCTCATATAACTTCTCTATCTCTTACAGTGTGGAAAAGGGGCAGAAAACTTTGACAAGTTCTTCACCAGAGGGCAACCTGTGCTGACACCTCCTGACCAGTTGGTCATCGCTAACATCGACCAAGCGGACTTCGAAGGTTTCTCCTACATCAACACTCAGTTTTTCCACCCAAGCCTGCAGTGCGTGGCGTGAGTGCACAGAGACTAGAACGCAAAATGCACAAATTGAAGATCCTACAATTTAAGGGCCTTGGCTCTCATGGAAGATCCCAAGAACCTGAAAATTCTAGGGTTAGGTACCCTGTCATTGAAGGATGAAGACTGTAAAGGTAGTGCCACAGATCAACCAAAAGTATTGGGTGTGCTAACGTTTTTGAATTAGCAAAGACCGATCATATCAGAGAGCCACTTGGGTGTCACTAGAAGTCACATGGGAGTAATGACCAAGAGCGAGGATCATTTTTAAGTCTTCCTTCTGTTCTTGAGTGCACAACCAATGACAAAGTGAATTGTGATGTTACCACAAAGACACTACATCCCATAACTTCATCCGCTGCCATGAGAAATGGTTCTACAGACTGCCCACAGCCTGATGCCAATGTTACCTAGAACTTGTCTCTGAGAGAGACTGGCCAAACAACAGCAACGTTGCCATGTTTAGTATGCATATCCATAGGGGTTGCTGGAGGTTGAGTTAGATCGTTATAAGACATAAAACCATAAGGAACCAGGTTGAGTGACAGAAACATTGGGTACTGTGTGTGACACAAGCATGTTCTTATGCTCTCCTACTTTATAATCAGTAATGGAACTAACTAGCAGGGTTGGGCAACTGTCATCCTTCCTGATGTTGATGTGCAACTCCCTGCACCCCCCAGCTGGGTGTTGTACTATAACAGCACAGAAAGGACTGCTGTTTGCTCATTCTTATTGTAAATGGTTCCTAGAAGGGCACAATTAGGTACCATATGCCTAACATTAACAATTAACATGGCTAATCATCCCCACAAAGGTGCAAGATGGAAGGTAGATTTAATCATGTCATACAGGCATTGGTATCCTGTCGTCTCTGCTAAAACTTGTCATTAGCCTAATCCATGAAGTATTACCCATAGCAGTTCTATATGCCAAATATCTACTCTCTGTGCTCTTTCTCCTTCTTTTGGCTGCTAACGAGCATTTAATTATGTCTTATTGCATCTTTATGGTTCATAAGTAATATCTGTAGAGTATTGGGGGCATGTATTTTTATTTCTAATTTAATGTTATTTGGGGGTGTCTGGGAAACGTGGAGGTTTGTTTCCAGTCCCTAGGCACCTGCAGTGTCCATTCATTCTTATTTTGTTTCATTAATCTCTTTAATAATGAGCCCTGCCCCTTTGTCTTGTTCCACGTACAGGCCAGATTTGCATTGCTCTGCATGCGAGGGGCAGGTGCATGCGGATTCGCTTGCGGCTCGTATTGCATGTGAGCCTGCCGGAAATCCAGTTCATCATAAAAACGGAAATATTTTATTTCCTTGTCTTTTGGTCAATTCCAGTCGCCAATAAATCAGTTACTTGTTATGGTTTGTGCCAGAATTTTTATTATTATTCATTTCCCAGTCACTTTCTGATGGTATCAGTAGGCCGCCAAAAGCAAACGTGGCATCCGACAATGATCCCTTTCCGGTCCCCAAGGAGGAGGGAGGATGAAACTGGGTTAAACTGTTATGGTTAGAAATGCACAACTCTGTAAATATAATCATACTGATGAATAAAACATTCTCCTGTCTCAGATTTATTGCCTTATGGTGTATAAATATTGTGCAGAATCCAATATCCCCCCAGTTCAGAGCTCTCTATTTTTACCTCATGGGCCACTCTCTTTCCAGTGGTTAGGAAAAAATCTCCACCTGAGTAAGTGTATCCAAATTCCACACAGTGCAAACCCAGGTACAGAGCTCTGCTTCTCTGTACTACTTGTTTATGGGCTGTTCTCTTTCCCATGATCTGACAGCAGGTCTGGACTGGAAGTCAAAATAGGCCCTGGCAGTCCAAGTACACTGAGGCCCAAATAGTCCTCCACCAGCCCACTAAATAGTGTATGGGACCTTACAGCAGCCCCTCTGGCATTTGCCAGAACTCATAGATTGCCAGTCGGGACCTGTCAGACAGGATCCTCCCCCAGATACAGAGATTTGATTCTCTGTACTTCCTGCTCTTGGGCTGCTCTCTTTCCCATGGTCAGGCAGAAAACTTCCCCTTGGTAAGCAGGGGCGATCCTGGACCCTCCGACGCATGCCGCAGCAGCAGTTGCTGCTGCCCCCTCCCCCGGAAATTCGCTCTTTAAAGTACCAGAAGCAGCATTTTTGCTGCCCCTGGTACGTAGTGGGGCGCTGCCGCCTGAGGCGACAGCCTCAACTCGCCTCATTGGCGAAGCACCCCTGTTGGTAAGTGAATCCAGTGCTAACCCAGGTACATAGATCTACCATGCATATGTATTAACCCTCTCCCAGTTTAACCAAATGAGCTGGAAAAGATGTTTCTCATTGTGTTAACTGGTCATTGCTTCTCCTTCATTCGGATATTTGCAATTAACAAATTGGCATTCAAGCCCCCAGAGGCCATTACTAATTCTACTGGGCCTCCAAAGATATTATCAATATACTGCATGATGCATAATATCAACACAATATGGTCTGAGACTCCTACAACACAAGTTAAGGACTGGAACCCTTTGGGTGAAAATAGTGGCACCTTTGTCTAAACCAGTCTCACCATTTGGGTGCTATTTCTCCTCTGTGGGAGTTCATGTCATTGCACATCTGGATATGAAGAGATAGGCACTTCAGCTGTGAGATTGTCAAGTACTGAGATGCCATCAGTTCTCTCTCTTTCCCTGGGATCAAAGCTCTACCAGCCTATAGACTATACCCAAGAGACCACCCTAACTTGCAGAAATGTCAAGATGTGTATATATATACAGGTTTACAAAAAGGAATATTCTGGGCACACAAAAACAGAAAACAATATGGTAGCTCCCACCCATATGTATTAATGCACAGACACTAAGAGGTTCCATGTCCATGACTGAAATAAAACTCTGTATATTTGCATTAGTATCAGGATAAAGGAGGAGCACATGAATATTTATGAGGATGGATCTATCCATCAGGATTTTCCAGTGAGGTTGGGTCAGTTCAGGGAATCAGTAGGGAATTGCTTATTTGCTGACTTTAAAGGGTTTCATATTAAAGGTTGTGACATGCCACTGGCCTGCACATGCACTTTTATGGGGGAATTAGCGTTTGGTAGGCAGGTAGCGTAGGATTTTTGAGCTTAGAGACAGGGACACCAAGGCTTCAGACAAAAAAACACAGGTTTATTAAGCACTGGACATTCCAACGAAAAGGCAACAGAAAAATGTTCAGGTTATAGTTCAACTTCACTGTAGAACATGCAGGGTACAGTTCAGTAAATACACTGCAAAACATTCAGGGTTTTCCCCCCTCTGGTCGCTCACCATCAAGGGAAACTCTCACCCTCTTGTACCTTGAAGTATTTGGGCTTCACACTTAGCCCTGCTGGCTTACCCTCCTGGGACTCAGACTCACTAGCCTCTGCCAGTCTTTTCCTCTTTCTTTCCCCACAAGGGATTTAGGCTCCAACCTCTGGAACTCTCTTGCTGGCAGAAAAGACCCTTCTGTCCAGCTCTGTCTCTCACAGCACCTCACTTCCCTGGAGAGCCAGAGCTGGACAGAAGGGTCTTTTCTGCCAGCAAGAGAGTTCCAGAGGTTGGAGCCTAAATCCCTTGTGGGGAAAGAAAGAGGAAAAGACTGGCAGAGGCTAGTGAGTCTGAGTCCCAGGAGGGTAAGCCAGCAGGGCTAAGTGTGAAGCCCAAATACTTCAAGGTACAAGAGGGTGAGAGTTTCCCTTGATGGTGAGCGACCAGAGGGGGGAAAACCCTGAATGTTTTGCAGTGTATTTACTGAACTGTACCCTGCATGTTCTACAGTGAAGTTGAACTATAACCTGAACATTTTTCTGTTGCCTTTTCGTTGGAATGTCCAGTGCTTAATAAACCTGTGTTTTTTGTCTGAAGCCTTGGTGTCCCTGTCTCTAAGCTCAAAAATCCTACGCTACCTGCCTACCAAACGCTAATTCCCCCATAAAAGTGCATGTGCAGGCCAGTGGCATGTCACAATTGGTGGAGGATGCGGGCACACAATTCATATTATTTTGTGTTAAACATTTTCCAGCAGCATAACTTTGATTTCCCAAACTTTCCTCTTGTTTAGGACACACATTCAGCAAACACTTTGCTTTCACAGAACCTTTTCTGCTTTTCTTGCCCATTTCTGCACTGTGAACACTGCATATACAATTAGCCACTTTAATTACCTTGCACATGTGAGCAGACTTTCAGCAGCAGCTTCTGAACCACAGAGCAATGATTCAAACACACTTTTGCCAGGACTTTCACACTTGTTTTAGCCCAAGTTCACTTTACACAGTCCCACAGCAACTGCAACACACAATATGGGTATTTTAAACTCACGGTACACGGTTTCCCAACTTCACTGTTTTTGGTGAACCTTTAACCTCGCCTTTAAGATGGTGTCTGTCACTTTAAATTTTCAAAGTTTGCTTTTCCTAACAAACTTCTGCCCTTTGCATGCCTCCACCATATGTAAGCTGCGGGATCCAAGACAGACACTTCTCTTCTCTTTAAGGCAGTTTATTTACACACAGGGGTGACCATTTCAGGATACAAAACAAATAATAAAAATAAATCCTGCCCACTGGGCTCTACCTTTACACATGAAGAGTTCCCTTACTAAACTGGGCCCCTTGTGGACTACCAGTAAGCAAACACATAAGTAGGGGTCACCCCTGTACTCACGAATCTCCTGGGGGATTGCTCAGCCTCCTGGCTTTCCTCAGTCAGACAGACAGACCCTCTGTCACTTGGTCTCCTCTCTCTGCACCTTGCAGTAGCAAATGGCACCCCCAGCTCCTCTGGGAGTTCCTTACACAGGCAGGTGTCCTTCCTGCTCTGTGTCCTGCTCTGAGAGAGTTTCCTAACAGCCTCACTAGACCTAAATACCTTTCCACAGAACAGCCTTCCTGTGAAAGGTGAGCTCTAATCCATGAGCTGGACTTCTGGATCGGAGTACCTGGCTTGCCTGTTCTTTCCAGAATACTCCAGCTTCCAGAATCTGCCTGCCAAAACCTTTAATGAGAGAACCTATTCTCTCTTTATGAACACCCTTCCTGGTGCCTACCTCTCCCACTAAGGAGAACTTAAAGGTAAAACACACATTTTCCCACATTGTTTTGGTCACTCTACCACAAGGTGATTACAGTCTGAGGGAGACACAGGGGTCTGTGTGACATCCAACCAACATCTCACCCATCCCAAAACCGGACCTGGAATTTCCAAAAACCACATAGGTCCCTTGTCTATGTCCCTTCATCCTCAGCCTGATACAGAGCTTGCACCAAGAAACTAGTGTAATTTCTTTGCCCCTTTTGCAGGTGCAGGGCACTGGGAGGTTTTTGCATTTTTAGATTTCCATTAATTTTGCTTCTGTTCTCAACTTCCTGCTCCAATTGTGAGTGAGAGCAGCTAATTGGACCACTCCCACTTTAAAGAATTAAAGAGCAAATATCAGAAGTCAAAATCCACAGCCACCACTTGGTGCACCCTTCTCTCAGTCTCACCCGATACATCCTGTTATGTTCCAAGCACACAGTCGCCGAACCACTTATTATACATTTGGCCAGTGTTGGACTGGGCCCTAAGGGACCACCAGAGCACCTAACATCCAGAGCCCACTCTCAATATAGTTCAATATGGTATAGAGGTTATATAATTCCCCAGCCAATAGATTAAAATCCCACACCCAAAGAAAACTCCACAGAAGTGGAACAAAGCATGTAAATTCTACAATCTGAGCAATGAGTTGAATATCTTCTATAGAGTATAATGAAACCGTGACCTCTGGTGGCCAAATGTTGGCTTTGCTTTACCAAGTCATCTCTTTAGAGCAGAGGTCCCCAACCTTTTTGTACTCGTGAGCCACATTTAAATGTAAAAAAGAGTTGGAGAGCAACACAAGCATGAAAATAAGGGCTGTGATTGGTTATTTGGTAGCCCCTATGTGGGCTGGTAGTCTACAGGAGGCTCTGTTTGGCAGTACACCTGGTTTTTATGTAACCAAACCTTACTTCCAAGCCAGGAATTCAAAAATAAGCTCCTGCTTTGAGGCCACTGGGAGCAACATCTGAGGGGTTGTGAGCAACATGTTGCTTGCGAGCTACTGGTTGGGGATCACTGCTTTAGAGCATGGCATTGCCCAGACATAGCATTACCCTTGCCGGGGCCCACTTTCCCTTTACAGAAATGATGGATTCAGTTGCAAAGCAAATGACAAGCATTATACAAACAGCTCGAGCACTACTCTAATCAAACTGCAGGCTGTTGCTACTGGTTACTGGGCCAGGCACAATCTGCCACATACAGAAGTCCACTTGCCTTGCAGAACCTGTTCCAGACTAAAGGTGGCCATAGACGCACATATAATATCGTACGAAACAAATTTTCGTCCGATATTCATTGCGTGTATGGTGGAAAAAGAGCCGACCGATATCGGCAGAAGACTTGGATATCGGTCGGCTCGTTGATCGGGCTGGACGGAAAATTTTGATCGGGTGCCTTTGAAGGGACCCAAACATCGGCCATTGTTAGTGCTGAATCGTCACATACAGGTAGAATTCTATTGTTTCTTCCCGTATATCCACCTGTATATCTGACTATTCAGCTCTACACGTGTGTATTGAAACGAAAGATCTTTCTTGGAAAGATCTTTTCCAAGAAAGATCGTAATTGTTACGTCTATGGCCACCTTTAGTGTCCAGAGTAGTAGGAAGCAGTACCAGCAGTCAGTATGTTAAATATTCAAATTCATTGGAAGGTATGAGGGAACATTCCTGTTCCCAGAAGCTTACACTGTAATGCAAGATTTGTGTTACTTTGCACCTCTAAGCACCCGTCCTGACAGTTTATTGTACCCCAGAAGCCAGCGGCCTGTGACTCATCCCATTGCTCCCAGTAATACTTACCTCCATTGTCATTTCTATAATTACCTGCAGCAGTGAAGGGCAAATAGCAGGCTGAGCAGACGACTTATGACAATATTACTTATCATCTGGGCGTAAAAGAGAACAGAGGGGCCCAGATGAAGTGCTGATTTGGGTTAATGTGAATTGTATATATATATATATATATATATATATATATATATATATATATATATATATATATATATATATATATATATATATATATATATATATATAAAACAAACAAGGGAAAGTTGTGCTCACCACTCATTTTTAAGAGGCTGTGACCACAAAATACATACAGACAAATACAAGAGTCCTCTGCACTCAACCCATTATTAATATATTTAAGACAGAGACATTTTGTGCATACTGCTTTAGTGGTGAGCACAACTTTCCCTTGTTCGTTATAGTTTATACAGGAGCAGTGACCAGCTCCATGCTGTAGCTCCCACCCTTCCCAACTATAGTCAGGTGATCCCACTGGTGTCTAATAAAAGGGCAGCCAAGTTTGGGAGTTTTACTTTGAAAGCAGCTAGTAAGTTGCAGGTAAAACTTTGTAAAATGTATAATGAAGCAATAGAATTCTTGATGAATCAGATGAAAATTGAGCATAGGACTGGCCAGATATGGGATGACTTTGACGTAGTTGGCCAGCTTAAATATATTGCAATATATGGACAAACAATCCCTGTTTTGTTTAAAGGGTAAGGCATTTTTCAGTAGCTGTATGCACAAAATGTCTCTGTCTTAAATATATTAATAATGGGTTGAGTGCAGAGGACTCTTGTATTTGTCTATATATATATATATATATATATATATATATATATATATATATATATATATATATATATATCCTTTACAGTTCTCTCTGTCTATTCCTCTGTCTCCACCTTTCTTCTCCTTCTTCATATTCCTTCTCTCCCTTCCCATTATATTATGCTCTGCTCATCACCTTTCCTCTAATTGCCCCTTCTTCCCTTCTCCACCTCTTTCCTACCTTCTTCTTCTCTTTTCACCCATCTCCTCCTCATTGTCTTTTATCCCTTCTCCTGCTCTTTACCACCTCTTTCCACCCTACTCACCACCTTTCCTCCCATCATACTATTCATCATACTATTTCTCCTCTTCTGCACTTTCCTCTGCTCTTTCCTCCCTTTTCCTACTCTTTCCCCCCTTCTTCTCCTATTTCCCTCTTCTCTTTTTTCATACTCCTCCCTTCTTACCCTACTCTTTCCTTTATTTCCCTATTCTTTTCTCTTTATCCCTACATTTCTCCTCTTTCCACCGTTCTCCTCTTCTTTCCTCCCATCTACTTATCCTCTTTCCTCTCTTCTGGTTCTCCCCCTATCTTCTCCTCCTCTTCACTTCCTTGTCCTGCTCTCTTCTCCTTTCTTCTCCTCTTTTTTCACCTTTCTCTTTTCCACTTTCCTCACTTCCTTTCCTCTTCTTTCCTCCCTGCTCCTTGTCTTTCCTTCCTTCTCAGTTTTCCCACCTTCTTCTTATTCTTTCCTTCTTTTCTTCTCTGTTTCCCTCTTTTTTTCCTCCTCTACCCTATCTTCTTCTCTCCTTCCCTCTCCTATTTATTCGTCTTCTTTCCTGCCCTTCTTTTCTCTTCCCTTCCTTCTCATCTTCTTTGCTCCATTCTTCTATTCTCAGCTTTTACCTCATTCCTCCTTTTTTCTCTACCTCTGTCCACAATTCTCCTCTTCTCTTTTTTCCTTCCTTCTTTTCCTCCTCATTCTTCCCTTCTGTCCCTTTTTCCTCCCTTCTTTTCTCTTTTCTCACTTCTCCTCCTTTTTCCATATCCGCTTTCCTCCTTTCTTTTTCTCATCATTACTCACGTCTCCGTTTTCCTTCCTCCTTCTCCTCCCCTTTTCTCTCTTCTGATGTTCTTTCTTCTTCTTTTTCCTCCCTTATTTTTGGCTGCTTTCTGTTCTGCTCTTTCATGTTGTATTGCCGTTGTATGATTCCCTTTGAATTATGTTTTCCACCAATTTTCTTATGCCTCACATTTAAACCCCCTCTTCTCCCTCTTGTTTGGCTGCTTTCATTTGCCATCACCTTTCCTGTCTTCCACTTCTACATTCAGTATGGTGGGGGTGCTTCCTACACATAAGGATGATGTGTCACTCTCTGTAATGGAAAGAACCAATTTGTAATTATTGCTAAAACGACTCAAACACTGTGACATGGCCAGATTGGCCAGTAATGGAGCGGGAGCCCTCTGGCATTGAATCTCTCTCTCCATCATAGTTATGTGTGCGCGACGGGGCTGGTGGCTGCTCCATTTATGTCCCCGGAATGTACTGCTGCTACAGATTTCTCATTAAGTTCTGGTACTGTCCCTTCTGGCATTTTTGTCAAGCTGGGGAGCTGTCCTGTAATTAAAAAAACAGACGTGACACTGCAAGGCAGTTCATTTGTGAGAATATTGTGGGCTCAAAGCACAAGAGGAAGAAACACAGAGAGGATAATTTTCCCTTGGAATTCCGATCACTGTATCTCCAACAACAAGCAAGACAGCTTAATGATACCCCTCACTTTGTGACTGGTTCCCCAACATGCCATATACATGTGTGCCTTTTTTGCCATACCCTGAAACCATCCCTGCCTCTGGCATGGGGCAGCCAATAAAGACCAGTTCCTCTGTCAGTTTATTTCGATTGGTCATGTATATGGTTGTAAAATTCCATCATAATTCCTCTCAGGACCCAGGTGACTCAGCCCCCTATGTGCAGAACCTGCCATTTCTGACATTGTGGCCCCATATATCCATTAATCCCCAGTGACTCACCAAGAGCATGACAAAAGCTTTATCTGCTCATGTCATTAACAGATTGGAACCATATTTGCTGGCCCTTCCACCATCTGGCATTTTATTTGTATTTACAGAATATTCGAAGCAGTAGTGGCTCCATTGTATAGTCCTGGTCTGATTGCTGCAGGAAGATTACAAAGGCCCCATGAATTTTAAAAGATGCTCTTCAGCGGGAGAGTGAAAGAGGAACTCAATAATGCAGACACTTTCCAATTATCCCACCCTCCCCTTGTGCCACTCACTTACTGGCAACATCTAAAAATCTGTCCAATTTATGTGTGCATTTCTATCCCCTTAAACTGACAGAATAAAGATTAGTATGCCCAGAACATTCCTTTTCTCTATATATGTAATTATTACAAGCACAGTATAAATATTTCAGAAACAGAAAAACCAAATTAATAACCAATGAAAATCTGTAAAAGAAAATAGCAAAAGAAGAATCACAGATAAAAATGTATATTTATCCAGAGACATCATTCTCTGTCTTTTGCTCAATCTTTCTGGATACCTTACAATTGAACCTGTTACATGTCCTACTGTTCCAGATGCGGGACAGATATTCTAAAATACAGGGCTTCCATATTTACTGCCCCTGCACACTCCCTCCCCACTATCCCATTTACCACATTTCCATTACAGATTTTATAAGTAATTAGTGTGAAGAGAGAAGAGTGCCAGTGAAGATCTGAGACTTCTGGTAATAACACAGTCTAAAGTAAGTGCTGAGTCCTGAGCTTCCTCTGTGCCATGTTCCCATGGGCATTCCTTGTGTCAGATACCTCAAGTTTCCCCTAGCAAACAGCTTCCTTTGGAGAGAGATCAACGTGTTTTCCTGGAACTTCTTGGACAGTCCCTTTCTGTTTAGGAACCTAGGGCTCAGAGACAGGATCTCACTTGTACAGTCTTTCAGAGCAAGGGGGAAGGAAACGAAAACCTCCGAAATTGTGAAAAAAATGCTTTTCCTTAGGGGCAGTTCCTCCATCCCTATGCTCCTGATAAGCTTCAAATCCTGAGATGGGTACAACAAGTACCCAAACTCTAAAGGTGGCCATAGACACATGGATCCTATCGTACGAATTGAGGATTTGTACGATTTTCAGATCGTGTTAGGCGTGTGCCGACATCTTTCGTCCGGCGGAGATCAGACGTTTGGTTGATCGGTCAGGTATAATTTTGAACAGCCGGAGCCCACAGCACATCGTAATCGGATCGTTCGGCCGTACGGCTGAACAATCAGATTACCCCCGATATAGCCATGTTTGTTAATGGCATATCGGGGAAAGATCCGCTCGTTTGGCCATGTGGCCAAATGAGCGGATCTTTGCATTTAAGGCCACCTTAACGCCGTTTTTCCACAGAGTAGTTCCCCTGTGTACACCCAAAATTATATTTCAGAAATAATGTGCAGAAGAAGGCCACCTGGCACAAAAATCCAACTCTGTCTCCTTTCTCTGAAAGAAAGTTACTCTCCTTTCTACTGGAGTTCAGTCTGTTCTACTTGAGCATTTGGAAGAACAGACTGTGAACTATTACATGTAAGAATTCTGGCAACAAGAAAATATGAGAAACAGAATCAGAGAGACCAAGAAAGATTTGATAACATTAATTGTTTCCCTACAGGTCAAGCCTCCAACCGTCTATTGCTGAACCTTTGCTGTGGATACATTCAGTTTCTCATCTCAATTTGCCTTCAGACCACCAACCATTCCTAAAGTTACACCCTAAATCTTAACTCTCTCTGTGACCACTGGGTATTGCTTTAGTTAGGCAGTGAAATCTTGTTTTAAGACGCAAAAAGCTTCTGAACTTTCTTGGTTGACCAGAGGCCCGGAGGCATCTAAGTATCTCCTCCACCTCTGGTTTAGACAGAACAGTGGTCACATCACCTGCATAGGCCACCAACTTAAATGGTTGGTTCAAGGGAAACAGAACACCCTTCAAACCACTACTCACAGAGCAAACACATACAAGAGTGAAATATGACGGCCCCCAGTCTTATCCCCTGCTACCACCTCAAAGTTTTTGCCTCTTCAAAAATGAATCAAAATGTTCTTTATACAGGATTTGTAACCATTTGACAATCTGAACCAGGAAGCCATATAAAGCAAAGCCCATAGACATGTGATTAATTCTATTCCTTGCTTGGGCTAAAGTCAAGAAATACTTTCCCCATTTGAAGAATTTGCACCTCTCTTCTACAGCATCTCTTATGGTAAGGACTGCCCGAAAATGCTATGTCCTTCCACTGTGCAGTACTGAAAAGAAGATAGTAAAGTGACCACACAGACTTAACCTACAAGAGAGAATCCTTGCAAGAATCCTTCTGTCAGTGTTAAGAAGTACAATGGGCCTGAAATTTTTTAACATGCCTGAAGTCCTTTCACTTAGAAAGAAGGGTAGGGAGGAAGACTACCATTTTCCAAATGCTCATTGAAAACTTCAACAACAATAGGAGCAAGTATATATTTAATCTTTTTTTAAACTCTGCTGTCAGGCCATTAGGCACTGCGACTTTTTCTTTTCTTTATCCAAAACTCTCTCCCTAAAAAACTCAACATAGTAGGATCTAATTACTTTCAAGATCCCCAGGACCCTCTTAGTATGAGGGTACAGCTTATTGTATGCCCAGAAAAACGAATTGGAGGGAGTTGCCTTATTATGCAATAAAGTATAAGGGTATAGTTAATTGTGTGCACAGAACATTCCTTTTCTGTATATTTGTTTTCATACATATGGGAGGGTGGAGCTTATTGTGTTCCCAGAGACGACTGAACAGTAGGAGAAGGAGGCTTGGCCAGTACCAAGAGAGGAAGAGGAGGGTGCCGAAGGGGCGAAGAAATAGGATTGGACAGAGGATGAGATTGGCCCAGTACAAGAAAGTAGGGTGGGCAGTAGGAGAATAAGGAAGCTAGAGCAGTGCAAGAAAGGAATAGGAGGCAGTAGAAAGGCCTAGGATGGAACAATTGGGGGCAGCATGCCGCCCACTGGCAGCATCAAGAATCCATAAAGTAGCAGAGTCAACAGGGAGGAGAATGTGCAAGTTTGGGAAAGCATGTTGGTGCAAGGGAGAAGCAGCAGGGGGAGGTTTGAGTGGCAGGGGGGTAGGTTTTGGAGGGTGCAAACATGAGTGAGGTGAGGCACAGCGGGAGGAGGTTTGAGCTGCGGTGGGGGAGCTTAGGGTGGTTACGTGTGTGGGGGAGTCAGGTACGAAGGGGGATGCAAGCAGGGGGCGGGGTTGCAAGGGATGGGGGGCCTAGGGGTGCAGGCATTGTGAAATCCGGCCCTGATGGGGGCAGTATAAACTAGCAGGGAGGTGGAGGCCAGGATAGTGCAAAAGAGGGCTAGCTGGAGGCTAAGGCAGTACGGGGGAGGAGCAGGAGGCTGCGACAGTGTAAAGGTGGCCATAGACAAACAGATAATATCGTACGAAACGAATTTTCGTCCGATATTCGGTGCGTGTATGGTGGAAAAAGAGCCGGCCGATATCGGCAGAAGACTTGGATATCGGTCGGCTTGTTGATCGGGCTGGACGGAAAATTTTGATCGGGTGCCTTTGAAGGGACCCAAATATCGGCCATTGTTAGTGCTGAATCGTCAGATACTGGTAGAATTCTATTGTTTCCTCCCATATATCTACCTGTATATCTGACGATTCAGCTCTACACGTGTGTATTGAAATGAACGATCTTTCTTGGAAAGATATTTTCCAAGACTGATCGTAATTGTTACGTCTATGGCCACCTTTAGTGAGAAGTAGAAGTCTGGAGTAGTAGCAGATGGAGGCTGGGGCAGAGATAGAAAAAGAAGACGGAAGCTGGGGCAGTATGACAAAAAGAAGGAGGCTGAGGCAGTAGAAAAAGTTGAAGGAGGCTGGGCAGTAGGAGAAGAAGAAGGAGGCTGGGGCAGTAGGAGAAGAAGAAGGAGGATGGGGCAGTAGGAGAAGAAGAAGGAGGATGGGGCAGTAGGAGAAGAAGGAGGATGGGGCAGTAGGAGAAGAAGAAGGAGGCTGGGGCAGTAGGAGAAGAAGAAGGAGGCTGGGGCAGTAGGAGAAGAAGAAGGAGGATGGGGCAGTAGGAGAAGAAGGAGGATGGGGCAGTAGGAGAAGAAGAAGGAGGCTGTCAGCAGGGGAAGAGCAGAGCAGGATACTGGGGCAGCCAAGAGTAGAGCAGGAATTAGGGCAGTGGAGGAAGAGAGAAATAGGAGAAGGATGAGCAATGAAAGAACGTGGAGGAATAGAGTGGGCATTAGGGGGAAGAGAGAAGGCAGGGGCAATAGGGGAAGGAGAGTCGAGAAGACTTGGGCAGTGGAAATGAGAAATGGGAGAAGGTTGGAGCAGTTGGAGAAGGAGGAGGCAGGGGCAGTAGGAAAGGAGAGAAGACTGGGGCAATGGAAGAGAGGAGTGGGAGGAGTCTGGGGATGTGAGAGATAGAGAAAGTGCTGAGCACTCCCCCTCCTCCCTCTCATTATGAGCGCAGAGCAAAGTCGCGTCTCTCAGTGACAGGCAGCGAGTTGTGCGCTAAAGAGACTGCTCTGCCCCGGGCTGCTGGTGCATCTTCCCCCTAAACACAGTTTTCCCCACTCCATGCGCTGCTGCAGCCTCATCCTAAGGGGCACAAGGTTCCTGGCCTACAGCTCAGCCGACAGCTTCCTCCTCATCCTCCTCCGGCAGCGCAGCCCTCGGCTCATTAAACTGGTAAGTGATTGTGTCTGTCCGTCTCCGATGTCTATCGGCAGATAATTGTCCCTCCGCTCGTCCTGTACAATGCTGAGGTACATATATTATATCTGCTAGTGTGTGTGTGTGTGTGTATATATATATATATATATCTATATATATATAGGACTCGTGGATATGGTACTGAGGGGGCTGTAGATATTTCAAAACGGTATACTAAGGGGGTATATAGAAATATATATATATCTGGGGTATTTATTGCTGAGGTAGATATGGTAGTGAGGGGCTATAAACTGAATTATATCTTTTTTTAATATTTTTTATCAAAAAAAAATTTGGGGGAAAAAACAAAAAGGGATACAGAAAAAAAGGCAAAATTCAAAAATATACACTATACAGGAATATATTAATAAAGGGTATATATATATATATATATATATATATATATATATATATATATAGTGCTGAATGGACATATATAAAAGGGGGCTGTATATATATAGAGAGAGAGATAGAGAGAGAGAGAGAGAGGGAGAGAGAGAGAATTCCACAAAGAACCACACTCCAACTTGTTCTGATGAATAAAGTCACATTTTATTGTATTCAATTTGCATGTCCAAATATATATTTAAATATTGGAATGGTTACTGAAGGGTTTATACAGTACATAAGTATATCTTTAGTGCTGAGGCACATATATTAATTAAGGGCTATCCTTAATATATTGATAATTGATTGAGTGCAGAGGAATTGCATTTGTGTGTATATATATATATATATATATATATATATAGAAGGGATGTATTTCTATTAATCTATATACATTCAGCACCATATCCTAGTCAAGGCAAACTTGGTGGGCGCATCAGCTTATCCATACTTTATACGAACCTTATTACTAAATGTGTCTCTTTAATTGTGGACGTTTAGTTTAGCATCTTGTTTCCCTTTTTAGTCATATAGAGTGCCTGGGTTTAAATATATTTGATATAAGCCCCACCTGTGTCTGTGTGTGTGCAATCCTATTTATTTTGAGCTCAGCAACATTTCTACTGTTTGTATATATATATATATATATATATATATATATATATATATATATAGATAGATAGATAGATAGATAGATAGATAGATAGATATATTATGTGTGTGTGTGCACAAGCAAAGTTGCAGCATAGTCTCAAATGTATCTAAGCAGAGGAAGCAAAATGTCTCTTTCTAGTAACATAGAAAAGAAATAAAACTGATACTTTCCTAGAAAGTGGCAGCAATAAATACTGCTTTGTTTAACTTTGCACTGCCCAATAAGTGACCCTGGCAGCCTTTAGTTGGTCCATGTGAGGCAGAAAAAAGGAAGCAATGGAGGTTTTACCAGGTTGGTCAAGGGCTATATAATAAATCAGGGTTCGAAATAGATGCCCACGGTCCTTAAATTTGGTGAGGTAACCTTCCTTTGTGGCTTTCCTTAAAGAGCAGTTTGGTCATGTGCTTTTAGAAAGAGCCAGCACTTGGAACTGCTTTATGGCAGGCTGTTGTTTCTGCTACTCAGTATTATTGAATGTGTCGCAATGGGACCTGGATTTTACTATTGAGTGCTGTTCTTAGATCTACCAGGCAGCTGTTATCTCATGTTAGGGAGCTGCTATCTGGTTACATTCCTGTTGTTCTTTTGTTAGGCTGCTGGGGGTGGAAGGGAGGGGGTGATATAACTCCAACTTGCAGTACAGCAGTAAAGAGTGACTGAAGTTTATCAGAGCACAAGTCACATGACTGGGGGCAGCCGGGAAACTGACAATATGTCTAGTCCCATTTCAGATTTCAAAATTAAATATAAAAAAATCTGTTTGCTCATTTGAGAAACGGATTTCAGTGCAGAAATCTGCTGAAGCAGCACTATTAACGCATGCGTTTTGAAGAAAAAATGTTTTCCCATGACAGTATCCCTTTAAGCCTGAGCTGCATTAATGTACTTTACACAAAGCAGTTGTGCCTACAATACTACTAAATTAGTTGTAACTAAAATACAATACCGAAAGCAATTGTGCCTAAAATACTATACATGAAGCAGTTTTACCTAAAAGACTCTGAAGCAGCTGTACCTAAAATACTATGCACAAAGCAGTTGTATCTAAATTACTAAATGTAAAGCAGTTGTACCTTTAATACTACACCCAAAGCAGTTGTGGCTTAAATGCTATACACAAAGCATTTGATGCTGAGGGGTATATATAGTAAAGAGAGGGTATATATTTAGCACTGAGGCCCATATGGTATATAGGGGGTAATATGTAATATATAAAAGCAGAGACGTTACTAGAGGGGGCGGGCCCTGGCGCGGGGCGTGCAGCCGGGCCCCGCCCCCCTCCGTACGGCCGGAAACGCCCGCATTTACGGCCACTTTTACCTTAGAAGAGAGTGGCGTGCGAGCTGCCGGGGGGGCCCTGAGGGGGTGCGGGCCCTGGCCCAATCGCACCCCCTACTCCCCCGGTAGTTATGCCACTGTATATAAACTTTCAGCACCATATCCCCATCAAGGCAATGTCCTTGTGTCAGTCCTAATGAATCCCATTTTTACTTGGTTAGGACAGACAAAAGGACAAAGTCTTGGAGGGTGCTTTCAGTAACGTAACTTGGTGGGGGCGGGCCCTGGTGCGGGCCGTGCAGACGGGCCCGCCCCCACCCTCGTCTGCGCAATTTTTCTCTGCGCCTGCAGCCGACTCCAGCCAGCTGCAGCGCGCACGATCTTCCAGGGGGGCCCTGCGGGGGTGCGGGCCCTGGCCCATTTGCACCCCCTGCTTCCCCGGTAGTTACACCCCTGGGCATTTTTTCTTCCTTTATGGCAAAATAACAACTAGAGTCTAGTGCCACTATACACAAACCAGTTGTATCTAAAATACTAAATGGAAAGCAGCTGTAAAAAATACAATACAAAAAGCGGCTGTACCTAAATTACTATACACACAAAATACACACAAAGCAGTTGTGCCTAACACACTTTCACCCAGGGGTGCTTCGCCAATGAGACAAGGTGAGGCTGTCGCCTCAGGCGGCAGCGCCCCACTAGGTACCAGGGGCAGCAAAAATGCTACTCTTGGTACTTTAAGAGCGAATTTCCGGGGGAGGGGGGCAGCAGCAACTGCTGCTGCCTCAGGCAGCGGAAGGGCCAGGATCGCCCCTGCTTTCACCTCTGGCAGCAGTTCTGCCTATTATTTTGAACAAGGTACAAGGAGCCATGTAAATGAGCCCAGAACCCCCTTTACACTGAGGGATAGGCACACAAGATTGCCTTCCCATATTCCACCTGCTCATGATAGTGTTTAGTGACCATAGAACTATGTGCAATCTAAAAGTATATGTACCCATGTTCTGCCCACAACATGAGCACAACTGAACTAACCCACTGGTTGCATTGTGCCAAGTTTTGGACACAGGCCCCTGTTGGTGAAATGAATAGTGTAAGTGGAACATGTATCTCCCATTTCTCTCTCAGCAGCAGAAAGAATTGCCCTTTCAGGGGGTAGATCATTTCATTTGAACAGAGTGAAGGTCAGAGGTTTGCAACTCTGCACTTATATCAGCGTGAGGGCAAATAAGGCACATACATCATATGGCACAGTGCTGAATAGATTAACTCTGACCCTGCCATGGGATTAGGGAATTACAGCTGAGACCGAAGGAAAGTGACGGAGGATGAGAAGCAGGGAGAAGCAGCGAGATTCATATTTATGTAAATCAAACCTGATATTCATACAGGGGCTTCACAGATTGGCCAGATCTGCATATTAATGTGCTCAATAATCCTATCATATAAATGTATAAATGTCAGCCCACATCTCTTCCCTGCTGGTGCCAGATCATCCCTTTAAAACTAGACTCTTCTTAAAATGATATATTGAATATGTTAGATTCCTTTCTGATCTCTAAACAGCTGAATTTACTTGTTTAACTACAACTTATACTGCACAGCATCATGCCTTTCCAATTTAAAGACCCATACAAAGACCGACAATGGCTACTGACTCATGCACTCTTGTAAGTAGCCAATATGTTCCCAGGGATTGGTCAGATCAGATATCTATCAGGCAGGTCTAAAAACCATTTGGAAGAGGACTGTATTAAGTAGTAGATGTAGCCAGGCCCGGATTTGTGGAAAGGCCACCAAGGGCCGAGCCTAGGGCGGCAGGATTTTAGGGGGCGGCATGAAGTTCAACCACACCCACATTCGTTTGAAAGCTCTGGGGCTGATCATGAGATACAATCGTTTTTTAAATTTCCCATGTGCCAATCCCCAGTGCTCCCGACCTGATGATGACAATTTGTGCATATGACAAATAATGGGGAGGAGAAAGGGGTGACTAACGGCAGCAGGCCTAGGGGCACCTGTTATGTAAATCCGGCTCTGAATGTAGCCCTCTCCTGCTTTGCACCTTTTGAAACTGCAACTGGCCACTTTGGCTGCTGGAGCAGAAAGCAGAGAGAGTGCATTAAGGTCCCAGAACGGGTGCAGGGATGGAAGGGAGAGGGGGATTCTCTGTACGGATACATGGGGGTTCTCTAATAACCAGGAAGTCTTAGGCATGTGTGGGTTGGATAAAGGTTATTCAGAGGGAAGATGAAAGGACTGACAATTTAGTCCACAAATGACAAATAAGTAGCTCCATGGGCCCTGCGCTGGAGGGGGGGGGAAATAATGAAACTATAATGGTACAGCTGCCGTCTCCATGTTCTCTGCTTCCCTGACTCATTTCATCTGTATCCTTGGCGCCAGCAGAACTATGGAAATTCTATTTATATTCAGTGTATGAATTCTCTGTTTCACTAGATGTTTTCAGTGCAGAAGTAAGTGAGAGACGAGACTGTAGCCAATACCCCATTCCCCCTGCGCAACATCATTCTATCAGCTTCCATGTGTCCTCCTACTATATCAATGGGCTAGGGCCACTTACACTCATATACAAACAGTACAGTCTGAGGGTACAGCTTACTGTGTGCCCAGAACATTTCTGCTCTGCATATTTGTATTTATACATATGTGTAGGAGCTACCATATTGTTTCCCTCAGACGGTACAGTATGAGGGTATAGCTTATTGTGTGCCCAGAACATTCCTTCACTGTATATTTTTATTTATACTAATGGGAGGGAACTGCCATATTGTTTCACTCAAATGGAAAGTCTAGATAAAATGTGTATTTTTCAGAATCTTGGAGATCTTTGATGAGAGGCGCAAGGGGGACAGACAGAGGCTGGAAGAACAGACAGAGGGAGCTTTAGATCAGGGAGAGAAAAGCCGAGAAGTTTAGAGCAATTATTATTCCATGTTAGAATGTTCTTCTCATTCCCAGTGAGAATACAGCACAGATGAAATATTTACTATTGATGTTTTTTTCCTTGGTTAATTCCCAAGACAACCAGATTTAATATCTTATCACTCCCCTTCTTTGATTATCCAACTTACTAGCAGCCTTAACCCCGTCCCTCTGTGTTGTTCTAATTCCATACATGGTACAGACTGTCTCTCCTCTCTCTCTATACATGTCCTTATTTAATGGGAATTTCTTTTAAAAACATGTGAAATAGGAGCATTTTCTAAGTCTCCCTCATCATCGGAGAGGTGGAGCTTGGGGAAGTGCCATGTTTAAAGAAGATTTTAAACAAAAAAGTCATATATGTTTTTGCAAAGGAACTATATAATTGAATTCAAAATTCATGTCAGTGTTCCTTTAATAAAAATCACTGAAGTTATAGTGTATTTCAGCAGATAAAAAAAGGGTAAATGTGCAAAGGCTCACTATTAGTACATAGGGTAGTTAGCACTAGCTTTACATATTCTACTCAGTTTTCAGCATAAAAGTGGAAATTCCAACAAAAAGTATTTTTGCGTAATGAAAGAAAATGTAACTCTAAGCAACTTTTCAATATTCGATTCACAGTTATATGTAAGCGTCATTAAGTCTGTCTGTCCCTTTATGTTCTCTGCACTGCTTGTCTGTGACTCTTAAAACCATATATCTCTAAGCAACTTCCAAATATCCATTAATTCTTCATTCTCACTGGGCTTATAGTTAGTTGTAACTGTCATCACTATTGTCTGTCACTTTATGTCTGTCGCTTACTATTCAATCAGCTTTCCCTGACTACTCATATCATTGCAAACGTGTATCTCCTTTAAGAGATTTTGTGGTTGGTGCCCCCTGGGAGAGACCTATTTCCATGGTTATGAATGGTTGTTACAGTTAATGGACATTGCCCAAATGTTAGAGGACGTCATGAAGCAAATGACCCATTCTAATAAATCATTTATAAACCGCTATAAATAAACTATACTGCAAGGGGAAGTGCATTGCTGTGTGTGAATGAGCGCTGAGATGGAAACACAAAAGGGAAGGCTAAGAAAAAACTGATTTCTGCTTAATATCTAATAAAATCACTTAGTTAGTTAAGACAGACACCCTGACACCTTCAACAACACTCCCTCACAATCACTCACAATCACTCACTTGTTATTTAAGTTTCAGTTTTGGTTGGGAGAGCTATATTGATTTACATGGGGCTTCTCTGAACATGCACTCTCCATGGGGCTCCTCTTATCTCTTCTATGCACAGAGCTCCTGTAGTCTACCCTACACACAGGGTCCCTCCCTAAGGCAGATACTGTAAGCCCAACTTAATAATGCAAGGTAAAGACAGTAGGGCAACAGAGGAAAAAGTATGGCAAGTTGGAGACTGTAGGACAAGATACAGACAGTAGGACCAGATAGAGACAGTAGGACAAGATGGAGAAAGAAGTGCAAGATATTACGGCAAAATGGAGATAACAGGGCAAGATGGAAAATGTTTGGCAAAACTGAGACAATAGGGCAAGATGGAGACATACATTTAGGATGGAGACAGTAGGGCAAGATGGAGACAGCAGGGCAAGATGGAGACAGTAGGACAAGATGAAGACAGTATGGTTTGATCAAAACAGTAGGGCAAGATGGAGACAGTAGGACAAGATGGAGACAGCAGGGCAAGATGGAGACAGTAGGACAAGATGAAGTCTATATGGCAAGATTGAAATAGTAGGGCAAGACGGAGACAACCGGGAAAGACGGAGACAGTAGAGATAAAAATATTAGGACAAAATGTTGGTAGCAAGGCAAAATAGAGATAACAGGGCAAGATGGAGAATGTTGGGCAAAACTGAGACAATATGGGAAGATGGAGACATAAGCATAGGATGGAAACATAGAACACAACGGAGACTGTATGGCAAGATGGAGACAGTATGGCAAGATGGAGACAGGAGAACAAGATGGAGACAGAAGGGCAATATAGAGACAGTAGGGCAAGATTGGGATAGTAGGACAAGATGGAGACAGTAGGACATGAGGGTAGTTGGACAAGATGAGGACAATAGGACAAGATAGAGAAAGAAGGGCAAGATGGAGTCAGTGGGACAATATGAGGACAATAGGACAAGATAGAGACAGAAAGGCAAGATGAAGACAGTGGGACAAGATGGGGAAACAGGACAAGATAGAGACCGTAGGGCAAGATGGAGACTGCAAGATAAAGATAATGGGGCAAGGTGGAAACAGTAGGGCATGATGGAGACAGTAGGACAAGAAGGAGAGAGTGATACTACATTACAGTACTTCCCAATCTGGAGTGCTGTCATTGACAGTTGAAATTAGTAATAGCTCCATGAGTATTAATACAAAATAAAAGTATCTCAGCCTAAAATTTGGCTCACACTGTTTCAAGCAGGGACAACACTGTACAAAGCATCTCTATTCGATTGACACGTGATCTAGCAAGACATGAAAGAGGTCTGGAACGTGGGCACAGAACGGATTATTGTCTGAGTCTTTGTGCCAACTCTTTAACAAGATAAGTGACAAACAACTTTCAGACAAGGATGAATCTCCAGCAGGATCAGCTCTGACCCCTCCATCTGGCAGTGAGAGGCTCCAATACATAATTATTCCCATTTCTAAAAAAAATGTTCTACTCTCTCTTCACATGGGGCTCCCTAGGTCTAACCCCCACATCCCATGCAGCTGGGTGCTATGAAACTGTGGGCTCCCCAAATAAAAACTGTTTATGGCTCCCAAAAAACAAACATTATCAATACATTGCACCTCACACAATATGCCTTACAAAAGCAGATTGTAAGCTCTTAGGGACAGGCAAACATTTCATCTCAGAGAGACAATAAAGCAGCATTTTAATTTCCCCAGTAAAGCACTCTAGTTATTAGTCCTATTACCAGCAGGGATCCCGGCAGGCCGGCATTTTAACTTGCACAGACAGCCGGCCAATAACTAAGCGCAAGCTTCCTTTATAGGGAGAACAGGCGCAATATATCCATAAAATTCTATATTCTCATATGTTATCCTGAGCCCTTGCGCTTCACCACTATATACATGCACATTATATTTATATATTCCCATGTCAGATGCAAAACACATTCACAATAAAAAAAAATAAAGCGAACCCTCAAAATGATAATATATTTCCTTGTCTGTATATTTGAATACAGATATATACATATTATATATATGAAAGAGAGATGCCATACTTTCCCCTTAGTTTTTATACACAGCAGGCAGAGGAAAGCAAGGATAGAGCCAGTTTATTGTCACTGGGGAAGATTATTATGGAGGAAGACAAGGGGAATATTTCATTTTTTGGGCTAAATGTTGAAGAGGTAAGGCCCCTCTTGGGATTTATGAATGGACTGGGAGGTCCTTTCTGCTGGCAGGCGTTTCTCTGGTTCAGTCCTGGGCACAATTAGACTACCACTGGCTGCGCCTCTAATTAATCCATTTTATCTCCTGAACAGTGACAACATGTGGCTGAAGTCGACAGGCAGCAATGAATTTTATACTGATTTTCTAATCAATCGACTGCTTTCCCTCCCTCTAACTGGTTAGACCTCCACAGTGGCTCCGACTGGCATATATTCTATATGAAGTATCAGATCTATATATTCTGAAAACCAGGTTCCCTTCTTCTCATGTCTCTGTTCATGTCTTCCCTTGAATTCTCCTTCCCTTTTTGTTATTTTATTCCCTTTCAGCCATCTCTTTTCCTGGCTACCATTTCTCTTCTCCTCTTCTCACAATTATTGTTCTGCTTCTTCCTTCTCCTTCCTTCTCCTTTCCCATCTGCACCTTCTGCATTTCTCTTTTCATTTTCCCTTTGAATCTCCTCTGTTCTCATCATTTCAGCATCTATTTCCCTCTCTCATTTATTTTCCTTTTTTCACTCTTTTTCCCTCTTCTGCTTTTTTGTCTTCTCTCTTTCCTCTACATCTCCTTTTCTTTCTCTCCTCCATGCCCCTTATCATTGCATTATCTATCCCTGCTCCATTCTTCTATCACATTCTCTTTTCCCACTTTCTTCCAATTCTTAAGCATCTCCACTTTTATATGTCCCTTGAGTTTGTCTCATAATTATATAACCAATTCTCCTCTCTTGTTCTGTATTTCTCTTTTCCCTCTTTTTCTTCCACCTTTATCTCAAATTAATTTTTTAAGCTACTTCATTTTCTCTCACTCTATTTTCCTCTATTTTCCTCTTCTACATATCCCCTTATGTAATACTTTCTCTCCTGCATTTACCTTCATCTCAGTACATCACATTTTTTCTTCCTTCTATCACTTCTCCCTTCTTCTGTTTTTTGTTTTTTTTGCTCCATCTGTATCAACTCTTCTGATGCTTCCTTCTCATCTCTCCATTGTTGCTGACATCTCTTGAAGATTAAGGTATAATGTGAAATGATTGTAGGCCAAATTATTGGGTTTACAGAAAGGCCAATGAATTTTCCTGGGGTCTCTGAGGGCCAGTTCAAGCCGTCTTATGCCCTTCGCTATTGACCATAACATATATGCAGGTTAGGATCGTGGATTAGGCTAGGAAATACAAGTCAGTTTATCCCTATGGCTGGGATGTACCAGCATGTTAGAGCACAAGGAAGCATTGCCTGTAGAGGATTAGCATTTGTTATTAACAGATTAACATTCTTACAGAGCCGGATGGGGCCACTAGATTAAAGCTGTAATGTGATAGTAGAAGTGAAAGATCTTCATTTCATCTCCCCCCCTGACCCCCTGCCTGAGCAGCCTGCTCTTCCTATTAGTAACTCTCTGAAACGACCCTCTTGCTGTGGGGCTGGAAATGCATTTTCTCTCCACTGGGATCATTAGGCATTGCCTGCAGCCTGGGCACAGAGAAGGCAATAAAAACTGGGCTGGACTGATTATTTGTTACTGCACTGGGCAACACCTATGTTATCACCCTGTAATATTTATTTGGCCCCTGGCTGAGATTTGGATGAGATAATAATGTGTACAATTGACTCCCCCAGGGGTGAGAATACACTGCTGGACTGGCTTCCATGTTATGATGGGGTTAATATTAATGGACAAGTACTTAGAAAAATATAACATAGATATAGATATGTATATACTGTATATATATGTATATATTTATATAGAGAGAGAGAGCAAAAGAAAATGCAAATAAGACTGTGATTAGTAGGTATAGTAGGGAGAGATGTTGCCTATGGTAGCAGTGAGGTAATAGCCTAGGGGAAGGGATTGGGGCTGTGGGATAGCAGGTATACTGCATTTACTGGTCAGCTGTTTGAAAACAAACATTGGATTGGTTGCTATGGGTTACTAAATATAGGCAAATTTTTCATTACATTAGCCTGTTATTATAAGGGTTGCCTTACCAGCAGCCTATCCGCATGTCACTGAGTTTTGAAAACATTACTGAAGCCACCACCAATCAGACATTACAGTTCCAGAAGATGTAGGGAATATTTCTGTACATCTCTCTGTCTCTGAACATTTCCCACATTTTCCTGCCCCCCCCCAAGGAATTATTCTTCGATTACATGACTTGCTGCTGTTCCAGCCTGAGTCACCGACTGTTTTACAACTTAATGAAACACTAAATTCTAAACCTGAGGTAGGACCTGACATATTTAGAAACTGATAACAAAGGGCATCTAAAGGACGTCTCCCTTCATTAATATGCACAGCCGTTCTGCAAGCAATCAATAGTAAAGCTACAAATCATTCATTAGGCCGGAATAGATCAGCCTTAATTGGGGTCAGTGGATCATTCCAAGGAAGATCTAATGCATTCAATATTCTCTTTTTAAAGAGCAGAGAGACTCCATGGCATCACTCACATATTCCTTATATGCATCTGTTTGTTCCTTGCTGTTGCAGAGAAGTTAATTCCAGTCCCAAACCAGACTGAATTTTGCTCCATCATTTCTTACTGTTTCCATCATATGCTACTGTCTTCATCTTGTCCTACTGTTTCCATCTTGTCCTACTGTTTCCATCTTGTCCTACTGTCTCCATCTTGTTCTACTGTTTTAATCATGTCTTACTGTCTCCATGATGTTCTTCTGTCTCCATCTTGTCATACTGTCTCCATCTTGTCCTACTGTCTCCATCTTGCCCTAGTGTCTCTGTCTTGTCCAACTGTCTCCATCTTGTCCTACTGTTTTCATCTTGTTCTACTGTCTCCACCTTGACCTACTGTCTCCATCTTGTCCTACTGTTTTCATTTAGTCTTACTGTCCCCATGATGTTTTTCTGTCTCCATCTTTTCCTACTGTTTCCATCTTGTCCTACTGTATCCGTATTGTTCTGCTGTCTCCATCTTGTCCTACTGTTATCATCTTGTCCTACTGTTTCCATCTTGTCCTACTGTCTCCACCTTGATGTACTGTCCCCACCTTGACCTACTGTCTCCAGCTTGTCCTACTGTTTTTATCATGTCTTATGTCTCCATGATGCTTTTCTGTCTCCATCTAGTCCCACTGTCTCCATCTCGTCCTACTGTCTCCATCTTGCCCAAATGTCTTACCCTATTGTCACCATGTTATCCCCTCTCTTCCAGAGAGGAATGATGTGTCCCAAAATCAAGACTATACCATATAAGACTATACCAAGGGTTCTATTTGGCTTCAATCTGTGCACCACTGATGAGTCCTAAGGGACTTGCAGAAATGGAAGTCCATTTCAAAGCAGCAAAGGTCACACAATTGTTTTTCAAAAGAATTTTCTCTTTTCCCCAGATATTCTTCTGTACGAGTCAGGAACTGATGCTCTGTGGCATGGGCGCGTGTAGCAGGAAAGCCTTGACTCTGCTCAGCAGTGTGTTTGCCGTGTGTGGGCTGGGGCTGCTGGGAATCGCCGTCAGCACTGACTACTGGCTGTACCTGGAGGAAGGGATAATCTTACCGCAAAACCAGACAAATGAGATCAAAATGTCACTTCATTCCGGCTTGTGGCGGGTCTGTTTTCTGGCAGGTGAGAGATTTCTGGGGAGGGGTGGGGTGAGGGGGTAACATGTGGTTTTAGTGCAGTCATAAGAAATACTACAAAAGGGCACAAATCTAAGGTGGTTGCTGCCACCCCATCCTTCATGCTTGCTGCTATTAAACTGCAACACCTAGATGTTGTGATGAAGTTATAGTTAACAGCTGGAGGGCTAGAGATTGGTCATGTCTAAATGATAGTGTTCCCCCTTAACATGGGACTACAAAAACGATATCATAAAAATAAGTAATTTTAGTGTTTAATTTTTGAAGGGCTACAGTGGGGCCTGGACATTCCTTAAGTCAGTGATCCCCAACCAGTAGCTCGTGAGCAACATGTTGCTCTCCAACCCCTTGGATGTTGCTCCCAGTGGCCTCAAAGCAGGTGCTTATTTTTGAATTCCAGGCTTGGATGCACATTTTGGCTGCATAAAAACCAGGTGTACTGCCAAACAGAACCTCAATGTAGGTTGAAAATCCACATAGGGGTTACTAAATGGCCAATCAAAGCACGTATTTGGTGCCCCAGGAACTTTTTTCATGCTAGTGTTGCTCCCCAACTCCTTTTACTTCTGAATGTTGCTCATGGGTTCAAAAGGTTGGGGATCCCTGCCTTAAGTCAAGAAACTAGAGGGCTAGAATCAAATGATATATCAAGAGAAGATCCCATAGGGAAGTTCTACAAACCAGGGGAGCAAAAGAATCAGACTAACATAACTCTCCCCAGGAGCACTGCATGCTGGGATTCCCTTGTCACTCTACAGAGTGCTCTACTTTTGTGCACAGGGATATCGATTGGATAAGAAAACCTTGCGGCTGAACTGGCAACTTACATAACTTGTAGGGAGATCCAGTTACACAGAAAGTCTGCAGCCCTTTTGCCTGGGGATGAACGCAAAATACCCTTCAAATGTCTGTGCTGCTAATTGGGCCTCATTGTGACTGCAGGCAGATGTGTCCCCTGTACCATGAAACAAGGGCAAGGGGATAAGCCATGGGGCAGATGTAACTAATCGACTAAATTCTTGTGTGAAGCTGAAAGAGCACCATATCAAGAGAGTCATACATACAACAGCCTCCCAGTATCTATGAATCTAAGTTTATCAGAACTGCTGGATTTCCATTGTGTGATTCATCGTCGATATTCCAGTATATGATTGAAATAGAAGACTCCTCTTTTTATATATGTGATTCTATTCCATGTCATACAGTATAAATATGGTAAATAAAAGTTTGCATTGCTTAAGGTGCTAATCCAAAGGTAGAGAGGACTTGTAAAAACTATATTACAAGGACACAGATGTCTCTAGATGTGGGAGAATGGCCTGTGCCTTGCATATAAAGTGAGAACTAGTTGGTATGGTGAAGAGTTAGCTACAGAAGTCATAGTTGGACAAGATGGAGACAGTAGAACAAATGTAGGCAGTTGTCAAGATGGAGATAGTAGGTCAAGATTGAGACAGTAGGACATGATAGTGACAGTAGGACTAGATGACAAAAGAAGAACAAATGAAGGCAGTATGGCAAGATGGTGATTGCAGAGCAAAAAAAGAGACAAAGTAGGACAAGAAATTGACCATTGGACATAATGAAAACAGTAGGGCAAGAGTGGAGAAAGTTGAGTAAGAGTGGAGAAATGCATTCAGGTGCCTATGGATATTGGTGGGCACTTTATCTTCCCACTATCACCATCTTGTCCTACTGTGACAGTCTTGACCTTCTACATCTGCCATCCCCACAGTCTTTCTGCCCTCAACTGCTGCTCTGCAGAACTCCACCTCATGCTGACCCAGGAGAACTGCTGCTATCTGAACATATTATAGAAGCCAAGAGAAACCACAATGATATGGAAAGATCCTTAAATAGTAGCACACATTTGATGGGAACATGGCATCTACTAAGCTGGCATAATAGCTTGTCTTTGGTAAAATTTATACTTAAACTACAAGAAAAATAGAAATGGTTGGCTTCAGAAACAACAAAATGACACCATAAATAAAGGTTTCACTTGCTTGGTATGTCCAATAGAATCATCATCATTTCACATCATGATAGGATAGAATTAAACCCAAAGTTTGGACAATTTACATGTCCTCACCAAAGGAACATATCATGGACCCACAGTATGAATTTTTTCTTCAGCTCTCCTCAGTGGGAATTCTGGGTAATGGATTGAAGAAACTTATGAAAAATAACTAACACATTATCTATTTGCAGGAGAAGAGCAGGGTCGCTGCTTTACCATAGAGTATGTCATGCCCATGAATGTCCAGATGACCTCTGAATCCACAGTCAGTGTTCTAAGTGAGTATAATGTACATATGAAATATAGGACTTGTATGGATATACCATGCTGGGTGGCATCCATTGTCCTTGTTGGATCAATTTCATGGAAACAGGTATGAATGCCAAAACTTGTGTGTAGCATTGATGTTGGAAGTCCATCTCAGTGTTAATCACTAATTGTGGGAGCCCATCTGAGTGCAGTTTTGGTGATGTATCTACCTTATCCCCGCCCCATCCCATAATATTGAGTTTCCTTCCCGTCTTTTCCCTAACCTCTATATTTTATCCAACGCTACACTGATTGGCATCTGAATATCTCTATACCAATCAATGTATCCCCCACCCCATCAACAAAGATACCAGCCTCTGCATCTCTTTCCTGTTGAGTTTTATATTTGACCATCTTCTGATTCTTGTACTCTTCTTTCATTATTGGAGGTTCACCCTGTTATTGAGGTCCCAGTGAGTAAAAGGACAAAAATAAAAACTGTGAGAGGAGGCATCTTGTTTTACACAGGGCAGTTCCCAACAGGTAGAGGGAAAAATACCATATATGGAAGAGTTTACCTGTATCCATATTTACCTCTTGACCAGACTCTCTCAGCTTTTATGGGACAGTGGGGTACTAAGCAGGGTCTCTTATTGTCACCTAGTGGAGCATAGGTTTATTTAGTCTTTATCTCTTTTATAAATCCAATCTCTTCTTCAGAAATGATTCGTTCTGCAACACCATTCCCCTTGGTCAGTCTCTTCTTTATGTTCATTGGTTTCATCCTCAACAATGTGGGTCACATCAGACCTCACAGGACTATTCTGGCCTTTGTGTCTGGAATTTTCTTTATTCTCTCTGGTAAGTTCCACTCCTTTTTACATATTGCAGTTCATAGACATGTACATATACCTGGAATTGCCAGAGACAAGCAGATCTTCTTCATCTTTCCCCTTACTCACTCACTTTTCCACCAAGTACATCAGCCTCTGCATTTCTCTCCCACCAAGCACACCAGCCTCCACATTTCTCTCCTACAAAATACCTCAGCCTCTACATCTTTCTCCCACCAAATACATCAGCCTCCACATTTCTCGTCCAGCAAGCAAATGCATTAACCTCAAACTCTCTCCCACCGAATACCTCAACCTCTGTCTCTCTCTCCCACCAAGTACACATTTCTCTCCCTCCAAATACATCAGCCTCCACATTTTTCTCCAACCAAGTACATCTGCCTCTGCCTCTTTCTCTCATCAAGTACATCAGCTGTCACATCTCTCCCACCAAGTACATCAGCCTTCACATGTATCTCCTACCAAATACATCAGCCTCTGCTTCTCAATCCCACCAAGTACATCAGTCTATACATTTTAATCTTACCAAATACATCCGCCTCTGCCTCTCTCTACCACCAAATATATCAGTCTCCACATTTTTCTTCCCACCAAGTACATCAGTCTCTGCCTCTTTCTCTCATCAAGTACATCAGCCACCACATCTCTCCCACCAAATACATCAGCCTTCACATTCATCTCCTACCAAATACATCAGCCTCTGCCTCTCACTCCCACCAAGTACATCAGCCTCTGCCTTCCCTTCGCAACATCAGTTAAACAAATCCAAGTACATGTGTCTAATTTTACTGTCAAGCTGCTTGTATTGGGCAAAAAAGAAATAATTGCTTCCCCCACAGAACAAAGTTATTTTACTATCTGGCACCGATTTGGAGGGGTAAAATAAATTCAGAACCAGAGCTTCAATAAAAATCCTATTTACAAGGGCATGTTTTTGATGCAGCACAATAGCAGGTTTTAATGGAATTGCTGAAGCAAAGAAATTGCCTTTTCGTGCATCAATCTCTGACCTCTCATCTCCGTCACTTACTGCATGCCAAGAGTTGCCTGTTCCCCAGAGGTGTACCCCAAATATTGATTTAACTATTTATCAAGAGCAGGACATTGTCACCGGTGTGCCGTTTAGATCAGATGCCAATTCATTTCACAGGCATACAAAACTGATTGTAATAACAAAGTTTCATATTAGACATGTATAGCTATCTCACATTCACAAGGCAACCTCTAGTGTTTGATCTCAGGTGAATTTAGAATAATTTCCAAGGTCCATTTTCCCTGGGTAAGTTTAACTGCACACATACTTACTGTATACAATACCACAGATGAGGAAAACATGACTTGGGTACAAGAGACAAACCAGTGTTTTTCCTCTTCCCCCAACCTGGCAATGATCTATAGTGATATGAGGATCTAACTGGGTCCAAAGGAAGATAAGATAGGAAAGCCTTGTTAGTAATCAAGACAAGGAAGAGGTTGCAGTTACTCTGTATTGGAACAAGAATTTCTTATCTAGAGGCAAGGAAAAATTAGATGCAGGCTTTAGTTCCTAAAGCCAAGGCAATGATATCAGTCTTATGGTAGTTAGGTCCAGTTTTGGAATCAGACAATAACAAGTTCTTCTGTATCTGATATCTCCACAGGCCTGTCCCTAGTCGTGGGCTTGGTACTCTACATATCCAGCATCAACGATGAGATCTTGAATCGGACGAAAGATTCTGAGACATATTTCAGCTACAAGTATGGCTGGTCCTTTGCCTTTGCAGCCATATCATTCCTCCTAACAGAGGTACAGGGAGATATTCTTTCTCTACTAACATCCTAGTTTTAGAGCATCACAAGAATTCATTGCCTTATAAAGTCCATCTGCCAAAGGATAATGTGTTAACAGTTCTTCTGTCTCCCACAGAGCGCTGGAGTCATGTCTGTTTACCTGTTTATGAAGAGATACACGGCAGAAGATGCCTACAGGCCCCACCCAGGTTTCTACCGTCCACGGCTCAGCAATTGCTCTGATTATTCTGGCCAGTTCCTGCACCCAGAGGCCTGGGTGAGAGGTCGGAGTCCCTCTGATATCTCCAGCGAGGCATCTCTACAGATGAACTCCAACTACCCGGCCCTGCTCAAGTGCCCTGACTATGACCAAATGTCCTCATCTCCATGCTGAATAAGTGGTGCTCTTGGCAGTCGCAAAGATTTATTTGTGTTCGTCAGGGAAAACCTGTGGGTGCCCTTCCACACTGGGATGATTCCTGGACCCCTCTCATTGTGTTTAACCTTATATCTGAGAAATGATTGATATCAACACCTGGATGAGATTTATGACTGCTCATGACAAGGGCAGTTCATTAATTCCATAGTAGGGTAGATAAAGCAGTGGTGTTCTGACCATTATAGTCCCCGTGACATGGTCAGCGGGAATCTTATCGGACATTATGTTCTAACAACAACATCTTCAGCTATAAACAAAGACATGACACAGTTTGATGATGTCATATTATAGTAAAGATATAGGACAGGTGACAGACTTGTAGAAATGGTGATCAAAAAAAGTTTTAGCTCTTAGGGCAATCTGTTTATAATGTGATAATGTGATTATTATAACACGGTATTGGGATAGGATAACTAGTATTTGTATAGGGGAACAAAGATAGCTTTTGTTTGGCACATTGGGGGAGACTGCATGGATATTGTCGGTGTGTATATAGTGGCTGGGATCTGGTGCATTGGCACATTATATTCATAAGGGGGAGTGTGCTGCAATATCAATGCACAACATGGGGGACACCGTTCAAATGCATTCTTGCAGATATCTCACCTTGGAATTCACTTTCAACATGATGTCTACAACCTTCTAAAAGTAACTTTTAGAGTTTTATATGGACCTCATCTGGGTTAATCCAACAGAGGGGACGGATGAGTTTGGGAAAGTGCAATTTGTAAATGCCCTTTATCTAACTAGGAGAGAGGCAAATTGTCTTTGTTATTACCCAGAATCATGAGTGGAGCCAACGTATAGACTCAATTCATGTTTCCAGCCAATGATAACTTAGGGCATTTTGTTTGGGAGTAACATTGACTACCAAGAAAATTCTTCAGTTTATACAAATTAAAGATGAATTTATAAGTGAATTAACTGGCAGAATCTTTGTCTCGGGACTGGAAGAGTAAGTGATCCCAGCTGGTGGGTAATTCATTGGTACAAATACTCATGAATTGCTAAGTAAGGCGCACACTTCATTGGGCGATGTAACTCAGTGCAACCAATCAGATATTTGCTTTTATTGTACACATTGGACTAGACTGATAAAGTTGGCTGCTGTGGAACAATTTTGTCCAATGTTAGTAAATGTGTTGGATCAGAAAGAGAAAGAGAGAGTCTTTTGGTTTGCATTGGGTTTAGTCACTCCCACTCTCATTTTCCTTATTTCCCCGTGATCCAGCGAAAATTCAATGTCTTGCATAGTCACTATTTTGCCTCAGATGGTGCTTTGGTCCCAAAATAGCAATAGGACCAGCCCTTGGATGATATGGGGGAATGAATTTAGGATGTACCATGTTCACTTCCTTTCCCCAACCAGTCATGGCTGAGCCAATGCAAAAGGCTGCTGTACATGAGAAATCACAAACCAGTACAAGACTGTCCTATATGCATACAGCTTTTGTCATGCACTTAGTGTTCCCAGGTCTGTCTGCCCTCAGCCAATACCCAGTCTGGCATGGTGGGTCTCTCTCAATTAAATCATTTTGGCAATGGAGGAGTTAGTGAGCAGATTTGGCCCTATCTGGGGCCACAGAGAATTGTCCTTTGTATCCAAAACAACAACAAAAACCAACAGCGATTCTCTGCCAGAGAAGGGAGAGGAGCCTGGGAAGTGCCAAACAGAATGAATCCCGCAGAACATATGGACCTTTCACATATATCAGTTGCACAAAATGCAAATGAATCTCAGTAAATTGGCCCAAAATCAGTGGCACAACAAACACAGCTACAAGCATATGTCTTTCAGTATAACATCTCCCCCACCCTTAGTACAACATGGCTTCCTCCCCCCTAGTTCCACACCTCCTCTCTCAGTACAACATGGCTTCCAACTCCCTGTCCCCCCCCCCCAGGCATGTCTTCCCAGTACCACATCTTCCCCACTTATTACATTATAGTTTCCATATTCTGTATTAGAATTCTCTTACAAAGACCAAAGCAGCTTAGATCCCTTCCAGCTGCAACAAGATGACTGAGTTGATCTGATTGGAGGGATTAATTCCATCACTGAGCTCATCACAGAACCAATTCCAGTGTAAGAATAGATCTAATACTGGTAGGGGGCTCTGTGCAATAAGGGTCCAACAGGTATATTGTGGGGGATAGAAAGGAGACACCTCCCTACAGCTTGATGGGATTGGAGGGAGCTGGAGAGTTCTGAGGTGCTGACAGATGGGCCAGTTCTGGGTCACTGGGTTAATGGGTCAGACTGGAATATCCACTGACACTAATGAGGTTTCTGGTCACTGTAAGCTGCTTACTGAGAGGGAATGGGGCTCATTTAATGGGGAAAGGTACAAAGAGCCCCCACGTTCAAAGTCTTGTAAGACTACTGCTCTGATGATGAGAGTTTATCTAGAATCCCCATCCTAATGATCAGCAGAACTGCAAAGTAATGCCACTTTATACAATATATAGAGTTTTGTTTGCCATGTCCCTTTAAGCAGAGCCCCTGAGTGAATAGAATAGTTTGGCTTGCGGAGTTGGAGTGGCCTGTCTCTATATCCAAACCCTGAAGGAAAATCACTTTAATAAGGAACCTTCTGCATGGACAATCACAGCAATGAGCCCTTCATGCGATACCCAAAGAGAGGAAGCGATGGTGCATCTGGCCATGAAAGAAACAAGACGCCTGTGTCTGGGAGAATTAGGCATCTCCCTGTGGAACAGGCACCAATGATCATTTAAAGCTCCAATGTGATTTTCCTGCATTAATTTCCTAAAAATAATAACTACTGTAAGTTTGGCCCCCCAGCACCTTTGCTCTAAGCTAGGCACAGTATACATTCTTATGGAGTTATATTTATGTTGCCTCTGGTGAAGTGGCATAACTTCTCTTTGGGACCCCCTCTCCTGCACTTTACTGCGACTCCCACACTCCCATGCATATGAGTCAATGGATCTGACAGGAAGGTAGTGGGGCCCCAGTCCCCTGTGGATGCAGGGTTTGCTGATAAGTAGTTACAACAAGTAGTACTCCAAACTCAGGGCCAATGCCACTTTTTCCTCATCCCTAAAACAAAAGTGGGGAGACATGGCAGGCAGTAGCTCTTGGATAGACCATCACATCGATAGCACCCACCACTGGGTCAAACACAGACTTGAAGGGGCAACTAATACAGAGTGAAGCACCCTGTTGAGGACTCCTCACATAAGATTACCTCCTAATACATTCTGTAAATGGGTCCAGTGCAGTGTAATGGTAAGAGAACACTTTATTTCTCCTGTAAGCTCGGCCAATATGCCAGTGAGGCAGAGAAACCAATGAAATGCGGCAACGGCATGGCCTTATTATTAATCAGAAGTAGGTCAGTGGTGGGAGCAAATGGTGGGGGGGGGGCAGCAAGGCGATTACAATCAGACACTGGGCTGATATTGGGAGTGGGGGTAAATAATCTAGGTCACTGCATTATGGATTTTGTGCCACTGGCAGGAGATCTGTAACTCCCTACTTGCAGGATAACACATGCCCCTGTACTACTGCCCCTTCTGTAACCCTGTGTTTCTTTACCACCTAACAGGGGTTACCTAGAGCATGTGACCACAAAATCAATATCTGTGATACTTTCAGATTTGCAGGTGCACACCAACCTCCCATGCAGCCCCAGACTGGCAATATGTGGCTTCTAGCAAATGCAGTAAGATGTCAGGAAAAGTTACTATTAAGTTGGCTAGTGGGGGGCTGTTTGAGCCTCTGTGAACTTAAAATGCTTGGGCCTATTTTGAATTCAGTCTAGACTTGGTAGCATTTAATTTCAGGCCCATTGTTTACAACTCTGCAAAATGAGCAGATATTTAACCTAAAATATTATGACTTCAAGAATTGTTGTTAAAGCTTTGATTAAGGGTCACTTCATTCATTTTATCCCTTATTGGCCCTTTAAGCTTTTCACCACAAGGGCCCTCCTCCCAGTGACATGGGCCATTCTGTCCTCTGAGCTGTCTGAGGCTGCTCCTGTGATGCTGACCCGTGCCACTTTCCCACTCGCTTTCCTTTGCCTTTTACCAGAGGGGGTCTGGGAAGGGTGCGCTCTCTGCACTACCGGAGTCCAGTTTCCTTTTTCTTAGACTTATCAGGAGCGGCATTTTTCCGGCTCTGGAAACTGGAAGTCAGAAGCCGGCAGTGTAAGGTGGCTCCTGTGGTTATTGGGCCGGTCCGCACATCACTATCACCCGGCAGTGCATTCCGCAACCTCACTGTCCTCAATGTAATGAACCACCTATGTTGCTTCAAATTAAAGTTCTTTTCTTCTAGTCTAAAGGGGTGGCCTCTGGTACAGTGATCCCCTTTATGGGTAAAAAGTTCCCCTGCTATTTGTCTATAATGTCCTCTAATGTACTTGTAAAGTGAAATCAAATCCCCTTGCAAGCGTATTTTTTCCATAAAGAACAACCTAAACTTGACAGTCTATAAAGTTTGGTCACACATCTCTGCACTCTCTCTTCCCATGCTGCACTGCATACCATATACCTCCTACTTAATAGCACCAAACAGGAAACTATGAACAGTCATGGGACCATCCACGGCATCCACGGGAAGCGGATCTGGTTCAGTTGGGCCCACCTGGTATTTTCCTCGTGTCCCATTGGCCCAGTCCTAACCTGATGCCAAAATACGCAGGCTGACAACAACCGCTAACAACAGCCTGTGTGCCCATAGCCTTAGCCACATACACAAAGCCGAGACATAAGGCAAACATCATTTGGTCACATTACAAACTAAAGTGCCTGGATCAACCACATTTCTATTATTGACTTGGCTGGCCTGAGTAGAAATATTAAACGCTGTCTTAACCAATGTATGTGAAACTGGAATTATGTTGTGCAACATTTATCATCACTCCTTAAAGGATTTAAGAATTTTGGTTCTTAAAGTGATACTGACACTAAAAAATGAATTTTAGCATATGAATGTACATTAAATGTTACCTATAGGTCATGTTGATCATTTTTTGCGGAGAGGTTTGTTTTAGTATATAATTGTTAGTTGAAGTTCCTAAGCCTGACTCTCTGACACTCTGACTTTGCCAACCAGACTGTCCCATCTCAGCCTGTTAGTTACAGTTTCTAATGCTAACGGACTCCTGCTGCACAAATATGGCAGCCCCCTCATACAGGAACATGGGGCATCAGACAGGTAATGTAAAAGCATCATGCAAATACTTTATGGCAAAGTTAGAAGTAGCTTGCAAAGCCAATATAATAGATGTAAAAAAAAGTTTAATTTCAGGTGTCAGTATCTCTTTAAGGGCAATTTTAAACAGATAATGAAAGAAAAGTGTGGGAATACAAATGAATGGAAACTTTCAATTGTCTGAAGAATAGACTAAAACTGGGCCTTGGATTTATGGCTAATTATGTGGACTAAGAAAGGACTGCACCAGGTCAGAAATACTTTGATTCCAAACTCCAATAATTTAGTCCTAATTTATACTTGTTGTACCTTATCTGCTTGTCTCTTGCGGATCCCCTCGTAAATGACTGACCTTACACATAGATTGATATTTCTTTATGTTGGTTATTTGACCTATTAGCTGAATGTTGTATATACACCACAGCTTCATTGTAATCAGCTTGAAAAAGGAAAGCTTGCTATGATTATATTAGTTAGCCAATAAAGGTATCACCTTTATACCACTTTTGTTATTTTTTTATTTCAAAAGGGTTGCCCTGTAACATTTTTACTGGCTAACACGGTACAACAACTTTACCTGCTTTTCTATTAAAACCCTCTTTCTCCCTGATGTCAGTGGCATCTTCAGATTGACCCTCCACTGTCTCTACAACTTTTTCTCCAGAACCAGAGAGGACAATTGCATTGTAGGCACAAAATTGTCCCTTTCTGACAGAAGCGTCTCCTTCCCTGATGTCCGCTGAATCCTCAAATTGACCTGATACAGTTCCTACCTCTTTAACTGCTTTACAGGGGCCAGAAGGAATGACGGGATATGTAGGCAACAGTGCACCAAGATTAACTATTCTGCCATAAGCAAAAACGGCTTTCCCTAGTGTCAGTGGCATCTCAGACTGATCCTGCACTTTCTCAACTGCTTTAACTTTTTCAGCAGGAGCAGAGGGGGAAACTGGGAGTTGTGTAGGCACCTTTGTATATAAGGCTCAACCCTGATGTGACAGAACAGAAGTATTGGCAATACTTTTTGATACTGGAAAGAAGTAAGGGGTGCACCTTTGCCTTTCCTCAAAGTCCCCAGCGGGGTATGGTGGTTTTTAGACACTGTTTGCCATTTCCATATGAGACACACAGGGAGACGCAAGAGATCTAGACGCTATAAGAGCAGAGCTAAACAGCACCCATATTAACAAAGAAAGAAGGTTTACCTGGAGGGCCTCCCCCAGAAGCAGGAACTGTTGGGCCTACATGAGCTGGCAATGTAGGAAAATCCCATACCTCCCAACTGTCCCGTTTTTTGCAGGACAGTCCCAATTTTGACAGCTCAACCTGCAGTCTTGGATTGTTACTGAAACGTCCCAACTTTCTCTTTGATCTCCTGCACTGAACAGCCAGAAAAAGATACAAAGTTTCTAAAACTTAATTGGCTTTTGGCAGAGAGCCCACAATACGTGGCAGGTGCACTTAGATACTTTCTAACAATTTCAGACAAGCAAAGAAACAATTGAAACAAATTAAGATAAGCAGGTCTCTTAGGAAAACTGTGACTTGCAGCTTATAGGGCAATTCACCTTCATTAGCAGAACTGTAATACCACATAAAAACCACAGAAATGTGTTTAAACTTAAATTTTTTGTTCCTTTTTCTATTTCCAGCCATGTATCTCCCCATTAGGAGGGATAGCTTATAGTAAACTAGTTTGTCAGTAGTGCAAGGACTGTGAATCGTTTGCCGGGGGAAAGTGACCATGAATTAGTCAGTTGGCAGATCCTGTGTTTGTTATACATGGACCCTTGGCTGATATTTTATCATAATGCTTTTCCTACTTGCCCTTTGATTGATGCAACATTTGAGGAGTCATTTTTGAATCAATCCCTGAATCAGGAAAACCATGAACTTTGATAAAAGCAATAGTCACTGTTCCCTGTCAGAATTCTCTCTACCTCTCCTTTTTATTTTCCTCTCAAGCATCCCATGACAACTAAGTACTGGGGGGGGGGTACAGGTCAATAGCTGCTGAGGGGGGATAAAGATTAATAGCAGTTGGGGGAGTACTGATTACTGGGGGGATACAGGTTACAACCTGCTGGGGGGGCTACAGGTTACTAACTACTGGGTGGGTGGGCTTCAGGTTACTAACTGCTGGGGCTACAGGTTACTAACTGCTGGGGGTACAGGTTACTAACTGCTGGGGGTACAGGTTACTAACTGCTGGGGGTACAGGCTACTAACTGCTGGGGGGCTACAGGTTATTAACTGCTGAGGGGGTACAGGTTACTTACTTCTGGGGGGTACAGGTTACTAACTGCTGGGGTACAGGCTACTAACTGCTGGGGGTACAGGTTACTAACTGCTAGGGGTACAGGTTACTAACTGCTGGGGGTACAGGTTACTAACTGCTAGGGGTACAGGTTACTAACTGCTGAGGGGATACAGGTTACTAACTGTTAGGGGCTACAGGCTACTAACTGCTGGGGGATACAGGTTACTGACTGCTGAGGGGCTACAGGTTACTAACTGCTGAGGGGATACAGGTTACTAACTACTGAGGCGATACAGGTTACTAACTGCTAGGGGTACAGGTTTTCTAACTGCTGGAGGGGCTATAGGTTACTAACTGTTGGGGGCTACAGGTTACTAACTGCTGGAGGGGCTATAGGTTACTAGCTGCTGAGGGGATACAGGTTACTAACTGCTGGAGGGGCTATATGTTACTAGCTGCTGAGGGGCTACAGGTTACTAACTGTTTGGGGCTACAGGTTACTAACTGCTGGAGGTGCTAGGTTACTAGCTGCTGGGGGGCTACAGGTTACTAACTGTTGGGGGCTACAGGTTACTAACTGCTGGAGGAGCTATAGGTTACTAGGGGGTCACCATCAGGGGGAGAGGGGGGCTGTTGTCCTGAGCCCAGAGAAATCTTACAGCGAAGGACGGTTCATGCACAAGTTGCATAAGTTGTGTATGAAATTACAACAAAACTTCCGCAATTTACAGTAATGTGTTTGTCAAGCAATTAGAATCCAGAGAAGTGTAAGGGGAAAATTCCACTGACCATCAATGAATTTACTGATTTATTAGCACATTAATCATGTTAACTATTTCTATCAACTACTTATTATAGTAACATCTAATATATGTATACTGAGATCTATTTATGGAATTATATGAGTATCTCCTACACAAACTTTTCAGTTACTGGGCCCCACAGCAACATCATCATTGGGCCCCTTACACGTAAGAAATTTACATAAGTTATACAAAAATGTAGGTTTACTTTCACAAAAATGTAAGTAACTTATGCTTCAAGCAATGACAATGCAGAACAGCTGGACAGGGGCAGGCAGCTTTAAACTTAGGACAAACTCTCTGCTTCTCAAAAAATTTGTTTACTCTCAGCAACTTGTCACCTTAAAAGACACAACAAGGTGCAATAACCAATTTACTGAATTTTATTAGTTAACAAGGAAGAAAGAAAAAGTACAACCCCGTGTGTCTTTGTATCCTAGAATCATTAAAAACTGTTTATGCTACTGCCAATTAATTAATTAGAACCTTATAAAGTGCTTGTGCTTGCCTACATAAAGGTCACCAAAGTGCTTCTATATCATATAATGAATTCAATTCATTAAAACTACAGTTAATTGACCACTCTAATAATTCATTTGTAATCTCCAGTTGATAGTGATACTTGTTATCAAAAAAAACCCAGATGGATTTCAATTAATAAAATTAATAAAATAATTTACTATATAATTGAACTGATTCTCTTATGACCTATTAAAAATTAATTAATTAATAACAAAGAATCACAACTTATGACCAAACTTTTGCATCTTCTATAGAAAGAACTTGATGCTTGACCAACACCATCTATGAGCCTAACAATAGCACCTTATCTATTTGGGACATTGTCTCTCGAACCACACACACCAAGGGGGTAGGCATTTGTCCTAGCTAAAGTAAACTGTTATACTGATTAACAAAATTTATGCCAATTTATGTGTAACTGGATTGTAACTCAGAGATATGCCTTCCCTTGTAATAGGTATACTGTACCTTTTTCTTTTTCTTTTTTTTTGATTAGCATTGCCGATGCTCCACCCCCCCCTCCTCCTTGTCTACCTCTTTACCCCCTTCCCCCCCCCATCTGCTTTTCTAATGTTTAACCTGGAAAATCAAAAATTGTTAATAATAAAAAAAAAAAAAATTAATTAATAAAAGTCAGAAATTTAAAAAAGAAGAAGATTCATTTAAAGTGCTATGTGCTAATTGATTGACATGATAACCCCTGGGGGATTTAATTTACTTTAAAAATAGTTGAATTATTGTGCCATTTACCAATTAATTAAGTGCATAGATTCCACAGTAACTAAAATGAAAAATAAAAATAATAAAAAACCCAAGCTCTTTTCCCAGGACTTATTGTGAGTGATAACTTGTATCCACCTCATCAGTTAAAAAGCAGGATAAACAATGTAACAATGTGTATCTACCTTATCAGTTAAATGGCAGGCTGAACAATGTAATGATTGATTCAGGATTGAACCTCACATTTACACACATTTATAATAAAACTCTCTGCTGTCAAAAGTTTCTGATGATGGCCCTGGCTCCTTATCTGTAAGCCTAAAGCTCACGCAGCAACTGGGAGAATGGAGGGGTTCATTTATAAAGAGCTGTTGGTTCTAGGAGGGTTGCAGAGGGTGGAAGAATAAGTGACAACAACCAGTGTCGGACTGGCCCACTGGGATACCAGGAAAACTCCTGGTGGGCCCAGGTGTCAGTGGGCCTCTTGCTTCTAACCATTTGGCCCATTTCATGGCTATTCCCTATTTCTTAAGGGGCTTAATAATGTAAGAATAGAGTATAGTATGTAGAGCTAAAAGACTAGAAGAATAAAGATGTTGAGTGAGGAAAGGAGGAGTAATAGTTCGGAAAGTGGGCCCACCGTCTAAGGTTTTCTGGTGGGCCCCTGGCATCCCAGTCCGACACTGACAACAACCTATATATCAATTTATAGATCAAATTAATACAACACTGTGCAACACAAAATAAAGCAATGGAATGTATTTGGCACATGTTTAACATGGCTGTATATTTCATCCTTGATGGAAATTAGCCATTCTGTTACTGCAATACCCACAGAGTGACAGAGGGGGGCAGCAAAGCTCTTCTAGTGCAGAATTAAAGCCCCTAAAAGAAACACAACAGCACTGTAGGAGGGAAGGGAGTCCTGGGGGAATCAGTGTTCCTCTCACTTCTTTCTTGAGACTCTCAGAAGGAAGTGAGAGGAACATTGCTGATCTCAGGCTACGAGGCATATAAATGAGCAATTAAATAATCTAATAGATCATGTATTTTATGGGGTGTTGGGGGGAAGCATGAGGGGCATTTACTGCAGTATCAGGAAGGAATTGATGCTCATATACCCAGGAGCTGGGAGAAGAGCCAGACAGACAAATAAGGTAGGGGGACATAGTGCATCTTGAGTGGTACTTTACTTTACAGCAGTGATCTTCAATCTGCAGCTAGGGTTGGCCGGTAAAAATGATGGTTGATCCCAATGTTATTAATAGGGAAAAAGTTAAATATATAGGAAGGTCGGTATTTTTTCCAGAAAAGGTGGCAGCCCTATCTGCAGCCCTTCAGCTGTTACAATACTAGAACACCCCACATTCTGCATGGAATACATAAATAATACTGCACACCTTTAGAAAGTTTAACAGTTGGGCATAGCTAGAAGCAATAACCCTTAAGGCTAATGTAGGTAAGAAGTACGGTAGCCCAGTGCCGCGGGCCTGCTGCAATCTGTGTGTATTGCACCATAGACCAATATGGGTTTCATTGGTAAATGACTCAAATGCATCATAGTATCAAGTGAAAGGTGCATTGATACAGTCAGAATCACATGCTCACTGCCATTTTGCTTGACACCGCACATATGGTTATCCCCAGGGAAGAGGGAGCTATGATAAAAACATTTACTGAACCTCTCCAACATCTCAGAGGAAGAACAGTTAAACAAAAACATCTTCAATCTATATTTTCTTTAATACAGTCAGTGCAACCAACTGAATTGTCCCATCACAAGCATAGTGTCACTATTCCCATGTCATTGGGGCTGTTTTTGCAGCTGAAGGTGCAACGTAGATTGTTTCTCCATGACAGGGGCAGTTTGGGGGGCTGGAAAGAAAGAGCAGGGATCCGGAAACAAAAACTTTCCAGCCTTGAAAGTCCCGTAAAAGAAACGAAACCCAAGGTCTCACCTTGATACAGTGCTGAAGATCAACTGAAAATGCTTATCCTACTTTGACAATTACAGGTAGTGCTCTTTGCTAGAGAATATACCAGGGGCACTGGCATTACCATTGCCCACAGGAGCAGGTAGGAAAGAAGGAGATAGAAGTCATCAGATGACCAGGAATTAAATGACCATGCCATTTTCTTCCTACCCAGCATTTTAAACTTCTCTTCCTTCATTCCTTCCTACTTAACACTATCCTACTGCACTCTCCCCCCCCCCCACATACCATCTTCCCACTTCTCTCCCTTCCTACTATCAACTGCTTCTTTTCTACCTTTTTACCATTTCTCCCCCTTCCTACCTATCACCATCCTATGTCTCCCTTCCTACCTACCATCTTCCTACTTCTCTCCCTTCTTATCATCTTTCCACTTCCCTACAATCTTCTCTCTACCTATCTTCCATTCATCTCTCCCTTCCTACCAACCATTTTCCATTTTCTCTCCTCCAACCTACCATCTTCCAATTACTCTCACTTCCTTCCTAACTGATCTGCCATCTTCTTTGCCTCCCTACTTACCATCTTCCCTATCTCCCACAGTCCCATTGTCCTTTCTACTCTTGCTTCCTACCTAAAGCTGGCCATAGAAGCAAAGATCCAATTTTACGAATCGAGGATTCGTATGATATTCGAACGTGTGTGGAGAGTCCCGACATTTTTCGTCTGGCGGAGATCAGCCGTTTTGGTAATATCTCTGCGTGTATTGACGATCGTACGATTTTCAGAGGGAGACTGTCACTAGCTTTGTCGAACATAACTATGGTACGATTGCTGTCAGAGGCAGAACATCAGCTGATCTGTTCTTACTACTTCTGAATGGTAAGACTTTGATCTTTATGGTTTGTGGCAGGTCGGGAGATGGGAAAGTCCGAGCGTACGTTGATTCGTACAATCGGATCTTTGCGTCTGTGGCCAGCTTTACATCTTCCCTTTTTTCTACTGTCTCTTTTCATTCTCTTCTTCAACACAACTTCCTTTCCTTCCTATGTCTCTCTTTCTTCCTTGGGGTAAGCTGCCAAAGCAAAGGACCGATTTCTGGGGCTCCATCCTCCTCATCATACAATGTTTTAAGACCAGCCAAAGCATTTCAGTCTCAGCTCGTACATTACCTGACATTTATTACAGAGTTATAACTGATCACATTCACATATGATTCACAGGCTGTGTCTCTTAATGTATACTGAGCCTTTCTTCCCCAGTATTTGCCAGTGGCCCCCTGTCTCTCAAGGCAAAGTAAATATTCCCTGCTGATGGACAGCGCAGAGATGGCTCAAACAAACCCATCAAGTGAAGAGCCGGACATTTGTTTTGAAGGGAAATTTCCTAATCAGTTCCCATTATTATCCCTGGAGACATAGGTCCAGATGGAGATGATTGCTGGCAGCTCTGTATCAGGGCAGTTCTCTCTCGTGAGGGAAACCCAACACAAAGCAACTGCTCGAATCACAATATTCCTTAACAGTTACAGAAAGGAAACATCTTTGAGTATATTAGGGAGTAAGCACTTTGCTCCCGATATTTCTCTGAAGAGCAGCCTAAAAGAGAACATTTGTTGGGCCACTGTAAGATGCCATGGATAGTCAGTCACTATTTATTGGGCTGGTGGGAGGCTGTTTGGAAATCTCTATGGGCTGTTTGGGCATCTCTCAGCGCCGATTCTGTCATAGGAGCCGCCTCCTGCAATGCCGCCCCCCTCGCTGGCTTATCTGTCAAGAGGGGAGGCAGGAAAACTATTGCAGAGAGCGCAATTGCGCTCTCTCACAATAGTACAGCCACATTTCTGGTTTAAAAACCGGAAATTCGACTCTTAAAGGTGCAGGAGCAGCTTTTTGCCACCCCTGGAAACCTCTCTGGCGCTGCTGCCAGCATCTCAGCTTGCCTCATTGGCGGAGCGCCTCTGCTCTCAGTACATCTCAGTCCAGACCTGCTGATAGTGTTGTGATGTATAAAAAACTACACAACCCTATTCAGCACCATATGTTGGTATTTCTGCTGAGTGGGGGGGAGAAGATTATACATATATATAGTGAATAACCCCCTCTTGTAAATTATAAGGATATTATAAGTTACCGAGGAGTTTCATGACCATATAAAAACACAAGGCCGAAAGCCAAGTGTTTTTATACTGGTCATGGAACTCCAAGGTAACTTATAATATCCTTATATTTTACAACAGGGGGTACTTTATTTATTATAGTACACAAGATTCAGTGAGTCATGTGACAGAAATGACATCACTACTCATTGTTTATAACTGATGACATCAGAACTCACTGTTTATAAGGATATAATTTACAAGTCATGGTTTTTGTGTATTATATAAATATAAACAGGGGAGGCATGGCAAGACTAATGTATGTGCAGAATCTTGGGGGTGATAAAACAGAAGAGACCATTAAATATATAACAAGTGCGCAGGGGTGATCCTGGCCCCTCCGCCGCCTGAGGCAGAAGCAGTTGCTGCTGCCCCCCCTTCCCAGGAAATTCGCTCTTAAAGTACCAGGAGCAGCATTTTTGCTGCCCCTGGTACCTATTGGGGCGCTGCCGCCTGAGGCGACAGCCTCAACTCGCCTCATTGGCGAAGCACCCCTGCAAGTGCGTTTGGACTGGCCAAATAGAATAATGGGAATGGCCCCTGTCCTAGTGGCATATTGTGGTGCAGGTTGGGACAGTTTGTGCATGTGGGGTGGATGTCATCAACCCTGTGCTCAGGCCAACACTGAGGAGAAGCCACCGGGTCCAGCAGCAGAGATTATAAACCTTCCTGTATAAAACTCCTTTCTCCCTCTTGGTGTTGGTGGGATAAAGAATACATTCCCAGGGAGCCCTGAGATGATTTATAGCAGTTAATAAGCAGTTGTTATCAGGGTTAGTCTATTGTCTCTTTATTGCACCTCAGGGAGGAATCAAGGGTTCCTTGCAAGTCAGAGAAGCAATATAGGTACCTTTGGCTGGTTCTGTCTGTGTAATAACAACACATAACATATTCCTTTCATTATGTGCAGCCACTGCTTTCTACTCTGCAATCATAAATATGCAGTGATAAGTCAGGGCATGAAGTCTCTCCGTGCAGCTGCACCCACCTGATTCCTGAAGAGGCTCTTGAGGAGGAGAAAGTATTGATTTTGTGTTGCTCATCCTCCCAATACAACATCCTATAATGAGCCCATTTCTGCTTTTCCCATACTGTAATAAACACAAAGGCACTGTACTAGAGAGTGAGACTAAATCTCCACTCACAGTGACTCTACATTTGATCATTGTCAGGCATGAATAAAGGAGGGGGTAACATTGAGGAAGGTTACAGGCCGCATCGTCTGTGAAAGAAACCAGTACATTTTTCATTCTGTTAAAGGGATACTGTCATGGGGAAAAAAAATTTTTTCAAAATGAATCTTTTAATAGTGCTGCTCCAGCAGAATTCTGCACTGAAATCCATTTCTCAAAAGAGCAAACAGATTTTTTTTTTTATATTCAATTTTGAAATCTAACATGGGGCTAGACATTTTGTCAATTTCCCAGCTGCCCCAAGTCATGTGACTTGTGCTCTGATAAACTTCAATCACTCTTAACTACTGTATTGCAAGTTGGAGTGATATCACCCCCCTCCCTCCCCCCCCCCCATTCAGTTACATTGAGAAGGAAAAACAGCAGCCTGCCAGAAAGCATTTCTCTCCTAAAGTGCAGGCACAAGTCACATGACCAGGGGCAGCTGGGAAATTGACAAAATGTCTAGCCCCATGTCAGATTTCAAAATTGAATATAAAAAACATGTTTTCCGATGACAGGATCCATTTAAGATTCACAGGCACATTTGCAGTCACTTCTCACTCAATACTCGCTCAGCGACAGAGATTTCTAAGTAGGTTACCAGTTTCCCAGAGAAAGAGAATGATTATTTTTGTGTGGAAATTATTTTCCAATTCCGCCTCTCTTGTTCCTGGTAATTAGTGGAGAGATCGTTTAGCGTCTTCTCAGGGAGTCAAAGAGTTGATTACTCTTATTAAACTGCCTTATCCGTTTCGCCAGTGCCTCCTCCCCAGGGCCGCGCATTTCCCCAAATTAAACTAATTATCCTACTGGAAGATGTTCATTTGTTTTGCTGTCTGTAGCCCCCAAGCCCCCGAGAAGCAATGCTAATTCCCAGTTGCACCTGTTTGTTTCACCTATTGGAGGATACAAAGAGGCAGATTCTCAAACTGCAGGGTTAAAAGCCATTGTTTGAAACATCAAGAAAGAAAAGACAAATGGGTGAATGGAGGAAAAATGAAGAGTAAATTAACAGGCCCTGGCATTTCAAGTACACAGAGGCCCAAACAACCCAATAAATAGTAACTGTCTATGGCATCTTACAGCAGCCCCTCTGGCATTTGTCTGAACCCACAAATTGCCAGGCTGGTGAGAGAAGTTTAGATTTCAGGAATTTATTGCCCCACTGTCACACAGACATGACAGTGATGCCCAGTAGTGACCTCCTCTCCCTCCTACTTACATCACAGCCCCTGCTACCAGTAATACACATTAGTCCCAGGGGCTCTGATCCATATTGGTGCCAAAAAAAGACAATTTCAGGTTCCCATTTCCAACCATGTCCAAAGCTATTGTGAGCAGGGGTTGCTGCTGGGGAAAAGAGGCCCAGATAGAAGACCTCTTGCTGTAGGTTCCAGATAACTGGCTAGTATGGGGTGAGGTGGGATATTGCTGTCTGTGTCACCGTCCCTGTTTTTCCCAGCCTTCCTTTTCCAAAATCCAGAGAATAAGAACACAAGCAGGAGCACATTACCCTTTATTTATAGGAGGCTGTCTTGCTACAAGGTCCCAAAAAAGCAGCTTGTAAGCTTTTGGACCTTTTTTCGGGGGAACCTGGAGTACACGGAGGAAACCATCAAAGGGAGACCATACAATCTACTTGCAAGCAGAGCAAAAGGGAAGCAGAACAGCCACCCCTGAATTATATTAGCACCCCCCTCCCCCCAAGAACATCAGAGAACGGATTTCGCTCTTTCTCTGCTCCGGCTTTACTTTGCATCACAACAGAGCGCAGCACGTCACTTTGTGTTATGTCAGAACCCGTCCGACCTCGCGCAATATAATCCAATGTGATGGCTTAGCCCCCCTGCTCCCCCCAGTGCTGAATCATTGCACAAGTGCAGGGTCTGGGGGAAACAAAGCCACTCACTGTTATAAAGTATTAATCTGAGGGGCACACAGGACCCAAACAGGCCCTTAATCAGGGCAAGAACTAGGGGTAGGCAGAAGAGGCACATGTCTAAGGTACAGAAGTGTGTGTGGGGGGGTGCTGTCTGCCTACCCCTAGTCCAGGCCCTCGTCCCCCTCACTGCAGGTAGATGTTATTCACTCTTGCCCATGATGCCACCGTGCATGTACACAACTGTCTGCAAGAACATGAGGGAGGGTTGGCTGGGTTGACTAGGGCATCCAGTTGGGTTGCCTCTGCTCTGCCCCACAGTTATAAAAAGCCTTACCTTAATGTACCATTCCCTGGCACTGCCTGCCTCCTTTCTACCATCTGACAGATATATACCAATATATATATATATATATATATATATATATATATATATATATATATATATATATATATATATATATATATATATATATATATATATATATATATATATATATATATATATATATGTCTATATATCTTTATATCTATATATCTATATATATATATATATACTGATAATATGGGTCAGTCCTTCCTAGGCCCAAAGTGTACTAATGTGAGTGACATGTTTATGGGTCAGTCCTTCCTAGACCCAAAGTGTACTAATGTCAGTGACGTGTTTATGGGTCAGTCCTTCCTAGGCCCAAAGTGTATTAATGTCAGTGACATATTTATGGGTCAGTCCCTCCTAGGCCCAAAGTGTACTAATGTCAGTGACATGTTTATGGGTCAGTCCTTCCTAGACCCAAAGTGTACTAATGTCAGTGACGTGTTTATGGGTCAGTCCCTCCTAGACCCAAAGTGTACTAATGTCAGTGACATGTTTATGGGTCAGTCCCTCCTAGGCCCAAAGTGTACTAATGTCAGTGACATGTTTATGGGTCAGTCCTTCCTAGACCCAAAGTGTACTAATGTCAGTGACATGTTTATGAGTCAGTCCTTCCTAGGCCCAAAGTGTACTAATGTCAGTGACATGTTTATGGGTCAGTCCTTCCTAGACCCAAAGTGTATGAATGTCAGTGACATGTTTATGGGTCAGTCCTTCCTAGGCCCAAAGTGTACTAATGTCAGTGACATGTTTATGGGTCAGTCCCTACTAGACCCAAAGTGTACTAATGTCAGTAACGTGTTTATGGGTCAGTCCCTCCTAGACCCAATGTGTACTTATGGCAGTGATGGGCTTATGGGTCTTTTCATCTTAGGGCCAGAGTGTACTAAGAGCAGGGACATGTTTATGGTTTTATTTTATGACCAATTTACACTTACAGCAGAGGCATGGGTAAGTGTCTGGCCCAGCAGAACATTAAGGGCCAAAGACAAAGTGTTGGCGTGCCTCCTCCAGAATAAGTGGCTCTTTGAGATTTAATCACCTCCGCTCAGCAGAAACAGAGCAGGCAGCCAATTAAAGTGACAGACGGATCCAGATATTTATCAGGTTTATGCAGGCAGCTTGACCTGTTTACAAATAAGCCATTAGGCGGCAAAGGATTATTAGCGGATCTGATGCAGCCTCAGTGATTTGCGACACCTTTGATTTGAAATATTCAAACCTGAGCCCATTTACAGCTTCAGCCGATATTATTAATTGCCATAAAGCATCTGACTTAGCAACAGAGAGACTGCTGGGCATAATTAGCTCGATAATACAGCACCAGCCAATGGCATACACAGAAACCAATATTTTGCTCTAGTGAGACATGAGTGTCATGGCAGTGTGGGGTCCTCGTGGAGATAAAGTGGGCGGACAGGGGTAAAGGCTTATTAAAGGGGACTGTGAGCTCCAAGCTAATTATTATACAATGGGCACCTTACATTTGTTCAACCATGACATTCTCTTGTATGCTGAGATGTATTTTTTTTACCTAAGTACAGGGGACAGAAAAGGCTCTAAGAAAGAGAAGGAAAACAAGGCCAGAGAACAAAGAGAGATCAGAGTGAAAAGAAGTAAAGAAATTAATAAAAAGGAGCAGAAGAGAGAAAGTCGGGAGAAAAAAGGAAGGAGCAAACAGGAGTTGTTGAATAGGAAGGTGACAGGTACAAAGCATAGAATAGATATGGGGGGTGGAGAAAATAAAGGTATATCAAAGAGAGGTAGACAGAGCAGAGAAAAATGTGAAGAGATTATATGCATGGAGCATATGAATGGGAGCCAAGAAGAAGAAGAAGAAGAAATAAAAAAAGGGTGCACGGCAGACATGCCAGAGGTCTAGAGATTGTAGGAGGAGGAGCAGAGAGAAGTAGAGGGGCAGAGGTATTAAAACAGGTACACGAGTGAAGAAAGCGAATCACGAGAGAAAAGATTACAGATTTAGAGCATAATGTAAAACAAAAGGGAGCAAAGAGCAAACAGGGCTGCACAAAAAATATTACAGACATACAGAGCATGTAGGAGAAGGAGTTTAGGAGCAGAAAAGGGGCATGAGAGGTGAGAGGAAAATAACAGATGGGGAGACAAGAGATAAAAGAGATAGAGAGCAATTATATAAATAAAGAAGTGAGAAGAAATGAGAAGGGACAGGGCAAAATGGAAAACATTACAGATTTATAGATCATGTAGGAGAGGGAGTAGGTTGGAGCAGGGGAGGAGCTAAAGGAAGAGGAAGGGAAGAAGGGAGAGAAGAGATGGCAGAGATTTAGAGCAATTATATAAATATAAAAGGAAGCAGAGAGTAGAAGGGACAGGGCTGCACATAAACATGACAGATTAATAGAGTATGCTGGAGGGATAGGGAGGGAAGATATGGGTCTCCAACTGTTTCCCAAACCTTTATCTTATCTGTTTATCGAAATGGTGTTGCAGTGGTAGGTGCAGGGAACAGCCTGCCAGCAGGGTTGGTAGACAGACACACTAGAACAGGGGTACCTGTAGATCTCAAGACACTGTCAACAAACAGCTTGTCTAAATCACCCTCCTATTTCATGCTTTTCATTCAGATATTTATCATGTTAAGGTTAAGAAATAGATGTTTGGTAAATATAGCAATATACATGTTCCCATTAATCAGTATTTAAGTAATATTTCCTTGGAACATGAATGGGTGTAGATCATAATGGGACATCCTCACTAAAAGTAGACCTCGCATTAGTAAAGTATGGGCACTGCTGCACTAGAAGGAGGGAGAGCAGCAGGGAATATGAGCTTCATGCAGACCATTCCACATTCTCCACTGTCACATTCAGAGTTTATATGGAACTAATGGGAGCACATGACCACCTCTTGCCCAGCTCCATGTACGCTTCTCCCGGGGGGCCACAGATGTTGGGATAGGCATGGAATCCTCCAGTGGGAGCAGGGGAATTGTCAGGCTGTGTGCTGGGGAGCAGCTGGGATGCCTGGGGGGCTCTTGACTCACCATATAACTTACGCTGAAAGAAGCAGATGAATAATGAAGGATTGTAGCTCGTTCCTCCATGTTCTACACACAGAAGAGGTGGGCAGCCTCACATGGGAACAGGCTATTATAGCAGCTACTGTGTCTTCAGCTAACAAATGGCACAGACTTCCCAGCAATAAAACTACAAAATATATATGAAGCATACAGAGTGTCAGGTTCTCCTGAGTGCAAAGTAAATCTGGGAGGTCAACTGCTCAATATATAAAGGATAGGAAGTTGTCAAGCGCCCCTGAGGAAGTAAGTCTGGAACATTATCTGCTAAATATATAGAGGATAGTAAGTCTGGAAGGACTTAAGTCTAGGAGGTCAGCTGCTGAATATATAGAGGATGGGAATTTGACAGGTTCCCCTGAGCAGGAAGTCAGGCCAGGAGATCAACTGCTGAATGTATAAAGGATAGGAAGTTTTAGGTTTCTCTGAGCAGGAAGTAAGTCTCAGAGGTCAGCTGCTGAATATATTGTGGATAGGAAGTGTCAGGTTCTCCAGAGCAGGAAGTAAAGCCAGGAGATATAAAGATTCATAGATATCAGGCTCCCTGAGCAGGATGTAATTCTGGAAGGTCAGCTGCTAAAGAATATAGGAAGTTGTCAGGTTCCACTGAGCAGGACAAAAGTATGGGAGATTGACTGCAAACAGATGACAGACAACAGGAATTTCTTTTGCAACCTTATTTGCCCTTTAGGGATGGCCCATGAGCTGTATAGGCAAAGCCTGAGGGGAGAAGTTGGGTTAGGTTATAGTAAAAATAGAGCAATAACGTGCACATAAGCACTGGGCAGAATTAAAGGGTTCGTCAGTAGTGATGGGTAAATCTGTCCCACTTCACTTCATCGAATAATTTGCTAAACGGTGAAAATTCTAGAAACTCATTGAAGTCACTGGGCGGCAAAATAATTTTGACGCGCGACAATTTTTGACACGAGTGACAATTTTTATACATGCGACTATTTTGTCCAAATGCATTAAAGTCAATGGGCGTCCGAATAATTTTGACAACAATTTTTATGCGCGGATTTTTTTTGTAGTGGCTGGATTTTTCGTCATCGAATTTTAGCAAAAACATTCACATGCATGAAACGCGGAAATTCACAGCAAATCCATGCCTGGAGAATTTATTCGTCCATCATTATTCGTCAGTAGTTCAGTAGTAAATGGGACGTTAAGGCCCTGTCAACAGCTGATTAGACTTTTGTGGAATTTGGGTTAAACTCATGGACATACATTAAATATCTTTGTGGTGTCTGCTGATTCCTCCCTTCCTTTCCTGGATTGTTCCTTCCTTTCCTGGCCCAAAAAAGACAACAGAATACTCTTGTCACACAGCCAAGCTACTGGCTGAATGAGAATTCTGGGAGCATCCAGAAGATCACTAATGTACAATAGCTACAAACAGGTTATATGATGGTGTCTGCAGGCTTCCAGCTCCCTAATCCCCCAGTTATTATCCTGCTACTTTTCTCCAGGAGCAGCTCCTTGATCCAGAATCCTGCATTGACAATATAAAGGGGCCAATTAGTTAGAGACCAAAAGGCTTCACTGACTAAATGGCATCAGGAGAAAGCAAAGGTGACATTTTTGTGTAAGCAGCAGGAGAAAGGTCACAATTAAAGGAACTTGCAGCTCCTGCTCCACCAATAGATCATATATATATATATATATATATATATATATATATATATATATATATATATATATATATATGGCCAACACAGGGACTCTCACTCATTGGTGGGGGTGGAAACAGGATTTTATCATCAGCATCAGAAGTATTTTACTGTAAGGATAGACGGGTTACGGGATTGCCTACAAAATGAGGGGGGGAATGAGTGATTCACTGGGGGGGTGACAGCATAGTTCTGCATTTTTGTTATTATTATTATTGAACTACACTGGGTGTTCTTTATTGTAAGGACAGTCAGGTTATGGGATTCCCTACCAAGAGAGGGGGAATGAGTGATTCATTGTTGAGGGAGGAAAGACAATATCACCATCAGCATAGAATGGGATTCTTTACTAAAGGGCAGTCAGGATATGAAATTCAAGGCAAATTCTGTGTAAATACATTTTCTTCTGATTTATTTGTTTCGCCTCTCTGTGGCCCCAAAGTGGCCTCCACAAGATTCTAGAGATAGACACCCCCCAGGAAATGACATGTATTCCTGAATGCAGTGGAAGTGATTGAGGATCTTTCATTACTGTCTCCATTTATAAATTATCCTATGGGAGTAACCCTTTCACTAGCCCACTGAGCTTGAGTTGAGCCGTGAGATGGGGGTGCCATGTCTACAATCAAATTTTGTTACCTGGAGGCGCATGCCCAGTTACTCTTATGTGTTTAAAGAAATATTATTTGGCAACAGGAACAGATTGGGGAGATATTTACAAAAGGAGAACTTCCACTTTAAATTGAAGATATCCCAGAACTGCACAACTATGCAGAATATAACAGAATATCTGTTAGAAAATCTGGATCCCTAGTTCCCTGCCATGTCCAGAACGATCACTGGCCCCGTACATCATTAGCAAAGCCCCTGTGGCACCACTTTCAGAAAATCATACCCCAAATAAGGCCTCCCCTATATTGTATAAAGTCACTGATGTCCAGAAATACCACAGCAGAAGGCAAATAACACATCTGACAAAATATGTTGGGCACTGATCAATTCTACCAGTTCTGTTGACCCCTGTTCCTGGTTTTATCACAGGCCGGGTACTGGATTCACTTACCCCGTGGGAGGTTCCTGCCTGTTCATGGCAAAGAAAGCAGCCCAGGAGCAGACAATAGAGAGTAATACACTGCTGTACCTGGGTAAGTACTGGAGAGAAGTATAGCTTCACTTTCCCATGGGGAGGTTCCTGTCTGTCCATAGGAAAGAGAGCAGCCCAAGTCAGGAAGTAGAAAGTATCAGAGCTCTGTGCCTGGGTTAGTACTGGGGGGGAGACTGGATTAACTTTCCCAAGGGGAGGGTCCTGTTCATCCATAAGAAAAAGAGGAACCCAGGAGCAAGAAGTAGACAGAATCAGAGCTCCATATATATATATATATATATATATATATATATAATATCAAGGGAATGTAGATTATTGCACCTTAGAGTGGGTTAAGAGGGGGACATACTACTGTTGTATGATGATATTTACATCCAAGGAGTTCCAATGGTTCGTGGTTGAGGTTTCTAAGTGGCTACAGCACACTCCTAATGGGTCACATCTTGGCACTGAGACTCAAAAATGTCAGATGTTGTAGGTGAGAATTGCTGAAAGGTTTTATTGTCTATGAGGCATTGTTCTGTAATCAGCTCCATTTTTTGCTGTATAATGGGTAATAATGACTCCTGAATACACAGAAAATCCCATAACATTCAGCATGGAAACGAAAGGAAACTGCAAGAGCTGAGAGTGTAATTACCATCATGTGGGGCTGGTACAGCTAAGCTACCATTCTCATAGAGCGCTTCAGCTCCATGTATTGTTGATGTGATTAATCTATTATTCACATACTGTTATACAGAGATAAAAGTGCCAGCCGCTATCATCCGTTAAAGGGAAATTGAGTCCAACACTGGAAGTGAGAGAGTGTGATAGGAACAGAGGAGCAGATTGGAAGCTGTGGGAAATCACTGGTTTGCCACAAGTTCTTATCCACTATGTGCTTAGTGTATTGTGGGCAACTTTGTTTCTTCTGTGTAAGGCAATGCCACATTCTTAGCCTTATTTATCAACACTGGGCAAATTTGCCCATGGACAGTTACACATATCAACCAATCACTGATTAGCTTTTTAAGGTCAGCTGCAAGAAGAACAATGAATGCAGCTATTTGATTGGTTGACATGAGTTACTGCCCACGGGCAAATTTGCCCAGTGTTGATAAATGATCCCCATCTGGGATTCATCAGAGGAAGAATCGGCCAATATTGTGAACCGCGTCAGAAGGGAGTGGCTAACACAAGGTAGGCAGACTGAGGGGGGGGGGAGCAGGTCCGGACTGAGAATTAAAACAGGCCCTGGCATTCCAGGTACACAGAGGCCCAAACAGCCCCCACCAGCCCAATAAATAGTGACTGTCTATGGCACCTTATAGCAGCCCCTCTGGCATTTGCCAGAACCCACAGCCTGGGGGGAGACACTGCACTGTGGTGTGTTTTTGAAATGTATTAATATGAATTTTTGCTGTGAATAAAATGCACAAATAAATGTTTTAAGTGAGAAGCTGTGCATATTTCTAATTCATATGTAGTATTTGGAAGTGGACCTGTGCACAGTTCTTACTATAAAGATAGCTCATACACCAAAACTCTAAAATTAAATTTTAGTCTTTAAGAGTTTGGCTGAACTGAATTCCAACCCTAGGTCAGTTCTTGCAAAAAGTGTTGGGATTGATTGAATCTCAGATGGAGATGGAGACAGTAGGGCAACATAGAGACAGTAGGACAAGATGGAGACAGTAGGGCAAGATGGAGACATAAGTCAGGATGGAGACAGTAGAAATGAAAACACAAGATAGAGAGATAGAGACAATACTACAACTACACTTTACATTATTGTCACCCATCCTCTAGCCCTTTAACTCACTGCACCCACCTATGGTGAAAGCAGCAACTAATGTTTCCCTGGGACCCAATACTGCTAAAGATGGTGTAGTAAAGATGAGGGGATAATAAGACTGACTAGAGAACATTGAATTTAGTGGGTGCTCTTGATGAAAGGTAGAGGATGATGGGAAGTTTTAGACTGATTTTTCTTTAAACCTTTCCCTTTGTCCATTTGGTATGAGCAGAGGTTTAACCCCACACAGCCTGGCAGGGGAGGATTCCTTTACGCTGAGAGAGTATGAGTTGCTCATGTTAATTACAGCGCACTTGCCTGGCAGTACCTGTGATCTAATAATTATCTGCCTGTTAATTAAATCAGAGACAAGGAAGCGCTGTGTTCCTGCTGATTAGAGGAGACAAATCAGTTGCATCTGGGACACATTGACTTAATAAGAACACTCTGCTATGTTGCCACCAAACTGCCACCCTTTAGGGGACCACCTCAAGGGATAACTCCTCCAGACAACCACAGAAGCAGCTCCATCCAACTCCAGGGTTCAGCTACTATCTGTTTGAGGGGGATATACCCATTTCAAGATCCACCCACAGGGTAAGGCATCACATTAGCGGCAGAAACTTGTGTGCCTCAGATGTGGTTATGGGAAAATGCATGACTGCAATAACATACCAAAAAAAAAGCCCCACCCATTTACCCATCATTCTGTTGGTATGTTTCATATGGTATAACTGAACCTGTGTAAAAAATTAGTGAGTTTCTATGAACATCATTATTATAGCACAGAAATTGAATTTTAGTTAATGTGCCATATGATGCTCCTGTACTAGACCCTGTGCTAGTTCCTCCCTGTGGCAGGAAGCCTGTGTGCTAGTTAGTCCCTGAGACAGGTAGTCTATGTGCTAGTTAGTCCCTGTGGCAGGTAGTCTGTGTGCTAGTTAGTCCCTGAGCCAGGTAGTCTGTGTGCTAGTTAGTCCCTGTGGCAGGAAGCCTGTGTGCTAGTTAGTCCCTGAGACAGGTAGTCTATGTGCTAGTTAGTCCCTGTGGCAGGAAGCCTGTGTGCTAGTTAGTCCCTGAGACAGGTAGACTATGTGCTAGTTAGTCCCTGTGGCAGGAAGCCTGTGTGCTAGTTAGTCCCTGAGCCAGGTAGTCTGTGTGCTAGTTAGTCCCTGGACCAGGTAGTATTTGTGCTAGTTAGTCCTTGAACCAGGTAGTCTGTGTGCTAGTTATTCCCTCTGACAGGTAGTCTGCATGCTAGTTAGTCCCTGTGCCAAGTAACCTCTGGAGACTGTACTAGTTAGCCCAGTACTATGCTAGCTAGCTTCTGTGCCAAAGTTGAGATGGGTGCAGACTGGCATATCTTGGGATGTCTGGGGCCTTTATTAAAACAGGATCAGAGCAGTCAGAGGGGAACGTTTATGAAAAGGCAACAACTACCCTGAGTAGCCATAGTGAGGAGCGCAGATACCAGGCTGTTTGTGTAGATGATACCATGTCTGTGCCCTCAGCACTAACAACAAACTCACCCACTAGAGTCTGATGTGGAATGAAGAATTTATGTGAGACATTGAAGCTTCACAGCCTCACACTGCATAGAATCAGCTCTTATCTCTCCTCTCAGCACCAGGATAGAGTGAGATGTGCAGCCCCCCAACCCAGCTCCCCCCGCAACCACTTCCCTAAACAAGGCCCAGGGATTTAAAGGGTTAAAACCCCATAATTCAATGATTTAATAACACAGGTTGTGCCTGTAAATATGACAAACAGTACAACATATTCAATCCAAGCAGTAACACAAACAGTGCATAAGGGTGATGATTGGACGGGCTAGCAGCCTTAACCAGGGAACCAATGCGCATTTCAGATATGATCAGCCAAGGCAAAGTCCAAGTCAAGGTAGCACATGCCATAAATATGGAGCAATATGTTAAAGACAGCTAAACAATGGGGAGGTGGAGAGGCAGTATAGGAGCCCCTATCAGTCATCAGGGCAAAAACACACCTTGTCAGTGTCGGACTGGCCCACAGGGATACCAGGAAAAGTGCCGGTGGGCCCAGATGTCAGTGGGCTCTCACGCTGCTAAACTTTTGGCCTATTTCATGGCCATTCCCTATTTTTATGAGAACGAGGCTAAATAGATGGAAAAATAGAGTATAGTATGTGAAGAAAAGAGACTAGGAGAATAGAGGTTAAGTGAGAAGAGGAAGAAAAATAGCACTGAGAGTGGGCCCCTGGTCTAAGATTAATTGGTGGGCCCCTAGCCAAAGGTTTTTGGGTGGGCCCCTGATGTCCCAGTCCGACACTGCACCCTGTATGAATAACTGTACCAAAACTATCATTTTGTAAGTGCTAATGTACTGAAATCAGCTGGTTTTTCCTGATGTGTCTGCCTCTACAGAAAGCAAGTCTGCGCTAAGTTATATAAACGGAGTTGCATTATGCTTCACTGTCAATGTTTTTCTCTTGGACTCTATCCATGCACTACAGTACATAATGTTTTTTAATTTGAACTTTTAAGGCCTTCTGGAGAATGGGTGCATTAGAATGTCTAGATCTAGGTTCATGGATTACCATTAATTACAAGTAAATGTAATCTAAGCAACTTTTTCAATATTCATTCATTTCAAATGTAATTGCTGTTGAATGCAGCATCTGTCTGTCTTTTATTATTATATCTGCTTGTTCTGACTACTTATAACACTGAAACAATTTATTTGGAATGTAGGCCTCCTCAAGACAAGACTCCATTGTCTGGAATTAGGAGACCTGAGTAGAAGGAGGATAACAGAAGTGCACACAGCATTGTGGCAGTGGTGTAAACAGTAGTTACAGTGTAGTTATTTTACAGCTCCTATATTTTGGGAAATTACAAATAACAAGACAATTTGTGATCTGGTGCAATTACCTCCCGTTATCCTTAAAAATACAAGGGTTACAAGCAGACCCTCGCCATTCAATGCCCCTATAATCTTTAATTTCTTAATTTATAACTCTTTTTATGGGTACAAACACATTCCTTAAACAATTTGGGCCCCACAGCAAATTCATTTAAGGCCCTCTAAACTCTAGGAATAAGGCATTTATAAATTCGCTTTGCAACTTTTTTTCATTTGGTGTCCCACTGGCCCCCATATACCATCTGCCTCCCTCCCAGCAGTTGCAAGTTCTGCTTCCCAGGGGCAGAACTACATCCTTGTGGGCTGTAGGTAAAAATTTGCATTTGGATTTGCCTTGCACCACCACCTGCCATAGCATGAAAGCTTATACTTGCTTTCAGCTATCCTGTGCTTTCCATCTGTACTTTAAAGCCAGAATTTTGGGTTACCCTCAGAGCCAGAACTAAGAGTAGGCAGAGTAGGCGCCTGCCTAGGGCGAATCATTGAGGGTCGCACTATTAAGGGGAATTTTTTGCTTGGCCTTTGATAGTTTTTAAATTTTATAAACCGCTGTTCCAACCCCCTCTTGCCCGTGATTTATACTGCAGGCAAAAGCACTTCCCACCTCCCTCTTGGCAGCTGCTGGCACAGGTACATATTTGGGGGCAATATTGTGGATTTTTTGACTGCTGCTGGCACAGGTACAGATTGGGGAGAATTTGAGGGATTGGATGCTGCTGGCTCAGGTATATGTGGCAATATGGTGGCTGCTGGCACAGGTACACAGATATTTGGGGCAATATGATGGATTTTTTGGCACCTGCTGGCACAGGTACAAATTTTTTTTTGGCTGCTGTTGGAATAGGCACAGATTGGGGGCTTGGGGTCAGTCTGGGGGATTGACTGCTGTTGGCACAGGTACAAATGGGGCAATATGATAGGTGCTGGCATAGGTACAGGGGGCAATATGACTGTTGAGGTGGGGAAATGGTAATGCAGGACCCAGGGGGGGCACTGATCGAAGCTATTGCCTAGGGCTCCAAAATACCTTGGCCCAGCCCTGGTTACCCTGGTACCAATTCGTGCTGCAATAAACAAATGGTCCACGAATATGTACAGTATGCAACCTGTCTGTCATAAGCAAGCAATCGTCTCTCTGTATTTTCTACATATAATAACTTCGATTGTGTTTTAATTCCGGGTCTTCTTGCTGGGAACAGCACCATTGTTTTCACAAGCACCAACTCTGCCTGCAGCTAAATCTGAAGCAGACTATTTGTTGCTTGACAAGTTGCCTTTGTGGCTACAGGCTAGCATTATGATGAGTGGCACAAGGGCAGTAGGGGCTACTGGGACAGGCTTTGCTAAGTAATCTTTGGGGGTCGCAGTGTTACCCTTTCAAGTAACACTGCGCAAACCAGTAAAATTAACAGTTGCAGGCCCCATGGGGAGGGTGGGAGAATAGATGCCCAGAGCACAGCAACTCAGAGAGGAAAGGGTTAAACCAAGGACCCCGTGGCTCTTAACTAAAGCATTTGCTACACTAATTGAGCTATGGGATTGGGTACAATCTGAGTAATTTGGAGACAGTAGCTTCTGGCGACCCCCAAAGATTACGTAGCAAAGCCTGTCCCAGTAGTCCCTACTGCCCTTGTGCCACTCATCATGATGCCAGCCTGTAGCTGCCACTAACTGCCAATAAGACTGGGTTCCAGGAGGTGATAGCTGAATCCGACTGAATTGTTTTCTTTTCTTTGATCATCCCTAGGGGTCTCAACCAGACAGACCCTCCTGCATATGAAGCACGTGATTGGAGCAGATCAAGGGGGCGTGCCCAGTGTTTAAGGTTTGTTCCCAAGTGTAGAGCTGACATTAGGGCAGAGGAGCTGCTTGAATAGTCGCTTCTACTGTAATTGCCCCTACAATTTCCCTCATAAGCAGGACATCCCGGCAGCCCCCCGCTGGTTACTAGGAGAGGAGGGGTCAGGGAGTGCCCAGCTCATGCCTATTCAGAAGCGGTTGCATGGAAGCAGGGGCAGCTCCTGTTGCTTACTGCTCTCCTCCCCATGGCTGCCGAACTATGAAACAAGATGGGCTGGTGTGATCGCGGGGTGCAGATGCTACTGGCAACAGTGGGGGCTTTTGCAGCCTTCAGTCTCATGAGCATCGCCATTGGCACGGACTACTGGCTCTATTCCAGGGCTCACATTTGCAACGGGACAAACATTTCCCTGGATGAGACTCAAGTCCAACCCAAGAAGACTAAAGGGGACCTTACCCACTCCGGGCTCTGGAGGATCTGCTGTATAGAAGGTAACACGTTTGGCATCTCCAGCTCAGGCAGGTGACATGGGGTGTGTGTAGGGGGAGCAGGGGCATCTGCAGTTTAGAAAGTTACGACTGGCATCTCCTGCTCACGCAACTGACAGTGGGCACGAGGAAGTGCTGTACAGAAGGTAACGCTGCCATTTAATCACCGCACATGGCAGTTTTATCATGAGCACCTGATAAATAAAAGGTAGCGCTGAGCACATAACTGGTTCGAATGGGACATCTGAGAGAATCTTTATTCAGTCAAAGGGTTGGGGCAGAAGCATTGCTGCAGAGAAGGTCATTTTGGCACATACATAGGGGAGCTTCCCTAAAGGGCTGGAAGTTATCGCCTTCCTAATAATGAGCCCAGGGCTAGGCCAGCCGGGCGCTCTAGGCAACTTCGCCCCCGCCGCAGCAGTGCGCAACCAAGTAACCGCGCGCAACTGGGGACGCATGTGCTCAACAGCAGCCGAGCGCGGTCGTGCGCAAAGCACTTTGACTTCAGACAGAGAGAGCGCACCCACTTTTCACTGAGGTAACACTTGCCTGACTAGGGGTCGGCTGCATGTGAGGTACTTGCCTGTGGTTCCCAAGCTGAATGAGCCCCCGTCCCATAGGATCTGCCGCACAGACAGTAGGACCGAACTGGGGCATTTTTGGACACAGAACTATCAAAGACATTTAGCAATTGTTTGTATGAGGACACTAAGCGCTGTACCACCTGTACTATAGATATTCATATTGCTGGCGGTATGGGGGGATTTTCTGCACAAGATATAATGCTGGCACTGGGCTCCATATTGTTGGTAGCGGTTTCCAGTGCCATGGATTATTCGTAACGTGCTTCTAGAGCCTGTCCCGTTGCTATGGCTGGGAGTAGAGGTATCATTGAGGAAACACAGTCAGTGGGTATAGTAGAGAGTTAACCAGCTAAATAGCCGACGCTGCCTATTCCCGTGGGACTGGGGTCCTTACTCTTATTACAGTTAATGTTCCTCCTGAGCCTGTCCCGTTCCTAGGGCTAAGGGGGGGGGGTGAGGGAGCTCTGCTGAGGGTACCTTTATCTTAATGTCTATTTGATGTGGTTACCAGGCAACCAGCAACATCCTGAGTATTGCTATGGGAACCTGGGATTTCTGGTAAGAAATTAAGCGTCTGGATTCTACTTTAGCCCTTTGCCCCCTCCCTCCAGCTCGTTAACTTACTTTACTGTGGACTGTGCAGGGTCCTTGTGCCCTGGTATTTGATGCCCACAATTATGCAAAAATGGGAGGACATGTTACAAAAGGGGGCAAATAAAAGGCTCCTGTTATTTGCCCCCTGTGTAGTATAACATGTGCCCATGATGGGGTGCATAAGGTGCTGGCAGAAGGGCAGTTGTACAGCTTGTTATAGGGAAACTATTGTGAAAATGAAAATTTAATATAAGCTTCAGCATACTGAAATAAGAAACTTTCTAAATACAATCAATTAAAATTTCTGTACTGTTTCTGAAATAATCAAGTTTATATTCACTATTCCTCTCAGCATCTGTTTCTCTTAATTCTCAGGGACAATCCCGCCTATTTTGCTGCCTGAGACAGCCTTCGTTCTGCTGCCCCTCCCCACGGCACTCACCTTTTCAGCGCCAGAGGGGGTTTAGGGGGTCCAAGTCACTAGTGCAGAGAGCGTAATTACGTTTTCTGCACTAGAAGAGATGAATTTCTGGTTGAAAAATGGATATTCTGTTCTTGAAGTTACCAGGAGCGGCATTTTTGCTGCTCCTGGCAACCAGGGGGAAGCTCCTGCCTGAGGCAAGTTTGTCAACTCTCCTCATTGGCAGAGCGCCCCTGTTTATTCTCTCTTCATGCAGGAGTTGGGTGTCAAATATTCATTGACAGTTAGATCCAATATATTTTGTAGGGGGGCTCCTTTTGCCTTGAAGATGTATTATAAATCACCAGACATCATGTCTCTCTACATGCAGGATTTGTGCAAAAGGCAGTTATTTTGTTAGATTTTGTTTGTACTGGAATCAGTTATTTGAATGACTTCTAGTACATCTTCTAGGCAAAAGTAGACCCCCCCCCCCCTATAAAATATATTGGATCTAACTGTCAATGAATATCTGACACCCAACTGCTGCATGAAGACAAAATGAAGAGAAATATATGCTGAGAGAGAGATAGTGAACATAAACTTGATTATTTCAGAAACAATGCAGAATAGTTAATTGAGTGTAATTACAAAGTTTCTTATTTCAGTATGAGGAAGCTTATATTACATTTTCATTTTCACGATTGTTCCCCCTTTAAACTCTATAAATAATAGTAGCAACTTATCTCCCCATAGGGATAAATTGGATCCTGCTGGGAGCTGTCCGGCCCTGTGGTGCTGAACTGCTAGGCTAGCCCTAGCTGCTTCCCCTAATCTAGTGATTGCCAGTTCAAGCCCCCTTTTGATGTCCAGACATTGTTACCTCATAAAAATTCGTGTATCAGTCATTCAGACAGCAAATAAATATTTACCCCACTCTAACTGACCTTCAAGTTGGTCTTTCAGGTGTATCTAGATGACCAAATAGGTATTGTCCCCAAATCTTATCCTATATGAAAACCGACCCAGAGTATTCCTGTAGTTTGTCAGTGGAAATGGAATTTGCTGAATTTATGGCTAACATGGGATTTTGGGATATGGCCCTGGGGCCTAGACAAGGAAATCTTTCATGGGAATAATGTGCCACTGCGGCCTAACCAAGCAACCTGCCAGGCGAGTGTACATATTGGCACATAGAAACTCTGTGTTTGTATCTGGTAACCTCTGTATCTTCATCCTGGCTAAGGGATTAACCTCAAAACAGGACATTAGTGTAATCAATTGATCCTCAGGACTTCTGAAGCCAATAGAAGTTCCCAAGGATGTTTGATAAGTGGATTGCACTTGCAGCCATGAGCCTGCACGTCTGATTGGTTGGCGGCTGTTATCGTTATGGTATTATGTGCATGTGTTATATCAGGTGTGTACAGGTCTATCTATGTTTCACTCCTGGAATTGCCCTATTCAGGATATGAGACAAGATTTCAATAATTGCCCAGGATTAGTAAATGGCTGAACACATATTACAATCTAAGAAGCTACAAAATCTATGTACTATTATTTGGCCAGAATCTACTGTAAAGAACAATGAATACTCTGTGGGTATTGGTCATTTTGTACTGAATATTACTTTGGCCCTCACAGAGAACTCATGTTACAGCTTCTTACTGAATAAATAAACTCTAGCTTGCCTTTCTTCTGTTTGTATGGTGACTTACCTTCTTTACTAGCACTGGGGGACATATTGGTTCCACAGGTGGCTAGTGTATGGCAAAGTCATAACATCAGGGTCAGGGACATTAACATTATTATAAACAAAATCTGTTTGTGCTTTAAATAACTTGTGACATGGGGGAAATGTGCACAAAATGTGACATTCATCTCTGGCATGGGGGGACTAATTCCTGCTAATTATGGTTATGGTTTGTGCTTCCTTTGCATTGGGAAGTTTATTACCTGGTACTCACATGGCTGTCTCTACTTCTTTTGCATGTGGGAGTGTATTTCCTTGAACTCATGTGACTGTCTCTGCTTTCTTTGCACAGAGGAGTGTATTTCCTGGTACTCATTTCCTTGCATGGGAGAGTATACAGTATTTGCTGGTAATCTTTTTATTGTCTCTACTTCCTTTGCATGGTGGAGTGTATTTCCTGGTAACTGTCCTGTACTTATATGACTCAACTTCCTCTCTGGCCCAAGCACAGCAGTCCTATATTGCTTTATGGCAAAGAGTCATAATAAACACTCTGTGTTTATCTAAGAAGGAGGCTCTTTTTTGGGGGGCTCTCTTTAATTTTCACTGGGTCTGTTATTTATCTGTTGGGGACCTTATGACTGACTGTAATAGGTGTGAATGTGGCCAGTAGGATGATGGAAGTTGGATCCCAAGATAGTGGATAGTTACGGCTCAGATCATTTCATTGTACAAAGCTTTTCTCCAGCCTCTTCCCTTTTCCATCACTTTATACATACTTTACTTTGCTCCCTGTCTGCCTACAGTCTCAGGTGAGTGCAATTGTTATGGTTCATCAACAGACTTTCTAAAGGCACTTTCAGTGCTGGGGCATCTTCACTACAGCACCTAGAGGCCTGGGAATGATCTGGCACAGAAGGAAAGAAGGGAGAGACTGTGAAAGGCAATTTACACCAATCCCCATTTGCACTGCTAAATGTACGATTTCTCTGCTAGCTGTTACGTTAGCCATACAGGAGGAGTACAGGGGCAGTTTCCTTTCATTCTCTATTAGCTATCAGAATAATGAAGGCAGAACGACCCCTTTAACTGGTGACACTTTGTGGCTGAAACCAAAGTGTAAAGCTGTGACTGGGGGGGGGGGCTTTCCTAGTATTTATGTAACAGTCTATACTTTTTCTTTCTGGTAAAAATCCCAGCAGCCCTGCTTTGCACACATTCTAAATTTCCACTTAGGATCAGAGCAGTAGTCTCCCATAATGGCGGATCAGTTGTCTCTTATCCAAAGGCCCGTACATATTTAAAACCCATTTAGCCATAAGAGCATCATGGATAAGAAAGCTTGGCTGGCAGAGTAAATAAAACCTCTGGTTTTCATTATTTCACACAGAATGGCAGCACTAACAGCTGGACAATACTGAGGCAGCAACCTCCATCCTATTATATACAGTTGCTCTCTCTTAAACCCTATTTCTAGCATCTAGAAAGCTATATGTGGCTTCTTTGTATTGAACCCCAGATCCTCCTCAATTTCACCCTGAACTTTCTTTTTCTTTATTCAACTAAACAGAGAAAAACATTTATATGTCTTACACTTCTACACAAGAACTGGGCATACAGCAGCCCCCCTTCAAGCAATCACAGCCCATTCCCTCCTGATGTAATGCATAACTACACATCACAGGACTAATTCCCCGGGGAGAAATAATGCCTGCCGAGTCCACATTAGGCTTTGCTTCTGTGATTCCTCTGCTCTGGGCACTGAGCTGCCTAGGGGCCCCTCCCTGCATTCTCCCCTCACTGCAAATGTCAGCAGACCATTAAGATTATTTCCACTGAATCCCAGGCTGACACTTCACTTGAACAGGGCCAGAGCAGTGCAGTGATTGATTGTGTCTTGTACTCAGGGGTACATGCAATGAGTGAGTATAATTAGTGCATAATTTGGGTTTGGTGTTGAATGCAATAAAAGTCTTATAGCACCAATAATATGAGGTTATTACAAGCAGCTTAAGTGGCTCTTTATACCAGAAATATGATTTGCTTCTCCTTATTAGCAATAAGTCCAGCATAAACCTTATTGTCATAAACCCATTATTAACCCAGTCAGGGTGTAGTGAGAAGTGTAATGGCAGATACAATAGCTAGTTTCAAGAAAGGGTTGAAGGGTTGAAAGGGTCGGGCAGAGCATGAGTGATTTGTGGATATCTGAATAGCTAAATTGCCCAGACTCTCAGAAAAAAAAATATGACTAAAATAAGCCCCTTGGTCATATTCTAGGGACCAGTTTAGGAACAAGGATGATCTTAACAATGGACATGAGCCTGAATTGGGGGCATATGTTTATGTGATATACGAGTGCAGAAAAGCAAACACAGTGCAACCAGTAACACTTGCACTAGTTTAACATGTAACAGGAGTCATTTTCATATGTTGGCGTAAGGGATATGATTGAGTTTAATAGCCATGTAGAAAAATAAGGGCAAGTAAAGCACTGCGTATCTTGACAGCGCTATATAAATAAATGATGATGATGAAGTAAAGCATTACCCTACACACAGGGTAAGGGAGCTGCTTGCACCCTGAGGATTAGAGTGGGACTGATTGTGACATTATTCTCCAGTCAATCAGAGCAGGATGAAGATGTGCAAAGTGTGTGACCTTCCCAAGGGCATTTGTAGGGCATAACCTTGCTCTGAATAATGAAGGAGATGGCACAGTATCAGTCCCCTGTGTTTCCCTTTAAGAAAAAGATCTCACTTTTCCCTGCAACATTGAAGATGTCGAACAGGAGCCCGGGGCACAGTGGGAATCTAATTCCTGGAGTACTGTTGCCATGGTGTAAATGTCCAATGTTTTCTAATGGCCACAAGGCATTAAGGTGCACATCCATTGATAAGACCATTCCATTCCCCTCCTCAGTCTGTTAGAGAGCGTAAGATATTTCTGTGATCATTTAATACACAAACCTGAATACACTGGACCATATGTAACTTAAATAAGCCCTCTCCAAACTAGTACAGTCACAGTCGCAGTCACACACTCAGTACAGTGACAGTAATACAGAGAGTGCAGGGCAGTCACACACCCAGTACAGTGACAGTAATACAGAGAGTGCAGGGCAGTCACAAACTCAGTACAGTGACAGTAATACAGGGCCGTTATCATGTACAGTTACAGTAAGGCAGTTACAGTGACAGTATATAGAAAAGAAAGTGGATGTTGGTAGGTGGAATGTAAGCTCTTTGGGAGATGACATGCTACAGGATGTAAAATAGTGTAAATTTGTTGCTAAATAACTTCTATTATCAATTATTTATATATTCATTAGATAACATTTTCTAAATCATTCAAATTCCCAGTTTTTATGCCTAGCTGAACCAAATGCAAATTCTAATTTGCATATGCAAAATATGAGCAGAAAGGGAAATCATGTAACTTTTTGTCACCAAACAAGGAAGTAAAAAATGTGTTTTCCACTTTTACCTTCCGTCCTTTATTTGCATATGTGGTATTCAGCCTAATCTTTCATGAAGGATTCTGGAATTTGTCCAAATCCCAAATAGTGGATTCAGTGCATTCCTAATTTCAAAGCTTCTGATTATGCCTTTGGCATTCCCTGAAGTCTCACTAAAACCTTACTGGAAAGTTATATAACAGCTGATGTCATTAACAAGTGAAAAGGCTGGTGAGAATTGCAAATTTCACAGTCACAGAGAGAGAGAGAGAAAATTAAAAAAATGACTTTTTTAAAGAGCCGGTACTGCTTGTAAAGTCAGCTGCATACGGATGGTTTAATGCATTTACCCATTCTGTATGGGCGTTGCACAGCTGAAATGCTTTCAGTCAGAAAAAGCTACAATCTGTATACGTAAAGCAAATATTTTCACTTCATGTAAATGGCCCTTTAACTGATGTTGAGCACAGAAACACAGTATGATGAGTCCTCTTGAGATTTATCCAGGTCGGATAATAAGAACAATCAAGGCAAATAGGACACAATTAGCATAAACAACAGGAGAAGGAATCAGTATCCAGAGGGTTAATGCAATCTTATTATGTAAATAGGGTTAAAGCGTGAAGGGCAGTTGCCCTTCAATGGTTAATGAGTGGTACCGAGATTCCTTGCTGATTATTAGTGACCCCCTGCAGAACTGTCCTGGGTGTGAATGCAATAAAGGTGGCCATAGACGTAATAATTACGATTACGATTTCTTTCCAAGAAAGATCGTTCATTTCAATACACACTTGTAGAGCTGAATCGTCAGATATACAGATAGAAACAATAGAAGTATACCTTCATCTGACAATTTAGCACTAACAATGACTGATTTTCAATTGCCTTCAAAGGTGTCCGATCAAAATTTTCCATCCAGCCCGATCGACGAGCCGACCGATATCCAAGTCTTCTGCAGATATTGGTCGGCTCTTTTCCCACTATACACGCAACGAATATCGTACGAAAATTCGAATCGTATGGTATTATCTGTGCATCTATGGCCACCTTAACTCACCTTATTCACATGCAGACTGGGGAACCAAAAATAATCTAATTTCCTTCTGATGGAAGCTGTTAGATTGCTGCGTTATAATGGTGCCCAAGTAAGTCACAGACCACACCTAATATTGATAGCCTTCTAATGCCAGCCCTGAACCTCTCTCTGACTGGCAACAACTCCACTGGAGGTTCATACTAGGCTAATTACAGATTTTCCCCCCTCCACCCAGAAGCTGAGGGGTTTAGTGGGACTAATGTGCTATGTTGGCGCCCAAAGAGAACATGGGTAACGTTTAACCATGGTGGGTTTCTAATGCCAGCCCTGAGTCAGGCAAACACAGTCAGTTTAGAGTAAAACATAGTGAGTTAGGTTGAAAAAAGACACACTTCCATCAAGTTCAACCTTCTAACTTTAACCTACCTAACTGCTAGTTGAAACAGTATTTTTTGTGAGGCCTCAGCACCAGATTGAGCTTCTTGGAAGCGAAACAGCTAAACAAGCAAAGCATGTGTCATACATTGTTAAAGGCTGTCTGAGGATACAGGGGGTTTTAATTTGCCAATAACTAGAGGGCTGTAGACTGGACCCCCCCAAATTCTGGGCATTACGATATTATAAACTTCCAAACTGGACTATTATTTGGCTGCAGTTAGTTAGGAATCTCATCAATGGCCTCATCTCTCTGTCCTAACACTGACCAAAGTGAGTTTTTCTTCCCGCCCCAGGTCTGTACAAAGGAAATTGTTTCCGGATCAACCATTTCCCGGAAGATAATGATTATGACCACGACAGTTCGGAGTATCTGTTGCGTAAGTACACGTTCTTCCTACCAGAAACCTTGGAATGTATCGATGGGAGGTCCTAGCCAAGCTGAGGCACTACTTCTCCACCAACCACCTGACCACACCACCATAGTTTAAAACATGTATTTCAGCTTTTTGGAGTGCTAGAATGTATTAAAATTGTGTTTGTAGGTGCCATGCTATTCCTGGCCCAAGCATAATCTGATTCATTTTAGTAATCCCAAATTCCATTGATTTTATAACTTGATTGCCCCTGCAGTACAAAAAAACAAACCCTTCCTATGCAGATGGTGAAATCTCCTCTCCACCAATGAATCCCATTTCTTGAGATAAACAATAAAAAAACCTAAATGAAATACTTTTCCCAGCAAGCTTTACTTAAACAATCTACATGTTTTTATTCTGATACCAGTTACCCTGTGGCAGTCAACCACCCACCCACCCATATTTAACATCCTGGAGTTGCCAGTTTGCTGCTTTTCTGTTGGGTAAGAAAGCCCCCCAGGGCTGACAGATTCCTGGTTTGAGGTTAATTCTATATGATGATCAGTGTTGTTACCATCCCAATTCTTCGGTGGCAAGAGAGACTGCTCTGTGAGCCTGACAGTTACATTGTTATCTGGGAGAGAGACCAAGCAGTGACAAAAAACACATCTGCGCCGGCCAGTGAAGCCACCTTTCCATAGCATCAAATCCATCCATGCAAATCTAGTATTTCCTTGTGCCGACCTAGGAACAGTATTTAACTCATCCTCTAAATATCGCAATGGAAAAGGTTTGTTCATAGGGGAATGAATGATGAAATCAAGGCCCTGTCTTTCTTTAAATATCTCTATATTTTCCCCAAATCAGTCAAGTGTAGAGTTTGAACCTACTGCTAGATACAAGGCTCTGACTAACAATGAGCTTCGTGGGCCTAGCACACTCATCTTTATAGGTTACTATGTGCCCAGAACATTCCTTCTCTCCTACTAAATACAGAACAAATACACATACATCATGAAAAGCAATTGCAAATAACATTTAATTAACACAAAGATATTTGTTCCCATTAGTTACTTTGTCTTGTACTGTGAAAAACAAAAAAGAACATTCTCTGTACAGTACCAGTTACTGTGCTTTTCAGTGACATCACATAAACCATTAATTCTGCCTAATTACCCCAAATTAGGAGCAGTTGCATATCAAAACTTTAAGATTTTAAGGGATCTGGTCTGGCCTATTTCCCCTTCCCACTGTATCTTTTCACTTTCCTGGAAACCTCCATTATCCAAAACAATTTCATCTCCTGCCAACTCTTCTTGTTCCTTCTATTTGTAGATTTTCCCCTTCTTTCCCCTTCCTGGGGGTGCTGTTTCATAGCATTCCTTTTTGTTTCTCCTGATTGTCCTTCTTTTTCTCCCTTTTCTCCTCCTTGTTTTTGTATTTTGCTTTTCCAGCACATATCTTTTTGACACCTTGCCAAGTGTCTGGACACTCACAGTTTGTATGACCCAAGGAGCCACACCAGGTGCATCGGATCATATCCCTGGTCAGGACCTTTGTTCTTCCACTGGCACTCTACGTGGGTTGCCTTCGGCACCCAGGCGGCTTGGCCTGGACTGCTCTGGGCATCTATTCTCCAGGGCTGGAACTAGGTTTATTTAGAAGAAGCACATGCCTAGGTGCAACAAAGTAAGGGAGCCAAACACACACATCTTCTTGCACCTACCCCTGGTCCAGACCCTTGTTATCCCACTGGCACTCTCCGGCGATCCTTAGGGCGTGTTCCCCCTACATGTGTGTCAATATATCAGACGTTCATGCACATTTGCGAATGCACCGGGGAGGGGGTGAAATGGCCGGCCAGGTTACATTGGTCCGGGCCCGTTTTATTCTGCACCTCCAGCCTGACTTGTGCCTTGTACGCCACAACCCAAAACTCCTCCTTATTGTAAATACAAGTCATGACAGCACCTTGCACTGCATCCCCGGCCAGACCATAATACCCTCCAGAGATAGATTTATTCTTAAAGATGATCATAACCACCTTGGTTTCTGGTCTTTATATGGGCCCTACACCCCCTTCTTCTCCTCATACAGCACCCAAAATTTCTCTAACCCTTGACAGAGCTTTAAAATCACAGCATATTCCACAGCACAAACAGTTATGAAGACAAATATATCATTTTGGCAGGCTGCTTGATGGTAAAGCTTGTTGAGGTTGACCTCTCCTACACCTCCCTCTGAGGTGAAACAGTCGTGGGGTTTGATACAGGACTGAACCCTAGTGGAGGAGTGGCAGGAGCATCAGGCAAATATCAGAAGGAAAGAGGATGGTCAGACAGGCAGACGTTGGTTCAGACAGCAAGCGTCAAAGTCCAAGAAAAAAGGCAAAGTCAAACACAGAAAAGCAAAATAAGTAATTTAAACAGTGTTCAGTGTCTTATCAGAAGCAATGATCACATTGCAGTAAAGCTAAGTCTCCAGCGTCCTTATAAATGTGCTGTGCATTTGCCGAGTGTACCATCTTAAAGAAGGGAAGAGATGAGCGGTGTAAGTGGCGGAGAGTGTGCAGGAAGGAGTTCTGTACAGTAGGCTCCTTACACATCTGGGGTAACTTTTATGGACTGTTTGATTAAATTCTGGCAAATAAATCTTGTCTCCGGTAACTTCTCCTTTAGCCCATCCTACCTAATTCTTACAACATTCCACCTTTTTAAAACTTGCTCCTTAAAAGAGCCACTTTGCTCCCCTGATAAGTGAAGAGCCTTTTTCTCCCTCAGACACTCTGACCAGGCTGCTGTTCCCCCTGCACCAGGGTCCACACTCCCTTGGGGCCAGCCAGTGGTTTCGCACACCCATGTATTCGAACAGAAAATTGCTTCCGGAGAGGGTTGGGGGGGCTCGGCTGCACATCTCGCACATCAACGCCACTTGATTACATTACCACATTAACTCTGTGGCCCCTCCCTACATTTTCATTTGTACCACTCGTGCCCCTGCTCCTCTGCCCCGCACCACACATTCTGCACTCATACTCTCTACAGTGTCAGTATTGGAAACATTTTGTTCAAGTTCAGGGTCTTTGTCCCTTAGGGGGGCTCACCAACCTCAGTATTTTAGTCCATAATCATCTATTTAACATTCTGGTACGTCACTTCTCTCTCTCCACTCACAGGCTTTATTATGGTAGAACTCTTACCAGCACTTGATAATGTTCATATTACCAGTAATCTCATGTTCCACATCCTCCAGCTCTTTATACAACTGTTTTCATTCATTCATTCATTTGCAGCCCTAAATCCTCCACTAGCAACGGCAGTGTTTTTTATTTCTCTCACTATGGCAACATTACATGTTCCTCTTCTGTAGACTCTCCAGAGCTTTAGTAGCTTAAATGATTTAATCAGAGACCAACACACTAAACCCTTCCTGCTGCATTAGGGGGGCTGAACCTACATGCAGCCTGGCAAGTCTCTAGCATTCTGAAACCCAAAAGAGACCATGTTTTGCCGTGTCTACAGTCAGGGTTTCCTCAGCAATAGATTCTGTCAGTAGTTTTCTTTGCCACCTTTGCTGGAAAAAATACTGCCTCTCCTATATTTTTATCTTTACTCCTTATTAATAACATTGGCATCAATCATCATTTTTACAGGCCAGGCTGGTCAAATGCTGACCAGGTATCAACCTTAGCTGCCCCCCTATCCTTTCCAGCAGCCATATTGGTTTTTCAGTGCAATACCTTTGTTGCACTGGGACTGGCTTATGGGCTCCCTCTGTTGGGCTGCTGCTGAATTACTGCTGCCTTGCCTCCATTGCAGCAACCTTCCCAGACCTCCCCAGTGCTCACACATGCTTCCTGCTCCATGATGGCTGCCTCCATGCCTGAAACACTGGATATAGGGTTGCCACCTGGCCGGTATTTTACCGGCCTAGCCAGTAAGACACCTGCCAAGGCTGGGGCCGGTATTACAAATTCACCGGCAATGCAGTTGCCGGTAATTTGTAATACCCTTTAAAAAAAGCCCTTGGCCTGCCCCCATTCGTGCAGAACTTACCTTTTTTGCAGTGTTCTTGACATCACCACAATGTTTCTCCACCCCATTTTGCATCACGCTGCATCCCCCTGCCCCTTTTTGATCAAGGACCGCCTCCTTTTTGTACCCGCCCCCCACCGGCCGGTTCTTTTTTTCAGTAAAGGTGGCAACCCTATAGATAAACAAATTGTAGAGCTGCTGGTGCCCCTCTAGATACTGTGTCGTTTTTGTGCTTTGCACTTTCATTCTTTTCCTGCTGTAGATAAGACCTTGACTTTCCTTTGCAAAAATTTCCATTCACTAGGCTTTTTTCTCCACCAGAACTCTGGATTTTACCCTGCATATTCCAGTACCCAGACATGATCCAGCTGGAAGTTAACTTTAGCCTCCCTGCACTTGGCGGAAAAAGCTGATTGTTTTCAACATTTGAAAAGGATTAGAAAGCATTAAACAAATGATTCCATTACAGACCCCCTCAGTCTAATGAAGACTCACAGCTTGTTCCCCTAACAGAGTTGGCTGCCTTTATGCTACACACTGAAGTGCAGACATTAATCAGTTTAGTTACAGTTTTTGACTCAAAGATTTGGCCTCTTCTCCTGATCTTTCCCACTGAATTCCTGTTATTCCTGGGGATCCTTCACCCTCTGCTAGGATAGCAATCCTCTTACAGTCTTCTGAGACCTGATTTTTTCCGGAGGTGCCTTGAGTGGCCCCCCCAACTACCTATCTCCCTTTCTCTCCTTAGAAGCCCCACCTCTCTCTCTCTCTCTCTCTCTCTCTCTCTCTCTCTCTCTCTCTCTCTCTCTCTCTCTCCTTTCTACTCCCATTAAACTTTGAAGGGGTTCTTTATCTTTGAATTAACTTTTTCTTTGATGTAGAGAGAGAGAGAGAGAGAGAGTTATTTTTATTATAAGTGCCATTGGTTTCCATTTCTATTATTTCTGTGTTTTTTAGTTATTTAGCTTTTTTAGCAATCTGGTTGCTAGGGTCCAAGTTACCTTAGCAACCATGCACTGATTTGAAAAAGAGACTGTATTATGAATAGAAGAAGGCCTGAATAGTAATATAATATATAATAAGTAATAACAAATAGCAAAACCAATACATTTCTTTCCTTACAGAGCATTTGTTGTTTTGAGATGGGGGGGTCAGTGACCCCAATTTGAAAGCTGGAAAAAGTCAGAAGGCAAATAATTTAAAAACTATAAAAAAGAAAAAATGGCTATTGAAATGTTGCTTAGAATAAGAATTAGTATGTCTGTAAGATGCTACAATTAAACTAAATTTGAACCATCCCTTTAAGCTCCTCTTCGTCCTGTTCCACAGTCTCCCCCAAACGTGCCCTGCTAAATAAAGCAAATCTATAGGAAGTCTCTAGCTTTCCCTTACCAAAAAACACTGCTCTGATTGTTTTACTGCAAGGGAGCACCTGTCTATATACTGCTACCAGCCAACTGGGCTATATGCTGCCCTTTATGTGATTTAGAAAGCAAATCAGTCCCTTTAATGGAACAGTTCAGTGTAAAAATAAAACGGAATAAATAGATAGGCTGTGAGAAATAGAAAATATTTCTAATATAGTAGTGAAGGGATACCTAACATAATAGCCAGAACACTACTTCCTCCTTTGCATCTCTGTAACTTCTTAGTCAGTCAGCGACTAGACAAGGGGCAACATGGGACATAAGTGTTCAGTGAGTTTGTTTTTGATCCTTAGCACGCATGTCAAATTCAAAAGCAAACTAACTGAACAGTTATGTCCTATATGCCCCCCCCCTTCAAGCCACTGATTACTGACTGGTAACAAGTTAGAGAGCTGTAGAACAGGAAGTTGGGTTGTGGCTATTATGGTATACATGCCACCCAGCCGCATTCTAGGGAGCGCATGTGCGTGCACTCACGGGGGGAGGGAATGGGTGCTAGGAACTGGCAGCCTAGGGGTGCCGAAGAAGGAAATCTGGACCTGAGTGTCAGGGAAACAAAAAGCAGAATGTGCAATTGTATTTAAGGCCTATAACATCAGCATAGGAATTATTAGAAGTGGAAGGTAAAAGATTGCCTTTAAGAACCATCACAGCATTTGCAGCAGGCACAGTAGGAGAGACATTTCTTAGCCCTATTTTTAAGGCACAGGAGGCACAGCTGTTCTTTGGTAGGAACATACAAGAACCCCCAAACATATCCATTGATATTTCTTGGATTTACCTATATGGCTGTTGCCTGCTTTGGTGTGGGGCACAGATCTCCATAATCACAACTATCTCCCCTTTGTGCAACCCCCAAACTCCAGTGGGCTACCATATAATTCCCAGGCTATGTTAACCTGTAAATACAGATCTGGTAGCTTTACATATGGTTCTATATAATATATATAAATAACTGTATTTTATCTATTTCCAACTAGGTATTGTCCGTGCATCCAGTGTTTTTCCAATCCTGAGCACCATCCTCCTGCTATTGGGTGGCCTTTGTATTGGGGCTGGGCGTCTCTACAGCAGCAGAAACAACATTATCCTCAGTGCTGGGATCCTGTTTGTAGCAGCTGGTAAGGGATCAAAATCCAATATCCCAACACTTTGTATCCAGGCCAAATATTAATTAAGCCCCATATTGTTTAGTGTGATAAATATATGTGTTACTTGTCACTTCTGTAGGCTCACGGTCAGGGAAATTAGTGTCTGGGGTTGGACAGGCAGAAGGAGAACTGGGAGAGGTAAATGCAAGAATAGAGTCCAAGCCTTTGAATAAACAGAATTAGAGATGGGAAAGATAAAGGCAGATGAGAGAATAGATGTCAAGGCTTTGGATAGACAGAAGGAGGGAAGGGAGAGATAAGGACAGAGGGGAGAAGAGAAGCTTTGGATAGACAGAAAGATAGATTGGATAGATAAGGGCAGAGGAGAGAATAAAGGCCAAGCCTCTGAATAGACCAGTGGTCCCCAACCTTTAGCTACATTGGAATGTAAAATAAGTTGATGAGCAACATAAGCATGCAAAAAGTTCCTGGGGGTTGCCAAATATGGGCTGTGATTGACTATTGGTAGCCCCTTTTTGGATTGGCAGCCTACAGGAGGCTCTGGAATTCAAAAATAAGCACCTGCTTTGAGGGCACTGGGAGCAACATCCAATGTGTTGGTGAGCAACGTTGCTCACGATCTACTGGTTGGGGATCATTGGGATAGACAGAAGGAGAGGTGGGAGAGATATGGACATGGTATAAAATAGCAAGATCCAACATTTCATTCTCCCTTCATCATTCTCTCTTTTCCTCAGGCCTCAGCAACATAATTGGAATCATTGTTTATATATCCAGCAATGCTGGCGACCCAAGCGACAAGAAAGATGAAGACAAAAAGAACCAGTACAACTATGGGTGGTCCTTCTATTTCGGGGCTTTGTCTTTTATTGTGGCTGAGACTATTGGAGTTCTGGCTGTTAATATTTACATTGAGAGAAACAAGGAGTTGAGGTTTAGATCCAAACGGGAGTTTCTGAAGTCCTCTTCCTTGTCCCCATATGCTAGAATGCCAAGCTACAGATACCGCCGGAGGAGGTCAAGATCCAGTTCCCACTCTACAGAGCCATCACCATCCCGGGAGATGTCTCCAATTAGCATGAAGATAGCTGGCACCCTCCCCATGGGCGAAATATCCATGTACACTCTTACTAGGGAACCTCTAAAAATCACAACAGCTGCCAGCTTCAACTCCGATTCTGATGCCAGTTTCCTCCAGGTCCATAACTGCTTCCACAATGAGCTGAAGGAAGGCATTAACATCAGTGTGGTTAACAGAAGGACGACCCCTGTTTAAGCCCAGTTGGAAATATAACGGAATAGCAGCGGGGGGCTGTACTTTTCCTGTTTTGTGCCACAAGTAAATTACACCGTTTAGTATCTGACTCCATGTATAAGTGAGCCCCCCGATGGTATCGGAGCATGGAGTTGAGCTCCCACTGCCCACCATTCATTTGGGGCAGAAAACAATATCAGATGCATCTCAGTAAATGATTCCTGATTATTTCTTGTCAGGTATTCTTTGAGTTTTCTTGACCCAACAAGGGAATCACAGTGCCCCTTAGCCATTTTGGATTGATACAGGAATGCTGATTGTCAGACATTTCCCAAATTCATACTTTTTTTTTACCACCAAATAAAGCCATGTTGTATTTGTGAAGCCAAACTCATACAACTCATCCACCCTAGGGACAGACTTGCAAGGATTTTATAGCAGTTACACTGGCGCTTACACGGGGGTAGGGGGTTAGGGAAATAATAAATTGTGTATGTTGTTTGGGAAAGCCCCCTCTCATCTTATCCCTTATCCCACATTTTTATAGAGGTGTGATTGTTGCAGTTCTATCTACAGGACCCTGGACAAAAAAACAACCTTCTTGAAAATGTGGGGGTTGGAGTTGTCATTGTTTATGCTTACAGGACATTGACAGCTCTTTTTAGTGCATATTTACTGTATTTGTTTCGTATGGCTGTTGTAGGAGCCTCTTAGTACAGCAGCCCTATGAAAAGTTCTATAGACTAGCAAGTAACGCAGTGTTTGAGTTGGTAGCCAGTGCTTGCCCTTCCTCACGAGGCCACTGTACATTTCCAGATATGCAGGTGCTGGGTGGGGGGAGACTTTATCATTATATGTTAGGGATGCACCGAATCAAGGATTCGGTTCGGGATTCAGCCAGGATTCGGCCTTTTTCAGCAGGATTCGGATTCGGCCGAATACTTCTGCCTGGCCGAACCGAATGCTAATTTGCATATCCAAATTAGGGGTGGGGAGGGAAATCACATGGAAGTAAAAAATGTTTTTCCACCCCTAATTTGCGTATGCAAATTAGGATTCAGATTCGGCTGAATCTTTTGCGAAGGATTCTGGGTTTCGGCCGAATCCAAAATAGTGGATTCGGTGCATCCCTATTATATATGCACAATATATTGAAGAAGGGAGTTAGATCTCTTTCACACATACAGTGCCATCCAATGACCACTAATGTCTAGTACCAAATTTAAGTGACAATATATTCTAAGCCACAACATACTTTTATCCATAGTGAGATATACCATGCTCTAAACACACCCCTGGAATTAAACCCCCCTCCCCCATATTCCCTTCTTGGAGCTGCCCCCCAAATTCCCCAAATCAGACAGCACTGCAGAGACAGAGGCTGTTGGGTGCTAGCCCCAAGATTTTCACCCCAAATCCCTCTCATACTGGCTTCATATTAAATCCACATGCCATGTTGTAGGGCTAATTAGGCATCACATGCCTGCTGCTGGCTGCATTGGTTTCTAAATATTCATGTAGCTTGTCTCTATCAATCCTGCAACATGTGGAGCCCACAGGCAGAAGGCATGATTGCATTACAGATCGCTGTGTGCAGAACCCTCGGCTGCTCCATGAGTCTATTTAGCATCTTATTTATATTCTGTACCCGACTTGACTGTTTCCAATACATACTTTGACTGTTACCTTCCTGAATATTCCACAAGTGCAGCTGTAGATACGGCTATTAAATATTACCCCTCTCACCACCGAAATTCATGTATATCAGTTGCGTTATGATCTAGTTCGTAGGTTCCATGCCTCCTTCCTCAGGGTTCACCTGCTATGTAGGTTGTATGGTTCTCCCCAGATCAGCAACATTGCCATTGTGTGTGGGGCCAATAACAGAACTTGTAGGTAAATCCACTCACAAGGCGATTGCATTGGGTTATTTATAAAGCAACCCTGCCCAATCCAGATAACACACTGGAAGCAAAATTAGCCAGTACAATCCTTGATCTGGTCTCGGTGACAAATGGATTGGACAGGGTTGCTTAGAATGACATATTCTTTCATTATGCAACAACTGTTTTGGGTAGACGTCCCCTTTAAAGTAAATGATCTGTCTGTGCATTCCAGTGCTGTGTGGTTGCTATGGTCACTGGACCTAAGTAGGAATCATTTCATCTTCCAGTCTGCCATTCTTACAACTTCTGTTTAGTTGCTAGGGTCAGTGACCATAACAATGAGATATAACTGGGGGAGCTGTTGAGTGGAATAATTCAGCATGTTTCAGGGAAAATAGAAGTCACAGGGCAGAATTTGGTAGGACATAACCCATCTGCCAATGTGCTGCCAGTCTTAATGCCATTATGAGGGGAATATTACATCTACATACATGAAAATCCAGCTTTATATATTTCCATGTCCCCTTAAGTGTCATTGTCTTTATTTTTCCTTGGGGGGGTGCGGGTGGCAGAAACCAAATTGGCTTATGCACTAGGCTGGAATAAATGTACCTGTAACATTTATATTCCTCTGTGTAACTGTACTATGGATCTATTTATACTTTCCCTGTAAAGAATTTGTATAAAGTGCAATATCCTCTCAGCTCCTGGCTTTATTTGATATACTGCTGTTGTAAGGCGCGGTGCTGTTCATTCTACATTTTTGTCACCGTGAAGTTTCTATGCTAAAAATTCACACCACATGCACCATCAGCAGGAGTCACACCTCCCGATCTACTGTCTAAATGATATGCCCCTAAATGGTGCTTGGTGGTATAATTCCACATGACTACCTAAAACCTGCAGACTTGTGCCTTTATATGGACACAGAACCCCTCAGTGACATCTAATATCCTTATAATTTACAGTAGGGGGTACATTTTCCCTTATAATACATGAGTGATACTCAGAGTTCCCTGTATAACTCATCCTGCAGCCTTGTGCCTTTATATGGTCACAGAACAACCCTCTCAGTGACTTCTAATACCCTTATAATTTACAGTTGGGGTACATTATCCCTTATAATAAAAGAGTTCCCTGTATAACTCAGCCTGTAGACATTCATTTATATGGTCACAAAACTTCTCAGAGATTACTAATAAACATTTTCCCTATATTATAATTATTATTATTATTATTAACATGTATTTATATGGCCCCAACATATTTTGCAGCGCTGTTAGCCAAAAATGTAATCTATAAAGGCTGGAGTGACTGGATGTCTAATATAACTTCCTGCTTTTCAGCTCTCTAACTCTGTTATAGTCAGCGACTATAAGGGGGCCCACATGGGACACAACAGTTCAATGAGTTTGCAATTGATCCTTAGCATGCAGCTTAGATTCAAAAGCAACAGTTATGACACAAGTGGGCCCCTCAAGTCACTGATTGGTTACTGCCTTGTATCAGTGGAACCCAAGAGAACTGAATTCATTTAAAGGGGAACCAAAACTTCCAAACCAAAATTTGATAAAGAGGCCCACATATCACAGAAACCCCTAATATACCCATCAATTACCTGTTTCTTCAAAAAGTATGAATAAATGACGTTTTCTATGCTGAAATCCAGCTGTTTAACAGTTCTCTTTCTGCATCATTTGAAATCCTGGCAGGGAAGGAGGGACTAAACACTGATGTTACAAATTGTAACAACTACTCCACAGCTTACAGACATCATGCAGGACCTACATAACCCTCAAAGCATTGCACTGTGATGTTCTGTTCTTTATTAAAATCATGTGTGCAAGGAATTGTTGGGTTTGGAGGATGCAGACTGAGGACAGCTGGCTATTGATACAAAGTAACAGTAGTCAGTCATCTCAGCAAAGTAGTCAGAGAGATCAGCAGGGGCCAGACTTTGGGAACTGTCAGAAACCATTAAAAATCATAAAAAGTCTGCATATTTTTTAAATGATGATGTATATTGCAAAGTTGCTTGAAATTATGTTTACTTTTCAAAAAGCTAAAGTTATGTTTTTGTGGAGTTCCCATTTAAGTTGCTGGCTGAAATTATACTAATAACATTGAGTGGCCTTTAATATTATTGTTATATTTCTGTTTTTATTTCAGACCATGCCTGTACATCTTCCACTCTAACTTCCAAATGACTGCCTGGTTGCCAGGATATTAAATCCGTAGCAACCAGATGAAAGCCACAGACTAAGAAAACACATCAGTAAAAACATACACTTACTACACACAGAATACTGTCGCCTATGGAATACTTAAACCTTATTTTGAGCAGAATACCTTCTTTAACATAATTATATGACCACTACTTACAAGTAACAATAAACAGGGTATATTTACCATTCAAGAAGAAGCCTCATTTGATTCTTTGATTTGACTCTGAAATCATCGCAATCACAAGGGAAATGATTGCATTTTCTGCCTAAAATGACCCACTGCTCAGGCAGTCATGAAGTTATTACGTTGGCCAAAAGACAATTTGTTATGTGAATGGCCCCAGATAAGGGCACTTTGGGAGTAATGACATTCCTGCTCTGCACCATTCAGCCAACAGGATGATTACTTTAGAGATAAGGGTCTGTCCTGTTCACAGAAATAGATCTGTTGGCCAAACTGCTGCTTCTTCAATTGAAGGAAAGAGATGAGGGGTGTGGGATTCATTTGGATTGACAGTAGATGAAAAGGGAAAACAATTGACCCAATGTCTCAGTAGGAATGGGAATGATATCCTGATTAGCAGGAGATGAACTGGGCAGGAAAAGCAGAGAAGGTATAGGGTAACAGCAACAAGAATGGCAGCAGGGGCCATAGTAAAACCAGTTCAGCCTATGGACCTTAGCTGTTGTCAATCTAAATCTCCATCATCCGCCAAGAACCTCCCACTGAAGAACCTCAGCTGTATAAATTACTCCATCTTATCGTACTGTCTTCAGCTTGACCTTCTGTTTCTTTCTTCCCCTTCCATTTCCATCTTGTCCTGCTGTCTTCATCATGTCAGGGGGTAAATACAATGACTTCATCTCAGGGGTTTGAGTAGTCTAGTGTTATGGAGGATGCAAGAGGAAAACATGGGGATCTTGTACATTGCAGCCTAACACATATGGATATAATGTTTAAAGTTATCATATAACATCATATCATATCCATATCATATCATATCCATATGCATATGGATGTGGGACCAGGAGTAAAAAGGGGCCAGTAGGGTTCCTGACTGATGTACAATATCAATATATGTTTTAGAAACAGATTATTATCCCCAGGGTTTAGGGGGGCAGGAGTATATTGCAACATGTGGGATTCCTGACTGACTGATGTGAGTGAAATGTACCTTAAGGTACATTTCACTCACATCAGTCAGGAATCCCACATGTTGCAATATACTCCTGCCCCCCTAAACCCTAGGAAGCCTTTGCTGTGGGGCCCTGGTACTTCTAGCTATGGGTGTATGGCTGCCAGATGAATGTTGCAGTGTGCAACCATGCAGTTCCAGTGCATTAGGGAGAGGCACAAACACATCTGACCCCTGGTTGCTCCCACTTTTCTCCTGCAAATAAGACTTCCAAAACCATAATTTCTTCCCTTAAGGAAACACTTGCTGTTGCTGAAAGCTTTCGCTTGGAATTAAGGCACTGGGCGCTCAGTCATGCGGAGCCGTGTCCTACATTTCCCATTTTCCCTTATACTTCATGTGTCAAAACATTAACTCCTTGGGGCAAATTCACTAAGATGCGAAGTTGCGCCAGGCGCAACTTTGCCGCCCTTCGCCGCACTTCGGCAGGCGTAGTTTCGCCAGGGCTCCGCAAATTCACTAAAATCCGAAGTTGCGCACAGGGGTAGCGTAAGGTTGCGAAGTTGCGCTAGCGTTGATTCGCTATATAAAGCGAAGTTACACTAGCGAAGGCTAATTTGCATACGGCGCGAAATTCAAATTTAAATGGAGGAACACGTATCTGTACTACAAATGCCTAGAAAACCTTCAAATCAGCAAATAAAAATTTTATTTTGCCCTACACATGTGCCCACTGTCTAGGTAAGTTGCCATGAGTCAGGAAATGTAGGGGGGAGGAAGGGGAGCCCCAAAAAAATTTCGATCTTTTTCAGCCTATCAGCCATCATGTAGAAAACACGCCAGCGTTTTTTTGGGACTTAGAAAAAAAATTGACTTTTTTTAAACAATCCCTATCTACTCTATTGCGCTTCGCCAGGTCTGAGGTGGCGAAGGAAGTCTAGCGTAAAATGTAGCGTTCAGTACACTGCGCAAGTTAGTGAATTTGCGTAGTTTCGTCGCTAGCGAAGATTCGCCTGGTGTAAGGTTGCGAAGTAAAACTAGCGAAACTACGCCAGCGTTCGTTAGTGAATTTGCGCAGTAGCGAAAATGCCAAACGCTAGCGAATTAACGCTAGCGTTCGGCGCTTCGCGGCTTAGTGAATTTGCCCCCTTGAGAGAGGGGGAGCAGAGCTTGAAATGGGACTGAAAATATTGGTGAATGCTCAGTCAAATGGGTTCACATATAAATACACTGAAATGAGGGCTACAATATACTCCTACTGCTGATTTATTTTCTTGAGTTTAGCGGCAAATTTGCTTCTCTCCCATCTGATTTTATGTAGAGACCCTGCTGTGTAAATATGAACAAAATTATAGATTTACTGTTACAGTACCACTTCTCACCACTCATCAGTCAAAAGCCGGTATTTGCCATTTGTCTACAATAGAACAGCACCAACACTTGATTTGTGCTGCAAGTAAGGGCCTGATGTTTTGATTTGCAACCTTACCAGACCCTTCAGCTTATGTTACTGACCAATCATAAGGGATCTTCCTTAAAGATTTACTGTCGGCCCATACCCATGTGAATGCAACCCGTATGTCTGTCAGCGACACAACTCTCGCACAGCTGTTTTCTCCAGACAAAACCAAGAGTGAGTTGTGGATTAGGGGCATGAGTCAGATTATCAGAATCTTGGGAATTATTATCGAATTACCTAAATGTAAGCACTTTCCTGGGTGAGAACTATGTAGGTATTTGTCACATTGCATCAATAGGAGATGCCTATCTGCAAGACTCCCATTTCTAACCAGCGACCAGAGAGTTGCCTAATGTATTTTTAAAGGACAAGTAAACCTAAAGTGTTAATACCTGTAACTCATGCAAGGCAAACACCCCCCCAACCTAGTTACTTTATTTTAACCCAGTTAAAAGTCTGCTTTGCTGTTCATGTGCTTCATACTGGGGCTCTAATTGTATGTGCATGGGACCAGGTTTCACTCCAATTTAAATTGCCCTTTAAAATACAATAAGTGAATTCTTTTATAAATCGGTTTTCACCTGAATACACCTACTAGGCCAGCAGGACAGTGGAACCAAGTACAAGGGCTAACGGGGGCTTTTTTGCTATGAAAGAAATGCAAATGTTTCTGATTCTCTGGGAAATGCCACCCTGCCTGGTACATTTTTACTCTGGATTTACAGAGATTAACACCTCGCCAAATCAAAGGCCTGTTGTTACTGGCGCATCCAACCACTTTCTCTTCTACTTTCAGAACTGTTTGCAGAACTATCCTAAGGGAGCCCTCCTGTTAGCCTAATCTGGGCACTGTAAATTTGCTAAAGGAAGAGACAGTAGGAAAAGATGGAGGAAGCATATTGCTATTCATATATGTTGGAGCTGCCAGACTGCTTAGTTTGCAAAGAGAAAGAAAGATCATGCATAGGCTCTAATTACACATTGCCCCAGGTTGGAGGATTGTTAAGGTGGCCATACACTATAAGATCCGCTCGTTTGGTGGCATCGCCAAACGAGCGGATCTTTTCCCCGATATGCCACTAACGGCAGGGCTATATTGGGGGTAATCTAAACGTTTGGCGCTATGGCCGAACGATTGGATTACGACGAGCGCAATGAGCTCCGACGGGTCTGTCAGGAGAAAAAATCAAACCTTCCTGATCAATATTGTGTCCAGATATCGATCAGAAAGACCCGTCGGAAGACTCCATACACGGGCAGATTAGCTGTCAAATTGGTCTAAACGACCGATATTGGCAGCTTTATCTGCCTGTGTATGGCCACCTTTAGACTTTATCCAGTAGCAACTTTTCCAAAGCAATTTCCCAACATCCATTTATTCTCACTGGTTGAGATGTTATGTGTAAATGCTGTTGACAGCAGTGTCCAGGTGTTTCTTTTCTCAACAATGGAGCAGAAGACAGCTGATTAACAGACCTGGAGGAGAAGTGACTGCTGCTTCATTCTTTCATATTTCAGAACCAGAATGAGAATTGAATGTTTATTGGGGAGTTAAGAGTTATTTTGTTTCAGTAGTCAGGGCAAGCAGTGCAGAGAAAAGAAAGGGACAGGCAGTGACAGACAATGGCAGTTACAGGTAAGTGTAAACCCTTTGAGAATGAGGAATTGATATTGGGAAGATGTTTCAGAAGTCAGAGCCAGCAGTTCAGAGAACAGAAACCAAGACAGTGACAGATAAACATGACAGTTGCACATTATGATAAATACAATGGGAATGAGGAATGAATAGATATTTGGAAGCTGCTTAGAATTAGATTTTCTTTCATTATGCAAATTACAGATCGATAGCAGGGTGTTGTGCAATTGGCACTATGACATGAGGATGGTTTCTCTTGCGACACTTGGAATAAAGGTGTCACTACCCCAGCTGCTCCTTGTATTAATAAGCCCCCACCACCAGCATGTCTGTGCCGAGAGTTTGGTGACAGATCTCAACAGCTGCTCCAGGGCCCGGCCCATCCCAAATCTCTCTCCAGTCTCGGCTCCAGTAACACAAGGACCCACAGAGCAGAAAGAACCGGGCAAGCTTCCTAGGGACTCAGATCTAACTAGCCAAGGGACTTATCCACTAGCCATGCAGGAGCTTAAAGCGCTTAAAATTAGGGTGACATCTTGTATCATCCTGGTGGGGATCTCGTTAATGTTAGCGGCTGTAATGAGCGACCACTGGGCAGTCCTCAGCCCCAAACTGGATGATGACACTCAGTCGTGTGAGGTGGCACATTTTGGCCTATGGAGGCTGTGTAAAAAGAAGATACTCATGGATGATCAGGAGACCATGCTCAAAGGATGTGGCCCACTGAGCCTTCCTGGGGGTAAGTGTATTTCAGGTTAATGAGGCAATGCAAATTATTTTCCCTATTGGGTCCACTGGTTCTAGGGTTGCCATTTCATCTGGTTGGTCCAAACTGTAACTACCAGTGATGAGTCTATTGATGTTTCACCTTACTTACTGCTCAGAGGAGCCCTGTGTCCCTCGAGAGTTCTAAAGTTGTATGGTTAACATGGTGCTGGGGTTAGTGCCTTTAGCAACTGGCAGAGGGGCTGCTGTTAGATGCCATAGACACTCACTACTTATTGGGCTTGTTGGAGAGGACTGTTGTGGGCTACTGAGAACTTGGAATTCCCAGGCCTATTTTGAATCCAGTCCAGGGTGTGCTTTGGTCTCAAAGTTAACTTTGTTCCATAAGGCAGGGTTATTTTAGGGTTAACTGATTTCCTATAAGGTTGTAGCTGATTAATGTAACCATGGGACATAAGTGTAGGAAGATGACCCGGGGGGGGGGCAAACGTGTAGAGGGCTGTGGGGCACTACTTAATAAACAATATATATTCATAAAAGAGGCAGCGAGTAGGATTCTGTTCTGTCTCAGCAGCCTGTAGACATCTCTATAGTCCTAAAACTAGGCAGTAGGTAGGAGTCAGCTCCAACTTATAGCAGCTTGTGGGCAACCCTATAGTTACAAATCCAGGCAGTAAGAGTTAGTTCTGACTCATAACAGCCTGCAGGCACCTCTGTAGTCCCAAAGCTAGGCAGTAGATAAGAGTCACCTTTAGGGTAAGGCCACACTAAGCGATAGCGCGGCGATTTGACTCGCCGCGACTATTCGCCGCGACTTTTAATCCTCAATCGCTGGCGAAACTTTGGCGCTGGCGTCTATGGGGAATCGCTGCGTAAAAACACACGCGGCGATCTTTTTTCTATTGTCGCTCGAAATCGCCTCGCTAGGCGATTTCGAGCGACAATAGAAAAAAGATCGCCGCGTGTGTTTTTACGCTGGCGATTTTGCGCGATTTCCCATAGACGCCAGCGCCAAAGTTTCGCCAGCGATTGAGGATTAAAAGTCGCGGCGAATAGTCGCGGCGAGTCAAATCGCCGCGCTATCGCTTAGTGTGGCCTTACCCTTAACTCATAGCAACCTGTGGCTGGACACCGCTATAGTTCCAAAGCTAGAAGTCATACCTCCCAACATCCTGTTTTGAGTGGGACAGTCCAGCTTTTGACAGCTCAACGGATATGTACTGATATGTCTCGAGTTTCTCTTTGATCTGCTGCACTGAACTGCCAGAAAAAGATACAAAGTTTGTAACTAATTGGCTCTTGGCTGAAAGCAAAGAATACATACTTAACATACTTTTTTAGATTAGATAAGAACGTACACAAAGGAAAATTCACCTTCATTAGCAAAACTGTAATAACACATAAAAACTACATAAATGTGTTCAAACTTTCATAATCTGCCAAAATTGGTAAAATGGACACGGTAATTAGGGGGTGTGGTCACAAAAATGGGCGTGATCAAAGAATTTCGCAGAATCTTTTTGTCCCTCTTTCTGTTTCCAACATGTTGGGAGGTATGCCAGAGGGTAGGAGTCAGTTATGATTCACAGCAGACTGTAGGCACCACTAAAGCCCCTAAGCTGAGCAATAGGTAGGAGTCAGGTCAAATTCACAGCCCGTGGGTAACTCTATAGTTCCAAAGCAAGACAGTGGATAGGAGTCAGTCCTGACTCATAGCAGCCTGAATGCACCTAATACTTTTAGGGGTAGGTCAGTTGTGCTGACAGGTTGATATCAATGAGAAACTCATACAGCCTTCCTAGCCTGGGAATTGTCCAGCTATCTCCAGGTATTATGGGGCAGTCACATGTAATAAACATGCACACCAGTGCCGGGCCAGCCGAGCGATCTAGGCAACCCGGCCGGCCACTTCGCCCCCCGCAGCAGTGCGCAACCAAGTACACGCGTACGTAACCGTGCGCAACCGAGGACGCATGTGCTCAACCGCACGGAGCCGAGTGCAGTCGTGCGCAAAGCACTGTGGGGGTCATTTATAAACATGGTTATATTTATAAAGCTGAGTAAGAGGGTGCAAACAGAATTGCTAATTTCTTTTCACAATGCGAAGTAGTGTACCACTATCCCTGTACTTACTTCTAACACTGGTGCAGGGGAGAGTGGGGCCCATGGAAGTGTGTGGATTATGGGACATGACCAGGGTGAGAGGAAGCTCTTTTCCAGACCCCTACTAACTGCAGCTCTCTGCCAAAGTAATGGGGTCTGCCCCTTGAAAGCTATAACACTGTCTGATTTCCTATATATATTCTGCTAAATGTGTAGCAATTTAGAAACTACCCCTCCACAAAATCTGGTCACAGGGTGCAAGGGGGCAGATCCTCTAGCAAGGGACCTCCTTCACCCCTCTACACTACATGGCAAATCCCTGGCAATAACCAGGTATGCCCTATCTCACTTGCTCATCTACCATGGTCTCTTACCTTACCTGTGTGGGTGATTGTTAGTGACGAGTGGGCAAAAGTAGTCTGTACATTTAAGAGAAATATAATTATAAATACTTCTCCTAAAGTCATTGCCAGCCAGGCATCTGACTATTTATGGCACCTGCTATGCAGTCTCTAAATACTCTCTGGGTGGGGGCACAGGAGAGAGTCAATATCTATATAATTCCTTGGGCTCCTGATAATAAGATTTGTGCTGGGCCTGCACCCCGGATATATCTGTGAATGCAGATCAGGCAGTGACCCTTCCAACCAGGCTTGTACTGGGTTTCAAAATAGGCCCTGGCCTATTACAGAGTTATACTGGGTCCTACAGACTGTCTAACAGGTGTCAGCCATTCAGTGCCGTCACTAGCCCACTCCAGGGGAAACATATAGCAGCATATTTATAGAGAGCAGGAAGGAATGGAAATCCTATGTATGGAGCGTATGTGAGAATCCAGGACTATAAAGACCCACCTGCTTCCAGAGAACAGGAGCTGGGGTGAGTGACAGTGGCAGGTTTAAAGGAGTGTCATTGCCCCTTCCCTTGCTAAAAACTAGATGCACCACCATCCCTAGTGCCACACATGTAACTCAAGTCTTCATGAGGCAACGCACACTCAGATCCATTCCTGTAATATTCTCTGTGTATAAATAAACTTTTATAGAGACTGTGAGGCTGTGATCCCATCATGTTACTGAAGAACTATGCACAACAGAGAGATACACAAAAAGAGGCTTTGTCGGAGCATTGCAAGGCTGAGTAAAGTACATAAGTACAATGCATATTTGACTGATCTGGGCAAGTTAGCTGCAAACATTCAAAAGAGTTGGGCTAGATCAATACACAGTCCCTGGTACCCTGTTTCACTTGTAATTTAGTCTCTATGCAAGTGTGTATATATATAAATATAAATATATATATATATATATATATATATATATATATATATATATATATATATATATATATATATATATAAACATACATACATACAGGCCCGGACTGGCAATCTGTGAGTTCTGGCAAATGCCAGAGGGGCTGCTATAAGGTGCCATAGAAAGTCAGTATTTAGTGGGCTGTTTGGGCCTCTGAGTGGGCTAATTGGGCCTCTGTGTACCTGAAATGCCAGGGCCTATTTTGATTCTCAGTCCAGACCTGTATACATATATACATATATACATATATATATCTTGGCATAAGTGACTTTGTAAAAAAAATAAGCTGTTTTTGAAATACATGCACTTGCATAGATACTGAATTACAGGGAGCCAGAGAATGTGCATTGATTAAACTCCTCTCTTTTATATGTTTGTGCTGGGGGAAGAGGATTTTTTTTTCATGATCAGTAATAGATATAGGAAAATGCTGGTATCTTGGCAGCCTGGAATCTATAGGCCACTTTTAGCATGCTGAGTGGGAGCAGTGTTACTTTGTCCTGTAAATGTTCAGCAGGAGTTGAGAGACAGGAGGCAGTATTTCCGTTCTTCAAAACAGAAATTGGAGAGAGCAAAGGCATTAACTTCCCAGGAATTAGTGCAAATCTATGTCAATCAATAGGTGTCCCTGGAACTCATCAAGTAAATAAAGTTGTGCTCCTCAAACAGTGTAGAAGTTTCACCACTTCTACGTGAAGTTATCATATATACATGAAGGATCCACTGGAGGGCAATTTTTATTGAAAAATAGTTTTAGGTTTATTTGACATGCATAGCAACATGTTTCGGACCACAAAGGTCCTTCCTTACATGAGATGAAGAACCTGTGTAGTCCAAAACATGTAGTGCTATGCATCTCAAATAAACCTAAAACCATTTTTCACTACTTTGTTCTCTGGTGGATCCTTCATGTTTATATAAATCTACATGTCACATTACTGATTTGTATGTTTTGTGCTTGACTAATCATTTATTTTTAGGATAATAGATGCATCAATCCCTTGTTATCTGGCTGTGCATGCTGGGAGTTCACACAATGGTTCATTTATAGGCCTGGCACCTAAATAACAGATAGTAAGTCATTCTCAGTCAAAGGCTTGTGTTTATGCTTGTCTTCTGCTCTGGCAGCCAGAGAGTTAAGCAGGAATATTCCAACCATTGATAGAAGGGGCAGTCTGGTAACCCCCAGCTGGGCTTCTAACATAGTCCTGAAATCTCGGAGAGCCCAGGTGGGTGCAAGTTAGGGTACGAAGGCACTGGGAATGTGTAAATAAAGTGGCCAGTCAGCAGAATTATTCTGGAGTCCAGCTGCCCACAAGCTGACGCCTCCCTCACCACCAAATGGAACAGCTGCAGCCTGTCAGCAAAATGCACCTAAACCCCCAATAATGTCGCCTCTAAGGATTCCCAAATAACAACTAGTGTCACTGACAGATGGACAGGCGCCACGATTAGCTCAGTTCAGCTGTGGTTGGATCACAACTCCCAGCATTCCCCCATTGCCTTGGGGTTATAATTTATTTACTGAAGTGCTACAAGTTAGACAACATTGATTTAAAGTGTGACTGTATTCCTCTACCCTGTATCTACAGCTGAAACTCTGCAAGGCCCTGGGAATCGCTCCTACATGGGCCTTATTAACCAGTTAACCAAAAAGTACTAGTGAGGAAACTTCAGCCGACTTTGGAAAACGAAGCAGCGCAAGTGCCATACCGCTGCAACTTTTCATTATAGCTGACGGGAAGGCAGTTCGGGGAGATTGTCCCCCCGAAGAAGAGGCGATTTGTCAATGGGGCGACTAGTCTGCCCAAATCTACCTGTGTGTCCTTACCTTTTAAGTGGGGGGGAGCCGAACTGTTCTTAATGGATACATTTAGTTGATACATTTCTTATCTTTGTCCCTGCTGAGCAGAATCCCTGGATTTCATTACATGCAGATGTTAGAATTGATACAATAGTTGCTAATACTGCTGAGAAATGTATCAACTACTTGTATTAACTAAATGTAGTAGCAAATTGTAACAGTTTAGAGTCTGTACCTGAATTACTGAGCTGCCAGACTCAAGCACCGGAAACAGGAACACTAAACTTTAAACTTAGATTTTGAAAAAAATGGTAAAAAAATAAATAATGAAATGTATGTGAAAAAAGCCTTTATTTCTGGGAAGCAATCTGAAAACAATCGAACTGAAAAAAGTGTTTGGAAGGTGAACAACCCCTTTAAGACATGAGTGTCTTTACTAATGCGGGGTCTACTTTTAGTGGTGTTGTCCCATTATGATTTACATCCATAAAATCATTAGCATTCTCTTCTAAGGAAAATATTACCTAAATATTAATTTATGAGAGAATTTATATATATTGTACCCTGAGATGTACCTCAACAAAAGGAGTCTGTAACCAGCGCCGGATTTAACTTTTGCGCGCCCATAGGCCGCGCGGTCCGACCAGGCGAAAAAACGCCGGCGCAGCTGGTGCAGTTGAACGGCGGCTGGGCGGCATGCCGCCCCTATTTCTTTGCCGCCCTAGGCCCGGGCCTATGCGGCCTTGCCGCAAATCCGGGCCTGTCTGTAACCCTCCCTTCACCCACACAAGCAAACCTGTCTGTAGGGGGGCAAAAAGGGACCAAAGTCCAGAACCACACACAACAGTTATTATTTACAGAAAGATTAAGGGGTAACAGGTATAAAAGAGCAAGAAGGAGACACTAGGCAAGAAGGAGAATTTTATAGAATTACACTGTAAAGGAGAAAATATCCTAAAATTGTCATGCCATGACTTTGTCTTTGTTAACCAAAGACCATTAAGACTGCAGAGCAGAGATAAAGGGGTACAGTTAGGGTGATTGCCGTGGTCCCTTTATCCTTGGGGAATGTACATACAGTTCAATGCACAGCAGCACCTTCTGTCTATATAACAAATCTCAGTAAACTTAGTTAAGATTTTAGGGTATTGGCCGGCAGTCCAGTTGATCTGTTTGTATGTATTCACAGAGGGCACCTGTCAATGAAGCTCCATTATCCAATTAAATCCTAAATTAATATGGCAGTCAATGCCCTACCAAGGAAGTCCACTACACACAAACAAGCACAGCCATTGACCCACATACAAATTAGGGAATTGCACCCCATAGAGAAACAAAGTCACTCCACTCTCACATTCACTCTAGAACACAATCAATAATCAATTAGGATCAATACCAATAGTACCAATAGAAAGTGATACAAAGCTGAATGTGCAAGGAGTTTAACAATGTCAATACCATAGAGCAGGGCTATCCAGCTGGCGGCCCGTGGCCCCCCCTTATGTGCCCCTCCACATCAAAGTCTGCCTGCTGTGTTTGCTTACCATTTGTAAAATTTAAAAGGTATCACTACAGAGATTAACTGGCCCCTGCATAGTTTAAACCTCAAATTCAGACTCTAATCCCCTGTATTGTTCACACATGTAATCCCCCCTGCATTGTTCACACTTGTGACTCCTCTATTGTTCACACACTAAAGGCCTGTACTGTTCACACCTGAGACCCAGACTGAAATTTCCCACATTGTTCACCTGTTCAAACTTTATACAAAATGCTAATAGGGCACCAGCACTGTGTCACTGTATGTAGTACATTTTAGACTGGTCCTGATTTTCCTGTCTCCTGCTCTGTTCTGTCTTCCCTATGCTCCCTGTGTGTGTCATACTTTGCCTGCTCTTTGCACCCTGTGTTTGCCATACTCTGCCTGACCTATGATCCCTATGGAACATAAGCCTGGTATTTGTTCTGGGGGTTTGTTAGCATTTGCAAATTATTGTTAGGGGCCCCTAAGGTGTTAAATCATATGCTGGGGTACTGTATTATACACAGGGGAGGAGGAGGCATATGGATTTAAGGGTAGGTCTTAATATGACTTCACTTTTTTCACATATGAGTGGCATCCCTGCCGTTGCCGGGTCAAGGTAGTTTGGAACCAGTGGCGTAACTACCGGGGGAGCAGGGGGAGCGATTGGGCCAGGGCCCGCACCCCCTCAGGGCCCCCTGGCAGCTTGCGCCACTCTGTTCTAATGCGGCTGTTTCCGGCCATACGGAGGGGGCGGGGCCCGGCTGCACGTCCCACGCCAGGGCCCGCCTCCCTCTAGTTACGTCTCTGTTTGGAACTCTTGGCAAAAGCTTCAATCAGCGCCCCGCTGTCCTGCATTACCATTAACCCCCTTACCATGATGGTTTTTAAATAAAGAAAGCAAGAAAATGTGCAACACTTTTTCATTTATATTACTGCCCCCTGTACCAGCAAGCTCAGCAGCCATCCATCATACAGCCCTCCTGCAGCCATCATATTGCCCCCAATCTTAACCTGTGCCAGCAGCAGCCAAAAATAAATCTGATCACATCATATTGCCCCCAAGTATTTATGTACCTGTGCCAGTGCCCAGCACAGCAGCAACAGCAAACATATGGGACCCAAATCTGTACCTGGCTGTGCCAGCAGGAAGCTTCACACTTTCACAGTAATAGAAAGAATGTGTTCAGTTCAGTGCAACTGTGCAAGGCTGAGAGCATCAAGAGCCACACCAAGCAGCCCGCCAGCTCTCTGCCTCTCTCTGTCACCCAATCGCATCAATGACATCATTGACGCATATACGCATGTCACACTGCACTGCCGCACCGCACAGAAGGAGCTATTACTTGTGGGCAAGAGGGAGAAGGTGAAGAAGGGGGACCATGATTACTGAAACAAATTATTAAATAAACGCTTGAGAAAAAGAAAAAAAAAGACAGCCACCTACTCTGCATACCCTCAGTTCTGGCCCTGATCCCTGCAGTGAGCACCAACCATCTGTTTTTTTGGTGTGCTATTATTGTGGACATGGTTGCGGTAACATGGATGTGGTTTAAAGTGGGTGTGGTCTAAAAACAGGGAGTAGCTAACACTGGCTTCCATTATCGGCCCTCCACCATGTAAATTAGAAAAATTCTGGCCCTCTGTACCATATAAATTGGACAGCACTGCCATAGAGTTTGGAGACTGTGAAAAGAAGAGACATCTATTGCCCATTAATAAGATGGGGTGGGGGCTAGAGATAAAAAAAACAGATACAATAAAAAGGAAATAAAATAACTAAGGGGCTGCAGCTGCAAGAGCCCACCCATGAGATCAGGGCCCACTAGTACCATAAAGTAGCCCTGGCAGAGTATTTTCTATTGGCTGCCAATAGCTACAAGGGAGAGTCCTGACAATGAAATACTCACTAGTATCAGCTGTGATCTATTCAGTCTAGCCAAACTGCTGCCTGGTTCCTAAACTTATTTACCTTAGCATCCAGATAATAGAACTCTGGAACAGGAGTAATCAGCTGCATTGCTATACAGATATACAGTACATAAACCAGTGTGTTCCTTCTCTGCAGAGCATAGCTGCACCTACTTCAAGCACTTCACTTCAGGAGAGAATGCGAACATATTCGAGGTGACGACACAGAAAGGTAAAGAACCCACTGTGGCATCACTTTGCTGCTGTGTTATTGTTTCATCTCTCCCAAGTCTTTCCATGCACAGATCGCTACATGTTGTGGATGTCAAACTCCCATGAGCCTCCAATGTGCCATGTTCACCCCAACTGTTTTTACCCCACAGAGTACAGCATTTCGGCAGCTGCCATTGCCATTATCGGAGTTGGATTCATGACTATGGGCACAGTGTGCACCTTGTTGTCCTTCAAGGAGAAACTTGACTACCTGCTTAAACCCGCAGGTCTCTTCTTTATCTTTGCAGGTTGGTTTATACCCTAGTGTCCCTAAAACCCCATGTCTCTCTGTGCTATATTCCATAATGTCCATAAGGGGCAGATCAGGGAGGAGTCGAGGACACAAATCTTCCCATATTCTGAGCCAACATGGCTAGAGGTGATAGGACACCTTTTCTCCTCCCACTCATAGCAGTTTACAGGGAGGGGACAGGGAGTCTGTGACTTAAGCAATGGGCAGTACTAGAACACTGTGATGGAAGTTTACAGGGGGAGGGACAGGGAGTATATGGCTCAAGCAGTTGGTGGGAATAAAATACTCTGATGGAAGATTAGAGGGGGAAGGGCATGGAGTCTATGGCTGGAGCAGTGGGTAGGACTAGAACACTATTATGGCAGCCTACAGGAGGAGCGACATGAAGTCCATAACTCAAGCAGTGGGTGGGACCAAAACACTTTGATTGAAGCTTACAAGGGGAAGGGCTGGGAGTCTGGGCCTCAAACAATGGGCAGAACTAGAACACTAATGGAAGTAAACAGGGGAGGGGCAGGGAGCTCACCCATCTAATAGTCTGAATCCTGTTGAAAAAACTGTGGTACCGTGTTAGCCAGTAGCAAAAATAACAAATAAAAAAACAAACAAATATAAACAGTATTGTTGAAGTGATACCTATATTGGCTAACAATAAAAATACATTGCAAGCTTTTGGAGCACCGAAGCCCCTTTGTCATATTTTGCCTGACGAAGGGGCATTGCAGCTCCTAAAGCTTGCAATATATTTTTATTGTTAGCCAATATAGGTATCACTTCAACAATACTGTTTGTATTTGTTTGTTTTTTTTATTTTATTGTTAAACAAACTTAAAAATGTTTTTGCTGGATACATGTCCCCCCTCCCTTAAATACTAGCTGGATATTATACCGAAGAATCAACCACTGATACAATTAACTTGTATGGGCAAGGGATGCTCTGATAAATATGATAAAGTTTGGAAGGACTGGATTTCTGCTACTTTCTAAACAGAATATCTGTATGGTTTTCCCTGATGATTAGTCTCATGAAACCTTGTACTGACAGTCGGCCGACTGCTATTGATACTGGTGTGATACTGTATCTGATACCCCCTCTTCTCTTCTGTACCCCCTCCCTTGTTGAAATGACAAATACTGTTTCAAAAATGAAAACGTTTTAAAGTAATGAAAATATAATGTACTGTTACCCTTCACTGGAACACCTTGTGTGCTTCAGAAAAACTACTATAGTTGTATAGTTGTATACTACAGAGTGTATCTCTTATCTACTAAGTAACCTGTGCCTTTTCTCCTTTATCAGCTGTGAATGGCGGCCCGTGGCTACACAGCAGCTTGTTTATAGAAACTATAGTAGTGTCTGAAGCAAATGCTCACATTGTACCAGTGCAGGGCAACAGTACATTATATTTTCATTGAAACACTTAAATTTGAATGCACCAATTCTCTATTTTCGGAATTTAGCTGAAAACCACAAATCTTTCTGAAAGGATTCAGCCAAATCCTGAAAAGAATCCAAACTATAATTCGCATAATTCACAAAAAATGAGGGGGTTTGGAGTCAGTTTGGCCAGGTTCTTGGATTCAGCCAAGGCTTGGATCCGGCGAATCCCGAACTGAATCCAGGATTAGGTGCATCCTTACATCAAACAGACTGTGTAAGAATTCCCATATAATAAAAATTCTGTTAGGAGGATTCACTCTCTCTGCTTGCCATTGCAGGACTGTGCATGATTATATCTGCGGAGGTGATCAGACAATCAGTGCATCGTATGATAGACAGTAAGGAGACAGTGTGGATCGAGTATTATTATTCCTGGTCCTTTGCTTGCGCCTGCTCAGCCTTTGTCGTGCTCTTCATCTGCGGCATCGCCCTGGTGCTCATCTCCCTGCCACGCATGCCCAGGAACCCCTGGGAAAGCTGTATGGATGCAGAGCCCGATATGTGAGGGTCTCCAGGTGGGGAGATCTGTGGGGTCACAAACTGGAAATGACATTGGGTCCTTGACATTCACTGAATTGAAATCAATGGCCAAGAACGGACAGAGGGGGCACGTCCCTATATCTTGCTTTATTTCCTGTATAGTATAAGTTTCCTCCCAAGGCTTGGCCAGTGGTTTAACTATGAATTACTGGGCTCCCTCTAACAGTGAGGGTCTGCTTCCTCTGTGGATAAAGTGCTGGTTATGACCTTCCCATGGGCTGGAGAGGGCATGGTGTGATAACTAGTGGAAGGGTTATTTGGGGGTTTCACAGCACCCCTACAGTAGCTGATGTTATCCTCCTGCCCCGCACCCTCAAGCTGGCTCCAGGCTCTCAATAGAACTGACTGCAGCACGCAATCTTTTTTTACTGTATTATTTCACTGGCTTTAAATAGCTTCTCCCCATCCCCAGCCTGTGGGCCCCTACATACAGGCAGGAATAGACACCAGCGCTTTCCTCATATTCTAACCATGGGAATCGGATATTCAAAGATTGAGGGACTCGGGGCAGATTCATTGCTACAAAAGAGACAAAACTTTTACTCGCATTTCTACATCTGGATGATTCGGGGGGGTGGGGTTAATATATTTATAATGTGTGAATTTGTCTTTGTGGTGTTTGTGTAATCACTGAATGTCTTTAAACTTCAAGGGTAACTAGAACCCAGTTTAAATGAGGCTGTATCTTCTGTACATTTGCCTATTGCTACAGAAACAAAGCTGCCATCTTGCTCAATGCTGCAAGGGAATTGTATCACAATTTTGGGAAACATCCCCTTTCTGTCAGGCTGCAGTTCAATAGATGGGACTCTCAGCAGCCAAAGGGTTAAAAACATGAAATCTGCAGCAAGATTTTTGGGACACTTATTTTGTGTGTTATGTGACTTTAGACTGTCGATAAGTGGCTCCAAAGAAAAACCTCCTAAACTCACCCCAATACACAGTCTATCATAAACAATGGGAGGTAGTTCAGGAGAAGAATAAAGATTTGGAATAAAGTCGTCTTTTTGTTTCATTTCCACTCATTGTAGAACGGGGTCGTTTACGAGTAAGTGCCCCAACAGGCACAAAATGCGTTAGGCCTAAATCCTAATAGTTTTTGTTTTGACTTTTGGGGGGGGGGTTCTCACTACATTTTTCATATTAAGTTGCCAGCATTCACCTTTAGATTGAGGTGTTTAGCGAGATATCCCCTTTAACTTTACATGAACTAGTGGCATTACTGATTGGTTGTACTACATGTCTAACGGCAACAAGAGCATCTTTCACAATGACATAAATACCATGGGGGGTGCTCATGGCCCGCCTCTCCATGAGGCCAATCACAATATCAGTAAAGGGATGGTAGGTTTAGTGCTTTGGAAGTGGAGCCAGTTGAAAATTTTACACCTGGGCCTGAGGGTGTTTAGTTCTGCCACCAATCCTATAGCCCTAGTGAAACCAGTGAGATTGTGATGGGTGCCACATGATCCAACTGATTGATATTAAACTTCAGGGAAACAGAATCAGATCAGTGGATCCAATCAAAATCCTTTGTATTAATTACATTATTAATTCACTTTATTTGAGGGGATCTCACTAAGCTTACTGTTAGGAGGCAAGCAAAATTTTGTTGGATCCATCTGTACAGCCTCGAGTGTCTGTTTTCTAAGATCAAAAATTTATTAACTCTGTCTGTGCTGGAGCCCAAAGCAATAAGGCACCAACTCAATCAGTTTATAGTTTGTGCCATGTGGGGATTGTGCCCCTGGAAGGGTAAATTTCTCTGCACTCACATTAAAGGAAAAGCTCATGCCATTATACTAGAAATGGTTATAGTATATAGCAGTTAATCTCTGGGTTGGGGTGGTGGGTCAGTTCACATGGGTCCTTGATAAATGAACTGGCATTGAGGGGGGAATAGCCGCCTTGAAAACTAGAGGTTAATCTCATGTGGTGAGCAGCTGGGGGAGAGGTATTGGAATAATTCACCTCTCCAATACCTTTCTTTAACCCTTCCATTGCTTAGAAACCCACTGGTTTTGCCTCCATGGGGAGAGAAGAGCAGTACTAGGGCAAGGTAGGTAAGATGAGGTACACAGACATACTATGGCCATTCAGCAGATCCACACATGATAGGGCCATACTACACAGACATATAGAATACTTGGTGGGGGTCGGGTGATATATTAGGGGCCAGATTAACACACCTAAGACAAATGAAAGGGTGGATATTGCCCAAATGCCCAGCTACCACACTGATAGCTCTTATTAGCAGATGGACAGTCTGTTACATTTGTTGTGCGTGTGGCTTGGTCTATAGGAGAAAAGAAAACTGATTTAACCTGAATAGGCCAGAGATCCCTGGAAAGTGGAGCATTGCACGAGCATCACATAACACAGACTCAGGGTACAGGAGCCCCTAGGATGTTCACTAACCATAAGATGCATTTTAGAGGGATCACTTGCACAGACAACTACAATCTGGTCTGAAATCTGCCCCAGCTGCTTGGCAACCACAAAGAAGATGTGAATGCTAAAATGCTGATATACTTTATACAGACCCAGTGCATAAGGGTCTATTATCCTTCCCTCTTTCCTTGACTATTTCATGGTCTGAAACTGACCAACAGGTGGCACAGTTTTAAGTCAGTTCTTTCATATTAACAGAACATGTATCCCTTAATATCTTGGAATTAAAAAAAAAATGAATGTGCTTAGAATAGTGCTCTCTTCAATTTTACATTCACTTTGTATTAAAGGTTTACTTATCCTTTAAACCTCCTCTTTTTCTTACAGTGTCTGAGGGAGACAGGGACAGTGGGGGCATGATGAGAGACATGATAAAGGTACATAAGCTAGTTCACATAACTCACCATGTACAGGAAGAAGCCCAGGTGCACCGCCCTGAGCCTTTAGCTAAGGGAGCAGATCCAATCGTATAGATGTTGAGCAGACACAACCTATGATTATGTACCCAAATAAACCACAAATTGATTTTACACGTTTGGAAGCCTGCTCTTTGAGTGCCTACTCTACATCAATATAGTGGGGGACATACCAAAGCTGTTCCCTGCCAGTAGGGAGGAAGGAAACAAGGTCTACACAATCAAAGACTGCAGCATCTTACTGACAAAATGAGCATCAGGTGCTGTAAAGACCTCAAATGTATTAAATTTGATGGCCGCTCTACAAACCTGTTCAGCAGAGGCATGGTTCCAGAAGGCCCAGGAAGTGCTAGTCAAATAAGCCCTGACCTAAAGGGCAATCCTTCCCTTGAGCTACTTACGCCCTGCAAAATGCCTCCTTAATCCATTAAGAGAGGACTTGGATGCCGAAGAGAAGAGTGAAACTCCTTGTTGCTGGCCAGGTAAAACTTGAGAGCCTTGACTGGGTCCAAATAATTGAGAGCCACCTCTTTGTGAGAGTGAGGCCCTGGGCAAAAGGATGAGATGGTGATACACTGATTGGTGTGGAACTCGATCTCAATCACAAAATGGGGATTAAAGAAGAATTCAATCCCCTAGGCGCAAAAATCCCTCCCCTCTCCCCTGCGTAGGCCCCCCTCCCGGCCTACCTCACCCCCCCCCCCAGGCAAATGCCCCTAACTTGTTACTTACCCCTCCTAGGTCCTCTCCACCGGAGCTCACAGCAGCCATCTTCTCCCGAGCGCTCTTCTTCCTGTATTCATCGGCATTTGGTGGCGCATGTGCAGTAGAAGAAATGGGAAACTTTGTGACTATGGGACGCATGCGCAGTAGCTCCGTACCAGCAAATGCCTCCAATTGCGCATGCGCCCGAAAGTCACAAAGTTTCTGATTTCTTATTCTGAAACTTTCGGCGCATGCACAGTAGATCCGAAGTGGTAAATGCCGCCTACTGCGCATTCGCCACCAAATGCTGATGACTACAGGAAGAAAAGCGCTCTGGAGAAGATGGCTGCCGTGAACTCCGCTGGAGAGGACCTAGAAGGAGGGGTAAGGTCACAAAGATATATGGTTTTTCTGCACTCTTTGTTAAAAGCCACCAATTTTTGCCCCTGCTCAGGATGATCTGGTCCAAGTACCAGGCTCAACGAAACTATGCTGGGCACTATTAGGATGATTTTGTGGTGTTCCCTACTGATACTTTTGATGATCCTGGGTAGCAGCAGGAAGCTGTGCAGTCATGTTGTCTACAGAGTGTTCCAGGGGTCCCTGCAGCAAACTGTGAACTGGGGAACCTTGAGGTTGGCACTGGAAGCCACGAGGTCTATCACCAGCAGGCAAGCTGCAGGATATTGAGGCTCCTGAGCACTGCCTCCAGCCATTGAGGCTGTCATTAGCAACGAGGACAAGTCAAGTAGGATCTATCAAGGACTTGCACTTGGATAGATGTGTGGGGTGGAGCCACCACATCAGTGCCTTAAGAGAGATAGTTTGAGATAGATTTGTGCAGTTTTATTGGTATAGGATGTTCCACTGAAGGTTTTGGAGGGGAAACTATGCAAATGCAACTGTGTCTATGCAGCCATCAATTGACACCAATACACTCATGGTGAACCTAGCTGGCAGCCTTTGAGTTGCAGCATCTGTTGTACTAGTATCTGCATCTTCTTGATCATCTTGGGTAGAAGAGAGGCGTGCGTTTCTTCTCAAAAAACATTTCCAGGAATGTCATGCACTGGCTGGGAGCAATGAAAGACTTGCCTATGTTGATGGTCCAGGCACGCCTGGATAAGGATTGTATCACCTGATGAGTTTGCGCTTCTGAAAAGGTAGGGGTTTGTTTAGGAAGTCATGCAAGTATGGTAGTCTGAGATCCCCTAGGTCCACAGCAACACTGTAGCCATGACCATCACCTTGGTGAAGATATTTTAGGCTCATGTGAGCTTGAAGGGGAAGGCTGTGAACTGAAAGTGGCAGATAAGGAAGGCAAAGCATAAGGATATATGGTGGGAAGAGAAAATTGGGATGTGTAGGTAACATTCCTTGATGTCCAGTGCCATCAGGAATTCTCTCAGATTCATGGCCACTGATGCAGTGCAGGAACACCATTTTGAATTTGGAAGGACAAATGAAAAGTGTTGATATGCTTCAAGTCTAAGATAGGGCAGTAAGAGCTGTCATTTTAGAGCACAATAGAGATTTGAATAGAATCCCTGGGATTTTTTGCTAAAGGAAACTGGAGCAATGATTTATTTGTGAATTCGATTTTGAACAACTGAAGGAAAAGCTGCATGTTTTCATGGTTCTTTGGGTACAAAGAGCTTTAATGCTGCTGCTAGTGAGGAGGGACAGTTACCTGTGTTACATCTAAAGAGATTTGCACATATTTCAACTCAGGTGGTATTTCACTGACTTAGCCATAAAATACCAACCAAGGTCAGGGCCAGAATTACAAATTTAGCAGCAAAGTCCCTTCAGACCTCCTCCTATACACCCTAATCTCTCCTATGTTTTCCTAGGGGGAAACATGCTTCACTATGGGACAGAATGAGATCTCAGCTGGTATTAAGGCAGTACAATAGGTAGACACAGGTAGGCAGCTGACAAAGGCAAGAAATGTTATAATAGCCAGAAAAAATTGCCCAGCTAACTTGAACGGCTGCCCAGCTAGAGTGAGGGACAAAAGGCTAGAGAGGGAGTAAAGACTCTGGCAGGAGGGAGCAGACTCAAGTCTTCACTTCAATGAAAGGCCAATAACTGTGGGAAGATTCAGGAGCCAAAGTTGGATATGGTTTGCTGCCAGAAGGAAGTTCCTGTAGCAGAGAAATTACTTCGGCCCTAAAAAGCAGGGAACTTTGCAAGGTTAGCCATAACTTCATAACTTTGGGATGGGAACTGTGAAGGGGGAAAGAATGCAGAGGCCTTTCTTGAGACTTTTTTTTTCATTTTGGCCATTGCTTACCATTCTGGAAAGTGAATGGATTAGAGAGGGGGAAAAAAGGGGGTCCTATAAAATGCCTAAGCTAAAAGGCAGAACCTTATCAGGGAGATTCCTGCATGTAGAGCAACCTTCTAATGGGCAGAGATGCTGGGGTGTGAAAGGCAGACATCTGGTAGTCTAGGGAGGAACATGTTCTGTGAAAGTGACTGGATATTTCACTGTCAAAAGAGAACTGCAGCTGTTTTTAGGTGGGTCCTGCCTACTAGTGGTAGCAATTATACAACACTTTTGGGGATGCACAGAATCCAGGGCATGGTGGAACCCAGTAGCCTATGCCAAGACTGGGCTGAACCCAAATTATTTATATAATCAACTGTTGATGGTGCGCGACACTGAAGGGGGTGCTGTGATTATCAACAGTTTTTGGCATTATCTTCTGAGAAATATTCTGTATTTGGCCAAATGGATTTTGTACATCCACAAAAAAGGGTTAGGATATGCAGATGGATTTGAAAAGGGTGGGGAAAAAATAGCACAATCCAATGAAATAGGAATTGAGGGGAGCACAGAGCATGAAAGAGTGTAGTAATTGTCAGTTATGGGCCTGTGCCACCCAGAAATGCCCCTACTAGTAAGGCCAGCATGATGGCGTAAACCAACTTTCACCTTGTTCTATGGACACCTTGATTAACCCCTTGTTGCTGTCCCTCTGAGAATATGATTTCATGTTGCCCCCACCCACCAACAGTACAACTAAGGGGCAAATGCCACCCAGGCACCCACCTTGTTCAAATAAAGTAGCAAAGTGTGTTTGGTTTTCTGAATGTCACATTTTAATGTAAACATCAAATAATGTACCAAAATTGTTTTTTTCTTGTTTTTGTTTTTTTAAAACCAGAAAAAAAAATAAGAAAAAAAAATGGAAGCGGCACAATTGTTATTTTTCTTTTTTTTTTCCCAAAACCACTGAAGGGGAAGAGACATAAAAGCCGGATACAAACATTGACACATGCATAGTGAAAAGAAACAGGATCTTTACTAAATTCACACACTTCTTTCCTTTTAAAATAGTCATTAAATTCTACTCAGCACCAACAGACCTAGAAATGGATTTTTCGGCTTTCCATGATTTCAAATAAAAACCAAACCTAAGAAATTAACATTTACAAGCCATTTTTGCACGCTTGTCTAAAATAAAAAGTCGAACGGATTTTTTTTTTGTCCATTTAAAAGTATATTGTTTTATTTTAATTTCTTCTAATATATATATAATATTTATATATAGATTTGTTTTACTTTCCTTTTGCACATTGATAACAAGGAGACCTGTTTATGTAGTTAAAGCAGTGTCGTGTGTGTGAGTACTGCATTCAGAGGTTTTAGCAGCGGGTAACTATACCCAACTCATGTCTATGCTTTCTTTCCCTTTAAACTTAAAGTGACATCACCTGCTTTGCTCCTTTCTCTCTTGATTTGGGAAATGGATTATACACTATATAACCAAATGGAGTCATATAAAAATGATCTCCGAGACAACTTTCCTTCCTTTCTGCTTTGTACCCTGATGCACAAAATTATAAAAGAGGGAAAGGGTGACTTTGAGTTGGGCACTTTTTGGGTTAAAATGTTTTTGATTTGTTTTTTTTTTTCATTTTACAATACAGCGGCACTTTAAAAACTTTTCTTTTCAGTAATTGCGGCAGACTTGATTTATTGCCCAATAAAATTAGTCCGTCGTTTAGCCCCCTGCCATATAAACTCTGGAGAAGAGATGGTTAAGGGCAGCAGTCAATCACAGAAAGCAAAGACAATAAAAAGAAATTGCCATTTAAAATAAAAGTAAATGAAAAAAAACACAGAAAAATGTTAAAAGCAAGAGAAAGATGCAATTTGTGCACTAACGGGCTGTTTCTGGTACAGAAATCCAGGATACAACGCCAATGTTACTGAACAAATCTAAAGGCGACTATTTTTTTGTATTTTATTATTTTTTAAAAGAACTGAAAAAAAAAATCTGCCTTTTTTTCTTCTTTTTTTGTTAAAGTTTTTTTTTTTTTTTCCTTTTTTGTTACAGAGCGCGAGTAATTCCCAGGCAGCTAAAAGTAATGCAAGATTTATGACACTTAGGAAATAAAAATTGTTCTTTCACATAAAAGCGAAGGGTGAACCCATGTCGATTCGCAGACTGATTTTTGTTTCTTACGAGACACAAATTTAGCAGCAAAGCTATTAACTTTTGATTTAAATGTATACTCACATATAAATACACATCCGTGTTTTTATGTATGTATGTATGTATGTATGTATGTATGTATGGCAGTGCATGTGCCTCCACATGCTTACCTATGCTACATGGGCATTGTGACCCCACCCAGAGCTCTACTCTTCTCTCAGGCGCTGCATGATCGGGAACGTGATTGAACTGGGGCAGTATATTTCATACATCCGGCTGTGGGGCACCTGAGTGAAGCAGCTATTAGGTGCAGTGGGCAGGGTTACAAAGACTTAATGACACCAAATATTACACATCCAAAAAATGTGTATTCTTTTCACTCCTTGGGGATATACAGTCAGGCACATAAATCTTTGGACAGAGAGACAACTTTTTTTCTAATTTTGGTTCTGTACATTACCACAATGAATTTTAAATGAAACAACTCAGTTGAACTGCAGACTTTCAGCTTTAATTCAGTGGGTTGAACAAAATGATTGCATAAAAATGTGATGAACTAAAGCCTTTTTTTTTTTTTTTTAACACAATCACTTCATTTCAGGGGCTCAAAATAATTGGACAATTAACGCAAACGCTATTTCATAGGCAGGTGTGGGCAATTCCTTCGTAATATCATTCGTGATATCAAATCTTAAAAAAACCCAGAATCTGGTGATGTCCATGAGTTCAAGACTTTGTCATTGCCAGCAAAGGGTTTTCAACCAAGTATTAGAAATGAACATTTTATTTTCAGTTTTTTAATTTGTCCAATTACCTTCGAGCCCTGAAATGAAGTGATTGTGTTAAAAAAGGCTTTAGTTCCTCACATTTTTATGCAATCTTTTTGTTTAACTCACTAAATTTAAGCTAAAAGTTCAACTGCATCTGAGTTGTTTCATTTAAAATTCACTGTGGTAATGTGCAGAACCAAAAGTAGAAAAAAATTTGTCTCTGTCCTAAGATTTATGGGCCCAACTGTATGTGCACTGGCACAGTTACATACATCTGTGTTTCTTCACACGCATACAAAAAGAAAATAAAAGTGGCTGAAAGGTAAGGCTGAGCCTATTTTACTCATCAACATCAACCAAAAAGCTAAAACAAAAAGTTTTTTCTACAAAAAAATAAAATAAAATGTGTGTGGGGGGGTTGCATTATAAAAACCATAGAAGGGTTGGGGAGGCATTTATTTAAAATAGGAATAAAAGCCGTTATTACCTGACGAACTGCCTAGGCTTAGTTCCTGAAACAAAGACAAAGGGTCACTATTTTTTTTTGCCTGCTCTGGAGGGGGCTTGGGTCTGGGTGGAGCGCGCAGGGCGCTGGCATAAGACATGGTGGGTTTGTTCCCGCTGACACTTTGCTGCATGGCTGCTGCGCCGTTTGGCTCTGCAATCTGTTTGTTGGGCATGAGCGGCGGGAACTGGCCGAGGTGCTGCAGGACATTGTAGTTGAAGGAAGCGGGGAGCTGCATGTTCTCTGCCTTCAGCTGGTCGTCCGGAGGCTTCGCCATTTTCGGTGGAGCAACTAGACAAAGACAGAAAGAGAAATTAAAGGATATTAAAATTAATATTATAATAAAATTAAATCAGACAGTTTTATACTAGTCGCGTTTTAATCTGAAACAGGAACAACATTTCTGCTGCCATACACCTGTTAAATTTCAATTCCAAGTGCTCTGCTGAGGGTTTCCAAGGGAACAAATACGGCAGCCCCCTCCCATTTGTATTAAAACAAACAAGCAGAGAAAAACTCTGGTACAGAGTGAATCTATGTACCTAACATATCCCTGGGTGGCGCTATTCTGCTGGATCCATTGCACGGAATGTTCTGGTAGGGACCAGAAGGTGCGCCACTGATCCACATCTCTGGGGCGGAGTAGTTGAATGGGGGTTGGTTAGTCTGCTCATCTAGATCTTTACGTTGCCCAAGGCTCTCCTGGCAGATCACTAAATCATCAGAACCAGTATGTGCTGAGCTTGCAGAAATTCTTCTTTGGTACAACGGCCTCCCAGGTCCTCTAGGTTCATACTACAACAGTGAGAGGAGAAAAGATTCACATTCTGAACAAAAACCTTACAACACAACCCATTCATACATGAAAACCAAATGGAAACTCTATATATTGTCCGGGAAGGGTTAAGGATATATAATTGTATATTGTATTGTATAAGGGAAACAATATAACAGCAGCCACAGTACAAGCCTTACCTCCATATGCAATAAAAGGCACTAGGTTTCCCCTGTAGCAGTAACCCATAGCAACCAATAAGATGCTTGCTTGTAAACAGGTGACCAGTAAATTCTACCTGCTATTTGGTTGCTATGGGTTACTGCTCCTGGGCAAACTAAGTGCCTTTTATTACATAAACCTCATATTCTTTTAAGGTGCCATTTGTACAGTATGCAAGAATACACAGCTATGGAGTAGTAGCAAGTTGGTTCATTAGAAATAATTCTGAGAGGCAACAATGATCTGATTATAAGCAATTGTGCAGAATAGAAAATAATATTTAGCAATTTTTAGCAAGAAAAAGTAAGGGTGTGTGCATCTTTTTAATCCATCATATGGCTTTTTTCCCCGAGAGGTTTTGCTTGCAGGCTAAATCCCCAGAGTGTCAGTACAAAGCTACTCTCCCTGCTCTCATTAAAGCTCCCATGACACTAAGTCTCACTTTCATCTTTGCCTTCAAAGGAAGAGATTACGCAAAGTGCTGCAGCCATTTCTACATGTCACCATCCTGGGCTTCAGCACTTTATATTCTCTGACCCCACAATCAGCCAAAGATGGGGCCTCCTTAAGGCCCCCATACAAGGGCAGATATAAACTGCCGACAGATTAAGATTATTGCCCAGTGTATGGGGCCCTCAAACAGGCTTCCCCAATCATTATCTGGCCAAAAGTCAGCGAGAATAAAGGACCGCAGCTGTTCGTTGATGCGGTCTTCAATCTGACTACATTTTCTCCTAGATTGTTGGGCCCTCAAGGTGGGCATAATGGGAAGAGATCCGCTCATTTGGCCAAACGAGCGGCTATCCATATGTATGTCCAGCTTTAGTCTCCTTTTAATTGGACACACTCAGCTCTGACACAGAGTGTAAAACAGAGTCCCTTTCCTTTGTAATTGTAAAACTGATCTGCTTCCAAAGTGTCTTCCTAGCCCCCAGCACTCATCTTGGCCTTGTGGAACAATGTAAATCTATACAGTGCTGAAATTCTCATTTGCCACCTAAAGTACAATTACTGCTAGATATTAAGTGTCAATAAAGGTTAAGCACTTTGAGTTAAATGTGGCAAGTTTCCTTATACATTGACTTTGAAAACTAATTTTGTGTGTCATAAAAATCCCTCTCACTACTAAGGGAACTCAGAGTATTTCTCATGTATTATAAAGGATGCAAGGTTAATAACTAGGTGTGTAATTGTTGTCAAGATGTGTCAGTCACAGAAATGTATGACAAAGGCATATTAGATATTTATAATCCTGCAGAAGAGAAATAAATAAAAACCTGGGCCCCATTGAATGTAACTAATTGTATTTATGACCATGCAAGATACACTGATGAAGATGTTACAATTTACAGCAATAAAATACTAAGATTTAGAACAATACGAGACCACTTACTTCAATCCTACCAGAAATGTTAGTAGTTAGGTAAACAACCAACCAACAAACCTGCAAAGCAATGCCTCTTCTCCCACCAATGACTAAAAAAAAGCAAACCAGTAGGATTTACCTCTTCTAGGGTGTGGAGTGAAGAGGTGGATACTGCTCGAGATGCAGGTGGATGAAATGATTCCTGACCAGCTGGCTGCTGATGGTTTTGTAACTGGTGCATGAAAGGGTTCTGTGGGGGTCTGTGTTGAAGTGGGGACATGCCATAATGAAATCCTTGTCCCATTAAGGGATTCTGCTGAAGGCTAGCATAGGTCCACGATCCATCGTGCTGCAGGTATTTGAGGGGTGGCGGTGTTGTGTGCCCAGGTGGCAAAGGATACATGTGCGTCATATGCTGGGCAAATGCTGGGTTGTTGGTCATCTCCATGTCTCGGCTGTTTTCAGTGTAGTTCGGGTACTGGCCACCATGGCTAGAGGAAGGGGATGATAGTGCTGGTGGGCTTCTGGCCTGGACCTGCCTGTACTGTAACAGTCTGGATTGTGGGGGCGGCATTTCTGATAGGTCTCTACCTTCGCTGGGATCGTGATGAGACAGCTCTCGTAAAAACTCCTGAAACCTGCCAGGAAAAGTATGGAAACCATCATTGAACAATCACCCACGAAAGGGAACGCACAATAGAACCTGTCCCCCATCTGTAACCAAGGCACGACAGAAATACCCACTATTCCACTTACTTATTCCTCAGTACTATAACACAACTAACACATTATGTGGCCAGCAGTGTAGCAACATAGAGCTGTACAGGAGAAGCAGAACAATTAACAAAGAAGAGCATTTTTTTTAAAAAGCAACCCTTCAAAAGTAATGAAGAGTTAATATCAGTAGTGTTTTCAGTTTGTGTGAAGCCTGTTAAACAGGGCAATGATTCAGCATTTCCAAAGGAATACTCAAACTCAAAGAGCAGTTGAGTATCTTCCCCAAAGTCCAACTCTTATGGGATTCTATTTACCCATCACACATCAAGTTCAGCACATAGCCATCAATCCCTACCTGGAGTAAGACACTTCTGACTCCTCCTCAGCACTGGGAATCTTCCAGTTTGGTCGCACTAGCTGCTGTTGGGTGATCCCCAATGCTTGCTGAGGAAGATGTTGCAGGTGAGGGTTGTGTGGGTAGGGGATGTTGCCTTGAGTGAGGAAAGCACTATGTTCATTCCATTGCTGTATTCGTGTCTGCTGCTGCCTTAATGTTTCCAAGGCCAAGTTGCCATGTAAGCGATCTGCAATTCCATAAGAATATTTTAATATCCCTGGGAGGCACAGAACTGTGGGAGACTGCTCATCTGTCAACTAAACATACATTCTTAAAACATTCATTGTTCACAGGGACCAAAATAAAATAATTCATACAAAATGCCCTGCTACACACGGCATGTTAAGCACACTGAGCACCACATAGCACAGATTTATACTGAATGCACCGGACAAGGGGTTGAACAATCATGCAATTTCTGTAGAAGTCAATAGGGTGATGTCTCAGTGAATATTTAGATCAACCTCAGGATATTTCTCCTGAAGCTTGTGTACTGGGGGTTTTAGATGATCTAGTCCCACAAAATTATACCAGAATTCTATACAGGACGTGTTCTATCCCATGAAAGCCATCGTTCAACACTGGCTGCAATCTAAACCTCCCTACTACAACCACTGGATAAATCTAGTGAATCGTATGCTTCCAATGTTAAAGATAACGTATGACGCTCGTGGGATGCCCGATAAATTTGGGAGAAATGGCTTGACGTTTATCCTCTGCAGTATGATGAGTAAACCATCCAACCACTGGTATTTTTGTGATGTAACATTATAAATCCGTCAAGTTATTGCATTGCTATTCAGATTGTATAATGAATATTGGTTATATGCATTTCACTGTATTGTCAAATATGCAATAAAAAACTTTTAAAAAAAAAGTCAATAGGGTGATTTTGCGCAATACTTGGATTGTTAAAACACAATTCACAAAGTGGGCAAAACAGTCCCATGTGCCATTCGCATGACTTCATTCTGCTTTCTCCCCTTTCTCAGGAAAAGTGTTTGGCATCAAAATGATGGAGAATGTTTTTGTTTCCCTTCTTATAATTGGTGGGCTCCCTGTATATATAACACCAATAGCACCAGCAGATACCCCATCATTAATATGGTCTCAGAGGGAGTGATGTCACATGTCAGGCACCCTCTATCCTTTATCAATAATTGTGAATAGCAAAATAAGGTTGGGCAACCTCTCTTCCCACTCCCCTCTCATTATGGAACCAATTAAATTGGATGAAGCAGCAAATCTATTGACATATCATGGATGGGGACAATGTGTGGGTTAGGACGCTGTGACTTAGATACGATGGCACTTACCCAGGGTGTCACCAGCACCAATGCCTTGAGGGCTCTCTTCCATAAAATTGTTCATATGTGATGAGAGCAGTGGGTTGTGCTGGGGAACAGACCGAAGGGGGTTGACATCTTGAAGCATGGGAGGAGGTGGCTGTTCAGACATCATTCCATCCACACTTGGAGAATGAGGCCGAGCAGGCATAGGGTTATTAAAGAATGAATGATTGGGTCCAGGAGGATAAGCAGGAGAAAGCTGTGAGGCTTGTGGCGGCTGCTGATTTAAATGGTTATGCTGTGGGACAAGCTGGCCCGGTTGTGGAGGTATTTGGTTTTGTAGTTCAGATAGATGGTTCTGTTGCTGGGTAAGCATGTTCTGCTGCTGTATGGAAAATGGTGGCCTCTGGAGCTGGGAGAGGTGCTGGTAGTGCCGATTTGGCATAGGGAACTGAGGCTGTGGGGGGGCCAGGTGAACATTCTGGTGTCTCTGACTGGGATTATCTTTACGATGAAATTTAGGATTAAGAAAAGTAGCATTTCCTCTGGAATCTGGACTTCTCTGTGCATTTGGGTCCATGTCACCCTATAAAGAGAGTATTAAGATACATTGCATTAGGAAAGGCATTCTACAGAAGCCTAGAATAGAGGCTCTTATTTTCAGTAATGGGAGAGAATAAATATGTTAACTGTGCCCATCTGGAAAGATTTCTGAATGATTGCTTCTCTGTAAAATCCAACCATCTAAATAAAGAACCCTATATAACAATTATTATTCATATAGCACCATTGTCTCCTGTAATGTTGGTAATTACCAAACACCATGCCACTCAGGATTTACCTGCTTAGATTCTGGAGGCTTTTTCTCTGGAGTACGAATCTTATTCAGATCCGCTCCTTGATTGTTTTCGCTTTTACCTGAAAGGAATCAAAAGAGAACTTTACCATGACACTGAATAGTCTCAGCTAACAATTACAGTCTGGCAGAAGAAGCAATGGCCCAGGAGTGGGAACACAAGAACTGGGGTGATTTCAGTTATAGTCAGTGACAAGAAGGAATAAATGTGCAAAAAAACTTAAGTTTAAAGCCAATGGAGCCTCCCCAAAGCCTGATTTCCTGCCTGTCAGATGAATGGGCTACAGCACTCTCCACACAGAACATGATGCACTTACTAGGGACTCTTAATACAACAAATGCAAGGAGGAGATCAGAATACTAACCCAACAAGTTCTGCCATATTCATTACATGCTCAGGACATAAGCCTAGGCTAGCTCTTTAGCATGCTGCTATATCTGCTCTTCTGTGGGAGCCCAAGCTCTTTCTATCAGTGATAAATAATATAAAGACAAGGAAATAAACAAAGAAACCCAGATGATTCTAAGGATTTGGCTTAGTATCCACGTATTGCTAATACACCAACATTAATACACAACCTTCTGTGAGGCTTGACCCCACAGGACACAACCTTGTTGCTTAGTTTCATATACAAACACAATATGTCTTCTTACAATAGCAGCTTTAAAGGGCACCTGTCAACCCCAAAAGTGTGGACGAGTAGAGCCCACATTCCAGTTGGGGACTTTTTTTAAAAAAAAATTTAATTTAAGAAAATGGCCCCCACGAGTGCTAGGCAACCCTAACCAGGATGGAATTCCCTGTGAGGATGGTCATTTGTGGCACAAAAAAATTGTGCCACAGCTTTTACTCATTATTCACGAGTGTAACTTTCTGAACATATGCATTACAAATGCATAGGGTCCCTGCAGGATTTTTTTTTTAACCTATTGGGGAAACAATTTGGGGCAATGGGTGCCCTTTAAGGACAGGAATAGAAAGAAACAATATGGCAACAGCTTGGATACGGCCTGAATATGGATAGTATGAAATAGATGCTCTGTAAGACTGTACATGGTATATTCCTGTTAGGCCACAGAAAAAGGTTACCAGTTAATACCAACCATTACGATGCTGCTCATGCTGATCTTTGTCCGGGTACTGAAGGGGTTGCTGAGGGGGCCCAACATTGACAGGAGAATTATGACCGAGGCCAAATGGTATGGGGGAGCCGCGGCCATGTGCCTGGAGGAGGTTCATGTTATACGCCATAGCTGGGTGTGTCATAAGCCGAGGGTCGACAGAAAGCCTGCCCTGATAACTAGGCCATGGTACCTATGATAAAAAACCAGATCAGGAATATTGCATGAAATAGCACAGTGGGTTCTGCTGAGAAAGAATGTGTTAAACTGCAAAACATTTTCAAGGTTCTAATTACATTAAAGGTGAAGGTTGCATGTAAAAACAGTTTAAAGTAAATATCATCATAATGATGCTGCTCATCTGGAAGTACAGCCATTGAGGGAGAGACCTGGAATGAATACTTATTGTATATGGAACCCTGCTATAAACTTTAGACCAAATGGTGGGTCTAAAGACAAAATGTGTGAAACGGCTGCTCTAGAGGAATGTGGTGCCAATAGATCAGCATCTGAATCACTGACATATCCACATATTAAAAATAAATATCCGCAGCACCCATATTTACCTGAACTTTATACAGATGAGTCAAGGCAGTGCTGTCACTATTTGTTTCACTGAGCTGCACAACAACCTAACGCCTCTCCAGCTTCCTCCCACACTATAGATTTTAAAAACAGAAAGCCTCTCTGTGTTACTAGCACTAACCTCCCCCAATGCATAATTAAGTGGGTGCTCTGTTATATAATGCCCCTCGAAAGAGACCTCAAGGTTTTCACACTAGAGAACAGTGACAGCTGTAAGTGGCAGGAGAGGAGTAACATGGCGACACAGGGTGAAGCTGTGGGTTACATGAAGAAAATCAATAGTGAAAAGAGCATTCAGAGCAAGAGCTGAAGGATTCCACAGCTAAACACCACACTGACCCGTGGGCAGGAGCAGATATCTAGCCTATTGCTCAATGCCAAAGATAAAATGAATCTTTGCATGTTGGATAGCTAAGGATTCTGGGAGATGCAGTAGCACATGGCTACAGACCAAGCCATAGCAAAATGGAAGAAGGTAAATTTGGAGATGGTTTCACCTGTGCCCCCCAGTGAGAGAAATGTAATTTTACATAGTGGTCTCACCTCCCTATAAATCTGCTCAGTGACAGAATACTCATCCAGGAGGAACCAAGCATATACCATGCCCTCTTTCGCACATTGGATGGCTACACTGGCCATTTGGAATACTTACAGGTAAAGGCACAGACATGACCATGTTTCCCCCATAGACTGCAGGCACATAAAGAATACTGGTGCCGGTGTGTGGATCGATTCTCTGCACGGGGCTAGGAGACTTTGCTATGTTGGAGTGTGGGCCCAGGGGTGGCGTGTAGGCCTGGATAGGATTTCCAATCAGAACAGAGGGGTTTGGCTGAACTATAAGGGTAGGAATACAGAAAAAGAGAAGCACAATGAAAATGTTTTAAGTGCAGGGGCTCAACCACAAATAAAGCGGGAAACTCTTGCTGAATTACAGTTATATAATGAATATTCTCTGCACATTATCTTATATAGATTTCATTCTACAGTGGAGCAAGAGAATATTTAGCAATATGTGACATTGCTACTGAATCCTCTTTTATTGGAGCAATGTGGATTTAACATCACTTAAATGACAAGTTCTATAATCCATAACTATATACATTTACAGTTCCCCATTTGCCAATTCTCCTATCTACAGAACTAGTGTTGCCACCTTTCCTGGAAAAAAATACCAGCTTTCCTATATATTTATCTTTATTCCCTATTACTAACATTGGGATCAACCATCATTTTTACCGGCCAGGCCAGTAAAATACCGGCCAGGTGGCAACCCTACTCAGAAGATAGGTTAACAATGCAGAAGTGAGGGTGGTGGATACAGGAGATAGATAGATACACAGTTATATAGATATCTGCAAAAAACACAAAGCTATAAGGAGAATGAAGTTTGAGGAACTGGTCCCATTAACAGCAGATAACTGGAGGAACTGTACCCAGGAGTAGATTAGTTTAGGAACTGTGACCATAAGCAGATGAGTTGTGGAGCTGTGCTAATGAACAGCAGATAAGTTGAGGAGCTGTGCCCACAAGTAGCAGATAAGGAACTGAGCTCCTGAGCAGAGAAGCTGAGCCAATGAATTAATGTGCCACCATCAGCCTTTGTTTACACAACTTAGTACAGCACTGAGAATTCTACATTAAAGAAAAAGAGGCAAGAGCTCAAAGCTTCAGTACTCATCCAATATTGATATTAGACTACTTACCTAGTCCATCTCCTGGAAAGTGGTCGTTCTGATTGTGGTGCCCCTTACACTGAAAGACAGAAGCAGACAAAAGTTTTGACTCAGTATAAAGGAGACACACAGAACCAATAGAGAGAGCAGAGTCTGCTTATCATTGCATGTGTCCCACAGTTTCCCATCAGTCAATATCACAACAGCAGCGGGGGCTCAAAAAACAATAATAACTTGATGAGAATGAGAAATTTAGTTAAATTACAATTTGTTGTTTCCTTAATGACCCATAACTTTATTAAGGCCTAGCCCCTGCTAATTATCATGCATTTTCACTGAGCTATTACCCAATGTATTTAGTCATTTACTAAATGGCTGACATTTGGAAGAACAAATGTTACTAAAGACCAGCCTACAGACCCCAAAAACTGAATTTCGTGATACTCACCGTTAAATCCTTCTCTCTTCAGGTGTCTGCAGGACACATGAACTGTGGGATATTACATCTACCACCAAAAGGCAGGACACTAGAATTACACTCCTCACTATTTATCAGAGTGATACAGTTTTGACTAACAAAGAAAAGTAACAGAATTTTACTATGTGCAACGCAGAACTAATAAAGTATATACAGTAGGTAATACAGAAGAAACCATCAGCAGAGGAGGCTGTCTGTCCCACAATCATCTGAAAAGAAAAGGATTTACCGATAAGCATCACAAAATCCCCCTTTTTTTGTAGAGCCGGTGTGACACATGGGGACATACCAAAGCTGTCCCCTAGAGTAGGGAGGGAAGAAGCAAGTCCTGACTAAACAGTTGCAGTAGCTTCTTACCAAAACTAGTGTCAGAATGCCCAAAGACCTTGAATTTATAGAATTTGTTAAAAGGAGTGATGACCATGTGGCAACCTTGCATACTTGGTCTGCAGAGGCTAGGTTAGAAAAATCCCAGGAAGTGCTGTCATCCCTAGTGGAGTGAGCCTTAATATGACAGGGTGGAGACACAGGGAGGAGACACCCAGCAAACAAAATATATGATCCATCTGGAAATTATGGCCTTAGAAGCTGGGGAACATTCACCAGGCTTGAAGAAATGATGAACAGTGAGGAGGAAGAAGAACAAAAGTCTTTGGTGCAGACCAGGTAGAACTTAAGGGTTGAGGATCCCATGGAGGCAGAGGTTCCTTGTAGGGTAGTGTGATATGTACCACACTCTGGAGTAACATGCACATTTCTGGGATTGTGGCAAGCTTCTTTTGAAACAAATATGAAGAGAGAAGAAACCCGAGACCTGAACACCAGAGAGCGAGGCCCTGCAAAAAATTTCCACCTGTAAAAAGTCAAAAAAGTGAGAGACTGACTATATCTCCTCTGTGGAAGCTACTGGGAATCCCAAAACTCACATGGAAAATCTGTCTGACAGCTGAGTGTACTGGCTCTGTTCATCATCCAGTTGTGTCATTATTGCCTGACAGAATTCTGCTCCACCTCTGAGAATGATGGAGCCTTAATAAGAAGTTTGTCCGGGTAGGGCGTGATGGAAACACCCTTGGCTCCGAGTGAGGCTGCAGATGCCACCAACACCTTGGTGAACACTTGGGGAGCAGACGTAAGACGAAATCAAAGGGCCCTGAATTGGTAATGGAAGTTTAGGAAGGCAAACCACAGGAATCTTTGGTGGGGAGGTAAAATTGGAAAGTGCAAAGAAGCATTCTTGATTTCGAGAGCTGTAAGAACTGAGAGCAAAGAATCAGCTTTGAAGTGGAAAGCACGGATAAAGGTGTTGAGTAGTTTTTGTGGACCATAAAGAGGATTGACTAGAACCCTTTCAACTATTTGCCTGAAGGTACTGCTTTGATGACCCACTCAAAGTATTTTTTTGGATGACAGAAAGGAAGGCTGTGTCTTGGTGGTTCCATGGGGAATCTGGACATGAAGAACCATGAAAGAGGGAATGTTTCAGATTCCAGATGATATTCTGAGGATCAGAGAATAGTGGGTGAGGTGGCGCCAGGCCTCCTGAAAGAACAGTAACCTCTAGCTGACCAGATACAGCAACCCTGCAAAGTCATGCATAATTTGATTTGTCTCAGGGTTTGAGAACACCATCCCTGCTAATTAGGGTCTGCCCAGGAAACAAGAGTTGGATCCAGCATTGTTAAAAGAATAGTGCCTGTTGGAGGCAGTGGATTTGGATGTCCTGTTAGGTTGAAAGCAACATCCACTGCAAAAGGATGCTCCAGAATTAGTCCATGGAAGAAAAGTACTCCTCTGGCTTGACTAATAAATTTGTCAAGTTCTGGTCGGACAAGGTCCTTTGAAAGGGATGGTGGTAAGCAACTTTTCCGAAGAAAGATCAGCTGTCCAATATTAAAGGAGAAGGAAAGGTTAAAACTAAGTAAGCCTCATCAGAAAGGTCCATCTAAATATACCAGTAAACCCCCAAACTAGCTCTGAGTCCCCTGTCAAAAGAAACACTGCATTTCTTTCCTTCTATTGTGTACACATTGACTTCTGTATCAGACTTCCTGCCTTCAGCTTAAACCTCATTGCCCTGGGCAAGAGCATGCTCAGTTTGCTCCTCTTCCCCCCCTTCTCAACTGTAATCTGAGCCCAGAGCAGGGAGAGACTCAGGCAGGAAGTGATGTCACACCATGTTAATACTGCAGCTCCTATCCTAAGCAAACAAAGAGTTTCTAGAGCTTTTTACTCAGGTATGGTAAAACATTCTACAGAATAAATATAGCATTCTAGCTTGCACTATTGCAGCTAATCTATTGGCAATAAAATGCCTCCGTAGCTTTCCTTCTCCTTTAAGCCACAGGGAGCAGCAGGTGGCTATTGACAATGCCTAAGCTTGGCACATGACTAGGGAGGTATAAATAGAGGCATCACAGAGGAAATCTTTTGGCTTCTTTGATACGCAGGGTCAAGGAGGGAGGCCCCTGTCTAGAAGTTCTGAAGTTAATTCCAGCCACCAGGGTGCTGAACCAAGATTGAATCACTCAGCTGACTTATGTAGAAGCCAGCTTGGGGTTTTCGGAATCACCCAAGGAAGTGAAATGGATTTTAGGAAGCCTTCTAATTTCTTGCCCATGGAAACCTTAAAGGATGAAGCATCTGGACCAGGAGAACTGTATTTTTGGACAGGTGAGAGACTGGTACATTCTTCTGCCCATTTTTCCCAAGTATACATGTGGAAAGGGATACAAATGCTGAAAGCAACGTGTAGCCTAAAATCTTCTCTTCAGATGATCCCACTGCGATTGAACCAAAGTATCAAGTTGGGCGTGAGAAGGGAAGTGGAGTGTGGTGAGGATCTATTCTGACACAAAGAGGGACTGATAAAAGTCAGAGGAAGTGTCTAAACTTATTGGCATTGGAGAACAGAGGTGATGGCAGAATGACCAGTGAATGGCTGTTAAGGAGACTCCAGAAGTCCCAGTAGACCTCTTAGCGTATGGGTTTATAAGACAGGTCTCCTAGTCTATGGCTGGTAAGGAGATGACAGTCCTGCCAGAGTATGGCTGGTAAGGAGATGCCAAATAATAGTATGCCAGGATCTCACACTATGTATGCTCCGATATTGTCGAACAGGCCAGTAAAACTTCAGTGTTACAATGAGCCACTGCAGCTATTCTGGAGACTTAACACTATACAGTCTGACAATCTAATCGCCAACGCAGTGAGTCATTAATGGACAAGCCACTGCGGAACAGCTAAACTGCATGGCAGCTCTGGTTATATTGTAACTGCAAGTGATTAATTGAACATGACATACAGAATTGAGAGTTTTTTATAGCCTGCACAGAAACCATTTGACCCAAACTGTTATTTCTACCAGACTAAGGGGCCGTTTACTCTTAGGGTGGTGGCAAACAAGGAGATAAGTCACCCAGCGACAAATCTGCCCAAACTGCCTTCCCGATGGCAAGAATACGATTTGGCTTTCCTAAGTTGCCCTGCCTGCCACCACCCTTAGCAAGAGGACGACCAAGAGGGCAGTCTGGCATATTATCTGCACATGGCATTAACTGGGGTTATATGTTGATATGTGATAAACACCTAAGAAGGAATGACATTTATTAAACCTCATTGCTGTATGTAAATAAGATATAGAAGGCTTTTCCTCCCCACAGTATTTTATCTGCATTTTGCAGAGAAGCAGAAGTGACACAAGCATGTGTATAACTAACTTGCTAACTTACAGTACTTGCACTGAGCAGACTAACAGCACTAAGCGAATGAGCAAAAATAATAAATTTTTTTAAGTTGATATCACTTTTCCCCGGAAAAGCAACCCCAAATTTTAATACACTGAAAAACACTTTACCTTTGGGGGTGACTGCTGCTGCTGCTTGGACGCGTTTCCTGAGTGCTGCTGTCGGAGGGCACGGGGAATAAATTCAGGAGCCAGTGGGTTGAGCACGTAGGTTTTCTTCAGCTCTAAGGCCTCTAGCTGGGATTTGATCTGCTCGAAGGTAATGCCATGAAGGCTTTTGTTATCATGGCAAATGGTGATAAATTGCTCCCAAAACTTCCTGCAAACAAGCAGAGTGCATGAGTGTGCAAATTGTGTCCAACCTGCTGCGATCAAAGCAAGAAGTAAGTCTTTCCACGTGCTGAATCTGGTAGAGCAGGGACCCATTCCTCCCTGCAAGTTGTTCTGCTGTTTACAGGGAGACTAGAACAGTGAATACTGTGCGTGGTGGGTTTTTATTAAGTTAAGCTAAAACATAAGCTGGGTGTTCAAGCTTTGGCAAAAAGATGAGCAACCAAAAGGGCTTAATATTATGATGCTGGATCTGCATTTGGCTTCATCACGCACTTCCTTTACCTAAACCTCACGTGCTGATACATAAGCCCATAAGTTTCCAATCACCCCATTCCTTTCTTTATATCAACACTTGTTTCATGTCTTGCCCTAATCACCCATAAAGATGAATGATCATGAGAACAGTGGTATTTGCAATGATGAGTAGCACACCAGTACACGTCATGCTCCTGCAGTGATGCAATAAAAGAGCTATGCCCTGTGCATTGCCAAGAGGCCACAGATACACAATTTCATGGATTGATCTGGCTTGGATAATATGAATTCCCTGTAACACTACATGAGATTGTCAAGGCTCTAGACTCTAGAGTCATTTGAGTCTGCAGCAAATGAGAGGCTGTGTGGTGCAGTCAGCCTATGGTTCCAGTCATTTGTTGTATTTATGAAAGACAAGCTACAGGCGACAACTCCTGTCTCTTTCGAATTTCCATGCGCCTTTGAAGTCTAAGCCCTTTATCAGCAAATGATTTGTTTATACATCCCATCAGCTCTCTGTTTAAGTACATGGATTATCCACTGTATAATTACCTTCCTGCACTACTGGGAACAGCTAATTGTTTCTGCAATACATTTTTTTTAACTTGTTTGGCCCCCAAGTGCCCTGCTGCTCTGTTATAGAGTTTTTTTATGAAATTTACACTAGGGGAGATAATACCAAGCACAGATTTAGGGCTGATTAACACAGAGTCCTTGAAATTGATGTAATGTGGAGAGGTGGATATTATAACTTAAATAGCCAATATTCCAATTAGGAAGTGCTCCAACCCTGCTACATTCAAATACCCTTTACAATAAGCGGGCTTAAATCCTACAGCGCTCACCCTGTAAATGAGTGGGTCCGGGTGCAACTGCCCCAGACCTGTCACTTAAATATCAACATTCAATATGCATTTAGATGTTAGTGGGTCACTCATCGTTCCGCATCTCTGGTCCAGATGCAGCACCCCGAACACGCAGCTTGGGGAGACTTCACACTGGACACGATTCCCATGCAGCACGCACTCAACGGAAGAGCAAACGGCGGTGTGTTTAATGACAATGTATAGCCAATCCTGCATTTATCTGTGTGATTTTGTTGAGAGACTTACAATGTTCTTTTAATGTTGTATAACGGGTGTCAAACAGAATTTTTCCTGACAGGATTAATAGTGGGAGGAAATACGTCATTGGTGACGTTAAGCCCCAACTCTTTTTAATGAATTGTTTGTATTAGTGATTTATGCCTATGAGAAGGGCCAGCATCAGGGGGGCACAGGGGGTACAAGTGTACCGGGCCCGGCAGTGCTGAACTTTTTGAAAGAGCCGGGCCCCCCTTGACAGCGCCGAAGCCGTGCCGCCTCATTCCGAAGTCCCGAATAGCCGAAATGTGGAAGTGCCGAAAAAGACGAACAGCTGAAGTCCGAAGCGGTGAAAATAGCCGAAGCCACGAAAATAGCCGAAGCCGAAGTCCTGAAGCAGTAAAAAGACCCGAAGTCACAAAAACAAGTCCTGAAGCACAGAAAAGACCAGAAGTCACGGTAACAGCTGAAACTGAAGTCCTGAAGCTCCGAAAAGACCCAAAGTCACGAAAACAGACGAAATTGAAGTCCTGAAGTGGCGAAAAGACCCAAAGTCACAAAAGGAGGCGAAGTTGAAGTCCTGAAGCCACAAGTTCAATTCCTCTGAACACCAATGCGTGTTTTTTTTTTTTTTAATCCCCTGGCCACCAATGTATTATTTTAATACTCTATAGGCCCCTGCCACCAATGTTTTTTAAAAAATATTCTTTGGGGCCCCAATTTTTTTTTTTAACTTGTAAGTGGGGCCATGGCGCCAATGTTTTAAAAAAAAACAAAAAAAAAAAAACTTATGGGGGGCCCTGGCGCCAATATTTTTTTTTACCTTATAGGGGGGTCAAGATCCCCAATAGATTTTTATGACTTGTGTGTGTGTGTAGGAGGGGGTTACCTTTTTTTAGCACTGTTGTCTGTGTGGTCTTTTAACTGTGATGTGGAGTGGGCGGGAGCCCCGAAAATTTTGCTGTACAGGGCCCCTTGATTTGTGACGTCTGCCCTGCCTATGAGTACGTGTGTGTTCACACGAAAAGCGTTAAGAGGATTGTCCAGTGAATAAAGATGTTCTAAACAGACCGCCGTCTGCTGTTCCGTTGAGTGCGCAATGTGGATATTATATACAATTGTGATCTGATCATTGACTATGAGGATCATTTTTCAAACTGAACAGTATAAGGACAATATTGTTAAGCAAATAAATTGCGTTTGTGTGGGTTTCTCAGGGATACATGTTGGAAACAATACAGACAATAATGAAGCCATATATAAAAACACATGTGGGCCTGCAATGTGAATGGCATGGCAACAGGACTAGTGGCAATTGTTTTATTTGTCTGGTAATATTTTTAGAGAGTAATGTAAATTCCATATACTAAAAAAGGGAAGAATGCAGCTGTACCTACCCCTAAAACAAATTCATGTAAAATGACAAAAAAAAAAAGTAATTTCCCTTGGAGGAAACCAACTCCTCTTTAGGGGTCTGTGCGAATAATTAGATACTTAGGGGCAAATTCACTAAGATGCGGAGTTGCGCCAGGCGCAACTTCGCCGCACTTCGCCAGGCGTAGTTTCGCCAGGACTCCGCAAATTCACTAAAATCCGAAGTTGCGCACAGGGGTAGCGTAAGGTTGCGGAGTTGCGCTAGCGTTGATTCGCTATATAAAGCGAAGTTACGCTAGCGAAGGCTAATTTGCATACGGCGCGAAATTCAAATTTCAATGGAGGAACACGTATCTGCACTACAAATGCCTAGAAAACCTTCAAATCAGCAAATAAAAATTTTATTTTGCCCTACACATGTGCCCACTGTCTAGGTAAGTTGCCATGAGTCAGGAAATGTAGGGGGGAGGAAGGGGAGCCCCAAAAAATTTTCGATCTTTTTCAGCCTATCAGCCATCATGTAGAAAACACGCCAGCGTTTTTTGGGACTTAGAAAAAAAATTGACTTTTTTTTAAACAATCCCTATCTACTCTATTGCGCTTCGCCAGGTCTGAGGTGGCGAAGGAAGTCTAGCGTAAAAGGTAGCGTTCAGTACACTGCGCAAGTTAGTGAATTTGCATAGTTTCGTCGCTAGCGAAAATTCGCCAGGGTAAGGTTGTGAAGTAACACTAGCGAAACTACGCCAGCGTTCGTTAGTGAATTTGCGCAGTAGCGAAAATGCCAAAAGCTAGCGAATTAACGCTAGCGTTCGGCGCTTCGCGGCTTAGTGAATTTGCCCCTTAGGGTCTAATACTCATTCCATAAAGGCTGCTCTACCCCCCCCTGTTCAGGCAGTGTGTAGGACTTGGTTTGGGGGGTAGAGGCTGGTTGAAGTATGGGACATGAAGTATAGTTAGGGCAAGAAGAAGACACAAGGCACAAACTACAGTTTCATTTGCTTTGTTAACCTACAGAGCTTATACTCCTCCATAGCAATATATATATATATATATATATATATATATATATCTATATATATCTATATCTATATCTATATCTATATCTATATCTATATCTATATCTATATCTATATCTATATATATATACACATACATGCATACATACACATACATACATACAAATAGCAAGACCACAAGTAAGCCTACCTGCACCTTCCAATAGAGCACAAAGCAATGGGATCGCCCACCACAGCCACCAAGGACTGGGCTCGGGTAATGGCGGTGTTGAGCAGTTTATAATTGGAGAGGAAACCATAATCCAAATCTTCTGTGGAATCTTCCAGGAGCTGCTCCTTCCGCTTGATTGGAGTCTGTTTGTGTTTGCATGTGTGTCGTGTTCGAACTGTGCTGAGGAACAGGACCCGGAACTGTTTTCCTGTGGGCACAAACCATTAAGCACTTGTTAAAAAGGGATGGCTGGATACCAGTGCCTCATTCGGGATGGAGATGCTAGGAAAGATTACTATTCCAGCTCTCTGTACATTAGTCCAGCCAACAGGCCCAGACTGGCAATCTAGGGCTCCTGTAAGACTCCATAGTGGGTCACAATTCAGTCGACTGGTGAGGGACTTTTTGGGCCTCTGTGTTCTTGAAATGCCAGGGCCTATTTTGAATCCCAGTATGGGCGAACAAGTGTTAAATTTAACAAGTATAAAAGTCCAAACAGCACTCCCAGTTCCATTTTCAGGCAAATTCTAAACCACTTATACGCTTCCTTCCATTCCCCTCTGTTAAAATATTCATCAAAATTCTACCAGAGAGCTTTATTTATTTGTATATTTGTTCTAAAGCTGGATATAGACGTAGAGTTCTGCTGGTTTGGCGATGTCGACAAACAAGCGGATCTCTCCCTGATATGCCCACATTGAAGTGGGCGATATCGGGCTGCATAATGATCCGATTTTTTAACCTGCCCGATCCAGATCTGCCCGACTTTCGGCCAGTTATCAATCGGAAAAGCCCGTCAGATGGCCCCCCACATGGGTCTATAAGCTGCCGAAAGTCTGTCGGCAGTTTTTATTGGCCCGTGTATGGGGGGGCCTTTATTCATAACATTCGGAGCTGCCGTGATGGTTCTAGTACCTAAACCCCATAACTGGACAGTGTTTTGTCCGACGTACTGCTGGCTCCCCCCCCGTCTTCTTCCTATATTCCTCTTCTACCAATATTCTTCCTTATTTATTTACTTATTTGAGTTCATTAATATTAGTGGGAGCTGTCATGGTTGCAATGACCTCTAAATGAGATTCAGGTAAGGCAACAGCCAAACAATGAAAATTGGCAGAATGCTCTCTTGGATTTTCAGAGCAATAACCCAGACAATGGAGAACTCTCAAAAATCTAACTTCTGTGTATCAAGTCCTTTGCTGTTATTTCTATTCAGACCCTCTATCCTCTTCCCAAATAAAAGACCATGTGACAGAACTAGGAGCCCTCCTGCTGACTATAATCCTAGAACATAGATTGAATAAACACAAAAAAAAAGTCCATCAAGTTCAAGCCCTTCAGATGAACCTCTGCGCACATATACGCACATACGTAAACATACCTATCTATACACTCACAAATCTCTATATACACACACACACACACACACACACACACACACACACACACACACTAATAAGTACATCTCACTTACTCACCCTGAACATTCAACACTCTTTCCACACTGATTTCCGACAGACGTTTTTTCCGTAGTTCTGCACGTATCCTAAATACTTGGTCAGCGTACGGTGTTACCACTCCTATGCTGCCCTCATCCAACTTGCCCCAGGCCACGGGCCATTTCCTCCGTAACTCTTCCACACGCTCCACCACTTCAAAGACCTGCAAAATATGAATGGGTTGGTTTGTTACAAGGCAGTTTCTTGATTTAGCATTGATTATAGACTCCTGTAGGGGACATTGTATTGGACCTGCGCCCCACTGCATTCAGGCACATGAATAATTGGCAAAGAAAGAGTGGGCATGTTTTAATGTTTAGTGGCATTTGGTGGACAGTGTTTTTATCCAAATGAAAAAGCCAAACCAACAATGAATATGTCGATCTCATTGGCAGCAAACATCACTCCATGCAGGAAATGGAACTATCCCATTGTGCAATAATTCACTTTTAATTGCCTGTTTTAAAACACCATCACTTCCAATATGGTTTCAAATCTGGAAAGGCTGAAGTAACAGTGGCTCTGTTCCTTTGTTCCCTATGTACAGCAGCGAGCAGATGTTTGCCAAGGACGAACATAATTGCTTTATTGGAAAAGCCAATGAACTAAATATGTGCCTGAGCCCAATATACGTGCAAGGTACCTCATTCCTGCTAATAGAAATCAATAGCCTAAGCAGCACTCAATTGCCAGGCAATATGATCAGCTCTGATGATAGTGCAGAGGTCCACTGAGACTACCCCATCTGATGGAACAGAAATATTGATTGAGACACAGAAGGAAATTGCTTTGTGTTTGCTCCACGGGATTGGAGAGGTTACTTTCTGGGGAGGAACACAGCACAGAGCAACATGTAAATACCCCCATGGGACAACTGGAATTGATTGGCAGAGATAAGAGAAACAGCAACACTTCGTTCTTATCTTAAGTGACTGAGGATATAGCTGATGGACAGACAGCTAATTTTGTGTTCATCAAAGCCATTCTCTAATGAAAATAATACAACCTTAACAGTAAAGCTGTACTGATTAAGATAAAACAGGTTGTTAATAATGAAACTAATTAAAAATCATTCAAAATTAAACACACACATCCCCCAACTTGCTTATCAGTGGCCAGTGCTGCACCCCACCCAGATGGGGGAACTCATGAAATGCAAACTACATAACTTCTAGCCTACCAGGAAATGTAAATATATTGAATCCTTGTCCTGCTGTAGAAGTCTGGTTATTAGGGTGCCCTCTTGACAAGTAAGACCCTGTAGTTATCTGAAGCCTCACCTCTTTATTTAGACTTTGCTGCATATGTAGTGGAACAATTACCAGATTAGGCCAGTCAGAAGATAAAGTAGCGAGAGCTCACTGAGCATGTGCAGAGTCACAGACACCAGGGATATAGAGAGGGTATATAGATGAGATGGGACAGTGTCAGCAGAATTAGCCATCACTGCCTCACTACATTAAGCACATAATTACTGGCCTAGTACTGTGTGCTGTCACACTGAACAGGGTATAGTGCACAACATGCAGGGACAATGTTATTTTTTAATGGATACAGTCTTCTTCTTCCCTTGATCTCCCTAAATGCAAATCACACGCTGTGCAACTGTGCTTCTCTCTAGGTCCCTACTAGTTATTTCATGTAATGGGAGAGTAAAGTAATGCACAAAAGCTTCCTGGGCCACATATAAATTGTACATATGTTAAAATGTTTATGCCATACAGAGACATCTGTGGAGCCTGTATCTTTAAATACATTGTAGGACTTAAGCATGGCCTAATGGCCTCCTCCTTATGAATGGAAATAAGTAATATTTCTTATAGTCTTTGCCTCTGTAATTGACAAATGTAATGTTCTAAGAGTGTCACTGATGGAAGTGTAACAGAGACGTTATTCAGGGGTCACAGTCATCGTCTCTATAAAAATTATAAACAGATTTATCAGTACCTCAGCGTTATTATAGAAAGCAGTGCTGTTCTTCTCTTGTACGTCCTCCCCACGTGCTGTGAAGAAGGTTAGAGGGTAGAAGTCTTTGTGGCAGGGTTGCTTGCCACTGGCCATCAGTTTTCCCTCGTAGAACAGCTCTGAGGTGTAGCTATAAGGTAAGAGAATAGAAATGATGGTCACACACCACACATATGCCTTAGGGCATAGTATTATTGTCAGGGTATTTCCCACCTGTGCTAATGACTTCAATACATCTACTATATGTGGTCAGGGAGGCTAAATGTAACATCACAATCAGGAAAAGACTTCATTCAAAGAGCCATAAAAATGACTAGTGTAAAACACAACAAAATAATGATTTAACCACAATTTCTTTAAAAATTACTAATGTGCTCACTGGGACACCTTCAGTTTCTCTTCAGGGTTCAGCTAGGTATAGGCCAGAAACGTGACTATACGGAGGGCCCCAGCTATACCAACCAACACTTACAGTGCATGAAGTGCAGCCATTTTGAAATGGGACTAGCACCTTGCCCATCCCCGGAGAAAACAGGCACAATTTCAAGCAAGAACCAAATACACAATTTTTTGGGCAAACCACAAAATCTATAAAAAATGATTTGCAGGAACTGAATCATAACCCTTATTTGTATATGGAAAACTGAGTAATTGCATGGCTTTTATGTTTCTCAGTGATTGCTTCTTTTCTTCATGCTATTTAGATTTAGACATTTCTAAGCTATCACATACATGTTAATATAATGTATGAATAATATGAATAGACTCTGCATCCAGAAAACAACAAGACCGGCCCTGTCAGCATTCTCCACTCTAGATTAACTTCAATACCAAAGAAAAGGCTGTCTCCATAAGCTTGTTCAGGTCTTAGTCTGACCTGAAGGAGTCTGACCTAAAGGCTGCAGAATGGAGAGACATAGCTGCTGCCAACACATCCCATTCCAAGCAAGACATAGGTAACATTTTATTCAGAATACAAATGTTCAATTACATATGCTGTTTGGATATTTTCAATAGCTGTTTTGTGGTCTCTGGGGTAATGCTGAACAGGAAACAGAAGAATCTGACTAAAAACCTGGCATTAGCATTTCTGCAAATTAGAGGAATTACAGCCCAAACACTGAAATATTGAGTACATCAAAGGCAGTTCAAGGGCACAAGTAGCTAATAGATCAGCTGTTAATATTCCTGCTACTTCACCTTCTGGCAAAACAGGTCACTAGGCAGGAAGAGCTTATCTAATGCCCCTACACAAATATGCCATAAGGAATCATGGGGCGCCAGAGTACTTTGTTAGTAGGGCTCACCTCCCCCAAGTGGCTCAAGTTATAAATCCACTACCTGCCTAGGCCCCCGGGCAGTAGTTATGTGGGAGTTGGCCCAATTGAAATTGGCCAATTTCGGTTTGGGTGTGGATCAGATTAAGGAAATACACTCCTCCACTGTTCACAGAGAGAGAGAACAGCTGCATGCACAGGTTCTACAATTGCAACATTTTGTGGGTTAGGGTCGCGTGTGTCGCAAGTATTTCCTGACCCTCACATCACTACAGAGCAGTGGGCAAAGTATTATTGGGCCCTAATAGAAAATAATAAGCCTGCTTAGATTTGCAGGTCGCAGGTGGGTTCCTTCCGTCCTCAACCTCACTATGCCTTGCTTCCACCTCCGGCAGCCTCAATTTATAGGCACACTCTTGCACAAAACCACTCTTTTTTCTTTGGAAGAGTAGAGGTATGGTCTTTCTCCTCCCAAAGAAAATACTTTTTTCACATAGTCAGGACTGATGCTTGGACACTGCCTTGGCGGGGTGCATCAGCTTATGCATACTTTGTACAAACCATGTAACTAAAAGTGTCTTTTTTCCAAATATAGGCGTTTTCCTTTCAATCAGATTTTTTCATAAAAGCTATATAGTAGGTGTGCTGGGTTAATTAGTTTTGTTCAAACCCACTCTTTTTGTGACATCAGACACGGGGTGGGTGTGGGTCTATGAACAGAGATGGATTGCCGGGTTGGGTGTGGGCAGGTTAGGGTTGACTGTTTGTCGACCAACACATAACTACTGCCCATGTCCCCATCCACTGTGAAGTAATGGATTCTGGGAGTTGACCTTTCCCTGTTTTCCAAAAAATTTGGTAAAGGAGAGGTTACATTGTGAGCCTAAGAAAAATGTGGAACTGCTCCCTGCAAATGCAGACAAGTTATCGTGGTTTAATTTTAATTTGAGAAATTAAGTATGTTTGTGCATAAAGATTTATTTCTGGCAGGTCAGACAGGGTTAATGCACCTTTTCTATACACACCCAATTAAATCAGCTCATGTCAATGGGGAGGGGGGTTTCCCTTTAAGGGTTTAGATTGAGTTCCGATGACCACCAAGGACTTGCCAAAAACACAAATACAAACATCGATAAGATGAAATGCTAATAATAGAAGGAGTCCAAAACAACAACTGGCATCAGACAGAAGATTCTCTAAAGGTGAGTAGCTCTATTTGAGCCCCATCAAGTACCATGTACCACTTACTTTATGATGGCTTCATGTGAGCGATAATTCTCACATAGCAGAATACGACAGGGAAAGTCTACAGGGTACAGTTCATACAGGCGGTCAAGTAATGAGACGTGCAGGTTCCTCTCTCTGGCAAACTCGCTGTAGACAAATGGGCTGAGCTGCAACAGAGACAGTTTTGTTATCACTAAAAATATGCTTTTAAATCAGTGCTAGTCCTTTCAGATCAGCTTTTATGTCCTGTATATGGCCCTTTCTGAAAGATTATTGCTCAATAAGTAGCCAGATGGTTATGGGGCAGGTTTGAAAACTGTATTGCATTGGTGTGTTGATGCAGTCCATTCATGATGGGTCTGCAATATGAATCTGTTGGCCAAATGATCGCATCAGCCAGATCTGGTTCTACTCACCTAACTAGCAGATTTTAATGTGAGTGGCCAGCTTAACTGTACATATAGTGGCTTTGTTTCTCTTGGACACTAGAGAAACCACTGATGCCATCACATGTCATCCTTTGGGCTACAAGAATACAAACAATGTGGCACTGCACTCTAAATAGCCTCTCTGATGGACAGTCCCTGTCCCTGTATGACCATTCATCTTGAAGTATCAACTGCTCCTTCTACTGGAAGGAAAAGTGAATCACCGATGAAAAGCAGCAGTACTTATGGTTACCTTATGAGTAAGGCTAGACAGTGTATAAAGGTAAGTAATTTGAAATATATGGCAACGGCCTTTGGCCTTGTGAAGTGCCAAACATGATTCTTATAGCTTGGCAATTTCCTGATTCCTTCAAATAGCCTAATTAACAACTCATTGTGCCAAAGCATGTGGATCAATTGCACAAATGTGTTGTCTCAACATATGCACCAAACTTTAAAGGAACAGTATTTACTCATCCTTTACTCAAACACAGTGCACCACTCATCCAATATAATGGAAGAGTCCCACCCAGTGGATGCCATGCACATATATGCAGGTTAATCACACTGTGATCCTGCAGGGGTGAATGGAAGACTCAAGGGGTAACATAGGTTAGATGGAGTAACTGCAGAGAAAATCAACTTCTTCTCTTCCTGCCCTTACCTGCATGTGGTCTCCAGCCAGGACAATCCTTGTACTTTTGTTTGCCAAAGCAAGAGGCATAATGGTCTCACACTCCATGGCTTGTGCCGCTTCGTCTAAGAGGATATGTGTGAAAAACCCTGGGGAATGGGAAAGAATCATTAGCTTGCATTGTGCAAGATAGCCTGAGCTGAGAAGGAAGGGGATAGAATATGTCTGGCTAGGAAAAAGATATTTACAAAAAAAAAAAGGGTGAGCCCCTTCTGATTCTTTAGGTAACCCTGAATGCATGTCCCTAAACTTGCCACTCTCACAAGATAACACTCAGGACTCACCAGTAAAGGGGAGAGATGGACCGCTTGCATGAATTGCTGGTTTATTCCACTGTGGGGGTCTCAGATATTGGAATCTGTTATACCCATAATTCGATGCTAGTGTGCTCTGTTAGACAATGGGGTCTCACTTACCAGGTTCCAGATCCAACTGGCATAGATACTGAGACGTGCTCAGTGTAACCACCACAACCCGGTGTTGCAGTATATCCTCCTTCTGGGGCATCTGAAAGACGGAATGCGTGCTGGATATTAGACAGTACTGGTGCACCACCGGGTGGACGGTCTTCACCCAGCGATTTCGGAAATATACCCTGGGTGGAAAAAAAGATGATTAGAAGGCCATATTATGTCAGACACTGGTGGCCAAGGACTTGGTGAGTCCTTATCAAAAAGAGCTATTTATGTCTGCTTGGAACAACTACAAAGCAACCAAGCAGTGCCTGTTTACCTACTCTCCATGGCATTGTGTGCACTATGTGGGTTCCCTGACTGCCCCAGAAAGTAAATTGTCCCCAGTGTTAATTAATTCCATTTGGAACTTTTCACCATTTTCGAATGCAGCATCATGTCTGCCTCCACTGACATGTTTGTATAAGAATCAAACACACTACCATACAAACTCCCCCTTACAGAGGGAAGAGGGTGCAGTGCTGCATAAAGAATAGAGGGATTTAGGGAAAGCACCTGAGTGGTCTGGCTTGGGGATTCCCTGTTTCAACGTAAGGATGCAAGTAATCCTTGATGTAGAGGTCAGCAGCACTGTTGGAATGGGTGCAGATAAGAACCCTGCAAGGATAGAAAAGGTCAATAAACAAAAACCGCCAATAGCAGCTAATTTGATAAAAACAATAATGAGCAAATACAGCAAGGAGTTAGCTCCACCCCTTCTTTTCTTAAAAAAAATGGACAATGCCCAAAAAGCTTGAGGACATTTTCCAGGCATTCAGGAATACATCTTGCATACCTGGTCTCTTGCTGTTTGAGTATGTGCTTTACGGCCTGAGCCAGCGTGAAGGTTTTGCCAGTCCCATATGGGCCGATAATGAGGACAGGAGGAAGCTGTACAGAAAGAGGGGTAGTGATGGCCAAGATGGCTTCCTTCTGCTTCGCATTTAGCCGGGGGTCCAGCAACTCATCCCACTGCCTGTAAATACATAATAATGAAATACTGCTATTTATTTATGAAGCTGTACCCCTGTGTCTTTGTCCAATCACATGCAAGATTCAGTATATAAGATTATATATTGGTGGGAATGTATCTAAAGATTCCATTGCAGGAGTCAATCATATGCTAGGTTCATATACTATGGTCATATACTAACCAGGATGTACTAGGAGATTATTTCACAATGCTTGGGGACAATCATATACTAAATTAAGTGTATAGGGAGATTCAGTCATATACTGGTTGGAATATAGTTGGAGATTACCTCACAATACCAGGGGGCCTATCTCATGGAACATTCAGTAAATAGGGAGATTCAGTCATATACTGGTTGGGATGTATTTGGAAATGCCCTCCCAATGCCAGGGGCCAGTCACTAACTAGAAGGAAAGTTTCAGTAGGTTATATAGGCGTTGTAGGGACACTACATGGCACATAAGACTTTTGTTGTCAGAATTATAAAGAAACAGTCGCAGCTTGGAAACTGTAGAGGATTCTGGGACAGAGTCATTTTAGTTATCCAGGGGAGTTACACAGAAAAGGGGACATTTCAAAGAGAAGAAGAAAAATTGATTTTTGTGTTTCACCCTGAAGGGAAGACTGAGTGACAAAAAAAAACACCATGTTGTTTTTCCACTCAGTACCAAACAGGCGGCACAAATTCAGAACCAGGGCAATGTAACTATCTCTAGTATAATGATGGAAATTATTAGTAAGTACCAGCATTTTGAGAGACGCAATTAAATTGGCTGAAAAAGCTTTTTTTTTTTTTCTTTGGCAGCTCGCTGAGTGGTATGCTGAAGAGCCAAGTCAGAGCGCATTATCAGATAAAAATTCCTATACAACTACAGGGAAAGGCAGCTGTGTCGCTAAAGCCTGCACTCATTGTACTGAGCTGCCTTGCACCTGGAGTAACACAGTCATGTCATCACTGTGCTATTAAAGGTTTCAGCTGACAAAAACATTTCAGGAGAAAAAAAAAAGACAATCAATGGTTTTAAAATACATAGCATATTTTCATCCAAAAACTATGTGCTGCTGTGAAGTATCAGTTCTTCTCTGGAGTGAGCCACAGAGTAATACAAATGCCTGACTGGGTGTGTAACTGCCAAAAGGCAATTGTATCAAACCCAGTCACAAAGAAAAAAGGATTTTATAGGGACTGGATTCCTCTCTGGGTTCTCTCTCAGTAGTGGGGTGCAATCCTAAGGGTGGCTACATTTAATTACCATTCTCAGCCTGTCACTTAACAAGTCTAGGTAAGGTAAAATGCCCTAGATGTAGTGGATGAGGTTAGAGGTATGGGTAAAATGAAGCTGGTGGAAAGAGAATTTAGGTAAGTGAACTTGGAGACGGTAGGGTTAAAGTCAGGCAAAGGGAACTCACAGTAGATGAGAACTGTTCCTAGATGGTGATGGTGGGGTTAGAGTTCTGGGTACTAGATGGGATGTGTGAAGTTAGAGTCTCTGTAAGAAATTCAACCCTTAATGGAGAGTAGGGGTAAGGAAACTCATCTAGGACAGAAGCCATGCCAATGACCTTATTGTACCCCACCAACCCACCCATAATGAGCTGTCAATTGGTAGGCACAAGTGAATACCTGTTGGGACTCCAGGGTATGGGCGGAGTCATGCTCAGATCTGGAAACATGATACTGTTGTCCTTGACTCTGTCCAAGGCATAGTGCATTTCACATAGGGGAAGCCTGTTCAGCTGGAACTGAAGCTCAACCTACAAAGAAGCCAGAATCTACCATTATTTGGCATCAGTGGCACCAGGATCTTAGCCACTTAAATGATTCACGGGGCAGCACACGGTAACGCCTATGGCACACACTGCGTTTCTCCACAAGTGAAAAAGGCCAATCCTGCCCACACCAGTCCAATGTGTATAGTGACTTTATTGTGTACAAATTTTAAACTTGTGTGCGCAGTTTTTAAAAACTGTGTGCTCAGGTCAAAATTGATACAAAATTTTGTGTTTTCACCTTAGAGGAAACAATGACGACAGGAAAGATTGTCACCGACCTGTTAATGGGCACACGGGGTGGATATCGGCAACAGAATGCTCATGTTTGCATTTTTGGTTGAACTCTGCTATGTGTGTGCAGTCACATTGGGATTGTACAAAATCCTGTCTCTGCAAAGGACCAGGGTGGGTGGGATCTGCCTTTTCTTCACCTGTGTTTTCTTGCTAGTGGAAAAAAGCATGTGTGCCATAGACCAAAGGCATACTATACCAGTCACATGGCTAAAGGGAGCAGTACTTATTGCTATTTAGATTTGCTTTCTTATTTTTAACCATGAGAAAGAAAGCAGACAGGAGCAGGTAGTCCATAGAATCCGAGCCGATTGGGTTTACTTTCCTAGCAAAAAGAGCATCTGTACATGGTTACGTACTAGGGGGAGATTAGATTCACTTGCCAAGGTCTCACCTTGAAAGAGAGAGCAGCCCAGGATCAGAAAGAGAAAAAAAAAAAGAATCTCATCTCTGTACCTGGATAAATAAATGGTGTCGGAATCTTACTCAGGTAAAGTGGGTACCTAGTGGAGCAAATGCAAAGGAAAAATATGTTTAATTGTAATTGTAAAAATGACACACTCCACCTGCATCTCCCGATCAGGTTTGAGCTTGAGCTCTTCACAGCAGTCCTTGCATATTCTCAGGAAGATAAACTCCTTGGTTTTATCCTCTATAACAGCCTCATAAACTTTCTCTTTGGTGCCCTGGCTCTGAACCGATTTCTCCTTTGTGACAGGCAGCAAATACACAGCGTTCACTTTGGTCATCACCAGCCTCCCAGCCAAAGTATCTTCAGAAAGTGTCTCAGTGAGTTTAAAGCGTCCAAAGAGCTGTCCATTCTGGGCATATTTTGCACCTCCAGTTACACCAGTCAACATGAAGCTCGATACCAGCTGCAGCTGCACCTTTATATTAAACCTAGGAGAATGCAAAAACAGCAGTTACAAGAAATACACTCCAACAAGCACCCTAAATGCTAAATCAAAGGGATTCTGTTATAGGAAAACATTCAAAATGCATCACGCATCCGTAAAAGTGCTGCTAAAGCAGAATTCCACACCGATATTGATTTTTCAAAAGCATATTCATGCTTGAAATCTACCATGGGTCTAGACATATTGTGAGTCTCCCAGGTGCCCTCAGTCATGTGACTGTCTCTGATAAACTTCAGTCACTCATTACTGCTGCACTGCAAGTTGGAGTGATATCACCTCTCCCTTCCCCCCCAGGGAAGGTTACAAGATAACAGCTTGACATTGCTAAAAATGCTCCTATGCCCCAACTAATGACATGAGAATAGCACCCAATAGTAAGTCTACACACAACTATTACAGCTAAAAAAAAATATTTCACATACATTATGACACAATTCCTTTAAAGGAATTATTCAGTGTAAAACTAAAAACTGGGTAAATAGATATGCAATGCAAAATAAAAAATGTTTCTAATATAGTAAGTTAGGCAAAAATGTAATGTATAAAGACTGGAGTGACTGGGTGTATAATATTTTTTTTTAACTCTCTTGGTTTACACTGACTGGTTACCAGACAGTAACCAATGAGAGACTTGAGGGGTGGCCACATGGGTTATATCTGTTGCTTTTGAATCTGAGCTGAATGCTGAGGATCAATTATAAACTCGAAGAACAGATATGTACAATGTGGCCCCCCTTCAAGTCGCTGACTAACTCAGAGTTAGAGAGCTGAAAAGCAGGAAGTAGTGTTCTGGCTATTATGCTAGACATCCAGTCACCCCAGCCTTTATACATTACATTTATGGCTAACTATATTATATCATTTTCACACTGAACTGTTCCTTTAAGGCTAGGGCCACATGTAGCAGAACTCGGCTTGCGGATAAACACCGGCTGAGAATCCACTACTCTGCTGCGGATCTCCTATTCGGTGTGCCTGCACCCGAATACAATGTCTTAGGTGCAGACAGACGCTGTGGATTTTGGTGCTGAAATTTAACATTTTCTACAGTAATTCAGTACAGAAGTGGGATTCTCTCCTTAAATTGGCTGTACTAACAATAGATAGACTCAAGAAAGGGAGAAAATACCTGTGTATTACAAGTATTAATATTCTCAGTACAACGATACTTCAGGAACTGATTTGATTTCCATAGCATATTATTTTCTCTGTCCCCTTCTGAGACAGATTCAGATGGATAGGGTATGATTCAAGATCAACCGGAAGCTAATACAGACCAATCTTCTGCAATTTCTAGAACAATGGCAGCATAGATATCTACACATACGGTTTGATCATTTACAATTTTACATAGAAGTAGGTCTGGACTGGGTGTCAAAATAGGGCCTGCATTCAAAGTACACAGAGGACCAAACAGCCCCCACCAGCCCAATAAATAGAGACTGCCTATGAGATCTTACAGCAGCCCCTCTGGCATTTTCCAGAACCCATGTTTTGCCAATCTGGGCCTTCATAATTGTTAGTGCAGACTAAACACTAAGCAATTGCAAGCAGCAGTTCCATCATAAACTCAACGGCACCCCCCCCCAGTGACAGCATTGTATAGCAGTGCAGATAAAAACTTAAGAGTTTTTCACCTTTTAGTTAAAGGGCTACTGTCATGGAAAAAAGTTTTTTCCAAAACACATCAGTTAATAGTGCTGCTCCAGCAGAATTCTGCAATGAAAACCGTTTCTCAAAAGAGCAAACAGATTTTTTTATATTTTGAAATCTGACATGGGGCTAGACATTTTGTGAGTTTCCCAGCTGCACCAGTCATGTGACTTGTGCCTGCACTTTAGGATGGAATTACTTTCTGGCAGGCTGTTATTTCTCCTACTTAAAGGGATCCTGTCATCGGAAAACATGTTTTTTTAAAAACGCATCAGTTAATAGTGCTACTCCAGCAGAATTCTGCACTGAAATCCATTTCTCAAAAGAGCAAACAGATTTTTTATATTCAATTTTGAAATCTGACATGGGGCTAGATATTTTGTCAATTTCCCAGCTGCCCCTGGTCATGTGACTTGTGCCTGCACTTTAGGAGAGAAATGCTTTCTGACAGGCTGCTGTTTTTCCTTCTCAATGTAACTGAAGGAGTCTCAGTGGGACATGGGTTTTTACTATTGAGTGTTGTTCTTAGATCTACCAGGCAGCTGTTATCTTGTGTTAGGGAGCTGTTATCTGGTTACCTTCCCATTGTTCTTTTGTTTGGCTGCTGGGGGGAAAAAGAGAGGGGGGTGATATCACTCCAACTTGCAGTACAGCAGTAAAGAGTGATTGAAGTTTATCAGAGCACAAGTCACATGACTTGGGGCAGCTGGGAAATAGACAATATGTCTAGCCCCAAGTCAGATTTCAAAATTTAATATAAAAAAACCTGTTTGCTCTTTTGAGAAATTAATTTCAGTGCAGAATTCTGCTGGAGCAGCACTATTAACTGTTTCATTTTGAAAAAAAAAATTCCCATGACAGTATCCCTTTAATGTAACTGAATCAGTCTCACTGGGACTTGGCTTTTACTATTTAGTGCTGTTCTTAGATCTTCCAGGGAGCCGTTATCTCGTTACATTCCCATTGTTCTGTTGTTAGGCTGCTGGGGGGGGGGGGGAGGGAGGGGGTGATATCACTCCAACTTGCAGTACAGCAGTAAAGAGTGATTGAAGTTTATCAGAGCACAAGCCACATGACTGGAGGCAACTGGGAAATTGACAATATGTCTAGCCCCATGTCAGATTTCAAAATTGAATATAAAAAAATCTGTTTCCTCTTTTGAAAAATGGATTTCAGTGCAGAATTCTGCTGGAGCAGCACTATTAACTGATGCGTTTTGAAAAAAACATGTTTTCCCATGACAGTATCCCTTTAACTTTAAGCATGTTATAGAATGGCTAATTATTAACAGCTTTAAGTATGATAATCCTATGGATTTGCTTACTTTTGCCACACACATATGTTATTGGATCATTTTTTTCAGTGAATTTTAACGGGTACACAAACTTTCAAGCACGACTGTTTATTCCAGTCTCTTATTACAATGCAAGGTTGCTAGTGCAAACTGGATCCCAACAACAAGACTGCTGAAACTACAAACTGAAGAGCTGGTGAATAAAAAGACAAATAACTGACAAAAAAAAATAAAAATCAATTTCAAATGATCTCAGAATATCACTCTCTACATCAGGGATCCCCAACCTTTTTCACCCGTAAGCAACATTCAGAAGTAAAAGGAGTTGGGGAGCAACACAAGCATGAAAAATTTTTTTGGGATGCAAAATAAGTGCTGTGATTGGCCATTTGGTAGCCCCTATGTGGATTGTCAACCTACATTGAGACTCTGTTTGGCAGTGCACCTGTTTTTTATACAACCAAAACTTACCTCCAAGCCTGGAATTCAAAAATAAGCATCTGCTTTGAGGCCACTGGGAGCAACATCCAAGGGGTTGGAGAGTAACATGTTGCTCACGAGCTACTGGTTGGGGATCACTGCTCTACATCATAGTAAAAGTTAAATTAAAGGTGAACAACCCGTTTAAGCATACCTTCCAACATCTGGCGAAAGTTTACAACCATGCCCATTTTATGGCTACACCTCCTAATTACCTTGACAATTTTAAACAATTTGGCAGGTTATGAAAGTCTGAACACATTTCTGGGGGTTTTAAGGCCATGTTTATGTATTCTAACAGTTTTGCTAATGAAGGTAAATTGCCCTTTAAGCTGTTCTCCCAAGAGACTGGTTTGTCTTTTTAGTTACAATTGTATCACAGTATTCTGGGTTCTCTTATTTAATTAAGTTTTAGAAACTTTGTATGTTTTTTCTGGTTTCAGGGCAGGAGATCAAAGAGAAACTGAGGGTTGAGCGGTCAGAATCGAGGGACTGTCCCAACAGAAAATGGGACAGTTGGGAGGTATGCTTTAAGCTATGTATATGGTATAGTATATAATACACATTAACTGAACAACTGATAATGGGTAAAAACCATTGATAATGATATTGGTCAAGCTGTGTCAGCATGCCTGCTGTAGGCCTGTATTTCTACAAGATTTGTAAATCCTGTAGCAAGAACCCCCAACATTAAACATAATATCCCCATCTAATGCAAAAACGGGGAATGCATGTATCCACCGGTTTAGATGATGTCAGTATTTGCATAGTATAGCTGCATTGTGCTCTTGTGTAGTAGGCTAGAGACTGCCAATCCATTATATCCATATTTACATTCCAAGATGAGCGTGTATGATGGCAGCCATAAGAGACTTACTTGCTAACCTCCTTGTACTGTGCAATCTCCTCGATGTAGAGCAAGTCATGTAAGCGAGACTGATAGTTGCACTTAGTCAGGGTTTTGTCCAGGACAGACTGTGTAAACAGCTGATCAGCAGAGAGGGGGATTTGGTATCGGTTAAGTAGGCTCCTATCCAATTCAGTAGTTTCATTGGGTTCAAACTCTACAATGGTCTTTGACATGGAGTCCCAGCGCTTAGCTGTTGTTAGTAGCTGCTGCCGAGCATGCATCAAGTATTCAAGGTCTGCGCAGTGTGAGGAGACACGAAACGAATGGTAAGTCATTGATTTAAGTCATGATTTATTTGGAACAATGCATTACTTTTAGATTGTAAGGGCTAGTGATAATTATCTCATTATGCTAATAATACAAAGCTGGTCGTTACATCCGAGTAATATTGCAGGATCCTGCCAATGAAAAATTAAAGCAGCCAGAGTCATAAGCAGGCTCCACAGAGAAATGGACTACTCCATCACACTTATTTTTATTAGAATAGTAACAGACTAGATCTAGAGGAAAAGAGGAGATGATTCTGAGAGTAATCAGTGGAGTTGCTTAACTCACTAATAAATGGCCATCTTAGCTCTTTTATTACCATGATCCTATAGGCACAATCAGCTAAATAGAGAAAATTACTGTTACCTTCAGTGGATGCAGCATCCACCATTATTCTCTGCATAAGAACCGGCTCCGCACCAAAGTCGAACACAACCGTTTGACGGAATGTTCCAAAGATCCCGGTGGTAAAAGCTATTGCTACTTTGTATATGCAATGGTCCAACCCATTCTGTGCCATCTTCTCTCCCACCCATTCCTGACAACTTTCTGGGACTTCCTGGGATACATGAGAGTTGCTGTCTCCAGCAGCTACTGCAACGATACTGAAATGAGGTCTGTGTGCGTCGTATAGGAGCGCCACCCGCTGTAGGAGTCGTGCCGGCTGCAGAATAGAAAATGTCAAAACGTTAGGTGGAGAGGTAAAATCACAAGTTTGGCAAAGGTTTACTGATTCCAAATTGCTCTCATCTAGCAAATACCACCATGCCTCTTTCTGTGCCATTGAACTGAATATATACCTTACAAGTGAGAAGGAAGGTCCATGTTTGATGTGACTTTTTGGTGGTGACAGTGACAGAGAGGTCGGGGCTGTATTCCACATGCACTCCTTCCACACACTCATTGAGCTGGAGAAATGAAGATTTGAGTTATTACTGAGGCATCAGCAGTGTGAGGGAGATCATGCTAATAAAGACCACATAGCTGACTGCTGGATCATGTTTATCCCTGCACCCCCCATTTCTCATATCCATAACATGCTGAACGCAGGGATCTTACCACTTTCTCTGGTGACAATGAGTTCATCCATTTTTCTATTAAACTTTCCATGTAGCTGCCAGAAAACTGGGTGTTTTCCTTCTGCTGCTTGAGTCGGATGAGGCGTGAGGCATAGCGTTTCTGCCATTCCTCCAACTCTTCCTGGGAGTGCGCGGAAGTGCACTGTGCTCCGTACCTGCAAATCCCCTGCTCCAGGAATCTGAAGGAGGCATATGTTCAATTTTACTTTTTAAAACAGTTTCAGTTTTAAGGGTATGCTGGAAGTTGTAATTCACCAAAAAATGCATATTCTGCTATTACAGTACAACATACAGAAAGGTTTAAGTCCCAGGAGTGCACAGCTGGAGATGCCCACAGGACAGGCTGTTAGTATAATACTATCATCAAAGTACACTCTACAATCATCAGGCACATCCCCAGCGTGCACAAGTACAAATCAAAAGCTGCCCTAAACATCCATACCTCTTACATAACGTATACTCCTCACTACTTGTGACACCCCGGGGAGGGGGGCGGAACTGCCATCCATCATGGGATCCTGCGGGAAAAAGTATCAATGTCAATCGGCAGCCAAGACTGGTAAATAGAAGTAAATACTTTAATGGGGTCCCAATGCACCAACCAGCTTTGATCCTGCTGTCAGCAGCATATATAGAGCTCTTGGTGTGATGCTCCCAAACTGAAGCACTGCACGCCCCCCATCCCCAGGTGGACCTAAAGCAGTGGTGGGGTGGCTAAGCCTTCAGGGTTATTAGTGTGGAATTTAGGGAGAAAGACTATTTGGTCCTGCAGATTAGTGCTGTCCAACTTCTGTGGCACAGAGGGCCGGAATGATTCTGGCCTACGTGGTGGAGGGCCAATAATGGAAGTCAGTGTTGACACCCTGCTTTTAAACCACACCCACTTTAAACCATACCCATGTTACCACCAGAACTTTTAAGACCATTAATGGTGGTAGCTAAAAAGACTAAAATGATTGGTGCTCACTGCAGGGATATCACGCATCACTTATATGCAAAAAATGTAAGTAAGATTAAAACATACCCTTAAATACATATGCCTCCTCCTCCCCTGTGGATAACGCAACAAACCCCCACACATGATTAAACATCTAAAAGACCCCTTACAACAATTTCCAAATGCTAAGAAACCCTACCAAGCTCATGTCCCACAGGTAGCATAGGGCAGACAGAGTATTTCATTTATGGGGAGCACAGGGAAGGCAGAGTATGGCACACACAGGGAACATAGGGCAGGCAGAGTATGGTACACACAGGGAGCATAGGACCGGCAGAGAATGGCACACACAGCAAGCATAGGGCAGGCAGAGTATGGCACACAGGGAGCATACGGCAAGCAGACTATGGCACGCACACACACACAGGGAGCATAGGGCAAGCAGAGTATGGCACACACAGGAAGCATAGGGAAGGCAGGGTACGGCACAAACAGGGACCATAGGGCCAGCAGAGTATGGCACACACAGGGATCATAGGGCAGGCAGAGTATGGCACACACAGGGACCAAAGGGCAGGCAGAGAATGACACACACAGGGAGCATAGGGCGGGCAGAGTATGGCAAACACAGTGAACATAGAGCAGGTAGAGTATGGCACACACAGGAAGCATAAGGAAGGCAGGGTACGGCACACACAGGGACAATAGGGCAGGCAGAGTACGGCACACACAGTGAGCATAGGGCAGGCAGAGTATGGCACACACAGGGAGCATAGGGCAGGCAGAGTACAGCACACACAGGAAGCATAGGGCAGGCAGAGTATGGCATACAAAGGGACAATAGGGCAGGCAGAGTATGGCACACAGGGAACATAGGGCAGGCAGAGTACAGCAAACACAGGGAGCATATAGCACACATCTAGGCAGAGAAGGCCAGGCAGCAACACAGCAGGCTGTAGGGAAACCTATCAGGGCCACTCTAAAATGAACAGTTCATACTGTGCTAAATACAGTGACACAATGCTGGTGTCCCTCCAGCAGTTTGTGTGAGGTGTGAACAATGTGGGCACTTTCAGTCTATGAGGTGTGAATAGTACCGGACTTTATTTACTTATGTGAACAATACAGGAGTTTACAGTGTGAACAATGCAGGGGCCAGTTAATCCCACTACAGTTACCTTTTAAAGTTTACCAAAGGTAATAAATCACAGCAGTTAGGATGAAATTTAGGATGAAGATTTATTTACTGCCTTAAATATTCTTGGAACTAAGGCTAAATGGCTGATACACCAATGTTTCCCTATATATGTAACACTGTTATGAGGTAAGGGGGCCCTGAGCACAGGTTGGACCTTAAACAGGGGCTTAGAGGAGAATTCAACCCATGCCCCAAACAACAAAAAATCCCTAGTCCCTACCCTATATAGTCCCCCTCCCTGCTCCCGCACAGGTGTTAACACCTGTAAATCCCCCTAATACTGCAATTACCCCTCTTTGTAGAGTCAGTGCAGCGGAGCTCATGGGCACCATCTTCTGACGCTTCGTTAATCTACAGGTCTTCTTCCCTTCAGAAATTTCTGTCACTTTTGGGCTGCATCCACAGTTATCACAAAGTGGAAGTCTGCTCTAGCTGCGCAAGCGCCAATACGGCACCTACCTTCTGAAGAAGACTGAAGAGAAGAAGATGCTGCCCGTGAGCTCTGCTGCGGTGACTCTACAATGAGAGATAATTACAGGACTAGGGGCATTTACAGGTGTTAACATCTGTGCGGGGGGAGCAGGGAGAGGGTACTATGTAGGGTAGGGGTTTTTATTATTTGGGGGGTTGAATTCTCTTTTAAACTGAAAAAGTTCAACAAACACTGGCTCAAGGAGTGCATGTATGCAATCTAGATTACATAACATACTGGAGGGAGGTTCTAACATATCATTACTCCAGATATAATAAAGGCTCACACTAAACCCAATAACAGGTTCACCAAAATTACCCCCACCATAGATAGTAAAGCAGAAGTTTATACCATCTTCCAGATCATCTCCATGGTAACTGGACCGGACCGTGTTACTGACAGTCTGAAAACAAAAGAAAAAGTTTTACCCTCAACTGCTCTAAAGCTAAGCATATTATTCCATAGATATACTGGCACACTCAGAACTCATTAAAGGGGTTGTTCACCTTTGTAACAAATTGACAAATCTAACAGTTCACATTAATTGAACAAACTTTTCCATAGAAATAGTTAACAGAAAAAATACAGTTCAAGAGATATTCACCTCAGAAGTTTCCCTGTACTAATCCTTCAGTTCCACATGGGGGGAGGGGGTCACTGACCCCCAAAAATACTACAGTGTTCACTTCCTCTTCCTTATATGACATCACACATTGTACTGGCAGCTAACTTAACTCCTATTGGCTGTGTCTGCTGTCAATCTGCCACTGCTTCCTGTGCTGGGCTGGGGAATTTGAGCAGCATTCAGGTACTGAAGAGAAACTGTTACAAGTTTGTGAGAGGGAGGGGGGTGGGCTGTGTGTAGCAGAGACTTCAACTATGCAGATGGGGGGGATCGAGGTGCTCGGGACCTGGAGTTTTACGGATAATGGATCTTTCCATAATTTGGATCTCCATACCTTAAGTCTACTAGAAAATTATGTAAACATTAAATAAGACCAATAGGCTGGTTTTGCTTCCAATAAGGATGAATTATATCTCAGTTGGGATCAATTACAATGTACTGTTTTATTATTATAGAGAAAAAAAGAAATTATTTTTAAAAAATTTAATTATTGGATTATAATGGATACTATGGGAGATGGCACTTGTACTTTCCAGAAATATATTATTTGGGGGGGTCAATGTATTATTTTGTGTATTTACCCCATAAAAAATCATTATTTAGCAACTGACGTGACTTCCGGGACTATTTGTATGAGCTTGAGGCTCTCCAAATGAGTTGAATTTTTGTGCATAAATTAAAATGTTTTTCTGGTATAAATCCCAATATCATGAAAAATGTACCTTTTAAATTTTTTTTGGTATTTAGAGCTCTAAATCTTGTTCCAAAAGTGGAACACTTAAACACTCCTGAAACTTCTGAAAAAAAGGTATTGTTTTCCTAGGTAAATTACAGCCCCTCGGGAGAGAGCACAAAATGTTCAAAAAACCTACCTGCCCTTATCACATTGCTCTACCTGTCACTTAGGGCTGCCACCTCACCCCTTTAAAACCAAACAAATATGAAATCCACAGCCTGCATGGCTAACTAGCAATTCATTTAGATGCATGATACATGGCTGCACATAAATCAGTTCAATCTGCAGCATGCATCTAAATGAATTGCTAATTAGCCATGCAGGCTGTGGATTTCATATGTGTTTGGTTTAAAAGGGTGAGGTGGCAACCCTACTGCTACTGCTAGATGTGTAATTTCTAAGCAAGTCAGTGCTGGTTTTGTTGCAATTTTGTACATAACTGACATTATGCTTAATGCCAAAGATATTAAAAGATAAAAATATAGAAAAGCCAGTATTTATTCCCAGAAAAGGTTGCACCCCTTTGGCCCTCCATTCAGTTATAGCCTAGGCAGAAAGAAAGGGCAAGAATTGGGAGAACAAGGTTGCTTCTTCCTTTTCTGCAGTATTTGCCTGCATGGCTGTGTGATTGTTTGTTGCAAGGCAGGTTTGTTTGTATGCTGCGTCTGTTAACCTCTGCCATTACAATTGAGTAAATAACCAATGACCGTTCAAATTATGTGACTGGTTACACAAGCAACCAATGAATTACTAGGAGGGCAGTATCAATATCCAATAAGAAACAAGTAAGGGTAAAGCCTGGGCGTGATGATGTAATCATATAGGAAGTTCTTGGTGTGTCATGTTCAAAATAGGCCACTCCCATCACTTCAGAAAACTGGTCAGATAAACAGGAGAAGGACTGAATTAGTAGGTATGAAAAATCTTTTACAATGGAATTTTTACTTTTTGTTATGGAAAATAGTTTTTCTAACACATTGAGAGCATTGTTAGTGGTTTCATAAGATTTGTACATTGAAGGTGAACAACCCCTTAATGGTGTTCATCCCAAATAACCATGTCAGGTTTTCTGTGTAGGTCTGAATGACAGCAACCACCAGTTTAAAAATTTTAATTATATGTCCCATAAAGCACATCAACCCCAGGCTGTAATTCTTAATTAGACTATTGCCGAGGAGCACCCACTGCACAATACTGCACAAAGGGCTACTTACCTCGAGGCTGGCCCTGGTCCCATACATGCTGTGTGCAACACTTGCAGGGCACAAAACTATAATTCTGGTCCCTTTATGTGACGCGGGCACCATGGATCCAACAGGAATTAAGTAACTCACCTCAATTTCAGCCAAGAGTGTTTTCAGCTGAGTCAGATCCTTGTTTACCAAGCCATTCTGAGAAAGAGAAAGGCTCAGATAAAAACACAAAGACCTTACTCTCCCAACTGTCTCACACTTCTCAAACAGAATAAAGGGGATTCTGTCAAGCAAGCTCGATGTTGTAGCTCCCATCATTCCCAACTACAGTAAGAGTGTACGTTACAAAAATGTCTGCACAAATTGTCTTAAGGTCCTTAGCATTTTGATTATGGGTGAGTGCAGAGGACCACTTGCTGTCTGTATGAATTTTGTGGTCACAGCCTTCCCTGGCCCAATGGGAACTATAAGGAGGAACTTTAGTAAGTTCCTCCTTGTGCTTCCCATAGCAGGGAGGATGTTAAATCAAGGTGGCAGGCACACTAAACGTTTCCCTTCTACACTGAGGTAATACATGCAAATGAGTTCACAGTTCCTTATAATCAACCTGTGTTGTTCGTAGCACATTGACATGTATGTCACAAAGCACACTGGCACCACACTCTCTTAGCAAATGTGAACTGCCTTTAAATTGAGCTTTTGCACAGTGATCTCTGTTAGTGGTAGGGGGCTGAACATCCCTGTGATCTAGTTCCTTCCATTGCTGACCTTGGCCTTGCTCCTGTATATTCTCTAAACCAAGGCTCCCCAATCTTTTTTAACCATGAGTCACATTCAAATGTAAAAAAGGGTGGAGAGCAACACAATCATAAAAAATAGTTCATGGAGGTGCCAAATAAGGGCTGAGATTGACTATAGGTAGCTCCTGTGTGGACAGGCAGTCTAAAGGAGGCTCTGTTTGGCATTACACTTGATTTTCATGCAACCATAATTTGCCTCCAAGCCAAGAATTCAAAAGTAAGCACCTGCAACATCCAAGGGGTTGGAGAGCAACATGTTGCTCATGAGCCACTGGTTGGGGATCACTGCTCTAAACCTTTGCTGCCTGTCCACAGTTCTGCCTAACCCTGACCAGGCCTGACCCTGATGATTGTGTTTATAAAGCTTACTACAGCCTTTTAGTGCTTGCCTGTACCCACCCTTAGGTTAGAGATTGTCAGCTAAGTAATGAAAGAAGGGACCTTACCAGACTCTCCCCTGTCAGGCATTTGGACAGAACACTTGACACAGCCTGCAGCTTCCCTTCCAGGTGCAAAGAGCACAGCACTGCATGAACCGAGCTGTCCAGCCGAGTGTGACATGGCCCCAGAACTGCAACAGGACAGACACAATGGAGGTAAGAGCAGACAAACCCAACCCAATGGGCTCAAAGAGCAGGAGAAGAGCAGAAGGAAAGAACTGCATTTATACGGAGGTACAAGGCTGCGCACTGTGCAAAGAAATACATATAAGGACTATCTACAGTAAGAAATGTTAATGCAGGTAATGGATACACAGAAAATAGAGCCTGGGTTATCCCATGTCCCTTTCACTAACTAGAATGTGGGTATATCAGAACGAGTGGATGCGGACACAATTGTGATACTAGTTGTAACATGTCTGAGCTTTGGCCCTGCTAAGCAGAATCCTACCGTTTCATTAAACGAAACTGTTATAATTGATGCAACAGTAACTAATGTTAATGTTGCTGTTGAAAAATGTTTCAATAAATGTAGCAAATTGTAACAATTCAGCGTTTGTCCCTGTGTTACTGGGCTGTAAGAAAACCCGCAGTGGAAAAACATGTGAACTGAAAAAAGTGGACAGGTGAACAATCCCTATAACAAACAATCATGAGTCTATAGTTCTGATCTAGTGCATGTGAGGTGGGTTAATACCCTGTGATTTCTAGTATCTGGGCCATTTGAATGATCTAATACTCAGTACAGTAGAAGGCACCACACTTGCCACTTACCATGCCTGCAGTCTTCATCTGCTTGATCATAGTTTTTCTATAAAGAAGACAAAGGCCATTAGCAGGGAACATACTTCAGACAGCCAGAGTACTGGGGGTGGGGGAGATAATTGTGCCTATGTGCCATACTCATAGAAGAATCCCACAGATAATTAGAGGGAAACACATGGTGCCATCTGTTTTAAATTAGGGATGCACACAAATCCCCTATTTTGGATTCGGCCGAACCACCAAATTCTTTGCGAAAGATTCAGCCGAATACTGAACCAAATCACAATCCTAATTTGCATATGCAACATTTTTTACTTCCTTGTTTTGTGACAAAAAGTCACTCAATTTCCGAACCCGCCCCTAATTTGCATATGCAAATTAGGATTCGGTTCGGCCAGGCAGAATCTTGCTGAAATCCCGAAGCGAATCCTGGATTTGGTGCATCCATATTTTTAATACTATAAGAATAGGGGTGTGTGGCGGGACAGGCAGGTTACAGAGTCATATGTTGGCACCTCTATCCCTATAGCCTGTGTGTGGGCCGTGCACTCACCAGCTGCAGGAAGGACGCAATCCTGTACAGAAGGCTTTCAGTCTGGATCCGGCTGAGTTCTGTCTGGTTGGGTTCATTGGTGTGAGCGGCTTTGTAGTGGCTGAGGGCCCGGAGAGCCTCAGTACACAGAGACACCACTGCTTCATACTCTTGCCTTCTGAGTGATTCACATGCTTGTTCACAGAAATTCTCCAATCTTCTGTCTGCCATGACTCAGAGACAGGAATCCTGCACACGAGAGGGAAGAGCAGGTAGGTCTCAGCTATAGGCCTTAAATCTACCCCATCAACTGTCTGGGTACATCAGTGTCCCCACCTAGGCATTACCCTGCATGCACTGCTTCCTTTGCTTAAAGGAACAGTAACTTTAAAAAATTTAATTGTTTGAAAATAAAAATATAATATATTGTTGCCCTACTCTGGTAACACTGCTGTATTTGCTTCAGAAACACTACTATTGTTTATATAAATATACTGCTGTGTAGCAATTGGAGCAACTATTCAAACGAGAAAAGGCTCCGGTTACACAGCAGATAGCAGATAAGCTCTGTATAACATAATGGTGTTATCTGTTATCCACTATTTAACCTGTGCCATATAGTATTTTTTCAATTTCTTCCATTGCTACATCAGCTTGTTTATATAAACTATAGTAGTGTTTCTGAAGCAAACCTATCAGTTTTACCAGTGCAGGGCAACAGAACATGATATTTTTATTATTTTTTTGGTGTTACTGTTCCTTTAATCCATACACCTCAAACCTTCTCATTACCACTTCAGTACATCAGCCCCTCCAACTAGAGCATTACCCTGCATTCACCGGTTCCCTAGTGTCATCCATTGGCCTTCTCATGCCTATTCTGGGCATATAGTCTCCCATACCAAGGGCATTACCCAACATGCTTCATCCATACACCTCAAATGGCTTCATTCATATGCCTCAAACCACTTCATCACGTCAGGGAATGTTAAACTGTTCCTAGTGTATTACACAAGATGCATGGATTACCTGGTATTAACCATAGGCCTCAAACCTCATCACATGTCTGGGAACGAGAACCCCTACCAGGAGCGTTGCCTAAGATCACCAAGTTCTATGTACTGAGAAATATTCCATCTATAGTTTCACCTATGTAACCCCCCATTCAACAGAGCTCAAGCTGAATACACCACCACATTTAGCAACCCCCACCTCATCTTCAATACAGCTCAAACCTGACTCCAACACATCCTAGCTCAACTCCCAGCAGAAGAAACAGTCCTGTCTGATGGCATCTAGAATAGTGGTTTAGGTGTATCTAAGGTGGCTATTTCCAAGTGGATATGCAAAAGGCAAAAGCAGTGAGCAACTGCTCAGTCTAGGCCAAGTCTCTTCCTATGCAATGGGAAGAGGGCATAGGGCCAGAAGTGTGGAATATCAAACCCCTGTATCAGTAAGTATTAGGGATAACTGGATTCACCGAGAGGGAAGGCTCTAATTGGGCTCATGCTAATGGAACCAGGTGTCCAATGTATAAAACACTCCAATATATAAACATCATCTGGTGAGTGAAGCTGAAAGGGAAATGTTCCTATTCATTCACCAGCATTCAACACAATTTCTCTGCCAGATCAGAGAAACTGTACAGACACCTGTAGCTAAATGCAGGGAGGTAGTATGAAACAAAGGCAATGTGGAATCAATACAGTCTCTTGGCACAGAATAAAGGAGCTGCCCAACCTGTCTGGCTCCATCTTTTCTTTAGAGCCCTGTTATCATCTGTCCAACCTTGGACATGATTCTGAGCTAGGTTAGAGTGGGAATTTATCAGGTTCCTGATACAAGCACTTATGGAGGCCAGTGATACATAGCACTATGATTATATTGGGATCAACTTAAAGTGATAATGACACTAAAAATTTTCTTTTCAAAATATTAATCAACATTAAAAGTTACCTAAAGGTCATGTTGACTGTTTTGGCACAAAATAAACCGTACATATTACCGTACACTAAATCTCTCTATTGGGGTTTTATAAGGTTTGAGTATCACAGAACATGTCTAAAAGATAAGACATAAAGCAAGGCTAGACTGTTGCAGCTATACCCGGACAAAGCAACATAGGCTACTCACAAAGCAGAGGGAGAAAGAGGGTCTATAAAATCACATGATAAATAAAGTAAAGGTAACATAAGCATTTACCACTGAATTATATACCTATACAATATAAGCAATACCCCTTTAATAGTTACATTTTGTGCTGCTTTAATGAAATGTTCTCCAAAAACCCTACTAGCACCGTACATCTTTCTGGCTGCTTTAGCTGAGCAGGAGAGCTGCTGGCACTTTATCTTTGTGTGAGGGCAGAGCTTTGATTGACTACTCTGCTTCCAATAATTGGGGCATTCAGACATCTCCCGCTCATTTGTACCCCAATAGAGATTGATTTTTTGCAGCCAAATGGTTCCAATACATGTGAGAATAAGTGGAACCTTGGTGAATCGTACCATAATAATCAGTGCAGAGCCCCGTCCCAATCAATACTAAGTGCAACTGCAGGAGAGGAGCATGAAGATAAAGCCCATTGAAAGGGAGGTCTGGCCCGTTACATGTCAGTCTAGCTTGCTGATGAGGATGGATGGAGCACTGATGCAGAGCAAGGTGATTGATACCTTTGGCCTCAAACTGATTTATAATATATCAGTGTAAACAAAGAGTTCCCCATTAGTTGTTTACACAGCACCACAATGCTGCCCCCTCTGCTACAGATACAGGAATTGTAGAAGAAAGAAATGAGGAATCCGCAGATTCGTAATAATTATTGGTATAATTATTTTGTAAAGATACACAAAGTGAGGCCAAAGTCCAAGTGCAACTTCAGACGTGCAATAACTTCCTTCACAAGCATAAGTGGGTGAAGAGTTGCTGCTCTCAGTATGGACATTGCCAAGTGCCCACTATATACATACACAAGCTTGTGCACGCATACATCCAACAGTCAATCACTGAAAAAGAAAAGCGCTGACTAGTGTGTATCGCACCATAAACATGCAGCTGCTTAGAGCTTGTATGGTATGTGTTACAAGCACCTCTGTTTGGGGGCTGAGGTGGGTGCATCAGTACTACAGACTGGCAAAGAGAATCACTGCAGGTTTGGAAGCAATAGAGCAAGCAGCGAGAACTGTTGTCAGTGGAGCCAGTAGCATGTCAAGGATGAATACACTGCATCTCTATGTATCACACAGTGCAAACAGTGCACACCAAGGGTAACGTTCTACCCAATCCAATAATCCAATAAGTGCAAATTGCCATTAAATAAACATTTTAGCAGCTCATTGGCTTTTCTTTGCGTTTCTATTAGGAGTTAAAGCCCAATGAAACTTTAATTTGTGTTCAAGGAACTTTGTAATCAGTCAGAGAATTAGATACAATCTAAATGCTAGTTGTGAGCCCACATGGAAAAGCCAACAAACAAAGAAGGACAACAAGTTGGGCACAGGCAGATAAAGGAACAGAGGTCAATACATCTTATTAAAAAAAGGATATTTATTACACTACTGGTCGGGGCACAACCAGGTCTGAAGTACAGGGCAGCCTGGAAGAGCAAACAAGACGTGATACTGGGGCAAACATTCCAAAAAGGGAGCATCAAACTGTAACCCACCAAAAGAGAACTCCTGTGAACACTCGTGCTGTTTACTAAGCAGTAAAACGTGCAGACGCTCTGGCAGGTATTCACTTCCATACACATCGACATTACAGCTTTTGTACTTCAGGCACCGTGCAAGACAATTCTCTTTTGCCCAGTAAACAGGGTGTCCTTAAATGCATTTCCAGTGCTTCCAGGAAAATCCCCAGGGTGGGACGGTAACATCCCAGCACCCAACTCACAACCCATTATGGACCACAGCAGTGCAAACAAAATAATATGCCCCAAAAACCAACAAAATGTGTACTAGGTGAACCTTACTGTCCTCGACAAACTTAAAGGGATCCTGTCATCCGAAAACATGTTTTTTTTCAAAACGCATCAGTTAATAGAGCTACTCCAGCAGAATTCTGCACTGAAATCCATTTCTCAAAAGCGCAAACAGACTTTTATATATTCAATTTTGAAATCTGACATGGGGCTAGACATTTTGTCCTGCCCCTGGTCATGTGACTTGTGCCTGCACTTAAAGGACCAGTAACATCAAAAAATTAAATTGTTTTAAAGTAATAAAAATATAATGCAGTGTTGCTCTGCACTAGTAAAACTGCTGTGTTTGCTTCAGAAACATTACTATTGTTTATATAAATAAGCTGCTGTGTAGCCATGGGGGCAGCCATTCAAAGGAGAAAAGGCTCAAGTTACACAGCAGATAGCAGATAAGCTCTGTCTGTCTAATAGTGTTATCTGTTATCCATTAGTTATCCTGTGCCATTTAGCCGTTTTTCGATTTCCGCCATTGCTACACAGCAGCTTGTTTATATGAACTATATTAGTGTTTCTGAAGCAAACACATCCGTTTTACCAGTGCAGGGCAACAATACATGATATTTTCATTACTTTAAAACACTTTCAGTTTTTAAAGTGACTCCAAAAACTTTCAGTTTTTGGAGTCACTTTAGGAGGGAAGTGCTTTCTGGCAGGCTGCTGTTTTTCCTTCTCAATGTAACTAAATGTGTCTCAGTGAGACATGGGTTTTTTGTTCTTAGATCTACCAGGCAGCTGTTATCTGGTTACCTTCCCATTGTTCTTTTGTTTGGCTGCTGGGGGGGGGGAAAGGCAGGGGGGGCGATATCACTCCAACTTGCAGTACAGCTGTAAAGAGTGATTGAAGTTTATCAGAGCACAAGTCACATGACTTGGGGCAGCTGGGAAATTGACAATATGTCTAGCCCCCTGTCAGATTTCAAAATTGAATATCATAAATTCCTAGAATGTCAGACTCTCCTATAAAAGCACATTAAAGTGTTGTTCACTTTCAAACACCTAGTTTTTTCAGATAGTTCATCAAAAATTACAAATTTTTCCAATTACTTTCTATTTTCTAGGTGTGACTGTTTTTCTAATATTGTAGTGTAAAGTGTCATTTTCCCCTTCTAAAGCAGCTCTAGAGGGGTGTCGCCGACCCTGTAAACCAGGAGTGCCCATACTTTACTAATGCAAGGTCTACTTTTAGTGATGTTGTCCCATTATGATCTACATCCATAAAAGCATTGTTAGCATTCTGTTCCATGGAAAATATTACTTAAATATTATATTGATTTATGAGAAAATTTATATTACTATATTAAACAACTATTTCTTATGTAACCTTAACATAATAAATATTTGAATGAAAAGAATAAAACAGGAGGATGATTTAGACAAGCTGTTTGTTGACAATGTCTTGAGATCTACTGATCACCAGCTAAAGGTCTACTGGTAGATCCAGATCTACCTTTTGGGCACCCCAGCTGTAAACTGTTCTAAATTGATACATTTAGTTGATACATTTGTTATCTTTGTTCCTGCTGAGCAGAATCTCTGGGTTTCATTACAGGCAGCTGTTAGAATTGATACAATAGTTGCTAATATTCCAGATATGCTGCTGAGAAATGTATCAACTAAATGTTGCTAAATTGTAACATTTCAGAATCTGCACCAGAATTACTGAGCTGCCAGACTGAAACGCCAGAGACTGGGACATTAAACTTTAAACTTAGATTTTGAAAAAACGGTAAAAAATAAATAATGGAAAGTACTTGAAAAATAGTCTTTATTTCTGGGGAACAATTGGAAAACAACTGAACTGAAAAAAAGTGTTTGGAAGGTGAACAACCTGTTTAACAGCACAGAGAGTAATTTGTGATTGGATAATGTTCTCCCCCTGCCTGGAAGCAATCCTGTCATTCTTAGGGCTTTAGCACACGAGCAGATTTGGGGAGATTCTCTTCTGCGGGGCGACAATCTCCCTGAACTGCCTTCCACCTGCTAAAATGAAAAATCGCCTGCGGCAATGCACTCGCGGTGTTTCAATTTCCAAGTCGCCCGAAGTTTCCTTGTGAGGCAACTTCGGAAATCGAAGCGCCGCAAGTGCATTGACGCAGGCAATTTTTAATTTCAGTAGACGGAAGGCAGTTTGATAGTTCGGCGACTAAATCTCCCAGAATTTGCCCGTGTGCTAAAGCCCTTATGGTCACTTTCTATCAGTAATATTATTATTCACCCAGTCTCATTCTTCTCTTCTCCCAGTCAGCCACAACTTCCTGCTTGCTAGGGTAAGTAGGACCTTTACCCTAGCCACCAGATAACTCTTTAAACATCAAACTGTAGAGGGGCAAAACCTGAAATTGTTCACAAACAACAAGATGTGGGGAGCAAGGGAAGAGCAGGGTGGTGAGCATGATAGTAACCCTTAGGGGCCTATTTATCATGCTGTGTTTAAAGTGGAGTGAAGTATTACCAGTGATGCCGACCAGAGCAACCAATCAGCAATTCAATTTAAACAGAAAACAAAAGCAAAGATCTGATTGGTTGCTATGAGCAACATCACCTGTAATGTTTAGCTCCACTATTTACATAGGATGATAAATAGACCACTTCTTTGTACCCAGCATAAACCCTCTAGCAGCTCTTGCTATTCCCTGTCAGGAGTCATTTCCTATGCTCACCAAATAAACATGTGACACAAACAAAACAGCAAGCTCAAAACGGATCAGTGTATAATGATCCTAGTAAGTGGTCAGTGCCTGAATGGTCAGCAGAACTAGCGCTTTACTTCCCTAAATTACAAGGATACCCTCAGCCTGCAGCATTATCACCCTTTACAGAATCCTACCTTATATCCCCCTCCTGGGAAGCAGCCACACGCTGAGATAGGAAGCAACTGGCTCACTGGGACAGTTCCTTCAGGGCACATCTCTCAAGTGTCACTAACTCACCCCTCTCACACTTCCCTATCAGTCTTCTTGCACCAATGCTACTTAAATTCACTTCTTGCACAAGCATCTCCAGGCCCCTTGCATACTGCCCAAACACCCTTGGATCCCATGCGGAAATACCCCCCGGAATCATTTGCACATAGCAAAATACCCCTTGCACATTGTACTTACACCTCAGCATAATACTCCAACAGAAATGTACTGCACCATTGTATCACAATCCTGTTGCATTACCATGTTTTCACTTGCACCATTTTAACGTATCCTTGCACTGATACGCTGGATCGCAAAACATGAACACCCACTGTGCAGATACCCAGAGTTCACATCCACAAACACTGCAGGTTTACAGACACCAATACCCCATGTGTCCTTGCACTAATACAGTAGCTTCCACTGCACAGATAACCCAGGCTTCTGGGCACTACTTGTACCATTAGCCACAGGTTCCCTGCACTAAACTCCGGTGTACACTACCCCCTTCACAAACACTAGAGGTTCCTTTGCAGCACTAACCACTTTCACAAACACCCCAGGTTCCCTTGCACCACTACCCCCCTTTCACAAAAAAACACACCAGGTTCCCTTGCACCACTATTCCCTTTAACAAAAAACACCCCAGGTTTGTTGCCACACTACCCCCTTTCACAAAAAACACCCAGGTTCCCTTGGATCACTACCCCTCTTTCACAAAGAAAACCACCGGTTCCTCTTGCAGCACTAACCACGTTTACAAACACCCCAGGTTCCCTTGCACCACTACCCCCTTTCACAAAAAACACCCCAGGTTCCCTTGAATCACTACCCCCCTTTCACAAAAAAACACCACAGGTTCCCCTTGCACCACTAACCATTTTCAGAAACACCCCATGTTCCCTTGCACCACTACCCCGTTTCACAAAAAACACCCAGGTTCCCTTGCACCACTTCTCCCTTTCACAAAAAACACCCAGGTTCCCTTGCACCTCTACCCCCCCCCCTTTCACAAAAAAACTCCCAGGTTCCCTTGCACCTCTACCCCCCCTTTCACAAAAAACTCCCAGGTTCCCTTGCACCACTAACCACTTTCACAAACACCCCAGGTTCCCTTGCACCACTACCCCCTTTCACAAAAATCTCCCAGGTTCCCTTGCACCACTAACCATTTTCACAAACACCCCAGGTTCCCTTGCACCACTACCCCCTTTCACAAAAAAACTCCCAGGTTCCCTTGCACCACTACCCCCTTTCACAAAAAAACTCCCAGGTTCCCTTGCACCACTAACCACTTTCACAAAAAAACTCTCATGTTCCCTTGCACCACTACCCCCTTTCACAAAAAAACTCTCATGTTCCCTTGCACCACTACCCCCTTTCACAAAAAAACTCCCAGGTTCCCTTGCACCACCAACCACTTTCACAAAGAAAACTCCCAGGTTCCCTTGCACCACTACCCCCTTTCACAAAAAAACTCCCAGGTTCCCTTGCACCACTACCCCCTTTCACAAAAAAACTCCCAGGTTCCCTTGCACCACTAACCACTTTCACAAAAAAACTCTCATGTTCCCTTGCACCACTACCCCCTTTCACAAAAAAACTCCCAGGTTCCCTTGCACCACCAACCACTTTCACAAAGAAAACTCCCAGGTTCCCTTGCACCACTACCCCCTTTCACAAAAAAACTCCCAGGTTCCCTTGCACCACTACCCCCTTTCACAAACACTCCAGTCCCCTTGCACAATTACCCCTTTGCACAAACAACCAAGTTGGTTTGCAGTACTGCCCCTTTCACCTTGGCCACAGGTCCCCTTACTATACTACCCCCTGTAATAACAGCCTAGGTTCTCATGCAATAACATAGCAGATTCCATTGCACGGATACCCCAGGCTCGGTGCACTGCTTGCACTGTTACCCACAGGTTCCCTTGCACTAATGTCCCTTCGCGCAACCACCCCAGCCCCACTTGCATTACATGACCGGGGGGCCCCTGGCGCTTTGAGTGCGGGTGGGAGTAAGCAGAGGGGACGGGGGGCCTACAGGCCGGACACAGACACTGGAGCAGCAGGCGCGGGACAAACTAGGCCTCTCCCCGACTACTCGGCTCTTGGTCTCCGATCTAAGATAGGGCGGGGCAGGGGATAAGGGGGGTGCCGGGCAGGGTACACGGAGCAAGAAGGAAGCCATCGGGGGTCACAGGGCCCCGGGGAGAGTCCGCATTTACCTGTCATTACTTTCTACGCCATCTTGGATCGGCCTGTCAGGGCCCGCGGTGCATGCCGGGAAGGGCTGAGGGGGAGGGGCTCTGATCCCGATGTAATCGGTCCTGCCGCGCTCTCTCCTGGGGGCCACAACTGCCTGGGAGTGGGGGAAGTCACTTTTCCTGGCTTTCTATGTGAAATACTGGGACTGGGAGAGATCAGTTGTACTGAGGATGAGATCAGATATGCTGAGAGTAGAGATCAGTTCAATTGGGAGAGGCATCAGTTTTACTGGGGGTAGGGATCAGCAGTTATGCTGGGAGAGAGATAAATCATACTGGGGGAAGGGATCCATTATACAGGGGGTAGAGATCAGGTCTACTAGAGGTTGGGATGAGTTCTACTTGGAGAGAGAGATCAGTTATAATGTGGCTAGGGATCAATTATACAGGTGGTAGAGATCAGTTCTACTAGGGAGGCATGTACAAATTCTGGCCGCAGTCTAATTGCGGCCGGTTTTTAAATTTACATTGGCCCTAAGCCTCCTTCATGAAATTAATAATAATGCGGCCCGCCAGCACAGTGCAATCAGGATTCGCCTAGCTGTAGCAGTAATATTTGGGCACATTAGTGAAATGATCTGCAACTTGGTCTATACTGCTGCCTGTGTGCTGAAGGTGTTAGTAATAGACACGTACGGGCACATTGTGACGCGCCACTTCACATACTTTGTTAGGGCTGAAGGTGTCAATAGACTCACACTGACTTGCCAGTACAGTAAACTAAAGAAGTATGCGAGAGCAACATGTCACTATGTGCCAGTCTATTGCTAACACCTTCAGCACACAGGAGGCAGTATAGACCAAGTGGCAGATCATTTCACTAATGGGCCCCAATATATGTAACTGCTATGCGATTACTGTAATTTAATGTTAATGGTTCAAAGAATGTTGGGCTGAATGGTCGGCCCCCACACATTTTCACCTCACTAAATCTGGCCTTTGTTGCAAAAAGTTTGGACACCCCTGTGGGGTAGGGATGAATCCTATTTGGAGAGAAAGATCAGTTATAATGGGGCTAGGGATCAATTATACAGGGGGTAGGGATCAGTTCTACTAAAGGTTTGGGATCAGTTCTACTTGGAGAGAGAAATCCGTTATAATAGGGATCAATTATACAGGGGTTAGAGATCAGTTCTACTTGGGGTTGGGATAAGCTTTACTTAGGGCTCTTACAGACGAACGTTTGAAGCTGCTCTCCCCTGCGTTCCGTTTTTATGCGTTCAGCCGCAGGGAAGCGCAGTAGTAGACGCATTCAGTTTTTTTCAATGGGGCTGTACTCACACAAGCACATGTAGGCGAGGAACGCAGGAAAAATGCAGCATGTTGCGTCTCAACCTGCGTTCTGCGCCTACATGCGCCTGTGTGAGTACAGCCCCATTGAAAAAAACTGAATGCGTCTACTCCTGTGCTCCCCTGCGGCTGAACGCATAAAAACAGAATGCAGGGGAGCGCAGCTTCAAACACTCGTCTGTAAGAGCCCTTAGGGTTGCCACCTTTACTGGAAAAAATACCTGCCTTGCTGTATTTTTGCCTTATTACCCTATTAATAATATTGGCATCAGGCTTAATTTTTACCGTCCAGGTGGCAACCATAGTTCTACTGGGAGAGAGAGAAGTTATACTGGGGGTAAGGATCAATTATACTGGGAGGGAGATCATTCTCTGGGGTAGGGATCAGTTATACTGAGAGAGATCCATTCTACTGGGGTTAGGATCAGTACCACTGGGAAAGAGTTTTAGCTATACTGGGGGTATAGATTAGTGATGTGCAGGTCAGGAAAAACCCAACCCTAACCCACAAAACCTTAACCCACAATCAAACCTAACCAGCAAAATGTTGTCAATGTAGAACCAGTGCCCAAACTGTACCGATGGTTTCTCACTCTATATGCTACTTATGTGTGCGCTTCTGGTTCCAAGACAGAAATCTTCGGGAGCAGTAGAGGAGTGTATTTTCCCAGTCTAACCCGCACCCAACCCTAACCCTCAATAGTTGGCCAAATTTTAACCCAACCTTCAGGTTTCAGGTCAACCCGCTCAGCAGGTCTGAACTGGGAGTCAAAATAGGCCCTGCCATTTCAAGTACATAGAAGCCTAAACAGCCCTCAACCAGCCCACTAAATAGTGACTTTCTATGGCATTGAACAGCAGCCCCTCTGGCATTTGCCAGAACCCGCAGATTGCCAGTCCGGGCCTGCCGCTCAGTTATTCTGGTCTGGCGGTAGAGATCAGTACTGAAGTGGAGTGCTACTACCAGTGTTACCTGTTTGGTGTCGGGTGCCTCTAGGTGTCTGGCCCCAAAAACTGGCAATGGCCCAAAATCAATGTCCACGAATAAAACACCAATGGCACATCCGATGCTTGTGAAACCAGTTGTGGATTTATTAATTCAGCGCATAAATGGCAACGTTTCGGCCCACTACACGACCCTTTGTCAAGGCTTGACAAAGGGTCGTGTAGTGGCCCGAAACTTTGCCATTTATGAGCTGAATTAATAAACCCACAACTGGTTTCACAAGCATCGGATGTGCCATTGATATTTTATTTGTGGCAGTAGAGATCAGTTATACTGGGAGAGAGATCAGTTATATGTAGGGTTGCCACCTGGCCAGTATTTTCCCAGCCTGGCCAGTAAAAATGATGATTGATCCAAATGTTATTAATATAGGAAAAAGATAAATATATAGGAAGGCCGGTATTTTTCCAGAAAGGTGGCAACCCTAGATATATGTGGGCAAATAATCATTTCTACTGGGAGAGTGGCCCCTGGCGAAAACCCCCACTTGTTTTAGGGCGCTCAAAAAGTGTAACTATATGTAAATAAAGAATTGTTACATTTTCCTATTGTTCCATTGTTTTATAAGATCTTACAGGGGGATCTCTGCATCCGACAGTCGTGTCGCGTCTGATCAACGCTGCGACACCATGCGACAATTCTATCTCTTACCTTATTTTTGTCGCAGCGCGTCGGATCGCGACAAAATCGCTCGTGGAGTCCTACCCTTAGGGTGTTTAAACAATCAGAACCAGCAGTGCAGAGAACAGAAAAGGACAGAAGAAAACTGATCAACAGCAAAAACATTTAGAAACAACTTAATTTTTTTTATGAATGTATAATGAAAAGTTGCTTAGAATAACTTTTTCTTTTCGTGGGCAAAATTTTATTTTTGGGTTTATATTCAGGGGCGTAACTATGCTTCAGCCAAGGCTAGATTTCTTACAATCTCTTGCATGCTTCTGGCTTATGTTACAGTGTTTAAACAGTCAGAACCAGCAGTGCAGAGAACAGAAGAAAACTGATCAACATCAAAAACATTTAGAAACAACTTTATTTTTTTCATGAATGTATAATGAAAGTTGCTTAGAATAACTTCTTTCCGTGGGCAAAATTGTATATTTGGGTTTATATTCAGGGGCGTAACTACAGAGGCGCAAACCATGCAGCTGCGGGGGTGGGGGGGAACGGGTGGCAGGAAGTATAGGGGCCCCACGAGTCCCTAATTAACGAGCAATTTCAACATATATATTGGTAAAACAGCACAACCTCTGGTTATGTTCGGGCCCTAAAATTAATTTGCTGTGGAGTCACTTTACATGGCATGAAACTAGCTGTCAGTTTCCTTCTGCTTACAAATGAATATTCCAACTGTAAGGCTAACCTTTCACATAGCAGGTCAGTACTTATATTCCTGCCTCATTTGCCCAAGCTGAGAGGAGTCCAGTCAAGACAGATTTGGGGCAGATCAGCATATTAATGGATACATCAGGGGCATGGCCTAGTATGGGTTTCCATTCCTTTTTGAACTATCACAAAAATGAAAATTTATAATACGCTTTCTCATACTGAAACATTAAACTTTCTGGAATCAGTTGAGTGAGCTCTAATACATCTGATAGGAAAGGGAGCCCTATATTGGATCATTCATCTGACACCTAACTCCTGAATGAAGACAGAATGAGGAGAAAAAGATGCTGAGAGAATAGTGAAGACTTGATTATTTTAGTAACAATACAAAATTTTGAATTGATTGTATTTAGAAAGTTTCTTATTTATATGCTAAAGCTAATAATACATTTTCATTTTTCGCAATAATTCCCCTTTAATTTGAGTATTTTTTATTAGTTACAGTTGCAACAAGGCCAGGGCCAGGTGATCAAATACATTGTGATACCAAAGGTTCCAGGAGAGTTATTTCAGGTCCCAACCTTGAAATTTTTTTTTCCAGATAACAAGCACCACTCCAGCTCTCCCTCATTCCTCCTATCCAGAATGCTGTCTGATTAACTCCATTGCTCTGACCTAATTTACTTATATTCTTAGGGTTTGTAGTCCCGGTATATGTGGGCGTTTCCAATATGCTGCTAGAAGTGATCTTGCTGCTGTAAGAATGTGGGTGGCCAATTTGCAGATTGTTTTAAATGTCAAGCTCTCATTTTCTTACCTAATAAAAATGTATGCGGGGTTGCTCATATTGTGCAGTGTAGGAAAGCAAAGCAAATTCACTACGATGTTCCAAAATCCCTGAATATTACAAATTCACCATGTGTGCAAAAATATCCCTCACTCCTCAAATCCCCTGAAATACGTTGCTTGGCCTAGGTTGCCACTAATCTGCTCTTGCACATGGGGGTGAAATACCACTGGATTATAATTTTGTATGCCCTTTCACTAGAGACTGTACAAATAAATGTTTTGTTGGCTGTGTCCCAAACAACCAACCACATTAAGTCTGTAGAAAGACTATATACATTTTATCATTTCATTTTTCGGGGTTCTGACACAGCTTGCATCAAACAAAACTCCTGCAAATGAATTTTCCCAAATCTAAATTCTTTCGATTTTGTCATGTATGGTTCTAGTCTGCTTGCTAGCTAATACTGTTTGGGCTCCCATTCCTAATGGCGACCTTGTGCCCAAGCAACTTTTGGTGCTGGATAGGTTATTGTTACAGCTAAAGCCAAATATGATCTGGGGACAAACACTGCTGCTGCCTTCTTGCCCCAAAGGGAATAAGTGATCCATTAGTCTTCATGAGTAATAGGCTATGTGTCTGGCTATATTCAAAGTACTTACCCTTACCCCAGGGCCACCATCACAAATTTTGAAGCCCCCCCATGAACACAAGTGCGCAGTGCCAAAAGATTTGGCCACACCCCTTGTGCGTGCTACAGAAATGATCAACTAGCAGGGTTTTGCTAGGACAAAAGGTTGACCTTGTTGGATGTCTTTTTTTCATCAACGTACCCATTATTTTTCTAAAAAGCAGGGGTGTAACTATAGAAGAAACAGACTCTGCAAATGCTGGGGGAGGGGGAATGATAAGAAGCTGCAATATATGTTCATGGAAAATGGAGTTTGCCCTTGCCCACTTCTCTCAAGCTTCTCTGTACATTGTTATTGCTTGATAAATAAACTTCTATGCAAGTTATACAAGTTTCTAGGCAAGTCACATCAGTTTTCACAGAATTGCAGTTCAAAGAGGGAGTATTTTCAGGAAACATATGATACAGACATGGATGTCCTTGCCCTTTAAATATTTTGTGCTGCCTCCAAAGTAGGATTGGTGTGTAGTACAGACAGAGGAACATTAATGTAGGTAAAGAATAGTTGGGTGCATCTGACAGGTTGTGCCAGTGTGAGGATATCTACATACAAATAACAGCAGGACTAGAGAAATAACACACGACAGGACAACGCAATTTGTATTTTATTACAACACAAAAAGCCATTCCATATTGTTACACTTAGAAAGGAACATAAAAAATATATTATACAGTTGACCAACCCAAAGCTAATTTCATTACTGCCCTGCAGTGCAGCACAGGCTCTCCACCAGCAAACAGACTGAACAATGTGAATGCCCTATGTGGAAGTGCGTGTACTGCTGGGCCACGCTATTATTGAGCCACATTAAATAAAACAGCCATGGCTCACTGCAGATTGTGGATCATCTCCTCTTTAGCTATGAGATGTGTCGTCTTGTTTACCAAAGCCATCAAGGAGTTCAGTTTCTGGGACCAGTCATTGAGCAGATCATTGGGGTCCTTTGGTCTCTGGAAGTTTATAATTCCAGCCAACCTGTCTACTTTAGCATATATAGTCTTGTTAACAACTAGACTGGAAAGGAACTCCTCAGACTCCTGCAAGGCAAACGCATTACACACATTCATAAATATATACTCTGGAAGTTTTGTAGTTACACATACTGGGACCAAATCCCAGTGCACTGGGATCATACTTAATTTTTCAGTATTCTTTGAGGTCTGGCATAGTGCTGCTATTCAAAAAGGGATCCCGTTCTCAGCCTCAAAACTATTTGCCAGTTAATCTGACATCAGTGGTAGGAAAGGTTTTCAAAGGGTTAATAAAGGATAAGATACTAGACTTCAAGGTTATGCACTTTGGCAAAAATAATATAAATGCAAGTTATACACTAAATGGCAGTGTGTTGGGGGTTTCCTTAAATGAGAAGCATCTTGGGGTTTTTGTAGATAACAAGTTGTCTAATTCTGGGCAGTGTCATTCTGTGGCTACTAAAGCAAATAAAGTTCTGTCTTGCATAAAAAAGGGCATTAACTCAAGGGATGAAAACATAATTATGCCTCTTTATATGTCCCCGGTGAGGCCTCATCTGGAGTATGCAGTTCAGTTTTGGACTCCAGTCCTTAAGAGGGATATAAATGAGCTGTAAAGAGTGCATAGACGTGCAACTAAATTGGTTAGAGGGATGGAAGACTTAAATAATGAGGGTAGACTGTCAAGGTTGGGGTTGTTTTCTCTGGGGGAAAAAGGCGCTTGCGAGGGGACATGATTACACTTTACAAGTACATTAGAGCACATTATAGACAAATAGTAGGGGACCTTTTTACCCAAAAAGAGGATCACCGTACCAGAGGCCACCCCTTCAGACTAGAAGAAAAGAACTTTCATTTGAAGCAATGTATGTGGTTCTAAACAGTGAGGTCAGTGAGGTTGTGGAATGCACTGCCGGGTGATGTTGTGTTGGCTGATTCTATTAATGCCTTTAAGAGTGGCTTGGATCATTTCTTGGATAGACATAATATCAAAGGCTATTGTGATACTAAATTCTATAGTTAGTATAGATATGGGTGTATATATAATGTATCTGAGAGTAGTGAGGGGTGTGTATATGGATGCTGGGTTTTCATTTGGAGGGGTTGTACTTGATGGACTTTGTCTTTTTTTAAACCCAATTTAAATATGTAACTATAGTAATACCCTCAATCACTGGCGCCTTAGAAACCCTAATGCAGGGGATCCCCAATCCAATTTAACTGGGAGACACATTCAAATGTAAAAGAAGTTGGGCAGCAACATAAGCATGCAAAATGTCCCTGGAGGTGCCAAATATGGACAGTGATTGACACCCTATTTATGCAACCAAAACTCTCCTCCAAGCCTGGAATTCAAAAATATGCATCTGCTTTGAGGCCACTAGGGGCAATATCCAATGGGTTGGTGAGCAACAGCCACTGGTTGGGCATCACTGCTATAATATCAGTCATTTCTTATAACGTGTATTGGCTCTCATCTAAGCACATCAGTGCTTTCATCTCCCAATGACACCACCAATCCCCCTCTCCCACTACCTCCAAACCCTCAATGTATTTTTCTATCCCCCCCAAACCCTCGGGTGTAGCCTTCTTCCCCCCCCCAAACCCTTGGGTTTAGCCTTTTTTCTCCCCAAACCCTCGGGTGTAGCCTTCTTTCCCCCAAACCCTCGGGCTTAGCCTTCTTTCCCCCAAATCCTCAGTGTAGTCTTCTTTACCCAAACCCCGTGTGTGCCCCTCTGCCCAAAAAAACACTGAAATGGTCAGTGCATGTTTCTTTCCTTAAAATCCCTATAGCTTTGGTGTATCATTTTACCAACACTTCTAAAACCTCAGTGCATGCTTCTCTTCTCTCCCTAACACCATCACCAAACCCTCAGTGTATCCTCATCGCCCCCCCCCCACTCCCAAACAACCACCCAAACTATGAACCAATACTTTTTTTTTACCAGTAATACCCCAAAACCCTCAGTCATCTATTTTTACTTACATTTACAGAGAGGTCTAGCAGTTGGGCCATCCGCTTCATAGTAATCCTAGTATAATATTTAGCCATTATCCTTATATTCTGCAATAAAAAGATAAACATGCTCTTGTTAGAAGCATGCAGAAGGCACCAGACATGTCATCTTTGTGCCCATCTGAGCTGGTTTCAAACCTATGAGTAACTGCCTGACCATTACCATGTGCATAAATCCTACATATGGAATTACATGTGCAATGCACATAAAGTACAGCCTTACATGTTCCACCACACGGTTCTTTAGATCTTTCCATCGCTTTTCCCCCTCCTCTGTGTAGGAAAACACATCAGTGGCTGTGCTGTCAAGGGAGCCTTCCCTCAGCTCTTTCCCATAATCCTCTACCAGCATGCTCCAACGCATCAGCTCCATTGTAGTGAAAAGTTTCAGCAAATCCCTAGGAAAAGGAGAAAAGCGAGATCACTATGGGTACAGCACCTCCTCCCAAGAAACCCAGACACAAGAACAGAACCTATTCTGATCCCACTTGTTTATGATTCAGGAACAAAATTCAGAAACCCAGTCTTACATGACATTTAACAACTATAAACAAAACTGTATCAGATAATTTAGAAAAATTAGATCTGCCCGTGTTGCTAGGATCATGTTGGGGAGATACTTACTTGTACTTTGGAATATCTTCCAGTTTTTTATCAGTGCTGATCCTATGGACCAGGTCAGATTGCTCATTGTCATAAGGAGACAGAATGATGTACAGCACCACACTCTTTAGGGCCTATAACAAAGAGAAAACTATTGCATTAGCAGTTTCCAGCACATTTCTCTGTGGATAGCAATAACATGTTCCTGTAGTCAAATAATGTAATTCATTAATTATAATAATAACTAGCTAATATGGCCAGTCAGTGCAAATGTAACCCTCTGCTGCTCTGTTTGTTATTGTTGCTTTTAAATGCAAACTTTGCAAATACTCATAGGACCTTGACACTACAGGAGATTAGTCACTCTAGCATGGACGACTAATCTCCTCCAAATGCTTTCCCACTGGCAATAATGTAAATAGTGTGTAAAAAAAAAAATAAAAAAAAATAAAAAAAAGTAAGTCACTGTGACTTTCCAAGGTAGCCTGAAGTTGCCTCTCGAGGTGCAGACAAACTAGTCATACACAGGGCAATATTCCTGTTAAGTCAGAACAGGTTTGGACTGAGAAGTAAAATAGGCCCTGCCATTTCAGGTTCACAGAGGCCCAAACAGCCCACAAACAGGCCCAAACAGCCCCCCACCAGCCCACTAAGGTGTGACTTTCTATGGCACCTCACAGGAGCCCCTCTGGCATTTGCCAGAACTCACAGATTGCCAGTCCGGGCCTGAGTCAGAAGCTTCTTTGTCCAAATACAGGACCATGGAATTGAGCTAGGTACTGATGAAACTGGTGGGAATATGCTCTCAGGTGAGGACTGCATCAGGAATCCTACCTACTTCAAACTATAGCCCCTTAACCTAAACATAAACAAATGAGCAGACATGCACACATGAAATGGGACCATCACTACCTTACCCACAGAGAAATCATCATGACCTTCAGCAGTGAAATGGTGCACAACTTACATGTTGCCATTTGTCACTCTCAGCCTGGATACAGGGGGTATCATAGATAGCCCGGTAGTGTTTGCATATTGATAGATAAGATCCCTCATGTTGGTCCAGCTGGATCATTAAGTTGTAATACTTTAGCTTCGGTTTCTGAAAGACAAGGCAGATAAAGAGTATGCAGGCAAGGCACTGTGAGTTGCCTACAAAAGGATAATGGTGCAGATCCAATCAGTAATGTAAGACTGAAACATCGAGACACATGAACCTCCCCATCGATATGATACAAATAAAGCAGATAAATACCAGTTGCCCAGACAAGGTGAAATAATAAACAATTTACCTCTGTGTTCTCCTCTTGGAAAAATTTGGTGTTTATTTTCTTGCTAATGATTTGGGTTCGGATATGGTCTTTAACAGCCAGACACAGGCGCATCTGCTCCAGTATAAATTCCACTTTCTCTTTCTTTTCCATGGATCCATAGGTCTCCACCTATGACGGACAGCCATTATAAACGGTTAAGAGTTGAGGGATCAGTAACTCTATGGTTAGTTATTTCTGGAGCAAAGAGCAATTATAAATGAGAAGACTATTTGCCCCGCAATTAATCTCCTCTAGCACGGGTGACTAGTCTCCTCCAAATGCTCCCCCCAGCGGCTAACATGCAAATTTCTGCTGGGGAAATATAAACAGCGTTACCACTTTCTGAAGTAGGCCACAGTTTCCTTACGAGGAAACTTCTGGCAACTTTACACCAAATATGCTGGGGAGCAATTGGAGAATCTAAAAAGAACCAAACACCTACATGTTTGGTTCTTGTTAGATCCATAATTAGATTCCCAGTGCAAAGATAATCACCCTGCATAACAGGGTCCTTTTTATCTGTAAAGGTAAGGGTACACGAGCAGATTTGAAAGATTTAGTCGCCCGGCGACTAATCGCCTCTTCTTCGGGGCGACAATCTCCCCGGCGGCGTTCGTTTTCTGAAGTCGTCTCACGAGGAAACTTCTGGCGACTTTGGAAAATGAAGCACCGCGAGTGCCATCCCGCTGGCGATTTCTCATTAGTCGGCGGGAAGGTAGGGGAAGGCAGATTGGGGAGATTAGAAAAAACTAGCCATTAGCAGCCTACAAACAATTTTCTATTCTTTAGTCATGGACTACAAACCAAGTTAAAATATTGTTGCAGCATATCCATTATTCATAAATACAGGGTATCAGCACAACCTCATATTGATATCCCTCTAACATAGATTGTGCAAATCTCACAAAGTGCATGAGGTGAGATAAAAACCATAGACATTTAAAACAAAGTGCATAGTAGTGAACTCAATCACAGTTTAAATAGCAGTTCCACATTATTTTGCACAATAAATTTCTCACATTTTTATGCATATGAATACAGAGATGTGCCAAATCACATTCCCCTGTACTAAGCATAATTCGACAGGAACAGCCCCACAAGGTTTGCAAGTGAAGAAATGTATTTATATGCAAGAATGAATAGCCAAGAAATTAATTCTGTACTTAAGCTTTAGACAAAATGAAAAGATTCCTGTGACTGCCCTTTGCTGCATAAGAAATTCATATGTACCTTTAGTACAAATGGCAATAAACTCCTGTAGCAAAAATGGGCAATTACCTGTAGCTCCTGCAAAATGGCGGCAGCCTCCGTAACATCTTCACTCTGTTCCTTAATAGCAGCAAGTGTTTTGGTTAGGCGAGCACGCTCAATTTCCACATATATCTGCCATAATGAAAGTGATAAAGAAGAAGATTAGAAGCCAAATCATCAGAATTGGAAAATATGAATCCTGCTCCCATGAACACTGAAAGCACAAGAAAGAAAAGTCAGCAGGCTGGCTCTACCTTTTAGGGGAGAGCTGTGTCTATGAGCCTTCGCCTGCAGAAGGTGTAACATACGGACATGTAATGTGGGGCAACCAACTCCACCACTAATTCTGTGTGCACAACAGATTTTATATTGTTTGTGCCGATTATAGAAATGCTGTCATATTTATTCTCAGGGATTAACTTTACATTCTGTGGTCTCAGGCAGAGCAGCAGATTGTGTTGATGCAAAGCATTCTGCCATTATCATCTGCCTAGTAGAAGGAAGACTTTCACATACAGTGTGTGAGGTTACCTCATTAGATGATTCATGGTGACTTCCAATACAAATATTTAGATAAATAAGGATTCTCATGGAGAACAACTCATATCAGTAATTCACTGAACATTTATAAGAAAATAATTGAAATTAGCCAGGTGCTAAGAATGCCGTACCTTTCCCTCTGTAACTGTCCGGAGAGTGTCAATGAGGCGCAGTTTGATGGGAAGGTCTGTGATCTCCTCCACGTACTGGCAGCACTGCTGGACCATCTTGGCTACAGCCTAAACAGGAAAACAACATTGTCACGGGTATGCGGTCGTCTGCACTATATGTCATCCATACAAGTTCAACATTTTTTTGCCTGAAAAAAATGCCATTGCAAATAGTGTTTTCACTAATTGCACTGTGCAGGACCTTTATGTGTGCAATTTGGGTGATTGCATTCCAATTTTGATGACTTTGAAGCAATTTTGTTGCATTTTCAGTTGGTTATTTGGCCAAGCAAACAGTGATTTTGACTGCATTTTAATGATTTTATTGCATCTGCATCGTTTTTGTTTAGTTGTATTTGCTTTTGAAAATTGTGTGTGCTATATTTTAATTTGGGTGTCTTTGCACACCATATAGTTTGTTAAATCTATGCTATATCATAAAAAACAGCATTTTTGTCCTTCAGTGTTAATAGCTCTAAATTTTATCCCAGAAGTGGAAATATAAAAAAATGCAGGCTGTCCTGAAAAACCGACGTACAGTTTTCCAAGTAAATTAAATGCCCCCCCCCACCAGAAAATGCCCCTACAGTGTGAGAGCACAAAATGTTCAGTGTCTGGCACGGAGTGCAAATGTGAGTCTGCGGGCAATTAAGGGTTAAATGATTTGCAACATAACCATTTCACTTATATACACATTTTACACAGTCTAGGCAACATATTTATAGGGCATTGTATTCTATTAACATTCTAAGGAATAGTCTACATGTGAATTTTTGGAGTATGGGAGGAAACTGAAGTAATTTGTAGGAAGGTAAACCCAAACACAGGAAGAATACACAGAATAGTGCACTGCAAAGAGGTAACGGTAACAGCAATGCAGTAACAGTAACCTTTGCCCCCACAATGCTTGCCCACATCTGCCAAAGAGGGAGATAAAGAAGGTAGCCTCATCCATTCCTCTACTATCTGCCAGAGAGGAAGCTATAGAAAGTAGCTGTACCCATTTCCTCACCATCAGTCAGAGAGGGAGGTAACAAAGGTAGCCCCACCCATTTCCTTAATGTCAGAAAGGGAGGTATAGAAGGAAACCCCATCTATTCTCTCACTGAGGCTCATTTATAAACACTAGGCAAATTTGCACTTGTGCTGTAACCCATAGCTACCAATCAGTGATTAGCTTTTTTTTTTTTTTTTTTAGTCTGGGCAGGTTGAACACTAAAAGCACTCGTCCATGGGTTGCTGCCCAGGAGAAAATGTGCCCAGTGTTTATAAGTGAGCCCTACTATCTGTCAGAGAGGAAGGTATAGAAGTTAGCCTCACCCGTTCCCTCATGATCTGTCAGAAAGGGCACAGAGGGAGGTGGCCACAATGTATATACAGTGGTGTGAAAAACTATTTGCCCCCTTCCTGATTTCTTATTCTTTTGCATGTTTGTCACACTTAAATGTTTCTGCTCATCAAAAACCGTTAACTATTAGTCAAAGATAACATAATTGAACACAAAATGCAGTTTTTAAATGAAGGTTTACGTTATTAAGGGAGAAAAAAAACTCCAAATCTACATGGGCCTGTGTGAAAAAGTGATTGCCCCCTTGTTAAAAAATAACTTAACTGTGGTTTATCACACCTGAGTTCAATTTCAAAGGTTATAAAACCATTTCTAAAGCTTTGGGACTCCAGCGAACCACAGTGAGAGCCATTATCCACAAATGGCAAAAACATGGAACAGTGGTGAACCTTCCCAGGAGTGGCCGGCCCGACCCAAAATTACCCCAAGAGCGCAGAGACAACTCATCCGAGAGGCCACAAAAGACCCCAGGACAACATCTAAAGAACTGCAGGCCTCACTTGCCTCAATTAAGGTCAGTGTTCACGACTCCACCATAAGAAAGAGACTGGGCAAAAACGGCCTGCATGGCAGATTTCCAAGGCGCAAACCACTTTTAAGCAAAAAGAACATTAAGGCTCGTCTCAATTTTGCTAAAAAACATGTCAATGATTGCCAAGACTTTTGGGAAATACCTTGTGGACCGACGAGACAAAAGTTGAACTTTTTGGAAGGTGCGCGTCCCGTTACATCTGGCGTAAAAGTAACACAGCATTTCAGAAAAGAACATCATACCAACAGTAAAATATGGTGGTGGTAGTGTGATGGTCTGGGGTTGTTTTGCTGCTTCAGGACCTGGAAGACTTGCTGTGATAGATGGAACCATGAATTCTACTGTCTACCAAAAATCCTGAAGGAGAATGTCCGGCCATCTGTTCGTCAACTCAAGCTGAAGCGATCTTGGGGTGCTGCAGCAGGACAATGACCCAAAACACACCAGCAAATCCACCTCTGAATGGCTGAAGAAAAACAAAATGAAGACTTTGGAGTGGCCTAGTCAAAGTCCTGACCTGAATCCTATTGAGATGTTGTGGCATGACCATAAAAAGGCGGTTCATGCTAGAAAACCCTCAAATAAAGCTGAATTACAACAATTCTGCAAAGATGAGTGGGCCAAAATTCTTCCAGAGCGCTGTAAAAGACTCGTTGAAAGTTATCGCAAACACTTGATTGCAGTTATTGCTGCTAAGGGTGGCCCAACCAGTTATTACGTTCAGGGGGCAATTACTTTTTTACACAGGTTTGGATTTCTTTTCTCCCTAAATAATAAAAACCCTCATTTAAAAACTGCATTTTGTGTTTAATTGTGTTATCTTTGACTAATAGTTAAATGTGTTTGATGATCAGAAACATTTTGTGTGACAAACATGCAAAAGAATAAGAAATCAGGAAGGGGGCAAATAGTTTTTCACACCACTGTACCAGAGGCTGCAGCACAAACCATACTATCTGAAACTGCCCAAGAGGGCAAGGATTGGGACTCCCAACTTGCCTGTTTGAGCTGACTCCTCCTTTTGGACAGAAGCATAATGTTCTCATTGAGCAGGTCCCAGTCTTTGGCTTCATAGCACATCTTAACTATTGCCACCAAGATTCGTGAGGTTGACACCATGTCAGAAGCCTGTGGAAAGAGATACACATGTGCATAAACCAGCGGGAACAGCACCTTGCTACACACTCTCTCTTGCACTATCATTTGGATAATCTGCAGACATATCTGGACACTGGCTACAAAACAGCCAATCAGATCTACTGGTAAATGGTTCCAGCCCAGTCACACACTACAGAAGGCAGACATATACCAACATTTATGTTTTACATTAAACAAACTTCTTTATTGGTGAGTAGAAGTCTGATAGTCTAAAGCAATACATACAGCAGCCCTGTGAAAAGGCTTGGTTTACTTGCAAGCAGGATGCTTATTGGAGGTTCTGGTTTGCATACTCTGTAAGCATTTGTTTCAAGCCCTGAAATGTTATGAAAGTAATGTTAACCTTACCATTAACTTATTATTTTAGAACTTTTATTTACATGACACTTTATCTAGCAACCAGGCAAGGCAGTGGTTATAAAATGAGAGTGCAAGATGAATAGGCTGAATAGAAATGTAAGTAAAATAAATCAGTGGCAGTTACAATATTCAGCATGGTACTTACTGTTCTAGTCTGTTTTTCCAGAGACAAGAGGATCTCAATCACTTCCTGTAGGCGTCCTTCCTACACAAGGAGGTAAAAAAAGCATTCATCATTCAAAGTCTCCTTGTTCCATATTTGAGTTTCAAACCTTGCAACCCAAGCTCAGAGGAGCCAGATTAATACCAGACAGAACAGCATTACTCTCAACCCAATGGATTGTACTACCTGGGAATCAAGAGTTAGCTATGGAGTCAGAATAATCTGATATAGGAATGGACAGATAAAGTTTAGGGGGGCAGGGAGAGATGGGTAAGGAAGAGATACAGTTTGGAGGGAAGCAGATACAAGTAAGTAAGATGGTGATACTGTTTGGGGGGCAGAAAGAGTTGGGTAAGTGGGAGATTATGTTTAGGGGGCAGGGGGAGATAAGGCTGGGGGAGATACAGTGTAGGGTGGCAAAGATAGGTAAATTTAGGGGAGGGAAAGGGTAATGGAGTAATGTTATTTCATGGAATAGACAAATTACCTTTCTGGTCCAGCACCCCAGACAGAGGCCTAGAGCAGCTGCCATGGATGTGGTTTATATTGTTGGGCTTTGGCAGTGATACAATGCATTGTACATTGTTTACTTAGCTTCTTTCAATCAACATGGAAAATACTTTAGTATACATTAGTATATTAATAAGGATCAGTTACACCAAAAAAATAAAACTGTTTTAAAGTAATTAACATATACTATACTGTCAGCATGCACTGATAAAAGCTGTGTGTTTGCTTCAGAAAGACTACTATGGTTTATAGAAACAAGCTGCTGTGTAGCCATGGGGGCAGCCACTTCAAAAATTAGAAAAGGCCCAGGCTACACAGCACATAACAAATAAGCTCTGTCCAATACAATGGTGTTTATCTGTTATCTGCTATGTAACCTGAGCCTTTTCTCGTTTTTTCCAGCTTGAGTCAGAGGTACTTATTATAAACAGAGGAGTCTGAGTAGAAGAATTGGGAGTAATTTAAATAGTAAACAATTTAGGGGTAGGGGAGAGACGGGCAAGAAGGAGGTGCAGTTGGGGGGGGGTGACAGTGGTGGGTTAGTGAAGATACACTTTAGAGGACAGAGATGGGGAATAAAATTAGAGGAGCAGGGATAGATGGGTATAGGGGTACAACAAAGGGATAGATGGATAAAAGGGATACTAATTGGGTGGCAGGGAGAGATGGGTAAGGGGCAGATACAGTTTAGGGGCAGAAAGAGATTGGTCGGAGGAGATACATTTTTGGGGAGCAGGGACAGATGGGCAAGGGGGGATACAGTTTGGGGGGATGAGATGAGTATGGGGATAATACAGTTTAGAGGAGCAAGGATGGGAAAATGGCTGATACAATCTAGGGGAGGGAAACTGATAATTGGGTTATGAAATTTGGTCCAGCACCCCGGACAGAGGCCTAGAGCGGCCGCAATGACTCAGCTCTCACCAGTGCCATCTTCTCACACTCGGGCAGCCGCTGATCCACGGTGCTGGTATAATCAACCTCCATCTTAACAATGCGGCCATCGGAGCGTTCGGTTTCCTCTGACATGTTGAACCCGGAGACTCACTCTGAGGAAGCAGGTCTGACAACGAGCAGGCACACACTAAAGCCGCCTAAGTCCGTCAGGACCCAATGACAATGTGATGAAGATCGCGCAGGCAAAGACAGGCCACCTAAATCAGCCAGGGACCCGATAACATTAGAGGAGGAGCATTTAGCGCTCATCCGTGACAGCATGATGACGTAAGTAAAGTAAAGCCGCTTCCGGGATCTCCAGAACTTTTTCTTTAGCAAAAACATGCGCGCGTCAGCACGAACAATGGGACTGTGCTGAATGTTAGCTGAGCTACAATCTGTACAATATTATACTTGGTATTACCTAGGGTTGCCATCTGTTCGGTTTTGACCCGAACAGTTCGGTTTTTGTCAGGACTGTTCGGGTCTGAACTTTCTGTTCGGTTTTCAGCCTTATGTAACCCACACACTAATCTGCCCAATAAATGAAAAGCATTTAGATACTGAGATACTCTCTCATCTCAACATTGCTTACTTACTATGAGGTATAGTTCATTACAGATACAAAAAATATAAAAGCAAATCAATCAAAAATAAGAATGTTTTTTTCTAATTTAGCATTGCTGTATTTTAGAGCTTTCTGGATAATTGATTTCAGTATAATAGATCTCATACCTGTAATTAAAGGATTGGGTTTAATCATCAAGCAGAATATAGGTAGAGATAGGGTTCATCAACACTCTAAAACATTGAGAATACTGAATAGAAATCCAGCCAGTTGCATCTAAGTGATGCAATAACCTTGCCTTAGTGTTGTAACTCCACCAACATCATTGTGCTCATCTCTGATGTCATCATGCCTGTTCCTACATCACTGCCCCACCCCCAATGTTATCTCCCCCGCCCCCCGTGTTCGGGTTTAGCCATCAGCAAAGGTGGCAACCATTTTATTATCGCCCATCTTAATAATGTGACGTCCTGTGTCCCACTAAAACAATTATTGTTTGTATCAGGCAGGGCAGAGGTTTACATTATTAAATGAGTTATACAAACGTACAAGTGATTATGGATGTGCCATGTCTCCTGAACTGCTGATACCAAATTTGCACAGTATAATACAGATTCTGGACTTGTATGTAGAGTTGCCACCTTTTCCGGAAAAAAATACTGGCCTTCCTATATATTTATCTATTTTCCTTATTAATAACATTGGTCCATCATTTTTACCGGCCAGGTGGCAACCCTATTTGTATGGTTTATGCAAGTCACCTCAGAGCTTACAATTTACAGCATCTTTTATCCCACGTAGCCTTATGTAAGGGGTTAATCACCCCAAATATAAATGCAGGTGGTCTCCTGAACAGTTTGATATCCAATATGCATAGAGTCCCCCAGTTTTACATCCTGTAATTGGCCCCAACATAAGACTGGTGTACAAAAAAAGAACCACACGGAGCGTCACAACCTATAACATTCTTCAGGACCATCTTTTTGGGATCATGGTGGGGCTGTGCTAGGAGCAAGAAGTACAGACAAGAGCAGATCAGGTTTGGACTGGGAGTCAAAAAAGGCCCTGGCATTTCAAGTACACACAGGCCCAACCAGCCCACTCCACAGTGACTGTCTATGGCATCTTACAGCAGCCCCTTTTTTCCAGAACTCACAGATTTCCAGTTCGGCCTGGACCAGATATTTGATTTCCACGTGTCTAGTGTTGTTTGGGGCCCCTATGGTGATTGTGCCCACAGGTCACTTGTTCCTCCTGTTTCTTGCCTAGATGTGGGGGAAAGAAGGAGAAGCTTTAAAAGCTTTTATCAACACAACATACATTCTCTGGCAAGGGTTAATGCTCCATTGCTGCTGCCCCACAGCCTTCACACCTGGTTTAACAAATAGCACATGCTGAAAGTACAGGCTAGCTGGGGTGCACAGTATGAGTCATTTGGCTGCACAAGGAAAGGAAAGGGACACGGTATGCATGGAAATATCAGCCCAGGATCATCATTTGTGGACCATTTAGAAGATGAAACTGGATCCTGCAAAAAGTGCAGAACAATGGCCAATGTTTATATACATACCTATCCACTAATTTCTTCAACTAAGGCCTGGCAATCTGTGTGCTCTGGCAAATGCCAGAGGGGCTGCTATAAGGTGCCCTAGAAAGTCAGTATTTAGTGGGCTGGTGGGGGCTGAGTCGGGCCTCTGTGTACCGGAAATGCCAGAACCTATTTTAATTCTCAGTCTGGACCTGCTTCTACTGTAGTCTGTTATGCAAGTCTATCTACCATTTACTTCCTCTTGTGCACAGCTGTACATTCCTTTATGTTACAATTTTAGTAACACTCAGCATCTCTGCTTCCATGCTTTCCTCTGCCTCTCGTTCATTTTCCTCTGCTCGACTTCCTGTATTCTCTGCACTTCAGTCCTCTGCTAAGGCACTCACCTCCTGTCTGAACACACTTCTGTTCTTTATTCACTATTCCCTTCTGCACTTCCACAATACTCCTGTCTTCTCCTGATTTCATACCTCTCCCGGTATATCACCCTGCCCTTTTTTTCCTCTCCATGGTGGCATAAACAGAAGTTTCTTTTGCAGGTTTCTCAGATGCTTCCTCCAGACATAATGGAACTATGCACAAGTCAAGATCCCTTCAGCTGTAACTGTATCTGATATCCCCCACTGCTCTATAATTGCCTCTACTCACTTCCGCTCCTGCTATGGAAACACTCCTAGTTGGATGTGTGGCAAACTGGCAGTTTGTACACAGACTTTTGGGGGAATTAGTCAATGGGAGGCAGGCAGCATAGGACAAAGAGGAGCAATTACACAGTGACACACTACTCTTATAGGGAAAACAGGTTTATTTTCCCCACTTTTAAACAAACGCTGTCAATTATGCACAGGGGTGATCATTGTAGCAAACAAACATAAATCTTAAAAAAAAACCTTGCCCACTGGGTACTACCTTCACACTTTGAAGCAGTCCCTGACTAGACTGGGCCCCTTGTGGATGACCAGCACAACAAACAATTTAGTTTGGCTCACCCCTGTACTTTCAGGACTCTTTCCTGAAAGATTTCAGCTTTCTGGCTTCCTTCACTCACATTACCAGACTCACAAGCTTGACCAACTCACAATCCTGGTCACTTTCTGCTTTCACAGACAGCAGGCACAGACAGCACTCCCAGCTCCTCTGGAAGTTCTTTACACAGCCAGGTCTCCTACCTGCTGTGCCCTGCTGAGAGACCCACTCCAATGTTCTAAGTAACTTAAAACAGCCTTTCCACAGGATAGCTTTCCTGTGGAAAGTGAACTCTAATGTCTGGAATGGATCTGGGGAATGGAGTACCTGACTACTAAAATCTTTAAACAGAGAACGGATTCTCTGTTTTACAACTCCCTTCCTGGAGCCTCTCTCAGTACCTGGGGAGAAATTAAAGGCCAGAGTGACCTTTTTCCACCTTTTCCTAGTCACTCAACCACAGATGATAATTCATGGTCTTTATTCAACATAACCTTCTTGTATGAGTCCCTACACTTCTCTCCATACTCTGCTAGGCATCTGCTCTTTATACTTCCTGCTTCCACTCGTAACAAATTTATAGTTCTACTGTCTACATTTCTTTGTTAATGAAAGTCCAATTAGGGGATTAGGTAGAGGCCCTGGCCTAGCCACTCGCCAGAAATATACAATTTGAAAAAGATAGACGCCAATACCTTGTCTGCTGCAAATGAGGGGTTCCCAATCTTTATTCCATGGTGCTCATGACACTTCACAGTGATCAAACGTTTTGGGACCGCATGGCCCTTCCTCAGTGACCACGTAGAAGGGTCATGCGGTCCCGAAACGTTTGATTACTGTGAAGTGTCATGAGCACCATGGAATAAAGATTGGGAACCCCCCATTTGCAGCAGACAAGGTATTGGCGTCGATCTTTTTAAAATTACATTTCTTTGTTGCCTGACGACTCCATTCCAAACCTTCCCTATAACCTCTCTGCCCCTTATTCCAAATATCCCATTACCCCCAGTGCAACCTGCCCTTACAGGAGAGCGCGTCAATTTGAGGACTCTAGTTTGGGAAGAGTTTAGTCAGCACTCATACCTCCAAAATTACTTTCATTTGGTGCAAGTCTCACAGTTTCCACCACCAACTGATTTTCGAATCCTTTGTATCACAGACAGCAACATCCATGAATGTATTTTCTTAAAACGCCTTTATTGAGACATAGGCTCTTGACCCAGATAAAACACAACGTTTCATACCTGCATAGGTCTTTTTTCAAGACGGCTTGAAAAAAGACCTATGCAGGTATGAAACGTTGTGTTTTATCTGGGTCAAGAGCCTATGTCTCAATAAAGGCGTTTTAAGAAAATACATTCATGGATGGTGCTGTCTGTGATACAAAGGACTCTAGTTTGGGGACTGGAGCCAGGACAAGGTGGGGGGGTTAGTGATGTGGGGGTCGGAAAAAACTCAGCCTTTACCTAATTCACAAAACCTTAACCTGCACCTGAACCTAAGGCCACCCTCTGAGATGTTCCTTTTTGTGTAATAAAACTTTTAATTTGCATCTATTTGGAGTGAAGTCCAGTCTTTGTGGCAGCATACCACTGAATTCTACATGTCTGATACTACCTCCCCAAGCTGAAGGTCTGGGGCTTGAGCACCTGGACCCCCTGTCAGTATTGGTAAGTGTACCTTAATTTCACCAACTTTGCAACTTTGGATCTTTTTTCCCAATCCCCCATCCCATGTTACCCCTGCATAAACTTAGGGGTCCAGTGCCCAACTCATACCCGTGTCTTCTTGCTATGTAGTCTTCTTCAGTGTTTACCTCTGGTTCCAAGACAGGGAATCTTCAGATGCAGTGGAAGAGTGCACTTCCCCATTCTGACCTCACCCAACCCTAACCAGCAGTGGTCACCCAAATTTCAACCTGATCCCGCTCAACCAGTGTGGGGAAGGGTGTGGGGATCTCTATAGGAGAGTGTGAGGATAGGGAATGGGACCCTCGTAAGGAGAGTATAGGACAGTGCCAAATGGGGAAACCTCATCAAAAAGTATGGAGCAAGGAGGCCTAGAGACCTTAGAAATTGTTGAGGCAAGGCAAGGTGGATGAACCCTACAGGAGAATGTGGGGACAGGACAAGTTGGGGACTCCCAAGAGGACAGGAAAAGGTAGTAGCCCTGGGAGAAGAGTGTCAGGGATAGAGCAAGATGGAGCCCTTCATAGTGGAGTCTTGGGATGGGGCAATGCGAGGCCCTTCTTAGAAGAGTGTGGGATCAGAGCAAGGTTTGGACTTGAAGGGCGAGTGGGGCCAGTGTAATACAAGGACCCAGGTCCGGACTGAGAATTAAAATAGGCCTTGTCATTTCAGGTACACACAGGGTCGGACTGGGGGGCTTCGGGCCCACCGGCGCTACTGCCCCAGGGCCCGCTCCGGCCCCCGCTGCCGCTCCGGGGTGCTTCATCAGACCAGTGCGCATGCGCGCAGCGCCGTTTGTGCGCACGCGCGCAGCAATACCTTTGTGCGCATGCGCAGATCCGCTATTCTACCACGACCCCCGACAAAGTGGGGTCGTGCAGCAAAACTAAGTAGCGGATCTGGGCCGGCGGGGCCCACAAGAGACCGGGGCCCACCGGGTTTTTTCCCGGTGTCCCGCCGGCCCAGTCCGACACTGGGTACACAGAGGCCCAATCCGCCCACACAGAGGCCCAAACAGCTCCCTACCAGCCCAATAAATACTGACTTTCTATGACACCTTATAGCAGCCCCTCTGGCATTTGCCAGAACCCACATATTGCCAGTCTGGCCCTGCTAGGAGGAGAGTGTGGGGACCAGGCAAAAGGTGGGATGGGACAGGGTATGGTGGAGGCCACCTCAGGACAATGTGAGACAGGGAGGTGGTGCCCCATAGGACAGTGTGGGGCAGGGAAAGGTGGGGCCCGCTCTCAGAACAGTGTGGGATAGGGCAAGGAAATGTGGTGCCCCATAGGGCAATGTGGGATGGAACAGGGAAAGCTGGTGCCCCATAGGACAATATTTGGGTAGGACAGGGAAAGATGCTGCCCGCCATCAGGGCATTGTGGGATAGGGCAAAGTGAAGATCCACTAGGTAAATGCGGGCACAAGACAGGGTTGGTGCAGGCCAGGCAGAAGGAGAGCGCAGCAAGGTGCGGCAGGCAGGGGCCAGCAGCGCGGAGAAAGCACGGAGGGAGTAGTTTGAATTGGTCACATTCCTCCCATTGGCTCATGCACATCCTTCCCCTGCTGATGTCAGGCTGCTGCATCACTGCTGGAGGAAAGGGGCACGGGGGATCAGAAGGAAGCAACCAGATCGTGTCCTGGCACGAGCCACAGTATACTTGGGGCACATTGCTGGGGACTGGCAGTTCTGTGGCCCCGGGCTGCTGCTGGGTAGTTTTTCTGTGTGGTCCCACCAAGGTGCTCACTAATCAAGGTGTTTTTTTGCTGGCTGCAGATCTGAGAGTCTCGGCCGTTTCGTCGCGTGGATCCCGTTTACTGTGGATGTTGGGTTGCGTTTCTTTCTATAGACGAAGCCAGGACTGTAGGTTCCCATGGTGAATGCATCGTGAGGGGCCCCTGCTTCGGACTTAATGAGCGGAGGGACACAAGCTACCGGTGCGCCCATCGCTTGATGATGCTGCTCAAGGAGTACAGGATCTGTATGCCCCTAACCGTGGAGGAGGTGAGTGGCCAACAGGGGGATAAATTAACCCACGGTGTGTTGCGCTGTTTTGGGGTTGTAATAACCCATTAGGCGCTCATTGTACTGTTATTTTGAGCGCTGAACCAGTAAAACCCATTCAAAGCTGGGATTTGCCTTGGGCTAGTAACCCCTTCAGTGCTGAGATGGTTATATTGGTGAATTGCCCTGTGCTAGTAACCCCTTCAGTGCTGGAATAGTTGTACATGCTGAGATGCTACTGCTGTTACTATGCCCTGAGGGCAGTGGATATAGTACTATGCTGTGCTGACTATTATGTTGGTGCTTTATACATATCCCATAAGAGCAGATCATTGGCCCTGAGTTAATGTAACCCTCAGCACTGCAATAAGCCCTGATTGCCCTGCTTAACATATAATATCATAACATGCACTAACTATTTGGCAAGTGGACGAGTAACTTTCTTACGTGTCTGTTTCCATGATCCTCAGGGACCACAAAATGTCTCTGCAGTACCACTTTGTTGGCCAATTCCCAGGCTGAAATGAGGACAGTGCACTAACACTATGACTAAAGGTGGCCATACACAGGCCAATAAAAACTGCTGACAAACAATGGGCTTTCACAATCAATATCTGGCCGACAATCAGCCAGATATCAATCTGACAGGTTTAAAAATCCTGTTGGAGCGAGGGCCGCTCTTTGATGCAAGCCCGCACATTATTTTTGGCCACCTCAAAGTGGGAATATTAGGGAGAAATCTACTCGTTTGGTGACGAGTGGATATTTGCATGTATGGCCAGTTTTAACAGCAATATAATTATAGCTCCAGAGCTGCCTAATTTACCCCATACTCAGAGTAGTGCAACCTACTGGGGGCAGTTATTTCTTTACTATGCTTGTACTACAGCCTCACAGTGCTACATATTCTGCTGCATTTCATGAGTAAAGACCCCCCTAATACTTTATGCTCCTATGAATATTTTGTCCCAAGGGCTCTGTTTAGTTTATCTGAGATGCTTCAGAACATCTTCTAGAATCTATACCCATTGTATTAGAGAAGAGTACTGAGGCCACCAGCACTGAGAGTTGGCTGCCAGCAGACTGCCTGTAAGCCATCTGCACTGTTTACTAGGTAGTGAGTATCGTACGGTCCCTGAGCATCTTTTAAGCAAAGGGTGACTTAAGCTGGCCATAGATGTACAGATTTTCAACAGATCCAATCCACATCGTGAGACCAAGATCTTCTGAGAACCATCGTACGAACGTTCGAACTGTCCATCAACTAAAACGACCAATTTACCAGGAAAACAAAGGGGAGCTGCCTGCTTGGCCCTGCAAACATCCATAGATTGTACTGGGACCGACAAAGATTTTTTAACCTGGCCGATCAATTTCCTGGCAGATGTCGGACGAAAAATCGTAAGATGTTCGATCGTTTGAATCCCACTAACCGCACGATAATTTGACAAATCGGTCGGGCTGCGCTGAAATCGGTCGTTTCGCAAAGAAGAATCGTCGCGTCTATGGGGGCCTTAAGTCTGGGGCCGTTTTAATTCAAACTATGTTCTAAATATTATTTGTTGGTTACCATTAACGACAAATATATTAACTATTCTGTATTATAAACATAGAATCTGCCATATTGGTACCCTTAGAGACAGTACAGTATGAGGGTATTATTGTCAGCCCCATACATTTCTTATATGTATTTATAGATATGGATACGAGGTGATAAATTGTTTCCCTAAAACAGTACTGTATGGGGGTACAGCTTAATCTATGTCCAGAACATTGCTTTTCTGTATTTATTTATATGGATAGGAGCTGTCATAATGTTTCCTTTAGACAGTATAGTATGATGGTATAACTTATGGTGTGGCCAGAACATTCTTTCCCTGTATGTTTGCATTTATATCTATTGGTAGGAGCTGTCATATAGTTTCCCTTAGATGGTACAGTATGATGGTATAGTATTGTGCTATACCAGAAAGTTTATGGTTGTTAGATATTTCTTAAATTACAGACATGGGCAGCTAATAGTGAAGCTTGCCAGGAAGGGACAAATAAAAGCTTCCAGCTCGGCCACTCCAGCTTTCCTGCACATGTATGGAGCCCTTGGTATGTACTAACTATTCAATATTTCTGTCGAAAATATTGCCAGAAATATCAGTTGGTCTGGTTTGAAAATCCCAGTAGATAAGGACCCATTAATGCAGTTCTTTCCAGATGGGTTTTCGTAAGCCCCCGTTATAATCTGTTGTAACTACGTGTAGCTCGTAACACTAGGTTCAGAGATAGTGCTTGGAATGTAGTGCTGTGGCAGAGATTGGGTTAAGTTAAGTTTACAGATATTGGGACCCTAAAGGTGGCCATAGACTCCAAGATCCGCTTGTTTGGCGACATCGCCAAACGAGCCGATCTTTCCCCGATATGCCACTAAACTGCGTGGCTATATCGGGGGTAATTCGAACGTTCGGCCGTATGGCCGAACGATCGAATTACGATGTGACAAGCGGCTCCGACGGGTCGGTCGGGTAAAAATCCAACCTTCCCGATCGATATCGTGGCCAGATATCAATCGGGAAGACCCGTCGGAAGCCCCCATACACGGGCAGATAAGCTGTCAAATGGGTCCAAACGACCGATATCGGCAGCTTTATCTGCCCGTGTATGGCCACCTTAAGGGTCGGATCGCACCACTCCTGCAGATCTGGTGAATGAAAAGAGAATAGGAATGTATCAGTTGCCCCAGGGCAGCAGACCCTACCTCCTGTTGGTGCAACGGGTGGATTTGTCCTTTCTCTCATTTGGTGGAGAGTCATGGAATTATAATCACACCTCCCATCATACAATTCTGTGGCTAATGATCCTCCAATGCCCATTGGTTATTGTATGAGATTAAGGGGAGAAGATTTTGCTCCGTCAGCAGGTCAGGTTCCCATTCACTCCCAGCCTGGAGCTGCGCATTGCAGAGCTTCCTCTGTTAGCAAGAAATTGTACTGCAGGAATGGGGCAGTGATGGCTTGGCCCCAGGGCTATATGAGATTGCTGCACAGCAGCGCAGAGAAAAGAAAAATTAAAGGAATAGTAATGCTTGTAATCATAGGCTTTTGTGTGAGGAACAGTGTCTTCCGTGGATACACAGAGTATAAATCTATGTAATTTCTAGGGGTGTAACATTGATGCCCATAACAGAGAGGGGTGTAACTTATTGCCACTGGCACATGTAGTGGGTGCCCACTGAAAATTCCAGAAATAACCCACTCCCCCCTTCTTTTGTCTCTCTTATAGTTACAGTAAATGGCTGGAAATGCTGGGGGGGGAGGTGGCATTGATTATTGGCTATAAATGTTGTATTTTTGATGACGCAGCTGCATAGCCAATCTAGAAAACTAGGATTGGCTTGTTCTGTGCAGGACTAGATCCCTCTGATGACTTAAGGCCATTTTCTCTGCACGAAGTTAGATGACCGCCCACCTCCCATCCCACGTATGCCTGATACATTGGTTTATCTGTAAGTATTTGATCTCCTTAATCACCATCTGCCTGTGTGGGGCTGCTAATCTCACTGACTGGAAGCAAAGCCAGGGTGCTGGGGCCAGACCTGCTACTTACCCTGTATCTGCATGTGTTGGTACTGATTTGGGCCCCATGCAGTGTCTAATGCAGGAGTCCCCAATGTTTTTTACTCGTAAGCCACATTTAAATGTAAAAAAAGAGTTGGAGAGCAACAGAAACATGAAAAAGTCCATGGGGATGTCAAGAGCTGTGATTGGCTGTTTGGTAGCCCCTATATGAACTGGTAGCCTACAGGAGGGTCTGTTTGGCAGTACACCTGGTTTTTATACAACCAAAACTTGCCTCCAAGCCGGGAATTCAAAAATAAGCTCCTGCTTTGAGGCAACTGGGAGCAACATCCAAGGGGTTGGTGAGCAACATGTTGCTTGCAAGCTACTGGTTGGGGATCACTGGTCTAATGAATTGGCCTAGGAGAGAGCATTAGCGTGGTCCTAAAAACCACAATGGCATGTTGGCAAAGACAAATATATCAATATATCCCTCCTCTCTGGTCTTCAACAAGTCATTGACTCTCATTTGCCTTCAGGCACCAGGATTAAATTGCAAGTTCTGTAGGGCCCTGAATACCACACTGTATAATGGAGGCTTTGTTACATAGCTACACAAATACACGCTCTTGTTAATATATAATGATGGCCCCCAGGGGAATAGACTGTGCCATTTCTGTGCCACCCAAAGTGCCTTATGTATCTTCTATATAAGTAATTATAGTGTGTAACAAGCTGGTGCACTCTCTCTCTCTCTCTCTCTCTCTCTCTCTCTTGACATAACTTCGAGTGGGCAGCACTCCGCCTTTGGAACTTGCCTCTGGTGCAAGGTAAACTAAATAGATAATGAAGGAATGACCAGCAACACCGAGTCTCTTATTGAAATATTCAAAAGTGTATTAAAAATACATGTAAAGCCATATATATAATATCATGTAAAGCAAGACACTCACAGGTCTTAAAATATGGTGAAAAAGAGATAAAGTTTATTTTTTCTCTTCCTTGAGACCTTTGACACAGGAGCCATGAATATCCTGTAAATGATATCTTTATAAACGCTGCTTAGTGGTGTCATTGGTTGTAATCCAAGCTTAGTGATATAATTTCTGTCACATGACTCGCTGAATCTTGTGTATTCTAACAAATAAAGTACCCCCTGTTGCAAAATATGAAGATATTACAAACAAGGGAAAGTTGTGCTCACCACTAGTTTCCAAAATCATTAGGCGGGGGTGCAATGAGGGTGTGACCACAAAATACATATAGACAAATACAAGATTCCTCTGCACTCAACCCATTATCAATATATTTAAGACAAAGACATTTTGGGCATACTGCTATTGAAAAATGCCTTACCCTTTAAACAAAACAGGGATTGTTTGTCCATATATTGCAATATATTTAAGCTGGCCAACTACGTCAAAGTCATCCCATATCTGGCCAGTCCTATGCTCAATTTTCATCTGATTCATTAAGAATTCTATGGTTTAATTATACATTTTATAAAAGGGACAAATACGTTTTACCTGCAACTTACTAGCTGCTTTCAAAGTAAAACTCCCAAACTTGGCTGCCCTTTTATTAGACACCAGTGGGATCACCTGACTATAGTTGGAGAGGGTGGGAGCGACAACATGGAGCTGGTCACTGCTCCTGTAGAACTATAACAAACAAGGGAGTGTACCCCCTGTTGCAAAATATGAAGATATTAGGAGTCACCTTGTAGTTCCAGAGTTCTATGACCTGCATAAAAAAAAAAAAAAAAAAAAATTATATATATATATATATATATATATATATATATATATATATATATATATATATATATATATATATATATATATATATATATATATATATATAAAACCTGGGGAAGACTGGAGCACAGACTCCTGTGATTATTTTGCCTGTGTTACTTACCCCACTGTGGGTGCTGGAAAAAAGGTAGAATTTGCTGGGGCAATTATTCCAAAGGCAGAGCTTCCTTGTGACGTTTAGGAAATTGTGTATTTCTAAACTTTACTGACCCCCCCCCCCGTTGCTTATTACTCTGGTGTCCCATTAACAGTGATCATGTTGAGGCCATGTGATTCACACCCCCATCCCAAGGCAATCATATCCAATTTGGCAGGTCTCACATGCTCTTCTCTACTCTACTCCCAAGTCTTTCCAATGCCCATGCCCCTCAGTTCTGTAAATGATATGCCCCCTCCCTTTAATATTTATATAAGTACTCATGTTCCCTCCTGCCCAGCCTGTCTCACTGCAGTCTCTCAGCAATATGTCCCCAACACTATTCTATTGTTTCATTCTTGTGCCCCCCCCCTCATCTGCTTGTTATATTAATTAGGGCTGTCACCAATTAATTGTTGTCATGATACATTAATGCAATTTATAATGGAAGTGCATAATGCCAGTGCTTTTTGCATATGACAAATTTCCCATTTTGGTGGGGTATTTTATTTTCTCTTACAAGGCAGGGGTTGTTAGGGCAGCCAATTGCATTTATCCTTTCCACTATAAGAACCATCCCTTGTTTCCTATTGTAAGGCCATTGCAATGGGATTTTATATTGTTACCAGGCTAAAATAAGACTGCTACTACTCTGCTGTGATCGTAAATAGCTAGGGATGATAAATATATTGAGCAACATGGATTCCAGGTTAAGTTTTTCCTGCAGAATGCTGGGAATGTTGGAGCCATGCTGGGGGTGTGACATAGCTCCTGGGTGCTGCTTCTTCCTTTATGGTGGAAACGCAATATGGGGGTAAGAAATACCTGCAGCTTAGTCTGTCTATTTGCAGCCACGGCTCCACTATTAATATCATTACATGCAGCCACAGTCTCCATTGTGTTGACGTTGCTGTGGAGACACCAGTCATATGATGGGTTTCTTTCCAGTGAAAGAAGAGAGACCACTACCAAAATAGTAATTGGACAGGTGCCCTGGGTTCCCTCTTGCGTTTCCAGCTGTAGGTAATGGTGGCCCTCCCTCTGGAGACCAGTGCCAGGCCTGTTCCAAAAAAACTTTATACACAATGGTGGCTTGGGAATAACAGGATGTGTGTTCATACTGATTGCCCCTACTATAAAGTGCTACAACCCCAAATTTCCCTCTACTGAAAGGCCCTGTGGTTGGCAACTGTTAAGGGCAGACATCCCTGTGGCTTCCCAGTGGGTGTTTGTGCCCAGAGCTACATAAGGAATTTCTCCTGCACCAACTCTTGGTACTTGAACAGGAGTCAGAAGCTTCTTTGTTTCCACTGGATGTGGTATTTCTCCCATCAATTTTTATAACCTTCGTGGTCAGTTCCTGTACCTCGTCCTAGGTACTGGCAATCAATTGAAAGTATAGTTGGTGGAATAGACAAAGGTAGACGCAGAATCCTTTTATTGACACTACATGTTTCGAGCAAAAATGCCCTTTGTCAAGTGTACTAGTTACCATTAACACACTATCTTTATAGGAAATAGATGGGAGGGGAAAGGAGTGGTGGGCGTAAAAGTAACAACTTTACTCAGGGAATTAACCCATTGGGGGTGAATAATGGGTTAATTCCCTAAGTAAAGTTGTTACTTTTACGCCCACCACTCCTTTCCCCTCCCACCTATTTCCTATAAAGATAGTGTGTTAATGGTAACTAGTACACTTGACAAAGGGCATTTTTGCTCGAAACATGTAGTGTCAATAAAAGGATTTTTTGCAGCAAAGTTCTGCGTCTACCTTGGTCTGTTCCACCAACTATACTTTACTTGAACAGGAGTCTACAAGATGCCAGCATGTGCCCTTGTACTGCCCAGATGCATCCCAGCCATGTCTGCTTTCTCTCAGAAAGTGTGGGATGTTAGATTGATGGTATAGTCTGTGTCATCATATTCCCTGACACTGTTCCCTCAGCTCAGCCAATATCCATAGGATAGGAGGATCAGGGAGAGGAAAATGGAATGCAGCAGAATGGGATGCAGTGGAGAGGGAATGGGTTCTGATGTATCATGGAGGAGAGGGAATTGGATTGGATGCAGTGGAGAGGTGAAAAAATGGAATGTTATGTATGGCAAAGGAGGAGGATTGGGAATGGGATGCAATGAAGAGTAGGAATAAAGGGAATGGGAAAGGATGCAGTGGAGAGGAGAAAGGGAGGCACTAGGATGAGATGTCTCACAGAGGAGGAGAGGGAATGGGATGCAACAGAGAGTAGGAGGAGAGGGAATAGGATGCAGTGGAGCGGAGAGAGAGAGAGGGGGAATGGGATGCAGTGGAGAGAGAGGGAATGGGATGCAGTGGAGAGGAGACAGAGGGAATGGGATGCAGTAGAGAGGAGAGAAAGTGAATAGGATGCACCGGAGAGGTGAGAGAGAGTGAATGGGATGCAGTGGAGAGGAGAGAGAGGGCATGGGATGCAGCAGAGAAAGGCATGTCTGCTTTCTCTCAGAAAGTGTGGGATGTTAGATTGATGGTATAGTCTGTGTCACCATATTCTCTGACACTGTTCCCTCAGCTCAGCCAATATCCATAGGATAGGAGGATCAGGGGGAGGAAAATGGAATGCAGCAGAATGGGATGCAGTGGAGAGGGAATGGGTTCTGATGTATCATGGAGGAGAGGGAATTGGATTGGATGCAGTGGAGAGGTGAAAAAATGGAATGTTATGTATGGCAAAGGAGGAGGATTGGGAATGGGATGCAATGAAGAGTAGGAATAAAGGGAATGGGAAAGGATGCAGTGGAGAGGAGAAAGAGAGGCACTAGGATGAGATGTCTCACAGAGGAGGAGAGGGAATGGGATGCAACAGAGAGTAGGAGGAGAGGGAATAGGATGCAGTGGAGCGGAGAGAGAGAGAGGGGGAATGGGATGCAGTGGAGAGAGAGGGAATGGGATGCAGTGGAGAGGAGACAGAGGGAATGGGATGCAGTAGAGAGGAGAGAAAGTGAATAGGATGCACCGGAGAGGTGAGAGAGAGTGAATGGGATGCAGTGGAGAGGAGAGAGAGGGCATGGGATGCAGCAGAGAAAGGCATGTCTGCTTTCTCTCAGAAAGTGTGGGATGTTAGATTGATGGTATAGTCTGTGTCACCATATTCCCTGACACTGTTCCCTCAGCTCAGCCAATATCCATAGGATAGGAGGATCAGGGGGAGGAAAATGGAATGCAGCAGAATGGGATGCAGTGGAGAGGGAATGGGTTCTGATGTATCATGGAGGAGAGGGAATTGGATTGGATGCAGTGGAGAGGTGAAAAAATGGAATGTTATGTATGGCAAAGGAGGAGGATTGGGAATGGGATGCAATGAAGAGTAGGAATAAAGGGAATGGGAAGGGATGCAGTGGAGAGGAGAAAGAGAGGCACTAGGATGAGATGTCTCACAGAGGAGGAGAGGGAATGAGATGCAACAGAGAGTAGGAGGAGAGGGAATGGGATGCAGTGGAGCGGAGAGAGAGAGAGGGAATGGGATGCAGTGGAGAGAGAGGGAATGGGATGCAGTGGAGAGGAGAGAGAGGGAATGGGATGCAGTAGAGAGGAGAGAAAGTGAGTAGGATGCACCGGAGAGGTGAGAGAGAGTGAATGGGATGCAGTGGAGAGGAGAGAGGGAATTTAATGTGATGGAGAGGAGAGAGAGGACATGGGATGCAGCAGAGAGGCGAGAGAGAGGGAATGGGATGCAGCGGAGAGGTGAGAGAAAGGGAATGGGATGCAGCAGAGAGGTTGAGGAGTGGAAATATGATGGGACACAGCAGAGAGGGTATGAAAATGGAATGGGATGTGGATATACTGAAGGTGGATAGAGGAAAGGATGGGTATAGGTTTAGGTGGCAGCGTAAGGAGTTTTTAATACTCAGAACAAGCTGCAGAGACACTTGAGTTTTCTAGAAGATTTTCTGTTCTTGGGGTGTAAGGGAGATGGAACAGTGTGTCCTTTTGGCCAGACAGGGGCCTGTTGGTGTTTATGGTGCTGCTTGTAAGCCATATCTTGTTACTCCTGTATGCCCAGAGAGGGAGCCTCCTTTCCCAGACCCACAGAGCTTGCAGCCTGATCACTGAGGGTTACCGACAGTACTGCCTATAAAGAGAAGGAGCAGAATGTACTGTAGGTGTGGGCGGTAACTGTTGAAGGCAGTCTATATTGCAGAAGACTAATACTCTTCGATGTTTGGGGTAAAAAACTGATTGGCTGGGATCCCTATTAGGACAATAATTCACATTCCCTCAGGCAGCACTTGGCAGGGCTACAGGGAGTGTCATTGTAAAGAGAAGCACAAACTGTTCTGGGTTTGTTTGTGAGGAAGAAAGAGCAGTCCCTCTGGTCCAACAAAAGACCATTCTCTATGCTGGTTTTATTCTGCCCGACTGGCATGCAAGTGTGGGGAAAGTGGAATGAACTCACTAATGAAGTGGCAAATAGAGTGGCACAGCTCCTTACCGGCTATACCCCCCCCCTTGTGTGGGAATAGGCGAATGGAAGTGGGTCAGCCATCTGGGATTGCAACTAACATACAGAGGGACACATAAAATCCATATGCTTCATTGTTGTAACATAGCCTGTGTAACATGTACTGAGCATTTGGATGTGGTTCATACCATATTCTGGTGCTGTTCTGTTGCAGACGTGATTGGCTTATATTTGTAATGTAGGAAGTAGTTGTTAAGAGTCTGAACTGTATGTGTCAGTGAGACTGGACCCCTAGAGATGTGGGGGGAGCTGCAGTAATGCGGATTTAGCTTATGTTGCTTGGCTTTCTGAATAACACATGGGAGAGCAGAATGCGGAGAGAGAATGCCATGCTGTGCCCGCCCAATATACCAGCGCAATCTGGAGAGTTCTGCTTTCTGAAGAATCTAATGGGACAGAGTCTGTGCCACCTGGCACTGCACATATCGGGCTCTTTGCTTGGTCTGTAGTTGCCCACTTGCCAGAGTGCAGATGCCAGAATATTCCTTTCTTCAGACTGCCACCTTTAGCATTGGGCATAATACTTTTGGCAAAGAGATACTCTGTGTAGAAAGGTGAGATGGAGGCGGTGGGGCAAAGTGGAAATAGTAGGAGACAGTAAGACAAGAAGTACATGGTGGGGCAAGATGCAGATGACAGGGGAAAAGATAGTTAACACTTTTAATCTGCAGTTGTTGCTAAATTACAATTCCCAGCTGAACGGTAGCACAGAGCATCAGGTCAACCCAGGGCACCATGGTTAGCGCCATATCTGCACCTAGGTCTGTGACTCTGGGTCACAGTGTTTCTAATTTGAGAGAATGACAGCCACTTATAGCTTCATAAAGTGCAGCCCAGGATTCTGCCACTTCATTTGTTGGAGAAAGGACCCCCTCTCCCCATCAATTTGTTTCATTTAATCTGTAAGGAATGCAATTAACCCCGTGGTGGTAGAACTGCTGATGACTGAAAGGATCCAGGCTCTGACAGCATTCCCTCATTAATGGCTTTGTGATTGTTGTCATAAGTGGGAGGCTGCTGGGGGTGTTAAAGGCTGCTCTGGGAGTATAAGGAATGCTAATGCTTAACCACCACATGCTTCTTGTACATAAAATCATGTCTTGTAGCAATCGCTTCCATCCCTGTGGGACTTGCCTTAGATCAGTAATGCTCAAAGTGCTGTGAGCTTCATATGCTGGTCCAAACAGTGCAGAATCCCCAGTTTACCCAATCACGCAGAGCAGTGGTATTTGAGGGCAAGATGGGGGCAGTAATGTTAAGTACTAGCCAACTTGCATATGTAGAGTTGTTTGCTGAAGCACCATCGGGCAGTGCTGGGAATTATATTTCTTTGAGTAGACATAAGCATACAGTAGCAGGCTACAAAGTATACCCATACATTATTACCTGAGATGGGAGGGGCCTAGGATGATGTTCGCATAGAGACCCAATCACACACCTTCCCTCTTGGAGCCAATTTGTCAACAGGAATACATTTGATTATATTTGCTATTAACATGGTCCTTTTTAAGTGGGGAACTATTGCAAGCTTCCCTTCTGCGCCCCACATTCATGTTGTCACTGTAACTCCATGCACCCTAAGGTAGGAGCAATCAAGAGATGCCTTTGCTTTTGGCCCCAAGTGTGTAGTTGGTACCCCTATCAGAATAAAATGACAAGCTGTCCTGCTACAGCCCCCAGGGGAGAGTACACAGGGTGTACTGATCTGATTCGAGGTTGCAGTTCTTTACAGCAACAAAAAGGATAGCAAGTAAAAACCCCAACTAGCCTCCTTGAGAAGCTGCTCTGTCCCTGCTCTTGAACTGACCAATCATGTTATTACTTGGGATGGATGACAAGGGGATGCTAGTCTGGCCCATACCAGCCAATGCTTTGCAGCTCCATGCGGATACAATTGCTTGGTGGTACTGTGACAAGACCTTTACAATGAAGCTGGAGTTGGAACAAGATGTAATTTTCCCAGAATAGCTCATCTGGCAAATTAGGTTGATGAATTCTGCGTTTATAAGGATTGCACATGTTCCAGGTTCCCAAATAAGCTCCTCTTTCCCCCTAAACCCGCTATGAGCGCACTGATACACACATCTAGTTGCTTTATATCCGTGCTACTATTTTTATAAGGCAGCCAAGACACTCATTGGGTAGTTATTAGGTATTAGAGATGCAGCATCTCTTCTCTACATATCTAGATCTATACTAGGGATGCACAGAATCCATGATTCGGTTCGGGATTCGGGCCAGGATTCAGCCTTTTTGGTTCGGCTGTGCTGAAGGATTCAGCTGAATCCTGCAGCACAGCCGAACCAAATCCTAATTTGCATATGCAAATTAGGAGTGGGGAGGGAAATCGTGTGACTTTTTGTCACAAGGAAGTAAAAAATGTTTCCCCTTCCCATCTCTAATTTGCATATGCAAATTAGAATTCAGTTTGGTATTCGGCTGAATCTTTCGCGAAGGATTCAGGGCTTTGGCCGAATCCAAAATAGTGCATCCCTAATGTATAGATATGGGTAGGAGCTGCCATATTGTTTCCCCAGGGCAGTGACAAATAGGGCATTTTGTGCCGACGACCAAACACCTGAAAATTCCCTTAGCAGGTAGTGTAAGTCACCGGAGGTATACTGAGTAATTGCATGTAAAATGTGTAAAAAGACATTTACACTACTCGCTAATGGGAATTTCCAGGCATTTGGTTTCAGTGGCCAACCTGCCTGTCATTGCCTTTAGCCAGTATGTGAGTCTTGGAGGTTGGCAGATAAGAGACAACTGGCAGAAGATGGGATTGGGCAACTGTATCATAAATGGGTGTTAATCTTACTGTAAATTTTTCTGATCTGAGCAAAAAAGAAAGGAGAGAAGGAATTAAGGTAGCAACGTCACTCCCAATAGGATCCCCAGTGAAACCAACTGAAAGCCTGCAGCCTGTACTGCATTTCCCTTCCTTCCACAGACTTCCTGCCTCCTTCCTGGCCTTGGTGTGGCCCCCTAATGATATGATGTTGTTAAATGAAACAAATGAGTTATGACAAAGCAATGGATTGTGGGGGATCTCTCCTAAGGCAGTAATGCAGCTCTTCTTACACAGGTAAGAGCAGCACTGTATTTAGGAGTGGTGCCACCTAAGGCATCGGACCTCTCTGGGCCCCAACTTGTGGAAGTGATGTCACACGTTACGACTGCAGGTGATGTCACTTCCGCTGCAGTGTGCCTGGTGTCCCCTCACCTCACTGGCTCCGCTGCCGATTTATATCTAAACTTTACTAGGCATAGGCCCTTGGGTGACTATAGACTATATAGTGAATAAAGTACCCCCTCTTGTAAAATATAAGGATATTATAAGTTACCGAGGAGTTTCATGACCATATAAAAACACGAGGCCGAAGGCCGAGTGTTTTTATACAGGTCATGGAACTCCGAGGTGACTTCTAATATCCTCATATTTTGCAGCAGGGGGTACTTTATTTATTATAATACACAAGTTTCAGTGAGTCATGTGACAGAAATGACATCAGAACTCACAGTTTATAAATGATGACATCAGAACTCACCGTTTATAAGGATATAATTTACAAGATATTCATGGCTTTTGTGTATTATATATAAATATGTCCCCAGGTAAGAAACAGGGACACAAGAGCCATACAGAAATTTACTTGTGTATTTATTTCAAACAGAAGTTGAGAAATGAAAGTTCTTATATCTGATTCGTTAGGAAAGTGAACAATTGGCAGTCTTGCCCTGGGCTCTCTCAGCAGCAGCTGTACCTCACTCCCAAGGTTTTAGGGTACAGATTGTAGCCAGAGTAGTAAGAGGCAACTATTTTCCCCAAACAACTCACTGTCAGCTGTTACCAGTACAGCTCCAGTTGCTCCCTTTCAGACCCCACACCTAAGCAGACTCTCATTTTTATAGTCCTCATTGCTGCTTGAAAGAGGATTCTGGGAGAAATTACTTTCTCAGTAATCTTGCTACAATATTTATAGCTGCCCCCCTCCTCCGGACTTTAATGAAAGAGGGGCAGATACATTATCCGAAGGGTGGATTTAGTCAAACAATAACCTGAATGCACAGCAAACTTTCATGAATTGCAGCGAATAGTGGTGCTAATTCCATACATCTGTGCGATAGTGCAAGTTTTAGTTTACACTTTCTTTCCACATAGTAAATGAAACAGGAAGCTCATTAGAAGGAGTGAATGAGCAGATATATAAATAGCGGGGGACGTATGTTGCACACAAGACATTTGGTACCAGGAAAGCCTGGGGTGTGTATGATAGGCTCAATGGGATCACTTTAGGGACCTAATAATGGCACTCCTGTTTCCTGAGCCTCTGACGCACTGACATCCAGGATGCGTTGCCTCTCATGGGGGGTCAGACATCCTTGTGCATCCTGCCTAACACCCAGGAGGGTACACTAATCTGCCCCTCACTTCTCGCTTTCCCTTTCCAGAGGAGACTGTGAATGTTCCAGTTCCCTTGCTCACACCTCCAGAACTAAGACCATGGGGGCTCAGAGGAGCCAGGTCCAAAGCCACTATCCTGCCCTGCTTCTCCTGTTTTTCTGCCTGGTTGCTGTACAGTTTAAATTCCAAACTGGAAAGGGGCATGCCTTCCTCTTCTCCATACCAACTGCTTCTTTCTGCAACTTACGTCTCTGCTCCATACTTACCGTTTTTTTCTGCAACTGAGTATCACTTTTTTTCTGATCAGCTCAGTAAAATACCAAGCAGGTGGTCATTGTAGGCACTGAGTGGGCTACTTGGTATATTGGATCCTAGACCATTGGGAAGCATTTGTTATTCAACAGGGGCAAGCGCATACATAGGTTATTGGAGGCTCCTGTAGACGAGGAAGAATAAAGGCAGACTTAAGGTGGCCATACACGGGCCGATAAAAGCTGCCGACAGACCGTGTCGGCAGCTTATTGGCCCGTGTATGGGGCCCCGCGACGGGCTTCACCGATCGAGATCTGGCCGAAAGTCGGCCAGATCTCGATCGGATGGGACAGAAAATCCCGTCGAATCGCGGCCGCATCTATTCGTTGATGCGGTCCCGCGATCCGACCGCCCGTTTGGGCATCGTTAGGATCCGATCGTTGGGCCCTAGGGCCCACGATCGGATCAGCCCGATATTGCCCACCTCAAGGTGGGCATATCGGAGGGAGATCCGCTCGTTTGGCGACATCGCCAAACGAGCGGATCTCTCCATGTATGGCCACCTTTAGGCTCCTGGACCCATATAGCTCTAATGGACTGCTTGCTTTCTGTGAGGATATTACTGGGCCAGAAAGCTCCTTAATGGCAGATTATATTCTCAGTACTCTATATTCAGGCTCAGGGGGATAATGAGGTTTAGCTGTCATGGCAGAGATACTTCATCAGTTTCCAAGGGGTGAGATGCTGAAATAACCAGAAAGATAAGGAAATCTTTCTAGAACGCTGATCCTAAAAGAAATCAGAGCTCTAGAACTGCTTTGTGTGCTCCCATGCTGCACAAAATTAGTTGGATAACAAAAAATCTGTAGGAATATATGTATTTCTCCTCTGATGTATGTATCCTTTGGGGTAAACATATCCAAGTTCCTAACAACCTGTGGGAAGGGAGTGGTTTTGTCTGTGCAGCGGCTCAATTAAATGGGTAAATGACAGTGCTGTATTTCAGAGCTTACTGGATAATGGATTTCCAGATAATAAATCCCATATCCCACTGTGCCTCAGAGCTCATACTCACTGAACCACTCACATTCATGCCTGGGGCCACCCAATAATCTGCCCGTGCCACTGAGTGATTGTGTGACAAGTCCAGCGGCTTCTACCTTATATGTCCATAAACTTTTATGAAAGTGTATGAGGGCAGGGCAGCTGCTCAGATTTGTAAGCAGGACAGAGAGGAGGCTAACAGGATAGGTTGTTTGTAAGTGTGTATTGTGTCCCTGGGAGTATAGTGTGTCTGTCCTGAATTACTGACATGCTCCAAATCAACAGCTCAGAACAGGGTTGCTGAGAAGGTCTCCAGTGCCGTGGGCTTCTATTGAATAATAGTGTTTCCGCATGCAAATCGTACAAAAAAGCTATTGGGGTGCAAAATCTCAACATAGAGACTGGTGTTACTAATATAGCAGTGCAGCTTGCTGTTGTGTAGTAACCAATAAGACAACAGCTTTTGTGATCGTAGCAACTCTGCTCTGATCTAAATTGCCAGCTGAATGGCTGTACAGCCATTATCCAGAATGCTCGGGACCTGGGGCTTTCCGGATAACGGGTCTTTCCGTAATTTGGATCTTCATACCTTAAGTCTACAAGAAAATCATGTAAACATTAAATAAACCCAATAGGCTGGTTTTGCTTCCAATAAGGATTCATTATATCTTAGTTGGGATCAATTACAAGCTACTGTTTTATTATTACAGAGAAAAGGCAGATCATTTTTAAAAATTTGGATTATTTGATTATAATGGAGTCTATGGGAGACAGCCTTTCTGTAATTCAGAACTTTCTGGATATTGGTTTCCGGATAATGGATCCCATACCTGTACTGGAATTGTTAGGAAAGGGGGTGCAACAAATTTCCCGAGTGTTTTCCTCAGTATCTCATACTGTCCCAGTCCTTTACCATGCTATTTGAATGCTCTGTGCTGTGCAGAAGTCATTGTGATGCTCAGACTGATGAGGATTTCGGGAGAAGGGCCTAATCTATACAAGTCTGCACCTCATCAGCTCAGAGATTCCATAGTGACAGCCAAGGGCCTGATTTTGTAAGATAAATACCGTTCAGTGGTTTTGTGCCAGCGTGACTCACACTTTGCTAGGAAGAAAGGATTACTTCCATGCAAGAGTTAAAAACACAGAAATATTCCCAAAATTTCACATAAGAGACTGGAATAGACTGGGCTGGATTGAAATATTGTAATTAGTATGTGATTCTTGGCAGCAATTAAATTCCACTTTGACACCTATATTTCCTTAATAATTGGGAGCCGATGCACAGCACTTGTCTGGCATCTTACAGCAGCCCCTCTGACATCCACCATAACCCACAAATTGGCAGTTTGGGCTTGGATATGAAGCTGAATCACTTTGCACCAAAATCCAGTGTTTGATCCGCTTTGTATCAGATCTGCTTGGGTCACTCTGTGTGGATAATGATAAAAGGGTTGTTGCATTGCTTATCATGAAGTAGAACAACAGATTTACCCTGGCCCTTTTAGGGCTAGTCCACACGGGGATATAGCGACGCGTTTGCGGTCGCGGCGACAAAGCGCCGCGACAGTCGCCGCGACCGGCGCAGGCGACAGTTTTGTATGGGCGCCTATGTAAAAACGCCTGTGCTAACCACACGAGGCGATGCGCTTTTCAACAGTCGCCTGAAAAAGCCTGGCGAGGCATTTTCAGGCGACTGTTGAAAAGCGCATCGCCTCGTGTGGTTAGCACAGGCGTTTTTACATAGGCGCCCATACAAAACTGTCGCCTGCGGCGACTGTCGCGGCGTTTTGTCGCCGCGACCGCAAACGCGTCGCTATCTCCCCGTGTGGAATAGCCCTTAGGGTAATGTCACACCTGGAGATTCGGGGAGATTCAGTCGCCCGGCCTGTCATTTCCAGAATAGAAAGGCCCATGCAGCCCCCTACAGACCCAATAAAAAGTAACTGTCTATGGCATTTTATAGCAGCCCCCCTGGCGTTTACCAGAATCTACAGATTGCCAATGTGGGCCTGGCAGCAGCTGTGCATCAGGGAAAAATCCATCCCATGTTCCAGCACAGGGGGAGCTGAATCTGTAGAACTCCCTGTATTTGCTTCTATCTGATGCCCTTGGCCACGCTTTTGCTAATGCCATTGAATCAGGAGAGGATAGAGCCTGGCTGGGAGGAGTTTAATCAGCACCTCTGTGTTTTTTCCATGGAGAAAATATTAAAAGCTTTGCTATTTTGGAAGCCCACCTTCTGAGAAGCTATTACTCAGGCATTCCAGGCATGTTCATGCTGGTGCTGGAAGCTGCCAAATTTGGCTCCAGTCCTCCATCAGCCGGATAACACAGATGGAAAAACAACCTCCCCCAAGGCTGTGCACCTTCTTCCCTATGACATTATTATAGGGCTAGTGAATAGACCAACTGGTCTACTTTAGTATGCTATCTGTTTGTGCATTGCTCTAAGCTGGTATAGAAATCTGTGGCAACCAGACACAATATTGGCAAGAGTCAAGTGAGAAGGAAGGCTCTCAGTTCTGATTGGTAACCCCCCACCCCCCATGACTGTGTGGGCACTTTATCACCCAATATAGGAATGTTCCTTCCAGTCTTCTGGCACCTCTGACGTTTGCCTACATGGAGGAAATGGCTATTTAGTGTTTTGGTTTAGGACTAATTTTTAAGGACTTAATTAATTCATTCTACGTTTATGGAATCCGTTATCCTGAAAGCTCCAAATTATGGAAAGGCAGTTCCCATAGACTTCATTATCCAAATGCAAACAACCTTTTCTTCAATTGAAGATATACCAGCGCTAAAAGCTCAGGGTAGACACAAGAAGGAAATACAAACACAATATAGTGTAGTAGTTTTTGAATCGAATGAAATATATAACCCTTTGTGCGATAGTTAAACGATGTGGTTTTGGGGTCTTCCACCAAGGGGTTAAAAGGCCATTTTTCCGTGCTTTTGATAAATAATGTGGCCACCTCCTGTGTGGGGCAGTGGGTACTTACAGACGTTTTTAAATATCACCAGCATGTAATAAAATCCCTTGTCCTATTCTTGGTGAGTATGTGGGGCAGTGGGTACTTACAGACATTTAAAATTATCATCAGCATGTAATAAAATCCTTTATCCCAGTCTTGGTAAGCTCCAGGTTTCTAAAAAGCATATGCTAAAAATCGTGTAAAAACTTCTTTAATAGATTAAAAAGGTAAAAAACATAGATTGCACTCACATGTGTGTGCTTAATATAAGCATAAAAAGCAGTTTGCATTGGGGTTTCTCAAGTCCTGCGGTCCATTAAGATGTTACGATTTGCCTGGCGTTGTTGGTAAGACACGCTGATCCTGGTCCCCCTCTGATGACGTCACTGCTCAGCCGACGCGTTTCGTCTATTGCGACTTTCTCAAGGCTTGTAATTTCTTAGTGCGCATATGCGCCTTTTTAAGACGGAGCTTAACCATGGACGCGCATGCGCACCTCTTCTTCATTTGGAACGCACGCGTCTCCATGGCAACCGCCGTTCTACATTACATGATAATGGCATAAGCTATTGGAAAGAAATTGAGATGGGTTTTCTTAGCGATCTAAAAGGGTAAATTAGCCTGTCCTTTGGCATATCATTAGTTTGGCTTGTATGTGGTATAACAGTCTATGGTTGCCATGGAGATGGTATCACTCAGCGTCTTCAGTTGAGGTTGACATGAGCAACCATGGTTAAACTGAATTTTTATGTATACATATTTAAAGCAGTATATTCGTTATTTGAAACAGTATATTCATTATTACAACATTCCACATCTTGCCTAATTTCAATAATTACATCCCTGATTGTATGTAAGAGGGCTACTGTTATTATATATATTTATTGTTTTTTCTATAGGAATGCTCTTAGGTTTATGTCAATATTTAGGCCTTTAGGTACAAACGTTTCCAACATGTGTATCCATTTGCTTTCACATTGTAAGGTTTTTTTCTCTAGGTTCCCTCCTCTCCATTTGTTTTTTACTTTTTCTAAGCCCCAGAATGTTAGGCCTGTCGGGCTCATTTTGTGATGCTCTTTGAAGTGTTTGGAAACACTATGGTTTTCCTTCCCTTTTTTATGTTATTTATATGCTCTCGGATGCGTTCCTTCAATGTACGATTTGTTTTGCCTACATATTGAAGGCCGCAAGGGCATTGTAGGCAGTATATGACATTTGTAGTGGTGCAGTTTATATTATCTTTGATTTTAAATTCTTTGTTATTTGCATTTGATTTGAATATTTTACTTTTTTTTCCGAATTGACAGGCTTTACATAGAGAACAGGGGTAGAAACCAGGCCATGTGCATTCCTTTGATCTCTCTACAGTTCTTGTTGTTTCAACATAGTTTTTAGTAAGCATCTGCTGTAGGTTGTTAGATTTTTTAAAAACCACTCGTGGTTGTTCTGGGAGGGTATCTTTTAGATCTACATCACATTTCAATATATCCCAATGTTTCTTAATTATGTTCCCAATTTCATTGGCCAGGGGATTATAAATTGTTGAAAACACTAGTTCTGGTTGCCTATTCTCCTTTGGTTTTTTTCTTTCTATAAGTTTTGTTCTGTCTATTTTATTTACTTTTTCTCTCGATTGTTTTATTGTACTATCTTTGTATCCTCTCTCTTTGATGAGGATTTATGGGCAAAAGGTTCAAAGAGAGAGGATACAAACAACCTACAGCAGATGCTTACTAAAAACTATGTTGAAACAACAAGAACTGTAGAGAGATCAAAGGAATGCACATGGCCTGGTTTCTACCCCTGTTCTCTATGTAAAGCCTGTCAATTCGGAAAAAAAAGTAAAATATTCAAATCAAATGCAAATAACAAAGAATTTAAAATCAAAGATAATATAAACTGCACCACTACAAATGTCATATACTGCCTACAATGCCCTTGCGGCCTTCAATATGTAGGCAAAACAAATCGTACATTGAAGGAACGCATCCGAGAGCATATAAATAACATAAAAAAGGGAAGGAAAACCATAGTGTTTCCAAACACTTCAAAGAGCATCACAAAATGAGCCCGACAGGCCTAACATTCTGGGGCTTAGAAAAAGTAAAAAACAAATGGAGAGGAGGGAACCTAGAGAAAAAAACCTTACAATGTGAAAGCAAATGGATACACATGTTGGAAACGTTTGTACCTAAAGGCCTAAATATTGACATAAACCTAAGAGCATTCCTATAGAAAAAACAATAAATATATATAATAACAGTAGCCCTCTTACATACAATCAGGGATGTAATTATTGAAATTAGGCAAGATGTGGAATGTTGTAATAATGAATATACTGTTTCAAATAACGAATATACTGCTTTAAATATGTATACATAAAAAATTCAGTTTAACCATGGTTGCTCATGTCAACCTCAACTGAAGACGCTGAGTGATACCATCTCCATGGCAACCATAGACTGTTATACACATACAAGCCAAACTAATGATATGCCAAAGGACAGGCTAATTTACCCTTTTAGATCGCTAAGAAAACCCATCTCAATTTCTTTCCAATAGCTTATGCCATTATCGTGTAATGTAGAACGGCGGGTTGCCATGGAGACGCGTGCGTTCCAAATGAAGAAGAGGTGCGCATGCGCGTCCATGGTTAAGCTCCGTCTTAAAAAGGCGCATATGCGCACTAAGAAATTACAAGCCTTGAGAAAGTCGCAATAGACGAAACGCGTCGGCTGAGCAGTGACGTCATCAGAGGGGGACCAGGATCAGCGTGTCTTACCAACAAACGCCAGGCAAATCGTAACATCTTAATGGACCGCAGGACTTGAGAAACCCCAATGCAAACTGCTTTTTATGCTTATATTAAGCACACACATGTGAGTGCAATCTATGTTTTTACCTTTTTAATCTATTAAAGAAAGTTTTTACACGATTTTAGCATATGCTTTTTAGAAACCTGGAGCTTACCAAGACTGGGATAAAGGATTTTATTACATGCTGATGATAATTTTAAACGTCTGTAAGTACCCACTGCCCCACATACTCACCAAGAATAGGACAAGGGATTTTATTACATGCTGGTGATATTTAAAAACGTCTGTAAGTACCCACTGCCCCACACAGAAGGTGGCCACATTATTTATCAAAAGCACGGAAAAATGGCCTTTTAACCCCTTGGTGGAAGACCCCAAAACCACATCGTTTAACTATCGCACAAAGGGTTATATATTTCATTCGATTCAAAAACTACTACACTATATTGTGTTTGTATTTCCTTCTTGTGT